>NC_092766.1:49470047-50098172 GCF_047496795.1 Chiloscyllium punctatum | reverse complement strand
GCCAGCCAAGAGGCAGCCGAGAAGGTCAGGTTGAACATAAAATACTTACAGCGGAGTGAAGGCTAAACATCAGGGAATAGACACGGGGACTGCTGGGGAAGCTCAAGAATATATTCGGACAGTGGCTACACCCGAGTCAATACACATGTGCAGACTCCAAACCCCTCGTCTTCAAGCCAAACATAAAGACACTTCCTCGGCAGTTGGCAAGTTAGAGATGTTTTCTTTATCACTTTGAGGATAAAGTGAGGACTGCAGATGCTGGAGATGAGAGCTGAAAATGTGTACCTGGGAAAGCGCAGCAGGTCAGGCAGCATCCAAGGAACAGGAGAATCGACGTTTCGGGCATAAGACTGAAGAAGGGCTTATGCCCGAAACGTCGATTCTCCAGACCTTGGATGCTGCCTGACCTGCTGCGCTTTTCCAGCAACACATTTTCAATTCTTTATCGCTTTGGCAATTTAAGCTGAAGGAATAGAAACTAGGGCAGTTACATACTATTCTCGTCGGATGTGAGCGGAAATAATCACCACTAGTGTCGCAGTTTGCTTCACCTGAGAAGTGCAGTAAACCTCAGCTCGTCACAGCTCCCTCAAAGGGAACTGCAGCTGCAGCTGAGGATGTGTTAGAGTGGGGTTATATAGAGGTTATACACCTCAGTTACAGGCTAAATGTAGCTGTTTGACAGTCAGGAGAGGGAAACAGAGGCAGGCCATGCATGGATCCCCTGTGACTATTCCCCTGAATAATATGTGTACTGCTTTGGATACTGATTGGTTTGAAGAGCTGCCAGTGCAAAGCCACAGAGGCCTGGTCCCTGGCACTGAGTCTGGTAGTGTGGCTCAGAAGGGAAGTGGGAGAATAGGAAAACGATAATGATTGGAGATTTAAAGCTTCGAGGAACAGACACGAGATTCTGTGGTTGCAAACCAGCTTCCGAGATTGTAAATTGCCTCTCGGATGCCATTGTAGTGATGCTTTGGATTAAGTCTAAAGAATGCTTAAGGTGGAGGGTGATCAGCCAGAGGTCATGATAGACATCAGTATCAATGGCATTGCTAGGAAAAGTGGAGAGGAACTGAAAAGGGAATATAGGGAGTTATTTTGGAAGCTAAAATGCAGACGAATGGAGTAGTGATTTCAGGTTTGCTACCGGTGCCGTGGGCTAATGAGGCTGGCAACAGAGAACGAATGTAGTTGCAAGGCTGGCTGCAAGCTGATGTTGGAGGGATGGATTCAGATATTCGGATCAATCGCATACATTTTGGGGAATATGTGATCTGTACAAGGAGAACGGGTAACACGTGAACTGGAGTGGTACCACTATCCTGAACAGCAGGATAGCTCGAGCTCTTCAGGTGACTTTCAATTCGTTTGGCAGACCAATGGGAAATGGCGCTAAGGAACATAATACGGGATGGTTAGTGAACAGTCGGATATAGCGTGCAGACAGTCTGTGAAGATAGATTGACAATTGATTGGGCAAATTTGAAGTCATTGCGATTTGTTGAGGTGTGTCTATTTTAACGCAAGAACTGTGAGGAATAACGGTGCTAAACGTAAAGCATGAATCGGAACATGGAGGTACAACGTTGTGGCCATTACTGAGACTTGGGCATCACGGGGTGAGTAATGGTTGTAGATTTGTCTGGGGTTTCGATGTTTCAAAAGGAATAGGAAGCAAGGTAAAAGAGGCGGACAGTGGCATTGCAAATCACGGATAGTACAGCTGTTGAAGAAAGGGAGGTCGTCTCAGTGGGTTTGTCTAATCAGTCATTATGGCTAGAAGTCATAAGCAAGAAAGGTGAAATAGCTTTAGTTGGGAGTTTTCCACAGGGCCCTAATAGTAATAGAGACAGGGAGGAGCAGATTGGGAGGCAGATTATGAAAAGCTGCAGAAAGAACATGTTTGTGGTCAATGGTGACTTCAGTTTCCCGAATATTGATTGGAACCTCCTTCATGCAAATAGATTGGTTGGAGCAAACTTTGTCCGGTATTTCGAGAAAGGATTTCTGTCTCAATATGTGCATATGTCGAGTCGAGTTGGGGGAGCCATATTCGACCTGGTGCTTGGCAACGAACCAGGAGAGGTGTCAGGTGTCGGATCTCTCAGTTGCATAGCATTTCGGTAACCTTTGTCATGGAGAGGAATAGGAGCAGACATTATGGAAATGTATACAGTTAAGATGGGGGGATTACCGTGCTATATTGCAGCAACTGTGGAGCATAAAATTGGGAATATATATTCTCAGTGGAAATGCAGAATAGAAGTGTGGAGGTTGTCCAGGGAGGACTTGCTGCGAGTGCTGATTAGGTCTGCTCCATGGCTGACAGAGATATGGAAAATCTAGTGAAGATGAATAAGGTACAGTCAAGTCATAAAGACCTAAAGATCTACAGCACTGAAACAGAATATGCGTGGAACGCGTCCATGCCGACCAGATATCCGAACCTAATCTCGTCCCATTTGCTATGTCATGGCCCATATTCCTCTAAACCACTCCTTTTCATATAAGCATCCACATTTTTAAAAAAAATGTTGGACTTTACCAGTCAGCAGCATTCCCTCTGACAATTTATTCCAAACAAATACTATACTCTGGGTGAAAACGTTGCCCCTAGGATCCGTTTAAATTTATCCCCTCCCCCCCCAAACCGATATGCTCTCGTAATGGCTCCCCACCACAAGGAAAAGACCTTGTCTATTTACACCTTCTATACCACTCATGATTTTATAATCTTCTATAAGTCAGCCTTCAGCCTTGATGCTTCAGGTAAAATATCCCCAGGCTATTCAGCCCCTCCTTGTAGCACAAATTATTCAACACTGTCAACATCCCTGTAAATCCTTTCTGAACCCTTCCAAGTTTATCAAATTCGTTCGAACAGGAGGGAGTCCAGACCTGCACACAATATTCCAACGGTTACCTGAATCATGTCCTATCCAACCTGAACATGATCTCTCAACTCTTATACTGAATGCCTTGTCCAATAAAGGAAAACGTACCAAACATCTTCTTCACAATCCTGCGGCTCTACTTACAAAGAAAAATGAAACTGTACTCCATTGTCTCTTTGTTCAGCAGCATTGTCCAGGATGTTATCCAATAAGCGTATATGTTCTGCACTGATTTGCTTTTCTAAAATGCCGCATCTCTCATTTATCTAAAGTGAACACAAAGTTTACAAATGGTTGCGGAAGCAAGAATCAAACAAGGTTCTGGAGGGTTACAAGGTAGTGTTAGAAATTTGTAGACGTGTACTGTATCTGTAAGAGAGCTGAAACCTCTGCCTGACACAGACTGTATTGAAAAATTTTAACATGTAACATTTGGTTGTGATACTAATAGCTGGATCTACCTGTGCATTGTACACAGTAAATTTGAATTCGGCCAATCAGTTCAAGTTATGTCCCAGATACCAAAATCCAATCGAATTTTAATTTTATTGTTTTGGATGACATCAAACCAATGAGCCGGCCAGATGTTTTGTGTATAAAAATCGGATACATTGAACAGTAAGTGAGAAAAAGAAAGAACGGCCAAGCACTAACAGGTTGCCAGAAGGCTAGCTCTGTGAAAGGCGCCTGTCAAAAAGAACGTTATGCACCAGAACACCAAACACGAGCTGGTGAAATATACAGAGGGAATTCGACATCCAAAGACGACAACTGATTTGGAAAATTATTTTGCAATACACTTAAGAGGGAATTTATCGGACCAGCAAGTAAAATCGGTTTCAGATCAAGGATTTGTAAACAGCCGTTGTTTAATGTTTTGTTTTGGACTTAATGAATTAAATTGTTACTTTTTTCTTTAATTAATGATATTTGGGATAATTTTTTGCCACTCGTAATTTAACAGATTTAGGCATGAGGTGAGCTTTGATTTGGTTTTGTTTATTTTGGCAGAACGGTGTACCCGGTTTCATAACAGTAGCGAGGAAGAAACTGAAAAGTGCACGTAGACCATCTGGAAGCTCTCATGTAAAAGCCTTGTCCGAGAGCATTAAGCAAATCCCCAAGGCGTGCGGCAGTTGCATGAGGAACCAAAAAAATGGCCAGTGTGAGGGTAAGGCCGAGCAGGGATAGTGGAGCCTTCAGTCAGAGGAGGTAGGTGAAGTCCTTATTGAATATTTTACACAGAGAGGGATTATTGCGCAGAATGCACTGCCACCAGTTGTAGTAGATTTAGATATTTTACGAATATTTAAGCAACACTCGGATTGGCACTTGGCAGTTAGTACAATGAAGGATATATAGTTAGTCTAATCTTCGAGTAGGATAATAGGTCTGTGCAACATCGAGAGCTCAAGGGCCTATCATGTATATACAATTATACATGCTATGTTCTATGAATGTTGGCAAAATGCATTGCTACCGACAGAAAATGGAATGGCCTCTAAGCTGGATCATTATCAAAGTCGAACTGTAAAATCTGAAATCTCAGGTTGATTCTTGTCGACCACTGACCCATCTACAAAATCTGGTTATCGCAAGGTTAGCTCTCGGAGAGGGGAAGGCAGGGAAAGCTATTACTATGCGGTAATGTCCAGCATCACGTCAAAGGCAAGAACCCATGCAAACATATCCATCGGTTGATGCATCTGCCTACATTCGTGTTTTTTTTTAATTTATCATCAGGATTGCCGTGATCCTAGCTCATTGCAAAACAAAATCGTTAAAGAAATCGTTCGGCCTCGCTGGTCCATTTGGTGCCACTCCTGCATGGAAATTAGTGACAAAATGTTTTACTCGATGATCAGTCATTTCCAGACTGTTGACCTTTGCGGCTAAGCTGATCCACGTTCCCACACTGTTGTCAGAAACCATTCTGTAGGTTTCATACAGTCAGTTAGAACATTGCACAATTTGTTGCAGGATTTCCATTGCTAATGCAATGGAACAGGTCAATGATGCAGTGTCTCTCACGGTAAAATTTATGGATTCCGAAGAGTTTGATACCGCCTCAAAGACAGGTTCAGTTTTAAAGACTGTTGATGTACAAGAGGGCGTTTAACCAATCATCATATCCGACGATAAAATATGATTTAAGGTATAACAGCTATAACATATAATTGATATAACACCCTTCCCACCCCCTACACCCCATTTATGTATGTTTAAATTACTGTGAAAAATAGTGACCACACTCATAATTTAGGAGGAGGAAAAATGTTCAGGGAGATAATGACTGAAGTGATCATAAATGTTTGTCACATGCTGTCGTTTCCTTTGACGTAACTACCAGAAAACTCACGACGCCGGAACTTCTGGAGAAGGCATCGTTGTTGTATGTCTACCGAACAGTGCGCCAGTTACACTGAGGCCACCAGCCGAATGAACAACGATTTTGTGAACACATCAATGAAGGGAGATATCACAATAATTTACATGACAGCAGGAAGATTATCAAAAGACAAGTTATTTTTATAAATAATTTTACTGTAAATTAAAATTGCGGAAAAAAAATCAGATGGTCTTCAACTATTCTTATTGAATGTTGTGCTTTGATTTGATTTTTTCTTGTAACTTTAGGATCCTCAATCTGGAGTCTGAATTCCCGATTCGTTCTGTGCTGGTTACTAACTGAAATTCTCAAAGTGGGTTTTGCACTGAATCACTTCCTGCTCTGGAATATTTTGTGTCCATAGCACAGATATATAGAGCACTGTGGGAGAGAAGAGACACAAAGTTGTTTGTTACAAGAACCAATTTGTTTTCTCTGCTCAAAGCAGTCGTGAATCTTTCTGGGATTTTTCAAAACCTTACGTCCGTGCAGCATGCCATTATAAGTATCTCTGAGTTTCCATGGGAAACTGGACATAACAGACTGGAGTTGGAGAACCAGCTGCTGACTACTACAGTTTAGCATTCTGGTTTGCTCTGAGAGATACTTAAACAAATAGTTTTTGCCATTGTTCCTGCAACAAAATGTACAGTTGATCAATCAATTGAAATGTATATAATTCAACGTAATGAAACGGGTAATTTAAGCATAAAATTATCTGTCTTCATGATCGACATAATCAGTAAAGAAAATTTGGAAACATTGTAACTGTTTTAGATCTTCACCAAAATAATAAAATGATTTCAATATATTCGTGGTAATATCTTGGGGAAAGTACACAACACAGTAGAGATGTTGCTTTGCGTATTCGAATGGATGAAGGTGGATCAATCTCCTGGACCTCACCAGGTATATGCAAGACCACTGCAGCAGTCCAGAGAAGAAATCGCGGGGGCCCTGTTTGATGTTGTGGCTAATCGCAAGCGATGTGTAAGGTTCCAGAGACGGGAGAAGAGTGAATATGGTTCCATTATTCACTAAGGGCTGGAAAAACGTTGGGAGCTATAGACCAGTAATCTTTACATATGTGGTTGGTACGTTTTTTGAGAAGATTAGAGACATAGGTTCATAGAGATATACAGCTTGGAAACAGACTGTTCGGTCCAACCTGTCTGTGCCGACCTGATATCCCAGCCCAATAGAATCCCACCTACCAGCAACCGGCCCATATCCCTCCAAAACTTTCCTATTCATATACCCATCCAAATGCCTCTTAAATGTTGCAATTGCACCAGCTTCTACACGTAGTCTGGCAGCCCATTCCATACACGTATAAACCTCTGCGTGAAAAGGTTGCCCCTGATGTCTCTTTTATATCCTTCCCCACTCACTCTAAACTTAATGCCCTCTAGTTCTGGACTCCTCCACCCAAGGGAAAAGACTTTGTCTATTTATTCTATCGATGTCATTCATAATTTTGGAAACCTCTGTAAGGTCCCCGCTCAGCCTCCGACGCTCCAGAGAAAACAGCCCGAGCCTGTTCAGCCTCTCCCATAGCTCAAATTCTCCAACACTGGCAATATCCCTGTAAATCTTTTCTGAACCCTTTCAAGTTTCACAACATCTTTCCGATTGGAAGGAGACCAGAATTGCGCGCAGTATTCCAACAGTGGCCTAACCAATATTCTGTACAGCCACAACATGACCTCCAAAATACTGTACTCAATACTCTGATAAATAATGGAAAGCATGCCAAACGCATTCTTCACGATCCTATCTAAAGGCGACTCCACATTCAACGAGCTATGAACCTGCACGCCAAGGTGCCTTTGTTCAGCAACACTCCTGAGGCTTTGGGGTAGGAAAACATGCCTCAAACAATTGCAAGAGTTGTTTAATGAAGGTTGACAAGGGCAGGGCGGTTGACGTGGTTTATATGGATTTCAGAAATGCCTTTGAAAAGGTTCCACATGGTCGAACGCATGGAATCCCGGGCGAGCTGTCAGATTGGATACCAAACTGGGTTGACAGTAGGACGCAGAAGATAGTAATACAGTCCTCATGGACTGTATGACTCTACGTTGGAATTTCCGATCTGAGAAGTATGTGAAATATGAGCAAATCTATATGAATTACTGACATTAATTAATGGGAATGTAATGGTCATTCTGCAAGGAGAAGGGTTGGTTTGCCCCTCAAAGCTGAAAAATGTTAGTTATCAAACATACCTCGTAAATTCCAAGAAATCCTTCTCCATTATAACTACCAGTTTGATTAGTTCAATCAACATGCAGATTGAAGTCACCCACAACACCTTCCATACCCTGAGTGCACACCTATGCAATTTACTGTTTTGTGCCATTATGTTATTGCTAACAGTTTGGTTAGACCAATCAACATTCATAATGAAGTCACCCAGAATATCTGCTGTACCCTTACTGCACCCACAAGTAATTTTCTATTTGATGCCATTCCCAAATTAACAAATGTTTGGTGGGCTGTACACAACGCCAACTAATGTTTTTTTTTCCTTTGGTATTTCATAGCTCTGCTCATAAAGATTCCACATTGTCCAGTATACTGTTGCTACTTACTAATTTGTTAATATCTTTTAATATCAGCAATGCTATCTCACCTTCTCCTATTTCAGTTTAGAATTTCTGATAATTGAACATTCCTGTGTGTTGAGCTCTCAAACATCGTCACCCTGGAGCCCAGTTACATCAGATCTATGAATAACTGCCTGCACAGTTTATTCATCCACCTTATTACAAATCAATGGTCTGCCTGAATTTTTTTTTTCATCCTAACATCACCCTGCTTCCCAGCAGAGAACGGACGCCCCAACTCACTCTCTTCCCCTGAAAGTGCCCGGCCATTCCCAACCTTTCTATTCCTCTTGGCGGCACTGGCAGCTCCGTCCTTCTCGGCTCACCTAAGAACGCGTTGCCGACCCACTTTCTTATGTTCACCTAGTCAGTTCCAACGCGACTCAGTTCGTCGGGCAAAGATGGGCATATCCATTAGTTCACTACGGACCCACCAACAGGCTCGGGTGCAACACGCCAGCTGTTCCTGAAGCAAAGGCTTTTCACAATGGGCTTTGTCCCCAGCCACATTGGTCCCCTTGTAACTTCATTCAGATCCAGACCAGACTGTTGTCCAGCAGCGCCCAAGATCCAACCTTCTACAACATTCCCCGAGCAAGGGCGTCCGGACAGAATCCACTCTGATCATGTAGCAATGTCCTCTGACTTCAACACCACACTGTTCCCAGCAATGCCCTTGAATCCAACTGTCAATCTAGTAATCGCTAGTCTGCCAACATTCACTCTGTTGCCCTACGAACAGCTAGTAGCCCCACACCACATTGTTCCTCAAGTAATTGGTCTAACGACCTGCGCCCCTTCTGTAGATCTAGAAATGTCCGGTGACCCCAAATATATCTGTTTGCCTTTGGAACAGACAATGGACCCATTATCTCCTTGTGCCCAACTTTTGGCCTTTTGACCATTTCATATTCTGTTCGGAGCAGCAGACAGTGGACTCACAGCCATTATATTCTCCTAGTAGCAGTCAGTGAACTTACGCCCAATCTGTTTTCTTCGCAACAGATTCTTAGAACAATTCTCTACGGCAGCAAATGCAACGACTTTCAGCCAGAGCAGCCTGTTGTTGTCTGATCAATGCCCAGTGATCTTACATGCATTTTTCCCCTAGGACCGGCCTTCTCCAGCACCCCCACTCATTTCTGCGAACAAAGGCATTTGCCGCATCGAAACTGCTTCCCAACCAATGGTCTGCTGCTTCTTTCCCACTTCGTGTGTAAGCAGTGACCTGCAGTGCCATCCCCAATCCATTCCACAATTAACATGCAGTGGTCCCACTTTTAATCTGTTCCCTCATCAATGGCCTGCGCACAATTCCCACTCTGTACATCTAGCAACAAACAATGAGCCCACGTCCAATATTTTCCTCTGGAATCGGCCTGTATCTAAATACACAGACGTTTCTCTGAACAGTAACGGTGGTTCTGCATCCAATAACCTGCACTAGCAAATGCGTGTGGTCCAATCTACAATCAGTTTCCCTAGTGAAGATTTGCTGGCCCAATGCCATACTGCTCCCTCGAAACAGACAACATGGCCACATTCACACTGTCCCATGACCCAGAGTCAGTTTTCCAGCATTCAATCTGTTCTCTCAGCAAGGCCTGTGGACCCATCAGCACTCTGCTCATATTCAAAAGGCTCCAGTCCCACACCGTTTGTGAAAACCTAGCAACGGTTATTTGTCCGAAAGCATCTATGTTCGCCTCGCAACGAACTATCCCCCTTTCTGATCCCTTGGCAACAGATAGTTGTACCACTGCGATACTGATACCCAGTGTCCATGTTATTTCCCTAGAAACACCTAGCGTCCCCAGATGTCTCTTCTAGTCTTGTAGGCTTGTAGTCCTATTTTCATACATTTCCTCGAACAATGCCTGTGAACTCACTCCATTCTTTTACAGTGTGGCTACAGACGGTGAACACACATCTCACCTTTTCATGCAGCAATGGTCTGTAGCCCTATTCCATACTCCTCCAAAGCTCAGACCAGCCCTGTAAACACCGTGTTTTCTAACAAACGACAATGATTATACAAGCACTCTGATCCTCGAACAGCATGCTGCATCAATTCTGTGGCCTCCAACATGGCGGCCCGGCAGCACCTCGCAGAGGACTCTCACGACATTGAGTTGTTTAATTTCAGTTTTCTAAGGCAAAGATGGAACAGGAATAGGAAAACCACGGTTTGCAGACATTGTTACAATCTGCAAACTGCTGCAGTCCAGGAACGGGCCGAAAACGAACCTGAATGAAAAGCTGTGAAAGGAGTTCCTGGCTTGTCTTGCTTTGGAGACAAGGACTTCAGCCTCGACCTCGACTGATAGAGTTGCCAGATTTGAGACGTCAGAAGCAGTGTGCGAGGAGGCGGAAGCTTGGTAAGTTGGCAGGAGTTCATATTAACGAAAAGCAAACCCAAGCCGACTACTTCTCCCGTCCATTCTGCAGTCAAATGTCTGCTCACTGGACAGTAATTTGGACTACATCTGACTGCGGCACGCTTCTGAGGTAAGGCTGTGCGTGGGAGTTTGTGTATACATCAAAAATAAATAGAACATAGAACATAGAACAATACAGCACAGAACAGGCCCTTCGGCCCACGATGTTGTGCCGAACTTCTATCCTAGATTAAGCACCCATCCATGTACCTATCCAAATGCCGCTTAAAGGTCGCCAATGAATCTGACTCTACCACTCCCTCGGGCAGCGCATTCCATGCCCCCACCACTCTCTGGGTAAAGGACCCACCCCTGACATCTCCCCTATACCTTCCACCCTTCACCTTAAATTTATGTCCCCTTGTAACACTCTGTTGTACCCGGGGAAAAAGTTTCTGACTGTCTACTCTATCTATTCCTCTGATCATCTTATAAACCTCTATCAAGTCACCCCTCATCCTTCGCCGTTCCAAAGAGAAAAGGCCGAGAACTCTCAACCTATCCTCGTGCGACCTACTCTCCATTCCAGGCAACATCCTGGTAAATCTTCTCTGCACCGTCTCCAAAGCTTCCACATCTTTCCTAAAGTGAGGCGACCAGAACTGCACACAGTACTCCAAATGTGGCCTAACCAAAGTCCTGTACAGCTGCAACATCACCTCACGACTCTTGAATTCAATCCCTCTGCTAATGAACGATAATACTCCATAGGCCTTCTTACAAACTCTATTCACCTGAGTGGCAACCTTCAAAGATCTATGTACATAGACCCCAAGATCCCTCTGTTCCTCCACCTGACCAAGAAAACTACCATTAACCCTGTATTCCGCATTCTTATTTGTTCTTCCAAAATGGACAACCTCACACTTGGCAGGGTTGAACTCCATCTGCCACTCCTCAGCCCAGCTCTGCATCATATCTAAGTCCCTCTGCAGCCGACAACAGCCCTCCTCACTGTCCACAACTCCACCTATCTTTGTATCATCTGCAAATTTACTGACCCACCCTTCGACTCCCTCCTCTAAGTCATTAATAAAAATTACAAACAGCAGAGGACCCATAACTGATCCCTGCGGAACTCCACTTGTAACTGGACTCCATGCTGAATATTTACCATCTACCACCACTCTCTGACTTCGACCGGTTAGCCAGTTTTCTATCCAATTGGCCAAATTTCCCTCTATCCCATGCCTCCTCACTTTCCGCATAAGCCTACCATGGGGAACCTTATCAAATGCCTTACTAAAATCCATGTACACTACATCCACTGCTCTACCCTCATCCACATGCTTGGTCACCTCCTCGAAGAATTCAATAAGACTTGTAAGGCAAGACCTACCCTTCACAAATCCGTGCTGGCTGTCCCTAATCAAGCAGTGTCTTTCCAGATACTCGTAAATCCTATCCCTCAGTACCCTTTCCATTACTTTGCCTACCACAGAAGTAAGACTAACTGGCCTGTAATTCCCGGGGTTATCCCTATTCCCTTTTTTGAACAGGGGCACAACATTCGCTACTCTCCAGTCCCCTGGTACCACCCCAGTTGCCAGTGAAGACGAGAAGATCATTGCCAACGGTACTGCAATTTCCTCTCTTGCTTCCCACATAATCCTAGGATATATCCCGTCAGGCCCGGGGGACTTGTCTATCCTCAAGTTGTTCAAAATGTCCAACACATCTTCCTTCCTAACAGGTATCTCTTCTAGCTTATCAGTCCGTTTCACACTCTCCTCTTCAACAATACGGTCCCTCTCGTTCGTAAATACTGAAGAGAAGTACTTGTTCAAGACTTGTTCAAGACCTCTCCTATCTCTTCCGACTCAATACACAGTCTCCCACCACTGTCCTTGATCGGACCTACCCTCGTTCTCGTCATTCTGTGCTATTCTCCAGTGAGTGTTCATTACTGATGGATTTGTGATTGTTTGACGTAGACTACTTCCTTTGCCACGGCAATTTACCGTTGGCGATATACTAGGGCTGCATATTACTACCAATGTTTATGTTAAGAAGGCACTCTATGAACTGTATGGGGCTATTAGTCGACGCAGTACGCAGACCGTGATGGACAGTTTATTGTTGCTAGAGATTTTAACTACGCAAACCTGAAAATTGTGCTTCCTAAATTCCATCAGTAAGTGATTTTTATGACGAGGAAAACACTAGATCTTGTTTACACAAACATCCACAATGCATATGGGGCAGAATCCATCCCTACTTTGTCTCCTCAGACCACATCTCTTTCAGGCTAATTCCAGTGTACAGATCGCTTTTCAAATGTGTCAAACCAGTTCTGAAGCATTTTGAAATCCAGGCCTGTAAGAGATATTTCTGCTCTTCAAGCCTGCTCAGAGCACTCTGACTAGCACTTAATGTAGGAGGCGGCAACCGATGGTGATTCCATCAACCTGGACGTGTGCACAGCGTCAGCCATTTGCTATAGTACCAAGTGCATTGAATACGTCACTGTGTTTAAGACTATCCCTTCTCACCTCAATTAGAAGTCGTGGATGACATCAAGCGTGTGCGCTGTGGCGGTTCCATGAATCTGCTTTATGATCAGATGATAAAGTGGCCCGACCAGCAGCGAGGGCCAGTTTGTACGGGCTTTAAATGAGGCAGGGCTTGCACACGCACAGAGAATACACAGGCTTTTACATGACAACGGCACTACCTAAGTGTGTGGAACGGTATTCAGTCTATCACCAACCACAGAGCAGTATAGCCTGCTGTGCTCGTGATGCTTCCCACTCAGATCAATTGAACAACTTCTATGCACAGAGTGAGGCAAGAAATGACCTGGCAAGAAATGACCATCTCCCATCCAAATTAACAGGTGTTGTGTCTTACTATGGCTGACGTGTGGACATTTCTCTGCAGAGTCGACCCACGCACGGCTACTGGACCAGATAACATCCCTGGCAGAGTACTCAGATCATGCTCTGACCCGCTGGCGGATGCTCTTATGGATATTTTAAGCATCTCTCTGAGTTGTGTCATAGTTCCAAAGTGCTTCAAAACCGCTACCATCGTCCCTGTGCTGAAGAAGCTTTCAGTGTCCTGCCTGAGCTGCTACAGTCCCTTTTTTAAACACCCAATATCATGAATTGTTTCGAGAGGCTCGCAATGATGCACATTAAACACTTGCTCCCGCCCCATCCACATTGGACACTGTGCAGTTTACATGTCGTCCAAACCTCTCAACAGATTATGTCATTTCTCATCACCCTTCACCTGGTGAACACTCGTCTGGACACGAAGGAAACCTCCATCAGATTATTACGCGGAGACTTCAGTTCTGCTTTAAAAGTGTCATTCCTCACCACCTGGTTGGACATCTGAGTCTGCTGTTTACCCCCTGCAGAAGTATCCAGGATATTTGGACGGGGAGACATCAGTAAGTCCGGATTGGGAACAGCATCTCCAACACCATCACGCTGAACGAGGGTGAGGGCAGCGGCAGAGTTGTATGCTAAGTCCATTGATGTTCACTCTGCTGACACAGGACTGTGCAGTGATTCACAGTTCAAATTACTTTATCAAGTTCTCTGATGGCAAGGTGGTCGTGGGTGTCATCACCAGGAATGACGATTCAGCATACGGAGAGAAGGTGCAGTGGCTTACGTTTTGGGGCAGAGCCAACAATCTATCTCTCAATGTAAACAAAACGAAAGAGATTGGTATTGACTCCAGGAGGGGATGGAGCGATCACTTTCGGCTGGACATCGACGGCTTCCCTGTGGAGATTGTGAAGAGTACCAAATTCCTTAGTGTTCACTTGGTGGAGTGTCTTACCTGGTCACTCATCGCAAGTTCCATAGCCAAGAATGCCCATCAGTGTCTCTACGTTATGCATAGACTGTAGAAAGCCACGTCCCGACCATCTAACCGATCCCCCCCCCCCTTTCCTCAACAAATTCCAGAGCGGGATAATTGAGATTAACCTGATTAGCTGCATGACGGCATTGCTCGGGAACTGCTTCATATTGCATCGTACGACCTTGCGATGGATATTGAAGAAAGCTGTGACGATCGTCGAGGTTTCTCTTCCCACCCCACGCCCCCACCCCCAATTGTGGGCATTTGTATTGCACACTGCATCTGCAAGGCGAACTGCATTGGGGACGACTCCACACATCCTTCATTCAAATTCCTATCCATTCTGCCATCTGGCACATGATACTGGAGCATTCAGTCTCTTACCGGCCAGACTGTGAAAGAATGTCTTCCCACAAGCCATCAGGCTCCTGAACACCGTTTGATCACATTCTATTCCATTTGCAATTTTCGGACGACTTGTTCAATTGCTGCTGGAATGATGGTTTAGTGATGAACATTCAGTGTTGCATTGTATTTTGTCCCGTACTGTACCTATCCTTTTGGATGTTCGGAAATAATTGTGCATTCTTGCATGTTTTGCACTTTCCTCTGCACTTTATGCTGCCCTGTGTATTACTAAACTCTCGTAGAGTCAGTGTATTCATATGCCACTTGGTCATGGATAACCGCTGTTTCATTTTTATTATGCAAGCTGAATATGTCAGAAAAGACAAATAAAACGACTGTATACTTCTTTATCCTACTCTGCAACATTGTTCAGTTCATATCCCCCCATAGTATGTTCCCAAGCAAGAGTCTGTGTCTCCAAGTACGACGATGATTCCTTAGCAATGGCGAGTTCGTCACTTGATAAAATTTAGCATCAGAAAAAAGCAATTCGGCCAATCGACTCTGGTCCACCATTCTATCATGGCTGATGTGCTCCTTACCCCCACTTTCTTGCTTTCTCCTCATGACTCTTCAACCCATTTCCAACTAAAGATCTCGCTAACTCCTCCTCAAGATTACTCACTAACCCAGCATCCAGCGTACTTTGAGGTAGAAAATTCTGCCGACTCACAATCTTTCGAGAGAAGTAGTTTTTCCTCAATACATTTAAATTTGCTATCCCTATTCCTTAGACTATAAGGTAGACAGTGAAAGACATTTTTTTTCCTGGGTAGATGACGTCATCTTATACAAAGGGGCATAACTACAAATTGATGGGTGATAGATTTAAGACAGATGTCAGAGGCAGGTTCTTAATGCAGAGACTGGTAATGGCGTGGAATGCCCTACTTGCCAATGTAGTCAACTCAGCCAAATTAGGGAGATTTAAACCATCCTTGATTAAGCACATGCATGATGATGGGATAGTGTAGGGGAACGATCTGAGACTAGTTTACTGGTCGGCACAACATCGAGGGCCGAAGGGCCTGTTCTGCGCTGTCGTGCTCTATGTTCCATGTTCTATGAATGCTCCGTTCACTGCGTGTGTCAGATTGTGTCACAGTCTGTCAGAGAGTGTCACAGTGCGTCTCAAATTGTCAGAGAGGGTCCCAGTGTATGTCCGAGACTCCCAGAGAGTGTCACCGTGTGTTTCAGAGAGAATCAGAGAGTGTCACAGTGTGTCACAGTCTGTCAGAGAGTGTCACAGTGCATCTTAAAATCTCAAAGAGGGTCCCAGTGAGTCTCAGAGAATGTCACAGATTGTCACAGTCTATCAGAGAGTGTCACATTGTGTCACAGAGAATGACAGACAGTATGACAGCATGTGTCAGAGATTCTGAGAGAATCTGAAAGTGTCACTATCTGTGAGAGAGTGTCACAGTGCGTCACAGTCTGTCAGAGAGTGTCACAGTGCTTTTCACAGAGTTTTAGAGAGTGTCACAGTGTGTCTCAGAGAGTGTCAGGTAGGATCAGAGAGTGTCACAGTGTGTCTGAAATTGTCAGAGAGGGTCCAGTGTGTCTTAGAGAGTGTCCGAGAGTGTCACAGTGTGTTTCAGAGAGAGTCAGAGATTGTCACCGTTTGTCAAAGTCTGACAGAGTGTCACAGTCTGTCAGAGAATGTCACAGTGTGTTTCAGAGAGAGTCAGAGAGAGTCTGGGAGTGTCACAGTGTGTCACTTTCTGTCAAAGAGTGTCACAGTGCATCTCAAAATCTCAGAGTGTCCCAGCGTGTCTCAGAGAGTCTCAGAGAGTGTCGGTTTGTCGGTTTCTCAGAGAGTGTCACAGTGTGTCTCAGTGAGTGTCAGAGAGAGTCCGAGAGTGTCACAGTGTGTCTAAGAGAGTGTCAGAGAGAGTCAGAGCGTGTTTCAGTGTGTCACAGTCTGTCAGAGAGTGTCTAGTGGGCCTCAGGAAGAGTCTAAGAGTGTCACAGTTTGTCATACTGTGTCTCAGAGCGTGGCAGAGAATGTCAGCATTTGGCTCAGAGATGGCTACTGTCTGATAGAGTTTCACATTGTGTCTCAGAGATGTCAGAGTGAGTCAGAGAGTGTCACAGTGTGTCTCAGAGAGTGTCAGATTGGATCAGAGCGTGTCATAGCGCGTCTCAAAGTGTCAGTGAGAATCAGAGTGTGTCAAAGTGTGTCTCAGAGAGTGTTGGATAGGATCAGAGAGTGTCCCAGTGCGTGTCAAATAGTCGGAAAGGGTCCTGCTGTGTCGCAGATAGTGTCAGAGTGTGTCACAGTCTGTCAGAGAGTTTCACAGTGTGTTTCAAAGAATGTCAGAGAGTGCCACAGCGTGTCTCAGTAAGTCTCAGATAAGATCAGAGAGTGTCACAGTCCGTCTCAGAGTGTGTCTCAGTGTGTCAAAGTCTGTCAGATAGTGTCACATTATGTCTCAGAGAGTGACAGACAGTATCACAGTGTGCGTTAGAGATTCAGAGAGAGTCAGAGCGTGTTTCAGAGCGTGTGTCACTAACTGTCAGAGAATGTCACAATGTGTCACAGTCTGTCAGAGCGTGTCACAGTGCTTTGCACAGTGTGTCTCAAATTGTCAGAGAGGGTCCCAGTATGTTGCAGGTAGTGTCTGAGTGTGTCACAGTTTGTCAGAGAGTGTCACAGTGTGTTTCAAAGAATGTCAGCGAGTGTCGCAGTGTGTGTCAGAGTGTGTCACAGTGTGTCGGAGTTTGTCAGAGAGGGTCCCAGTGTGTCTCAGACAGTCTTAGAGAGTGTAACAGTGTATCATAGCCTCTCAGAGAGTCTCGCAGTTGGTTTCAGAGAGAGTCAGAGTGTGTCAGTGTGTCTTATAGAGTGTCAGATTGTGTCACAGTGTGTCACTTTCTGTCAGAGAGTGTCACAGTGCGTCTCAAATTATCAGAGAGGGTCCCGGTGTGTCTCCGAGACTCTCAGAGAGTGTCACAGTCTGTTTCAGAGAGAGTCAGAGAGTGTCACAGTGTGTCAAAGTCAGTCAGAGAGTGTCACGGTCTATCAGAGAGTGTCACAGTGTGTTTCAGAGATAGTAAGAGAGAGTCTGGGAGTGTCACAGTGTGTCACTTTCTGTCAGAGAGTGTCACAGTGCATCTCAAAATCTCAGAGTGTTCCAGCGTTTCTCAGAGAGTCTCAGAGAGTGTCAGTGTGCGTCAGAGATTCAGAAAGAGTCGGAAAGTGTCACTAACTGTCAGAGTGTCACAGTGTGTCACAGTCTGTCAGAGAGTGTTACAGCGCTTTTCAGAGAGTGTCACAGTGTGTCTCAAATTGTCAGAGGGGTTCCCAATGTGTTGCAGGTAGTGTCTGAGTGTGTCACAGTTTGTCAGAGAGTGTCACAGTGTGTTTCAAAGAATGTCTGCGAGTGTCACAGTGTGTTTCAAAGAATGTCTGCGAGTGTCACAGTGTGTTTCAAAGAATGTCTGCGAGTGTCACAGTGTGTGTCACAGTGTGTGTCACAGTGTGTGTCACAGTGTGTGTCACAGTGTCAGAGAGGGTCCCAGTGTGTCTCCGAGACTCTCAACGAGTGTCACAGTGTGTTTTAGAGAGTGTCAGAGAGTGTCACAGTGTGTCAAAGTCTGTCACAGAGTGTCACAGTCTGTCAGAGAGTGTCACAGTGTGTTTCAGAGAGAGTCAGAGAGAGTCTGGGATGTCACTGTGCGACACAGTGTGTCACTCTCTGTCAGCGAGTATCACAGTGCATCTCAAAATCTCAGAGTGTCCCAGCGTGTCTCAGAGAGTCTCACAGAGTGTCAGTTTGTCATTTTCTCAGAGAGTGTCACAGTGTGTTTCAGAGAGTGTCAAGGAGTGTCACTGTGTCTCAGAGAGTGTAAGAGAGAGTCAGAGAGTGTCACAGTTTGTCTCAGAGAGGGTCAGATAGGATTAGATTGCGTCATAGTGCATCCCAAAGTGTAAGCGAGAGTCAAAGTTTTTCACAGTGTGTCTAAGAGAGTGTCAAAGAGAGTCAGAGCATGTTTCGGTGTGTCACAGTCTGTCAGAGAGTGTCTAGTGTGTCTCAGGGAGAGTCTGAGAGTGTCACAGTTTGAAATACTGTGTCTCAGAGCGTGGCAAAGAATGTCAGCATTTGGCTCAGAGATGGCTACTCTCAGAGAGTGTCTCAGTGTGTCTCAGAGAGTGTCAGATAGGATCAGAGTGTGTCATAGTGCATCTCAAAGTGTCAGCGAGTGTCGGCGAGTGTCACAGTGTGTCTAAGAGTGTCGGAGAGTGTCCCTGTGCTTTTCAGAGTGTGTCAGAAATAGTCAAAGTGTGTCTCAGAGTGTGTTGGATAGGATCAGAGAGTGTCCCAGTGCGTGTCAAATAGTCGGAGAGGGTCCCGCTGTGTCGCAGATTGTGTCAGAGTGTGTCACAGTCTGTCAGAGATTGTCACAGTGTGTTTCAAAGACTGTCAGCGAGTATCACTGTGTGTGTCAGAGTGTGTCGCAGTGTGCCACAGTCTGTCAGAGAGTGTCACAGAGCGCCTCAAATTGTCAGATAGAGTTCCAGTGTGTCTCAGACAGTGTCACAGTGTATCACAGTCTCTCAGGGAGTGTCGCAGTGTGTTTCAGAGAGTGTCAGATAGAATCAGAGAGCGTCATAGTCCATCTCAAAGTGTCAGCGAGAGTCAGAGAGTGGTACAGTGTGTCTAAGAGTGTGTCAGAGAGAGTCAGAGTGTGTTTCACTGTGACATAGTCTGTTAGGGAGTGTCACTGTGTGACTCAGAGACTCAGAGAGTGTCACAGTGTGTCATATTATGTCTAAGAGAGTGTTTTCGAGTGTCCCCATTTGGCTCAGAGATGGTCACAGTCTGTGAGAGAGTGTCACAGTGTGTCTCAGAGAGTGTCAGATAGGATCAGAGAGTGTCATCGTGCGTCTCAAAGTGTCAGAGAGTGTCAGAGAGTGTCACAGTGTGTCTAAGAGAGTGTCTGAGAGAGTCAGAGCGTGCTCCAGTGTGTCACAGTCTGTCAGAGAGTGTCTAGTTTGCCTGAGGGAGAGTCAGAGAATGTCACAGTTTGTCATACTGTGTCTCAGAGTGTGTAAGCATTTGGGTCAAAGATGTTCACAGTCTGTGAGAGAGTGTCACAGTGTGTCTCAGAGATGTCAGAGTGAGTCAGTGAGTTCACAGTACGTCATACTGTGCCTCAGAGAGTGACAGATAGAGTCAGACTGTATGCCAGTGAGTTTTCGAGAGTGTCAGACAGGATCAGAGAATGTCGCAGTGTGTCACAGTCTGTCAGAGAGTGTCCCAGTGTGTCTCAGAGAGTGTCACAGTGCGTCTCAGAGAGTGTCTCAGTGTGTCAGTCTGTCAGAGTGTGTCACATTGTGTCTCAGAGAGTGTCAGACAGTATCACATAGTATGTTGGAGATTCAGAAAGAGTTTGAATGTGTCACTAGTGGTCAGAGAGTGTCAGAGTGTGTCAGTTTATCAGAGAGTGTCACAGTGTGTTTCAGAGATTTTCAGCGAGTGTCACAGTGTGTGTCAGAGTGTGTCAGAATGCGTCTCAAAGTGTCAGCGAGTTTCAGCGAGTGTCACAGTATGTCTAAGAGTGTCGGCGAGCGGCACAGTGCTTTTCAGAGAGTGTCAGAGATTGTCAATGTGTGTCTCAGACTGTGTGGGATAGGATCAGAGAGTGTCCCAGTGCGTGTCAAATAGACGGAGAGAGCCCAGCTGTGGCAGAGTGTGTCACAGTCTGTCAGAGATTGTCACAGTGTGTTTCAAAGAATGTCAGAGAGTGTCACAGTGTGTCTTATAGAGAGTCAGAGTGTGTCACAGTGTGTCACTTTCTGTCAGAGAGTGTCATAGTGCAGCTCAAAATCTCAAAGAGGGTCCCAGTGTGTCTCAGAGAGTCTCAGAGAGTGTCACAGTGCGTAACAGCGTGTGTTGGATAGGATCGGAGAGTGTCACAGTGCGTGTCAAATTGTGAGAGAGCATCCCGATGTGTTACACAGTGTGTCAGAGTGTGTCACAGTTTGTCGAGATTGTCACTGTGTGTTTCAAAGATTGTCAACGAGTGTAACAGTGTGTGTCAGAATGTGTCAGAGTGTGTAACAGTCTGTCACAGAGTGTTACAGTGCATTTCAAAGTGTCAGCGAGACTCAGAGAGTGTCACAGTGCGTTTCAGAGAATGTCTCAGAGTGTCACAGTCTGTCAGAGTGTCACCTTGTGTCTCAGAGAGTGACAGACAGTATCACATTGTGTGTCAGAGCTTCTGAGAGAATCTGAAAGTGTCACTATCTGTCAGAGAGTGTCACCGTGCTTTTCAGAGAGTTTTAGAGAGCGTCACAGTGTGTCTCAGAGAGTGTTGGATAGGTTCAGAGAGTGTTACAGTCCGTCTCAAATTGTCAGAGAGTTTCTTAGAGTGTGTCAGAGTGTGTCACAGTTTGTCAGAGAGTGTCACGGTGTGTATCAAAGAATGTCAGCGAATGTCACAGTGTGTGTCTGAGTGCGTCACAGTATATCGGAGAGTGCGTCTCAAATTGTCAGAGAGGATCCCAGTCTGTCTCAGAGAGTCTCAGTGCGTTTCAGAGAGAGCCAGAGAGTGTCACAGTGTATCTAAGAGAGTGTCGGAGAGTGTCACAGTGCTTTTCAGAGAGTTTCAGAGTGTGTCTCTGAGTGTATTGTTTCGGATCAGAGAGTGTCACAGTGCGTGTCAAATTGTCAGAGAGCGTCCCGCTGTGTCGCAGAGTGTGTCAAAGTTTGTCACAGTCTGTCAGAAATTGTCACAGTATGTTACAAAGAATGTCAGAGGGTGTCACCGTGTGTCTCAGAGAGTGTCAGATAGGATCAGAGAGTGTCATAGTCCGTCTAGAAGTGCCAGCGAGAGTTAGAGTGTCACAGTGTGTCTAACAGAGTGTCAGAGAGACCGAGCGTGTTTCAGTGTGTTACAGTCTGTCAGAGAGTGTCACAGTGTGTCATACTGTGTCTCAGAGAGTTTTAGAGAGAGTCAGCATTTGGCTCAGAGATGGTCACAGTCTGTTAGAGAGTGTCACAGTGTGTCTCAGAGATGTCAGAGTGAGTCATAGAGTTCACAGTACGTCATACTGTGCCTCAGAGTGTGTCAGATAGAGTCAGACTGTATGCCAGTGAGTCTTCGAGAGTGTCAGACAGGATCAGAGAGTGTCACAGTGTGTCTCAAAGTGTCAGAGAGAGTCAGAGAATGTCGCAGTGTGTCACAGTCTGTCAGAGATTGTCCCAGTGTGTCTCTGAGAGTCTCAGAGAGTGTCACAGTTTGTCAAGTTTCTCAGAGTGCCACGGTGTATTTCAGATAGAGTCAGACTGCATCCAATTGTGTCTCCGAGAGTGTCAGATAGGATCGGAAAGCGTCACAGTGTGTCTCCAATTGTCAGAGGATGTCAGAGAATCTCGCAGTGTGTCACAGTCTGTCAGAGAGTATAACAGTGTGTCTCAGAGAGTGTCAGATAAGATCAGCGAGTGTCACAGTGCGTCTCAGAGAGTGTCTCAGTGTGTCAGTCTGTCAGAGTGTGTCACATTGTGTCTCAGAGAGTGTCAGACAGCATCACAGTGTATGTCAGAGATTCAGAGAGAGTCTGAATGTGTCACTATCGGTAAGAGAGTGTCAGAGTGTGTCACAGTTTGTCAGAGAGTGTCACAGTGTGTATCAAAGAATGTCAGCGAATGTCACAGTGTGTGTCAGAGTGTGTCCCAGTCTGTCAGAGAGTGTCACCGTGCATCTCAAATTGTCAGAGAGGGTCCCAGTGTGTCTCCGAGACTCTCAGGGAGTGTCACAGTGTGCTTCAGAAAATTTCAGAGAGTGTCACAGTCTGTCAGAGAGTGTCACAGTATGTTTCAGAGACAGTCAGAGAGAGTCTGGGAGTTTCACAGTGCGTCACAGTGTGTCACCCTCTGTCAGAGAGTGTCACAGTGCATCTCAAAATCTCAGAGTGTCCCAGCGTGTCTGAGAGAGTCTCACAGAGTGTCAGTTTGTCAGTTTCTCAGAGAGTGTCACAGTGTGTCTCAGAGAGTGTCAGATAGGATTAGAGAGCGTCATAGTGCATCCCAAAGTGTCAGCGTGTGTCAGAGAGTTTCACAGTGTGTCTAAGAGAGTGTCAGAGAGAGTCAGTCAGAGCGTGTTTCAGTGTGTCACAGTCTGTCAGAGATTGTCTAGTGTGCCTCAGGGAGAGTCTGAGAGTGTGACAGTTTGTCATACTGTGTGTCAGAGAGTGGCAGAGAATGTCAGCATTTGGCTCAGAGATGGCTACTGTCTGAGAGAGTGTCACAGTGTGTCTCAGAGAGTGTCACAGAGTGTCTCAAATAGTGTCAGATAGAATCAGAGCGTGTCATAGTGCGTCTAAAAGTGTCAGCGAGTGTCACAGTGTGTCTAAGAGTGTCGGAGAGTGTCACAGTGCTTTTCAGAGAGAGTGTCAGAGATTGTCAAAGTGTGTCTCAGAGTGTGTTGGATAGGATCAGAGAGTGTCACAGCACGTGTCAAATTGTCAGAGTGCGTCCCGCTGTGTCGCCGAGTGTGTCAGAGTGTGTCACAGTGTATCTTCTGGAGAGTCAGAGTGTGTCACAGTGTGTCACTTTCTGTCAGAGAGTGTCACAGTGCATCTCAAAATCTCAAACAGTGTCCCAGTGTGTCTCAGAGAGTCTCAGAGAGTGTCACAGTTTGTCAAGTTTCTCAGAGATTGTCACAGTGTGTTTCTAATAGATATCAGCGTGTGTTGGAAACGATCAGAGAGTGTCACAGTGCGTGTCAAATTGTGAGAGAGCGTCCCGCTGTCTGACAGTATCACAGTGTATGTCAGAGATTCAGAGAGAGTCTGAATGTGTCACTGTCGGTCAGAGAGTGTGAGAGTGTGTCACAGTTTGTCAGAGAGTGTCAAAGTGTGTTTCAAAGAATTTCAGCGTGTGTCAGAGTGTGTCACAGAGTGTCACAGAGTGTTACAGTGCGTCTCAAAGTGTCAGCGAGACGCAGAGAGTGTCACAGTGTGTCACAGTCTGTCAGAGAGTGTCACAGTGCTTTTCAGAGAGTATTAGACAGCGTCACAGCGTGTTTCAGAGTGTGTCAGATAGGATCAGAGAGTGTCACAGTGCCTCTCAAATTGTCAGTGAGTGTCCCGGTGTGTCGCAGGAAGTGGCAGAGTGTGTCACAGTCTGTCAGACATTGTGGGCGGCACGGTGGCACAGTGGTTAGCACTGCTGCCTCACAGCGCCAGAGACCAGGGTTCAATACCCACCTCAGGCGACTGACTGTGTGGAGTTTGCACGTTCTCCCCGTGTCTGCGTGGGTTTCCTCCGGGTGCTCCAGTTTCCTCCCACAGTCACAAAGATGTGCAGGTCAGGTGAATTGGCCATGCTAAATTGCCCATAGTCTTAGTTAAGGGGTAAATATAGGGGTATGGGTGGGTTGCGCTTCGGCGGGGCGGTTTGGACTTGTTGGGCCGAAGGGCCTGTTTCCACACTAAAATCTAATCTAATTTTTAAAAAATTGTCACGATGTATTTCAAAGAATGTCAGAGAGTGTCACAGTGTGTCTTATAGAGTGTCAGAGTGTGTCACAATTCATCTCAAAATCTCAGAGAAGTTGCCAGTGTGTCTCAGAGAGTGTCACAGTTTGTCACAGTTTCTCAGAAAGTGTCACAGTGTATTTCAGATAGAGTCAGACTGTATCCCAGTGTGTCACCGAGAGTGTCAGATAGGATCAGAGAGCGTCACAGTGTGTCTCAAATTGTCAGAGTGTCAGGGAATCTCGCAGTGTGTCACAGTCTGTCACAGAGTGTCACATTGCTTCTCAGAGAGTGTCAAACAGTATCACAGTGTATGTCAGAGATTCAGAGAGAGTCTGAATGTGTCACCTTCGGTCAGAGAGTGTCAGAGTGTGTCACGGTTTGTCAGAGAGTGTCACAGTGTGTTTCAAAGAATTTCAGCGAGTGTCACAGTGTGTGTCAGAGTGTGTAACAGTCAGTCACAGAGTGTTACAGTGCGTCTCAAAGTGTCAGAGAGACTCAGAGATTGTCACAGTGCGTCTCACAGAGTGTCGGAGAGTGACACAGTGATTTTCAGAGAGTGTCAGAGATTGTCAAAGTGTGTCTCAGAGTGTGTTGGATCGTATCTGACAGTGTCACAGTACGTGTCAAATTGTCAGAGAGTGTCCCGCTGTGTCGCAGAGTGTGCCAGAGTCTGTCACAGTCTGTCAGAGATTGTCACAGACTGTGTTTCAAAGAATGTTAGAGAGTGTCACAGTGTGTCTTGTAGAGTATCAGAGTGTGTCACAGTGTGTCACTTTCTGTCGGGGTGTGTCATAGTGCATCTCAAAATCTCAAAGAGTGTCCCGGTTTGTCTCATGAGAGTCTCAGAGAGTGTCACAGTTTGTCAAGTTTCTCAGAGAGTGTCACAGTGTGTTTCAAATAGAGTCAGACTGTATCCCAGTGTGTCTCCGAAAGTGTCAGATCGGATCAGAGAGCGCCACCGTACATCTCAAAGTGTCAAGAGAGTGTCAGAGAATGTCACAGTGTGTCACAGTCTGTCAGAGAGTGTCCCAGTGTGTCTCGGAGAGTGTCAGATAAGATCAGAGAGTGTCACAGTGCATCTCAGAGAGTGTCTCAGTGTGTCACATTCTGTCAGAGAGTGCCACATTGTTTCTCAGAGAGTGACAGACAGTATCACAGTGTATGTCAGAGATTCTGAGAGAATCTGAAAGTGTCACTATCTGTGAGAGAGTGTCACAGTCTGTCAGAAAGTGTCACAGTGCTGTTCAGAGAGTTTTAGAGGGTGTCAAAGTGTGTCTCAGAGAGTGTCGAATAGGATCAGAGAGTGTTACAGTGCGTCTCAAATTGTCAGAGTGTGTCTTAGAGAGTGTCAGAGTGCGTCACAGTCTGTCAGAAAGTGCGTCTCAAATTGTCAGAGAGGGTCCCAGTCTGTCTCAGAGTCTCAGTGCGTTTCAGAGAGAGTCATAGAGTGTCACAGTGCTTTTCAGAGAGTGTCAGAGTGTGTCTCTGAGTGTATTGTTTCGGATCAGAGAGTGTCACAGTGCGTGTCAAATTGTCAGAGAGAGTCCCGCTGTGTCGCAGAGTGTTTCAAAGTTTGTCATAGTCTGTCAGAAATTGTCATAGTATGTTACAAAGAATGTCAGAGGGTGTCACCGTGTGTCTCAGAGAGTGTCAGATAGGATCAGAGAGTGTCATAGTGCGTCTGAAAGTGCCAGCGAGAGTCAGAGTGTCACAGTGTGTCTAACAGAGTGTCAGAGAGACCGAGCGTGTTTCAGTGTGTCACAGTCTGTCAGAGAGTGTCACAGTGTGTCATACTGTGTCTCAGAGTTTTAGATAGGGTCAGCATTTGGCTCAGAGATGGTCACAGTCTGTTAGAGAGTGTCAGTGTGTCTCAGAGATGTCAGAGTGAGTCAGAGAGTGTCGCAGTACGTCATACTGTGCCTCAGAGAGTGTCAGATAGAGTCAGAGTGTATCTCAGTGTGTCTCCCAGAGTGTCAGATAGGATCAAAGAGTGTCACAGTGTGTCTCAAAGTGTCAGAGAGAGTCAGTGAATGTCACAGTGTGTCACGGTCTGTCAGAGAGTGTCACAGTGCTTTTCAAAGATTTTCGGAGCGTGTCACACTGTGTCTCAGAGAGTGTCAGATAAGATAAGAGAGTGTCATGGTGTGTCTCAGAGAGTGTCTCAGTGCGTCACAGTCTGTCTGAGAGTGTCATATTGTGTCTTAGAGAGTGACAGATGTATCACAGTGTCAGAGATTCAGAGAAAGTCTGAAAGTGTCACTATCTGTCAGAGAGTGTCAGAGTGTGTCACAGTCTGTCAGAGAGTGTCACAGTGCTTTTCAGAGAGTGTCAGAGAGTGTCACAATGCATCTCAAATTGCCAGAGTGGGTCCCAGCGTGTCGCAGATAGTGTCAGTGTGTGTCACAGTTTGTCAGAGAGTGCCTCAGTGTGTCTCAGAGAGAGTCAGTGGGTGTCACAGTGTGTCTCAGAGAGTGGCACAGTGTGTCACAATCTCTTAGAGTGCAACAGTTTGTTTCAGAGACAGTCAGAGAGTGTGACAGTGTGTCTCGGAGTGCCAGAGAGAGTCAGATAGTGCTTCAGTGTGTCACAGTCTGTCAGGGAGTATCACAGTGTCCCCCGGAGAGTCAGAGTGTCACAGTCTGTCTCAGAGAGTGTCAGTGTGTTTCAGAGAATGTCACAGTCTGTAACTGTCTCTCAGTGAGTGTTTCAGTATGTCGCAGTCTGTCACAGTGCTTCTCAAAGTGTCAGAGAGAGTCAGAGAGTGTCACAGTGTGTCTCAGAGAGAGAGAGAGAGAGAGAAAGTGTCACAATCTGTCTTTGAGAGTGTCTCAGTGTGGCACAGTCTGTCAGAGAGTGTCACAGTGTGTCTCAGAGAGTCAAAGAGAGTCAGAAAGTGTCACAGTGTGTCTCAGAGTGTCACATTCTGACAGTCTGTCAGAGAATGTTACATTGTATTTCAGAGTTTTGTCAGAGAGAGTCAGAAAGTGTCACAGTGTGTCATGCTGTGTCTCAGAGAGTGTCAGCATTTGGCTCAGAGAGGGTCACAGTCAGTGATAGAGTGTCACAGCGTGTCTCAGAGAGTATCAGAATGAGTCAGAGAGTGTCACAGTATGTCATACTGTGCCTCAGAGGGTGCCATAGAGAGTCAGACTGTATCACAGTGTGTCACAGAGAGTGTCAGAGAGTGTCGCACTGTGAAACAGAGAGTGTCAGAGTGAGTCAGTGAGTGTCACAGTGTGTCTCAGAGAGAGTCAGAGATTATCACAGTCTATCTCAGAGAGTGTCACAGTGTGTCTCAGAGAGTCAGAGAGAGACGGAAAGTGTCACAGTGTGTCTCAGAATGTCGCAGTGTCGCGGAAATTGTCACCGTGTGTCAGAGAGTTTCACAGTAGGTTAGAGAGTGTCATCGTGTGTCTCAGTAATTGTCACAGTCTGTCAATGTCTGTCAGAGAGTGTCACAGTGTTTCTCAGAAAGTGTCAGAGAGCATCACAGTGTATCTCAGTGTCAGAGAGAGTCACATTATGTCTCTGAGTGAGTCAGAGTGTGACACAGAGTGTGAAAGAGAGTCAAAAAATGTTACAGTGTCTCTCAGAAAGTGACCGAGTGTCTAAGAGTCAGAGAGAGACAGCAAGTCTCACAGTGTGTCTCAGAGTGTGACAGTGTCTCAGAAAATGTCACCATCTGTCAGAGAGTGTCACAGTGTGTCAGAGTGTGTCAGTGTGTAACCTGAGAGTGTCGCAGTCTGTCAGAGTGTGTCACAGCGCGTCTCAGAGAGGGATAGAGAGTGTCATAGTGTGTTCCAATGTGGCAGATAGAGTCACAGAGTGTCACTATGTATCACAGTCTGTCTCAGAGAGAGTCATAGAGTGTCACAGTGAGTCTAAGAAAGGATGACAGTGTGTCTCAGAGAGTCAGAGATAGTCAGAAAGTGTCACAGTTTGTCTCAGAGTGTCACATTGTGACAATCTGTCAGAGAATGTTACATTATATTTCAGAGTGTGTCAGAGAGTTTCAGAACGTGTCACAGTGTGTCATACTGTGCCTCAGAGTGTCAGAGAGTGTCAGCATTTGGTTCAGAGAGGGAAACAGTCTGTCAGAGAATGTTACATTGTATTTCAGAGTGTGTCAGAGAGAGACAGTAAGTGTCACAGTGTGTCATACTGTCTCTAAGAGTGTGTCATAGAAAGTCAGACTGTTTCACAGTGTTTTTCAGAGAGTGTCAGAGTGAGTCAGATAGTGTCAGAGACAGTGAGTGTCACAATGTGTCTCATAGAGAGTCAGGGAGTGTCACAGTGTGTCTCACAGAGTGTCACAGTCTCTCAGGGAGTGTTACAGTGTATCACAGTCTGTCAGAGAGTGTCACAATGCGCCTTAGAGGGTCAGAGAGTGTCACAGTGTGTTTCAGTGTATCATAGTCTGTCAGAGAGTGTCACAGTGATCCTCAGAGATAATCAGAGAGTGTCACCGTATGTCTCAGTGAGTGTCACAGTGTGTCTCAGAGAGTCGGGAAAGAATCAGAAAGTGTCACAATCGGACTTGAGAGTGTCTCAGTGTGACACAGTCTGTCAGAGAGTGTCACAGTGTGCCACAGAGAGTGTCACAGTGCCTCTAAAAGAGGATGACAGTGTGTTTCAGAGAGTCAGAAAGTGTCACAGTTTGTCTCAGAGAGTGTCAGATCGGAGCAGAGCGTGTCGCAGTGTGTTTGAGAAAGTGCCAGAGTTCACAGTGTTTCTCAGCATATGTCAGAGTGTGTCAATGGGAGTTTCGGAGAGATTCAGAGAGTGTCACAGTGTGTCACAGCATGTGTCAGAAAGAGTGCCACAGAGAGTTTCAGAGAGAGTCAGAGAGTGTCACAGTGTGTCTCAGAGAGTGTCAGATAGGATCAGAGAGTGTCAAAGTGCGTCTCAAAGTGTCAGAGAAAGTCCGAGAGTGTCACGGTATGTCTGGGAGTGTCAGAGAGAGTCAGAGAGTGTCACAGTGTGACTGAGAATTTCGGAGAATGTCAGAGAGTGTCATTTTGTGTCTCAGTGAGTGTCACAGTGTGTCTCAGAGAGTCAGAGAGGGAGATAGAAAGGGTCACAATCTGTCTTGAGTGTGTCTCAGTGTGACACAGTCTGACAGAGTGTCACAGTGTGCCTCAGAGAGTGTCACAGTGCGTCGAAGAGAGAATGACAGTGTGTTTCAGAGAGTCAGAGAGAGTCAGAAAGTGACACAGTTTGTCTCAGAGCGTCAGATAGGATCAGAGTGTCACAGTGTGTCTCAGCGTATGCCAGAGTGTGTCACAGAGAGTTTCAGAGAGGTTCACAGAGTGACACAGTGTGCCTCAGAGAGTGTCACAGTGCGTCTAAGAGAGCATGACAGTGCGTTTCAGAGAGCGTCAGAAAGGGTCACAGTTTGTCTCAGAGAGTGTCACATTGTGACAGTCTGTCAGAGAATGTTACATTGTATTTCAGAGTGTGGCAGAACGTGTCACAGTGTGTCATACTGTGTCTCAGAGATTGTCAGCATTTGGCTCATACAGAGTCACAGTCTGTGAGAGAGTGTCACAGTGTGTCTCAGAGAGTGCCAGAGAGAGTCAGAATGTATCACAGTGTGTCTCAGAGAGTGTCAGAGATTGTCACAGTGTGTAACAGAGAGAGTTCGAGAATGTCAGTGAGTCTCACAGTCTGTCTCAGAGAGTGTGAGAACGGGTCAGAGAGTGTCACAGTGTGTTTCAGAGAGAATCAGAAGTGTCCCAGTGTGTCTCAGAGAGTGCCAGATAGGAACAGAGAATGTCACAGTGCATCACAAAGTATCAGACAGAGTCAGAGATTGTTACAATGTGTCTGAGAGAGGATGACAGTGTGTCTCGGAGAGTCAGTGAGAGAGTAAGAACGTGAGACAGCTTGTCTCATAGAGTGTCAGAGAGTGTCACAATGTGTCTCAGAGAGAGACAGAAAGTGTCACAGTGTCTCTCAGAGAGTGTCACAGTGTGTCTCAGAGAGTCAGAAAGTGACACAGTCTGGCTTTCAGGGTGTCACAGACTGTGACAGACTGTCAGAGAGTGTCACGGTGTGTTTCAGAGAGAGGCAGAGAGTGTCACAGTGCGTCTCAAATAGTCACAGAGAGTCAGAGAGTGTCCCAGTGTCTCAGCGACTGTCAGAGTGTCACAGTGTGTCACAGTCCCTCAGAGAGTGTCACAATGTGTCTCAAAGAGTGACGCAGTGTGTTTGAGAGAGTGTCAGAGAGTGTCAAAGTGTGTATCAGAGAGGGCCAGATAGGATCAGAAAATGTCACAGTGCATGTCAAAGTATCAGACAGAGTCAGAGAGTGTTACAGTGTGTCTGAGAGAGGATGACAGTGTGTCTCAGAGAGTCAGAGAGAGTCAGAACTTGTCACAGCTTGTCTCAGAGAGTGTCAGAGAGGGTCACAGTGTGTCTGAGAGAGTGTCACAGTGTGTATGAGAGAGTGCCAGTGAGTGTCAAAGGGGGTCTTAGCGTGTGTCAGAGTGTGTCACAGTGTGTCTCAGAGAATGTCAGACAGGGTCACAGTGTGTCTCAGAGAGTGTCAGAGTGAGACAGAGAGTGTCACAGTATGTCATACTGTACCTCAGAGAGTGCCAGAGAGAGTCGCACTGTCTCACAGTGTGTCTCAGAGAATGTCAGAGAGAGTCAGAAAGTGTCACAGCTTGTCTCAGAGAGTGTCAGATAGGATCAGAGTGTCACAGTGTGTTTGAGAAAGTGCCAGAGTGTCACAGTGTGAGTCAGCGTGTGTCAGAGAGTGTCACATTGTGTTTCAGAGAGAGTCAGAGAGTGTCAAATTGCGTCTCAAAGTGTCAGAGAAAGTCAGAGAGTGTCACGGTGTGTCTGAGAGTTTTGGAGAGAGTCAGAGAGTGTCAGATTGTGTCTCAGTGAGTGTCACAGTGTGTCTCAGAGAGTCAGAGAGAGAGAGAGACAGACAGGGTCACAATCTGTCTTGAGAGTGTCTCAATGTGACAGTCTGTCAGAGAGTGTCACAGTGCATCTAAGAGAGGATGACAGTGTGTTTCAGAGAGTCAGAGAGAGTCTGAAAGTGTCACCGTTTGTCTCAGAGTGTCGCATTGTGACAGTCTGTCAGAGAATGTTACATTGTATTTCAGAGTTTGTCAGAACGTGTCACAGTTTGTCATACTGTGTCTCAGAGAGTGTCAGAGAGTGTCAGCATTTGGCTCAGAGAGGGTCACAGTCTGTGAGAGATGGTCACAGTGTGTCTCAGAGATTGTCGGAGCGAGTTAGAGAGTGTCACAGTATGACCTACTATACCTCAGAAGAGTGCCAGAGAGAATCAGACTGTATCACAGTCTGTCTCAGAGAGTTTCAGAGATTGTCACAGTGTGTAACAGAAAGAGTTAGAGAATGTCAGTGAGTCTCACAGTCTGTCTCAGAGAGTGTCCGAACGGGTCCGAGAGTGTCACAGTGTGTCTCAGAGAGATTCAGAGAGAGACCGAATGTGTCACAGTGTCTCTAATAGAGTGTCACAGTTTGTCACAGTTTGTCAGAGAGTGTCACAGCGTGCCACAGAGAGTGTCACAGTGCGTCTAAAAGAGGATGACAGTGTGTTTCAGAGAGTCAGAAGGTGTCACAGTTTGTCTCAGAGAGTGTCAGACAGGATCAGAGAGTGTCAAAGTGCGTCTCAAAGTGTCAGAGAAAGTCAGAGAGTGTCACGGTATGTCTGAGAGTGTCAGAGAGAGTCAGAGAGTGTCACAGTGTGACTGAGAGTTTCGGAGAATGTCAGAGAGTGTCATATTGTGTCTCAGTGAGTGTCAGTGTGTCTCAGAGAGTCAGAGAGGGAGATAGAAAAGGTCACAATCTGTCTTGAGTGTGTCTCAGTGTGACACAGTCTGACAGAGTGTCACAGTAAACCTCAGAGTGTCACAGTGCGTCGAAGAGAGAATGACAGTGTGTTTCAGAGAGTCAGAGAGAGTCAGAAAGTGACACAGTTTGTCTCAGAGTGTCAGATAGGATCAGAGTGTCACAGCGAATTTGAGAAAGTGCTAGAGTGTCACAGTGTGTCTCAGCGTATGTCAGAGTGTGTCACAGAGAGTTTCAGAGAGGTTCAGAGAGTGACATAGTGTGTCTCAGAGAGTGTCACCGTGTGTCAAAGAGAGGATGACAGTGTGTTTCAGAGAGTCAGAGAACGTCAGAAAGTGTCACAGTTTGTCTCAGAGCGTGTCACATTGTGACAGTCTGTCAGAGAATGTTACATTGAAATTCAGAGTGTGCAGAACGTGTCACAGTGTGTCATACTGTGTCTCCGAGAGTGTCAGCATTTGGCTCAGACAGGGTCACAGTCTGTGAGAGAGTGTCACAGTGTGTCTCAGAGTGCCAGAGAGAGTCAGTCTGTATCACAGTGTCTCAGAGATTGTCAGAGATTGTCACAGTGTGCAACAGAGAGAGTTCGAGAATGTCAGTGAGTCTCACAGTCTGTCTCAGAGAGTTATAGAACGGGTCAGAGAGTGTCACAGTGTGCCTCAGAGAGAGTCATAGAGAGACAGAAAGTGTCACAATGACTCTCAGAGAGTGTCACAGTTTGTCACAGTCTGCATAGAGTGTCACAGAGTGTCTCAGAGAGTCAGAAAGGGAAACAGTTTGTCTTTGAGGGCGTCAAAGTCTGTCGCAGTCTGTCAGGGAGTGTCACAGTGTGTTTCAGAGTGAGTCAGAGAGTGTCGCAGTGCGTCTCAAATAGTCACAGAGAGTCAGAAAGTGTCCCAGTGTGTCTCAGCGACTGTCAGAGAGTGTCACAGTGTGTCACAGTCGCTCGGAGAGTGTCACAATGTGTCTCAGAGAGTGTCACAGTGTTTTTGAGAGAGTGTCAGAGAGTGTCACTTTGTCTCTCAGAGAGTGTCATAGTGTGTCTCAGAGAGTGTCACAGTGCTTGTCAGAGGGTCAGAGAGTGTCACATTTTGTCTCGGTGAGTGTCACAGTGTTTCTCAGAGAGTCAGAGATAGACAGAAAGTGTCACAATCTGTCTTTGAGAGTGTCTCATTGTGACACAGTCTGTCAGAGTGTCACAATGTGTCTCAGCGAGTCAGAGAGAGTTAGAAAGTGTCACAGTTTGTCTCAGAGAGTGTGACATTGTGACAGTCTGTCAGAGAATGTTACATTGTATTTCAGAGTTTGTCAGAACGTGTCACAGTGTGTCATACTGTGTCTGAGTGTCAGAGAGTGTCAGCATTTGGCTCAGAGAGGGACACAGTCTGTCAGAGAATATTACATTGTATTTCAGAGTGTGTCAGAGAGAGAGACAGTAAGTGTCACAGTGTGTCATACTGTGTCTCAGAGAGTGTCAGAGAGTCTCAGCATTTGGCTCAGAGAGGAACACAGTCTGTCAGAGAATATTACATTGTATTTCAGAGTGTGTCAGAGAGAGAGACAGTAAGTGTCACAGTGTGTCATACTGTGTCTGACAGAGTGTCAAAGAAAGTAACACTGTTTCACTGTGTGTCTCAGAGAGTGTCAGAGTCAGTAAGTGTCTCAGTGTGTCAGAGTGGGTCACAGAGAGAGTCAGAGAGAGACAGAAAGTGTCACAGTGTCTCTCAGAGAGTGTCACAGTCTGTCGGAGAGTGTCACAGTGTGTCTCTGTGAGTATCACAGTATGTCTCAGAGTCAGAAAGTGACACAGTCTGTCTTTGAGGGTGTCACAGTCTGTCAGAGAGTGTCACAGTGTGTTTCAGAGAAAGTTAGAGAGTGTCACAGTGCATCTCAAATAGTCACAGAGAGTCAGAGAGTATCCCAATGTGTCTCAGCGACTGTCAGAGTGTGTCACAATGTGTCACAGTCCCTCAGAGAGTGTCACAATATGTCTCAGAGAGTGTCGCAGTGTGTTTGAGAGAGTGTCAGAGAGTGTCATGGTGTATCTCAGAGAGTCGGAGAGTGTCACATTGTGTCTCAGAGAGAGTCAGAGGGTGTCATAGTGTGTCTCAGAGAGTGTCACGGTTTGTTTGAGGGAGTGTCAGAGAGTGTCACAGTGTGTCTCAGCGGGTGTCAGAGAGGGTCACAGTGTGTCTCCGAAATTCAGAGAGAGTCATAATGTGTCACAATCTGTCAGCGAGTGCCACAGTGTGTTTCAGAGAGAGTCAGAGACTGTCCCAGTGTGTCTCAGAGAGTGCCAGATAGGATCAGAGAATGTCACAGTGCATCTCAAAGTATCAGACAGAGTCAGAGACTGTTACAGTGTGTCTGAGAGAGGATGACAGTGTGTCTCGGTGAGTCAGTGAGAGAGTAAGAACGTGAGACAACTTGTCTCATAGAGTGTCAGAGAGTGTCATAATGTGTCTCAGAGAGAGTCAGAGAGAGACAGAAAGTGTCACAGTGTCTCTCAGAGTGTCACAGTGTGCCACAGAGAGTGTCACAGTGCGTCTAAAAGAGGATGACAGTGTGTGTCAGAGAGTCAGAAAGTGTCACAGTTTGTCTCAGAGAGTGTCAGATCGGAGCAGAGAGTGTCACAGTGTGTTTAAGAAAGTGCCAGAGTTCACAGTGTTTCTCAGCATATCTCAGAGTGTGTCACAGAGAGTTTCAGAGAGAATCAGAGAGTGTCACCGTGCGTCTCAAATAGTCACAGAGAGTCAGAGAGTGTCCCAGTGTCTCAGTGACTGTCAGAGAGTGTCACAGTCGCTCAGAGAGTGTCACAATGTGTCACAGAGAGTGTCACAGTGTTTTTGAGAGAGTGTCAGAGAGTGTCACATTGTGTCTCAGTGAGTGTCAGTGTTTCTCAGAGATTCAGAGATAGACAGAATGTGTCACAATCTGTCTTTGAGTGTGTCGCAGTGTGACACAGTCTCTCAGAGAGTGTCACAATGTGTCTCAGAGAGTCAGAGAGAGTCAGAAAGTGTCACAGTTTGTCTTTGAGGGCGTCAAAGTCTGTCACAGTCTGTCAGATAGTGTCACAGAGTGTTCAGAGAGAGTCCGAGAGTGTCACAGTGCGTCGCAAATAGTCACAGCGAGTCAGAGAGTGTCCCAGTGTTTCTCAGCCACTGTCCGAGAGTGTCACAGTGCGTCTAAAAGAGGATGACAGTGTGTGTCAGAGAGTCAGAAAGTGTCACAGTTTGTCTCAGAGAGTGTCAGATCGGAGCAGAGAGTGTCACAGTGTGTTTAAGAAAGTGCCAGAGTTCACAGTGTTTCTCAGCATATCTCAGAGTGTGTCACAGAGAGTTTCAGAGAGAATCAGAGAGTGTCACCGTGCGTCTCAAATAGTCACAGAGAGTCAGAGAGTGTCCCAGTGTCTCAGTGACTGTCAGAGAGTGTCACAGTCGCTCAGAGAGTGTCACAATGTGTCACAGAGAGTGTCACAGTGTTTTTGAGAGAGTGTCAGAGAGTGTCACATTGTGTCTCAGTGAGTGTCAGTGTTTCTCAGAGATTCAGAGATAGACAGAATGTGTCACAATCTGTCTTTGAGTGTGTCGCAGTGTGACACAGTCTCTCAGAGAGTGTCACAATGTGTCTCAGAGAGTCAGAGAGAGTCAGAAAGTGTCACAGTTTGTCTTTGAGGGCGTCAAAGTCTGTCACAGTCTGTCAGATAGTGTCACAGAGTGTTCAGAGAGAGTCCGAGAGTGTCACAGTGCGTCGCAAATAGTCACAGCGAGTCAGAGAGTGTCCCAGTGTTTCTCAGCCACTGTCCGAGAGTGTCACAGTGTGTCACAGTCGCTCAGAGAGTGTCACAATGTGTCTCAGAGAGTGAAGCAGTGTGTTTGAGAGAGTGTCAGAGAGTGTCACTTTGTTTCTCAGGGAGTCATAGTGTGTCTCAGAGAGTGTCACAGTGCTTGTGAGAGGGTCAGAGAGTGTCACATTTTGTCTCGGTGAGTGTCAGTGTGTCTCAGAGAGTCAGAGATAGACAGAAAGTGTCACAATCTGTCTTTGAGTGTGTCGCAGTGTGACACAGTCTGTCAGAGAGTGTCACAATGTGTCTCAGAGAGTCAGAGAGAGTTAGAAAGTGTCACAGTTTGTCTCAGAGTGTGACATTGTGACAGTCTGTTAGAGAATGTTACATTGTATTTCAGATTGTGTCAGGGAGAGTCAGAATGTGTCTCAATGCGTCATACTGTGTCACAGTGCGTTTCAGAGAGAGTCAGAGAGAGTCAGAGAGAGTCAGAGAGAGTCAGAGAGTGTCAGAGAGTGTCAGAGAGTGTCAGAGAGTGTCAGAGAGTGTCAGAGAGTGTCTCAGAGAGTGTCTCAGAGAGTGTCTCAGAGAGAGTCAGAAAGTGACACAGTCTGGCTTTGAGGATGTCACAGTCTGTCAGAGAGTGTCACAGTGTGTTTCAGAGAGAGGCAGAGAGTGTCACAGTGCGTCTCAAATAGTCACAGAGAGTCAGAGAGTGTCCCAGTGTCTCAGCGACTGTCAGAGTGTCACAGTGTGTCACAGTCCCTCAGAGAGTGTCACAATGTGTCTCAAAGAGTGACGCAGTGTGTTTGAGAGAGTGTCAGAGAGTGTCAAAGTGTGTATCAGAGAGGGCCAGATAGGATCAGAAAATGTCACAGTGCATGTCAAAGTATCAGACAGAGTCAGAGAGTGTTACAGTGTGTCTGAGAGAGTGCCAGTGAGTGTCAAAGTGTGTCTCAGCGTGTGTCAGAGAGTGTCACAGTGTTTCTCAGAGAATGTCAGACAGGGTCACAGTGTGTCTCAGAGTGTCAGAGTGAGACAGAGAGTGTCACAGTATGTCATACTGTACCTCAGAGAGTGCCAGAGAGAGTCAGACTGTCTCAGTGTGTCTCAGAGAATTTCAGAGATTGTCACAGTGTGTAACAGAGAGAGTGAAAGAATGTCAGTGAGTCTCACAGTCTGTCTCAGAGAGCGTCAGAGCGGGTCAGAGGGTGTCACAGTGTGTCTCAGAGAGAGTCAGAGAGAGACAGAAAGTGTCACAGTGTCTCTCAGAGAGTGTCACAGTCAGAGAGTGTCAGATTGTGCCTCAGTGAGTGTCATATTGTGTCTCAGAGAGTGTGAGAGAGAGAGAGAGAGAGAGAGAGAGAGAGAGAGAAAGGGTCACAATCTGTCTTGAGTGTGTCTCAGCGTGACACAGTCTGTCAGAGACAGTCACAGTGTGCCTCAGAGAGTGTCACAGTGCATCTAAGAGAGGATGACAGTGTGTTTCAGAGATTCAGGGAGAGTAAGAAAGTGTCACAGTCTGTCAGCGAGTGTCACATTGTGTCTCAGAGAGAGCCAGAGAGAGCCAGAGAGCGCCAGAGAGCGCCAGAGAGCGCCAGAGAGCGCCAGAGAGAGCCAGAGAGAGCCAGAGAGAGCCAGAGAGAGCCAGAGAGAGCCAGAGAGAGCCAGAGAGAGCCACAGTGTGCCTCAGAGAGTGTCACAGTGTGCCTCAGAGAGTCAGAAAGTGTCACAGCTTGTCTCAGAGAGTGCCAGATAGGATCAGAGTGTCACAGTGTGTTTGAGAAAGTGCCAGAGTGTCACAGTGTGAGTCAGCGTGTGTCAGAGAGTGCCACAGAGAGTTTTGGAGAGAGTCAGAGAGTATCAGATTGTGTCTCAGTGAGTGTCACAGTGTGTCTCAGAAAGTCAGAGAGAGAGAGAGACAGACAGGGTCACAATCTGGCTTGAGAGTGTCGCATTGTGACAGTCTGTCAGAGAATGTTACATTGTATTTCAGAGTTTGTCAGAACGTGTCACAGTGTGTCATGCTGTTTCTCAGATAGTGTCAGAGAGTGTCAGCATTTGACTCAGAGAGGGTCACAGTCTGTGAGAGATTGTCACAGTGTGTCTCAGAGATTGGCGGAGCGAGTTAGAGAGTGTGACAGTATGTCCTACTATACCTCAGAGTGCCAGAGAGAATCAGACTGTATCACAGTCTGTCTCAGAGAGTTTCAGAGATTGCCACAGTTTGTAACAGAAAGAGTTAGAGAATGTCAGTGAGTCTCACAGTCTGTCTCAGAGAGTGTCCGAACGGGTCCGAGAGTGTCACAGTGTCTCTCAGAGAGTGTCACAGTTTGTCACAGTGTGTCAGAGAGTGTCACAGTGTGCAGCAGAGAGTGTCACAGTGCGTCTAAAAGAGGATGACAGTGTGTTTCAGAGAGTCAGAAAGTGTCGCAGTTTGTCTCAGAGAGTGTCAGATCGGAGCAGAGAGTGTCACAGTGTGTTTGAGAAAGTGCCAGAGTTCACAGTGTTTCTCAGCATATGTCAGAGTGTGTCACAGAGAGTGTCAGATAGGATCAGAGAGTGTCAAAGTGCGTCTCAAAGTGTCAGAGAAAGTCCGAGAGTGTCACGGTATGTCTGAGAGTGTCAGAGAGCGTCAGAGAGTGTCACAGTGTGACTGAGAGTTTCGGAGAATGTCAGAGGGTGTCATATTGTGTCTCAGTGAGTGTCACAGTGTGTCTCAGAGAGTCAGAGAGGGAGATAGAAAGGGTCACAATCTGTCTTGAGTGTGTCTCAGTGTGACACAGTCTGACAGAGTGTCACAGTGTGTCTCAGCGTATGTCAGAATGGGTCACAGAGAGTTTCAGAGAGGTTCAGAGAGTGACACGGTGTGTCTCAGAGAGTGTCACAGTACGTCTAAGAGAGGATGACAGTGTGTTTCAGAGAGTCAGAGAGCGTCAGAGAGTGTCACAGTGTGTTTGAGAGAGTGTCACATTGTGACAGTCTGTCAGAGAATGTTACATTGTATTTCAGTGTGGCAGAACGTGTCACAGTGTGTCATACTGTGCCTCAGAGAGTGTCAGAGAGTGTCAGCATTTGGCTCAGACTGGGTCACAGTCTGTGAGAGAGTGTCACAGTGTGTCTCAGAGAGTGCCAGAGAGAGTCAGACTGTATCACAGTGTGTCTCAGAGAGTGTCAGAGATTGTCACAGTGTGTAACAGAGAGAGTTCGAGAATGTCAGTGAGTCTCACAGTCTGTCTCAGAGAGTGTTAGAACGGGTCAGAGAGTGTCACAGTGTGTTTCAGAGAGAATCAGAAGTGTCCCAGTGTGTCTCAGAGTGCCAGATAGGATCAGAGAATGTCACAGTGCATCTCAAAGTATCAGACAGAGTCAGAGAGTGTTACAGTGTGTCTGTGAGAGGATGGCAGTGTCGGAGAGTCAGAGAGAGTCAGAACGTGTCACAGCTTGTCTCAGAGAGTGTCAGCAAGTGTCACAATGTGTCTCAGAGTGTCACAGTGTGTATGAGAGAGTGCCAGAGAGTGTCAGACAGGGTCACAGTGTGTCTCAGAGAGTGTCAGAGTGAGTCAGAGAGTGTCACAGTATGTCATACTATACCTCAGAGAGTGCCAGAGAGAGTCAGACTGTATCACAGTGTGTCTCAGAGAGTGTCAGAGATTGTCACAGTGTGTAACAGAGAGAGTTAGAGAATGTCCGTGAGTCTCAGTCTGTCTCAGAGAGTGTCAGAACGGGTCAGAGAGTGTCACAGTGTGTCTCAGAGAGAGTCATAGAGAGACAGAAAGTGTTACAATGTCTCTCAGAGAGTGTCACAGTTGGTCACAGTCTGCATAGAGTGTCACAGAGTGTCTCAGAGAGTCAGAAAGTGACACAGTCTGTCTTGGAGGGCGTCAAAGTCTGTCAGTCTGTCCGAGAGTGTCACAGTGTGTTTCAGAGTGAGTCAGAGAGTGTCACAGTGCGTCTCAAATAGTCACAGAGTCAGAGAGTGTCCCAGTGTGTCTCAGCGACTGTCAGAGAGTGTCACAGTGTGTCACAGTCGCTCAGAGAGTGTCACAATGTGTCTCAGAGAGTGAAGCAGTGTGTTTGAGAGAGTGTCTGAGTGTGTCACTTTGTCTCTCAGAAAGTGTCATAGTGTGTCTCAGAGAGTGTCACATTGTGACAATCTGTCAGAGAATGTTACATTGTATTTCAGAGTGTGTCAGAGAGTTTCAGAACGTGTCACAGTTTGTCATACTGTGCCTCAGAGTGTCAGAGAGTGTCAGCATTTGGATCAGAGAGGATCACGGTCTGTGAGAGAGTGTCACAGTGTATCTCAGAGAGTGTCACAGTGTGTGAGAGAGGTTCAGAGAGAGTCAGAGAGTGTCACATTGTGTCTCAGTAAGTGTCACAGTGTGTCTCAGACAGTCAGAGATAGACAAAAAGTATCACAATCTGTCTTTGAGAGTGTCTCAGTGTGACACAATCTGTCAGAGATTGTCTCAATGTGTCTCAGATAGTCAGAGAGAGTCAGAGAGTGTCACAGATTGTCTCAGAGAGTGTCACATTGTGACAGTCTGTTAGGGAATGTTACATTGTATTTCAGAGTGTGTCAGAGAGAGTCAGAATGTGTCTCAGTGTGTAATAAAGTGTCTCAGAGAGAGTCAGAGAGTGTCAGCATTTGTCTCAGAGAGGGACACAGTCTGTCAGAGAATGTTACATTGTATTTCAGCGTGTGTCAGAGAGAGAGAGACAGTAAGTGTCACAGTGTGTCATACTGTGTCTGAGAGAGTGTCATAGAAAGTCAGACTGTTTCACAGTGTGTCTCAGAGAGTGTCAGAGTCAGAGAGTGTCAGAGTCAGTGAGTGTCTCAGTGTGTCTCAGAGATTGTCAGGAAGTGTCACAGTGTGTTTCCCAGAGAGTCACAGTCTCTCAGAGAGTGTTTCAGTGTATCATAGTCTGTTACAGAGTGTCACAGTGCGCCTTAGAGAGTCAGAGAGTGTCACCGAAAGTGTCAGAAAGTGTCACAAACCGTCTTGCGAGTGTCTCAGTGTGACACAGTCTGTCAGAGTGTCACAGTGCGTCAAAGAGAGGATGACAGTGTGTTTCGGAGAGTCAGAAAGTGTCACAGCTTGTCTCAGAGAGTGTCAGATACGATCAGAGTGTCACAGTGTGTTTGAGAAAGTGCCAGAGTGTCACAGTGTGAGTCCGCGTGTGTCAGAGAGTGCCACAGAGAGTGTCAGAGAGTGTCACAGTGCGTCTCAGAGATTCAGGGTGATCAGAAAGTGTCATAGTCTGTCAGCGAGTGTCACAGTGTGTTTCAGAGAGAGTCAGACTGTTTCAGAGAGAGTCAGAGAGCGTCAAATTGCGTGTCAGAGCGTCAAATCGCGTGTCAGAGCGTCAAATCGCGTGTCAGAGCGTCAAATTGCGTGTCAGAGCGTCAAATTGCGTGTCAGAGCGTCAAATTGCGTGTCAGAGCGTCAAATTGCGTGTCAGAGCGTCAGAGAGAGTCAGAGAGAGTCAGAGAGAGTCAGATTGTGTCTCCGTGAGTGTCACAGTGTGTCTCAGAGAGTCAGAGAGAGAGAGAGACAGACAGGGTCACAATCTGTGTTGAGAGTGTCTCAGTGTGACAGTCTGTCAGAGAGTGTCACAGTGCATCTAAGAGAGGATGACAGTGTGTTTCAGAGAGTCAGAGAGAGTCTGAAAGTGTCACCGTTTGTCCCAGAGAGTGTCGCATTGTGACAGTCTGTCAGAGAATGTTACATTGTATTTCAGAGTTTGTCAGAACGTGTCACAGTGTGTCTCAGAGAGAGTCAGAGAGAGACAGAAAGTGTCACAGTGTCTCTCAGAGAGTGTCACAGTTTGTCACTGTCTGTCAGAGAGTGTCACAGTGTGTCTTTGTGAGTGTCACAGTGTGTCTCAGAGAGTGTCACAGTTTGTCACTGTCTGTCAGAAAGTGACACTGTCTGGCTTTGAGGGTGTCACAGTCTGTGACAGTCTGTCAGAGAGTGTCACAGTATGTTTCAGAGAGAGTCAGAGAGTGTCACAGTGCGACTCAAATAGTCACAGAGAGTCAGAAAGTGTCCCAGTGTCTCAGCGACTGTCAGAGTGTCACAGTGTGTCACAGTCCCTCAGAGAGTGTCACAATGCGTCTCAAAGAGTGGCGCAGTGTGTTTGAGAGAGTGTCAGAGATTGTCAAAGTGTGTATCAGAGAGTGCCAGATAGGATCAGAAAATGTCACAGTGCATGTCAAAGTATCAGACAGAGTCAGAGAGTGTTACAGTGCGTCTGAGAGAGGATGACAGTGTGTCTCAGAGAGTCAGAGAGAGTCAGAACTTGTCACAGAGTGTCAGAGAGTGTCACAATGTGTGTCAGAGAGTGTCACAATGTGTGTCAGAGAGTGTCAGAGAGTGTCAGAGAGTGTCAGAGAGTGTCAGAGAGTGTCAGAGAGTGTCAGAGAGTGTCAGAGAGTGTCACAATGTGTGTCAGAGAGTGTCACAATGTGTGTCAGAGAGTGTCACAATGTGTGTCAGAGAGTGTCTGAGAGAGTGTCAGAGAGTGTCAGAGAGTGTTTGAGAGAGTGCCAGAGAGTGTCAAAGGGGGTCTTAGCGTGTGTCAGAGTGTGTCACAGTGTGTCTCAGAGAATGTCAGACAGGGTCACAGTGTGTCTCAGAGAGTGTCAGAGTGAGACAGAGAGTGTCACAGTATGTCATACTGTACCTCAGAGAGTGCCAGAGAGAGTCAGACTGTCTCACAGTGTGTCTCAGAGAAAGTCAGAGAGAGTCAGAAAGTTTCACAGCTTGTCTCAGATAGTGTCAGATAGGATCAGAGTGTCAGTGTTTTTGAGAAAGTGCCAGAGTGTCACAGTGTGAGTCAGCGCGTGTCAGAGAGTGCCTCAGAGAGTGTCGGAGAGTGTCGGAGAGTGTCGGAGGGTGTCGGAGGGTGTCGGAGGGTGTCGGAGGGTGTCGGAGTGCGTCTCAGAGATTCAGGGAGAGCAGAAAGTGTCATAGTCTGTCAGCGAGTGTCACAGTGTGTTTCAGAGAGAGTCAGAGAGTGTCAGTGTGTCTGAGAGTTTTGGAGAGAGTCAGAGTGTCAGATTGTGTCTCAGTGAGTGTCACAGTGTGTCTCAGAGAGTCAGAGAGAGAGAGCGAGACAGACAGGGTCACAATCTGTCTTGAGAGTGTCGCATTGTGACAGTCTGTCAGAGAATGTTACATTGTATTTCAGAGTTTGTCAGAACGTGTCACAGTGTGTCATACTGTGTCTCAGAGAGTGTCAGAGAGTGTCAGCATTTGACTCAGAGAGGGTCACAGTCTGTGAGAGATTGTCACAGTGTGTCTCAGAGATTGTCAGAGCGAGTTAGAGAGTGTCACAGTATGTCCTACTATACCTCAGAGTGCCAGAGAGAATCAGTCTGTATCACAGTCTGTCTCAGAGAGTTTCAGAGATTGTCACAGTGTGTAACAGAAAGAGTTAGAGAATGTCAGTGAGTCTCACAGTCTGTCTCAGAGAGTGTCCGAACGGGTCCGAGAGTGTCACAGTGTGTCTCAGAGAGAGTCAGAGAGAGACAGAATGTGTCACAGTGTCTCTAATAGAGTGTCACAGTTTGTCACAGTCTGTCAGAGAGTGTCACAGTGTGTCTCTGTGAGTATCACAGTATGTCTCAGAGAGTCAGAAAGTGACGCAGTCTGTCTTTGAGGGTGTCATAGTCTGTCACAGTCTGTCAGAGAGTGTCACAGTGTGTTTCTGAGAGAGTCAGAGAGTGTCACAGTGCGTCTCAAATAGTTACAGAGTGTCAGAAAGTGTCCTGGTGTGTCTCTGCGACTGTCAGAGTGTGTCACAGTGTGTCACAGTCCCTCAGAGAGTGTCACAATGTGTCACAGAGAGTGTCTCAGTGTGTTTGAGAGAGTGTCAGAGAGTGTCATAGTGTATCTCAGAAAGTCGGTGAGTGTCACAGTGCGTTTGAGTGAGTGTCTTAGAGTGTCACAATGTGTCTCAGAGAGTGAAGCAGTGTGTTTGAGAGAGTGTCAGAGAGTGTCACTTTGTTTCTCAGGGAGTCATAGTGTGTCTCAGAGAGTGTCACAGTGCTTGTGAGAGGGTCAGAGAGTGTCACATTTTGTCTCGGTGAGTGTCAGTGTGTCTCAGAGAGTCAGAGATAGACAGAAAGTGTCACAATCTGTCTTTGAGTGTGTCGCAGTGTGACACAGTCTGTCAGAGAGTGTCACAATGTGTCTCAGAGAGTCAGAGAGAGTTAGAAAGTGTCACAGTTTGTCTCAGAGTGTGACATTGTGACAGTCTGTTAGAGAATGTTACATTGTATTTCAGATTGTGTCAGGGAGAGTCAGAATGTGTCTCAATGCGTCATACTGTATCTCAGAGAGTGTCAGAGAGTGTCACAGTGCGTTTCAGAGAGAGTCAGAGAGAGTCAGAGAGAGTCAGAGAGAGTCAGAGAGAGTCAGAGAGAGTCAGAGAGAGTCAGAGAGAGTCTCAGAGAGTGTCTCAGAGAGAGTCAGAAAGTGACACAGTCTGGCTTTGAGGGTGTCACAGTCTGTCAGAGAGTGTCACAGTGTGTTTCAGAGAGAGGCAGAGAGTGTCACAGTGCGTCTCAAATAGTCAGAGAGAGTCAGAGAGTGTCCCAGTGTCTCAGCGACTGTCAGAGTGTCAGTGTGTCACAGTCCCTCAGAGAGTGTCACAATGTGTCTCAAAGAGTGACGCAGTGTGTTTGAGAGAGTGTCAGAGAGTGTCAAAGTGTGTATCAGAGAGGGCCAGATAGGATCAGAAAATGTCACAGTGCATGTCAAAGTATCAGACAGAGTCAGAGAGTGTTACAGTGTGTCTGAGAGAGTGCCAGTGAGTGTCAAAGTGTGTCTCAGCGTGTGTCAGAGAGTGTCACAGTGTGTCTCAGAGAATGTCAGACAGGGTCACAGTGTGTCTCAGAGTGTCAGAGTGAGACAGAGAGTGTCACAGTATGTCATACTGTACCTCAGAGAGTGCCAGAGAGAGTCAGACTGTCTCAGTGTGTCTCAGAGAATTTCAGAGATTGTCACAGTCTGTAACAGAGAGAGTGAAAGAATGTCAGTGAGTCTCACAGTCTGTCTCAGAGAGCGTCAGAGCGGGTCAGAGGGTGTCACAGTGTGTCTCAGAGAGAGTCAGAGAGAGACAGAAAGTGTCACAGTGTCTCTCAGAGAGTGTCACAGTCAGAGAGTGTCAGATTGTGCCTCAGTGAGTGTCATATTGTGTCTCAGAGAGTGAGAGAGAGAGAGAGAGAGAGAGAGAGAGAGAAAGGGTCACAATCTGTCTTGAGTGTGTCTCAGCGTGACACAGTCTGTCAGAGACAGTCACAGTGTGCCTCAGAGAGTGTCACAGTGCATCTAAGAGAGGATGACAGTGTGTTTCAGAGATTCAGGGAGAGTAAGAAAGTGTCACAGTCTGTCAGCGAGTGTCACATTGTGTCTCAGAGAGAGCCAGAGAGAGCCAGAGAGAGCCAGAGAGAGTCAGAGAGAGTCAGAGAGAGCCAGAGAGAGTCAGAGAGAGTCAGAGAGAGTCACAGTGTGCCTCAGAGAGTCAGAAAGTGTCACAGCTTGTCTCAGAGAGTGCCAGATAGGATCAGAGTGTCACAGTGTGTTTGAGAAAGTGCCAGAGTGTCACAGTGTGTGTCAGCGTGTGTCAGAGAGTGCCACAGAGAGTTTTGGAGAGAGTCAGAGAGTATCAGATTGTGTCTCAGTGAGTGTCACAGTGTGTCTCAGAAAGTCAGAGAGAGAGAGAGAGACAGACAGGGTCACAATCTGGCTTGAGAGTGTCGCATTGTGACAGTCTGTCAGAGAATGTTTCATTGTATTTCAGAGTTTGTCAGAACGTGTCACAGTGTGTCATGCTGTTTCTCAGATAGTGTCAGAGAGTGTCAGCATTTGACTCAGAGAGGGTCACAGTCTGTGAGAGATTGTCACAGTGTGTCTCAGAGATTGGCGGAGCGAGTTAGAGAGTGTGACAGTATGTCCTACTATACCTCAGAGTGCCAGAGAGAATCAGACTGTATCACAGTCTGTCTCAGAGAGTTTCAGAGATTGCCACAGTTTGTAACAGAAAGAGTTAGAGAAGGTCAGTGAGTCTCACAGTCTGTCTCAGAGAGTGTCCGAACGGGTCCGAGAGTGTCACAGTGTGTCTCAGAGAGAGTCAGAGAGAGACAGAATGTGTCACAGTGTCTCTAATAGAGTGTCACAGTTTGTCACAGTCTGTCAGAGAGTGTCACAGTGTGTCTCTGTGAGTATCACAGTATGTCTCAGAAAGTCAGAAAGTGACGCAGTCTGTCTTTGAGGGTGTCATAGTCTGTCACAGTCTGTCAGAGAGTGTCACAGTGTGTTTCTGAGAGAGTCAGAGAGTGTCACAGTGCGTCTCAAATAGTTACAGAGTGTCAGAATGTGTCCTGGTGTGTCTCTGCGACTGTCAGAGTGTGTCACAGTGTGTCACATCCCTCAGAGAGTGTCACAATGTGTCACAGAGAGTGTCTCAGTGTGTTTGAGAGAGTGTCAGAGAGTGTCATAGTGTATCTCAGAAAGTCGGTGAGTGTCACAGTGCGTTTGAGTGAGTGTCTTAGAGTGTCACATTGTGTCTCAGAGAGAGTCAGAGCGTGTCATAGTGTGTCTCCGAAATTCAGAGAGAGTCATAATGTGTCACAATCTGTCAGCGAGTGCCACAGTATGTTTCAGAGAGAGTCAGTGAGTGTCCCAGTGTGTCTCAGAGAGTGACAGACAGGATCAGAGAATGTCACAGTGCATCTCAAAGTATCAGACAGATTCAGAGAGTGTTACAGTGTTTCTGAGAGAGTGTAATAGGGAGTCAGGGAGTGTCACATTGTGTCTCAGAGAGTCAGAGAGAGAGTCAGAAAGTGTCATTATCTGTCTTTGAGTTAGTCTCAGTGAGACACAGTCTGTCAGAGAGTGTCACAGTGTGTCGCAGTGTATCTAAGAGAGGATGACAGTGTGTCTCAGAGAGTCAGAAAGAGTCACAGTTTGTCTTAGAGAGTGTCACATTGTGACAGTCTGTTAGAGAATGTTATATTGTATTTCAGAGTGTCAGAGAGAGTCAGACAGTGTCACAGTCTGTCATACTGTGTCTCAGAAAGTGTCGGAGAGTGTCAGCATTTCGCTCAGAGAGTGTCACAGTCTGTGAGAAAGTGTCACAGTGTGTCTCAGAGAGTGTCAGTGTAAGTCAGAGAGTGTCACATATGTCATACCGTGCCTAAGAGAGAGTCAGTGAATGTTACAGTGTGTCTCAGGGAATCAGAGAGATGGAAAGTGTCACAGTGTTTCTCAGAGAGTGTCACAGTGTCGCAGAAAATGTCACCGGGTGTCAGAGAGCATCACAGTGAATCCCATTGTGTCAGAGTCACATTGTGTTTCAGAGTGAGTCAGAGAGTGAAACAGTGTGTCTCAGAGAGTGTGAGAGAGTCAAAAAATGTAACAGCGTGTCTCAAAGAGTCTGAGAGACAGCAAGTGTCACAGTTTGTCTCAGAGAGTGTCACAGTGTCTCAGAAAATGTCACCATCTGTCAGAGAGTGTCGCAGTGTGTCAGAGAGTGTCTCAGTGTGTCCCAGAGAGTGTCGCAGTCTGTCGGAGTGTATCACAGTGTGTCTCAGAGAGGGGCAGAGTATCGCAGTATATCTCAGTGTCAGGAAGAGTCACATTGTGTCTCAGAGAGAGTCAGAGAGTGAAACAGTGTGTCTCAGAGAGTGTGAGAGAGAATCAAAATATGTCACAGTGTGTCTCAGAGAGGGACAGAGAGTGACATAGTTTGTTCCAGTGTGGCAGATAAAGTCACAGAGTGTCACAGTGCGTCTCAGAGAGAGTCAGAGAGTGTCACAGTGTGTCTCAGACATTGTCAGAGAGTGCCACAAAGAGTTTCAGAGAGTCAGAGAGTGTCACAGTGTGTCTAAGTGAGTCAGAGAGAGACAGAAAGGGTCACCGTGTGTCAGAGAGTGTCTCAGTAGGTCAGAGAGTGTCAACGTGTGTCTCAGAAATTGTCACAGTCTGTCAGAGTCTGTCAGAGAGTGTCACAGTGTTTTTCAGAGAGTGTCAGAGCACGTCACAGTGTATCTCAGTGTGTCAGAGAAAGTCACATTGTGTCTCAGAGAGAGTCAGAGAGTGACACAGTGTCTAAGAGAGTGTGAGAGAGAGTCAAAAATTGTCACAGTGTGTCCCAGAGAGTGACCGAGTGTCTCAGAGAGTCAGAGAGAGACAGCAAGTCTCACAGTGTGTCTCAGAGAGTTTCACAGTGTCTCTGAAAATGTCAACGTCTGTCAGAGAGTGTCACAATGTATCAGAGAGTGTCTCAATGTGTCCCAGAGAGTGTTAAAGACTGTCAGAGTATGTCAGTGTGTCTCAGAGAGGAACAGAGAGTGATATAGTGTGTTCCAGTGTCGCAGATAGAGTCACAGAGTGTCTCAGACAGTGTCAGAGAGTGCCACAGAGAGTTTCAGAGAGAGTCAGAGAGTGTCACAATCTGTCAGCGAGTGTCACAGTGTGTCTCAGAGATTGTCAGATGGGATCAGAGATTGTCACAGTACATCTCAAAGTGTGAGAGAGAATCAGAGAGTGTTACAATGTCTGAGAGTGTCAGAGAGAGTCAGAATGTTTCACAGTGTGTCTAAGAGAGTTTCAGAGAGAGTCAGAGAGTGTCACAGTGTGTCTCAGAGAGTCAGAGAGAGAGACAGAAAGTGTCACAATCTGTCTTTGAGAGCGTCACAGTGCGTCACAGTGCGTCACAGTGCGTGTCACCGCCCCCAAGCCTGACACTCTCCACCGTCCGCACACCACCCCCAGCCTGACCCTCTCCGCCATCCAATAATGCCCCAGCCTGACACTCACTGCCATCCAATAACGCCCCAGCCTGAGCCTCACCGCTGCCCACACACTGGCCCTAGCCTAATCCTCCCAGCCGTTCACACTCCACCCCCAACCTGACCCTCACCACCGTCCACATACCACCTCCAGCCTGTCCCTCACTGCCATCCACACATCAACCCAGGCTGACCCTCACCGCCGTCCAACACCATAACAAGCCTGTCCATCACCGCCAGCCACACGCCAACCCCAGTCTAACCCTCAGTGCCGTCCACACGACGCCACCAGTGGGTCCCTCACTGCCATCCACACACCTCCCCCACGCTGACCCTCACTGCCATCCACAAACCGTCCCCAACCTGACTCCCACCAACATCCCGCATCGCCCCAGCATGACCCTCACCGCCATCCAACAACCATCCCCAGCCTGACCTCACCGCTGTACACCAACCGCCCCCAGCCTGTTCCCCACCGCCGTCCAACACTGCCACAGCCTGACTCTCACTGCCACCCTCACACCCCAACTAGCCTGACCCTCACCACCGTCCACACACCACCACCAGCCTGACCCTCACTGCTGTCCCACACTGCCCCAGCCTGACCCACACCACCGTCCACCAAGCACACCCAGCCAGACCCATTGCTGTACATCAACTGCCCCCAGCCTGACCCCCACTGCAATCCAACACTGCCACAGCCTGACCCTCACTGCCGCCCACACACCGCCCCGAACCTGACCCTCACCACCGTCCACACACCGCCACCAACCTGACCCTCACTGCTGTCCACGCACCACCCCAAGGCTGACCCTCACCACTGCCCACACACCGCCCACCGCCTGACCCTCACCACCACCTACACACTGCTCCCAGCCTGACACTCACTGCCACCCACACACCGTCTCCAGCCTGACACTCATTGCCACCTGTACACTGCTTCCAGCCTGAACTCCACCGCTGTCCACACACCGCACCAGCCTGACACTCTCCACCATCCACACACCAACCCGAGCCTGACACTCACCACCGTCCACATACTGCCACCATGCTGACCCTCACCACTGTCCACACACCACCCCGAACCTGACCCTCACCACCGTCCCCACACCGTCTCCAGCCTTACCCTCACTGCATTCCAACAATGACCCCAACCTGAACCCCATCACTGTCCAACACTGCCACAAGCCTGACCCTCACTGCCATCCACACACTGACCCAAGCCTTATCCTAACAGCCGTTCACACACCACCCCCAGCCTGAACCTCATCGCCGTCCACATACAGCCCCAACCTGTCCCTCATTGCCATCCACACACACAATGCCCAGCCTGACTCTCACTGCCGTGCAGCTATGCCCCAGCGTGACCCTCACCTCCGTCCACACTCCGCCACCAACTTGGACCTTTCCGCCGTCCAATATTGTCCCTCACCGCTGGCCACATACCGCCCCCACCTGACCGTCACCACCGTCCACACGCCGCCCTCAGCCTGTCCCTCACTGCAATCCACTAACCCTCCACAGCCTGACTCTCACCGCCGTCCCGCACCGTCGCAGCCTGATCCTCCCCTCTGAATACACACCAACCCCTGCCTGACACCCACCACCACCCAACACCGCCCTCAGCCTGAACCTCACAGCCACCCACACACCACCCCAAGCCTGACGCTCACCACCGTCTACATACCGCGCCCAGCATGACCCTCACTGTTGCCCACACACCGCCCCCAGCCTCAACCACACCGCCATCCACACAACGCCTCCAGCCTGATCCTCACCACCGTCCACATACCGCCCCCAGCATGACCCTCACTGTCGCCCACACACTGCCCCCAGAATGATCCTCACCACTGTCCAGACACGGCCCCCAGCCTGACTCTCAACGCTGTCCACACACCGCACCCAGCCTGAACTTCACCACCATCCACACATTGCTGCCAGCCTGACCCTCACGGCCATCCAAACACCGCCCCCAGCCTGACGCTCACTGCCATCCACACGCTGCCCACAGCCTGAACCTCACCACCGCCCACACACTGCACCCAGTCTGTACCTCACCGCCATCCACTCACCGCTGCCAGCCTGACGCTCACTGCCATCCACACACCGACCCCAGCCTGACACTCATCACCGTGCACACACACCACCTGCAGCTTGACCCTTATCGCCGCCCAATACAGCCCCAGCCTGACCCTCACCACCATCCACCAACCGCGCCCTGCCTAACACGCACTGCCGTCCAACACTGCCACAAAACTAACCCTCGCCGCCGTCCAATATGGCCCCCTGCCTGACCCTCACCACTGTCCATAGACTCCCCCGCAACCTGACCCTCATCACCATCCACACACCGCCCACAGCCTGACAATCATCACCATCCACACACCGTACGCAGGCTGACCCTCACTGCCGTCCGCACACCACACCCAGACTGACCCTCACTGCCATCCGCACACTGCACCCAGACTGACCCTCACTGCCATATGCACACTGCATGCAGACTGACCCTCACTGCCATCCACAGACCGCCCCCAGCCTGACCCTCACTGCCGTCCACACACCACACCCAGACTGAGCCTCACTGCAATCCGCACACCGCACCCAGACTGACCCTCACTGCAATCCGCACACCGCACCCAGACTGACCCTCACTGCCATCCACACACCGCCCACAGCCTGACAATCATCACCATCCACACACCGTACGCAGGCTGACCCTCACTGCCGTCCACACACCGCACCCAGACTGACCCTCACTGCCGTCCACACACTGCACCGAGACTGACCCTCACTGCCGTCCACACACTGCACCCAGACTCACCCTCACTGCCGTCCACACACTGCACCCAGACTCACCCTCACTGCCATCCACACACTGCACCCAGACTGACCCTCACTCGTCCATGGCATCCCTCACCTCATACATGTTGCAGGAGGAACATTGCACTGCCTTCGCTGCCATCCCTCTAAAGCTAACCTTTATTTTAAAAAAACACTGGGTCTAAAGAATACAACAAGCAAAATTCGGCATTTACCTCCTACCACAACGGATCTTATTATTAGGTTAGAGGAGGAGGGACCTCCGTAGTGCCTCGGGTTCTTCAGCTGCGCGCTTTTAAAGGGGAAGCAAACCTACCCAGGTAAGCTTACGCTCTACCTGCTTCCGGGTCTCGGCTGCCTCTCTGGTCGTCGTCACTTCCCCCTACTGCTCCCGCTCTTTCTGTGAAGAGAGAGTGAAAAAAAACACCGCTGCCCGCTACCGGTAAGTACTTTTAAAACAAAACAGTCTTACCTTAGCTGCTGCTCGCACTCAAAATGACCGTTAGCGTCGAAGGGTGAGTATTTATACTCACTGCTTTCCTTCCCGGCTGCCTCTCTGGTCGTCGTCACTTCCCCCTACTGCTCCCGCTCATTCTGTGAAGAGAGAGTGAAAAAAAAACACCGCTGCCCGCTACCGGTAAGTACTTTTAAAACAAACTGTCTTACCTTAGCTGCTGCTCGCACTCAAAATGGACGTCCCTGCTGATTACACTTGCAGGAAGTGCACCCATCTCCAGCTCCTCCAAGACCGTGTTAGGGAACTGGAGCTGGAGTTGGATGAACTTCGGATCATTCGGGAGGCAGAGGGGGTCATAGATCGGAGCTATAGGGAAGTAGTAACTCCAAAGATGGCAGATAGATGGGTGACAGTGAGGGGGACTGGGAGGAAGCAGCCAGTGCAGGGACCCCCTGTGGTCGTTCCCCTCAAGAACAAGTACACCGTTTTGGATACTTGTGGGGGGGACGACTTACCAGGGGTAAGTAACGGGGCTCAGGCCTCTGGCACGGAGCCTGTCCCCGCTACTCAGAAGGGAAGGGTGGAGAAGAGCAGAGCAATAATAATTGGGGACTCGATAGTTCGGGGCACAGATAGGCGGTTTTGTGGGAACGAGAGAGACTCACGTTTGGTATGTTGCCTCCCAGGTGCAAGGGTACGTGATGTCTCTGATCGTGTTTTCCGGGTCCTTAAGGGGGAGGGGGAGCAGCCTGAAGTCGTGGTCCATATTGGCACCAATGACATAGGTAGGAGGAGTGCTGAGGATGTTAGACAGGCTTTTAGGGTGCTAGGTTGGAAGCTAAGAGTTAGAACGAACAGAGTTGTTGTCTCTGGTTTGTTACCCTTGCCAAGTGATAGAGAGTCGAGGAATAGGGAGAGAGAACAGTTAAATGCGTGGCTACAGGGATGGTGCAGGAGGGAGGGATTTCGGTACTTGGATAACTGGGGTTCTTTCTGGGGAAGGTGGGACCTCTATAAACAGGATGGTCTGCACCTGAACCTGAGGGGCACCAGTATCCTTGTGGGGAGGTTTGCTAGTGCTCTTGGGGGGAGTTTAAACTAACTCTGCAGGGGCATGGGAACCCAGACTGTAGCTTTAGGGTGCAGGACCTGGAGTGTAGGGAGGTTAGGAATATGGCATCAATCTTAAAGGAGGGTGCCTGTAAACAGAAGAGTGGCTTGAAGTGTGTATAATTTAATGCCAGAAGTATACGAAATAAGGTAGGTGAACTCGCAGCGTGTGTTGGTACCTGGGACTTCGATGTTGTGGCTATTACGGAGACGTGGCTAGATCAGGGACACGATTGGCTGTTGCAGGTTCCAGGGTTTAAATGTTTTAGTAGGGTCAGAGGTGGGGGTAAAAGAGGGGCGTGTGTGGCTTTACTTGTCAAAGATAGTATTACAGCGGTGGAAAGGAAGATGGACGAAGATTTGCCATCTGAGGTAGTTTGGGTTGAGGTTAGGAATAGGAGAGGTGAGTTCACCCTGTTAGGAGTCTTTTACAGGCCTCCTAATAGTCCTAGAATCGTTGAAGAAAGGATTGCGAAGATGATTCAGGAGAAGAGTGACAGTAATAGGGTGATTGTTATGGGAGACTTTAACTTTCCTGATATTGATTGGGAAAGCTATAGCTCAAGTTCGTTAGATGGGTCAGTGTTTGTGCAAAGTGTGCAGGAGAGTTTCCTGACACAATATGTAGATAAGCCAACAAGAGGTGAGGCCATACTGGATTTGGTTCTGGGTAACGAACCAGGCCAGGTATTAGAACTAGAGGTCGGTGAGCACTTTGGGGACAGTGACCACAATTCGGTGTTTTTTACTCTAGTGATGGAGAGGGATAAGTGTGTACTACAGGGCAAGAGTTATAGCTGGGGGCAGGGAAATTATGATGCGTTGAGGCATGATTTAGGATGTGTGGATTGGAAAAGTAGATTCCAAGGCAAGAGCGTAATTGATATGTGGAACTTGTTAAAGGAGCAACTATTGAGTGTCCTTGATAAGTACGTACCTATCAGGCAGGGAGGAAAGGGTCGTGTGAGGGAGCCGTGGTTTAATAAGGAGTTGGAATCCCTTGTTAAATGGAAGAGGGCGGCCTTTGTAAAGATGAGGCGTGAAGGTTCAATAGGGGCGATTGAGAGTTATAAGGTAGCCTGGAAGGACCTGAAGAGAGAGCTAACAGCAGCAAGGAGGGGACATGAAAGGTCCTTAGTGGGTAGTATTAGGGAAAACCCTAAGGCTTTCTATAGGTATGTTAGGAATAAAAGAATGACTAGGGAAGGAATAGGTCCAATCAAGGATAGTAATGGGAAGTTGCGTGTGGAGGCTGAAGAGATTGGGGAGGCGCTGTATGAATACTTTTCGTCAGTATTCACTCAGGAACAGGACATTGTTGTCGATATGAATACTGAGGCACGAATAAGTAGAATGGATGGCTTTGAGATATGTAGAGAAGAGGTGTTGGAAATTCTGGCAAGGGTGAAAATAGATAAGTCCCCTGGGCCTGATGGCATTTATCCTAGGATTCTCTGGGAAGCAAGGGAGGAGATTGCAGATCCATCGGCCTTGATTTTTGTGTCCTCTTTGTCGACAGGAGTAGTGCCAGAGGACTGGAGGCTAGCAAACGTGGTTCCCTTGTTCAAGAAGGGGAGTAGAGATAATCCTAGTAACTATAGGCCAGTGAGTCTCACTTCTGTTGTGGGCAAAGTCTTAGAGAGAATTTTAAGGGATAGGATTTATGAACATTTGGATAGGAATAATGTGATCAAGGATAGTCAGCATGGTTTTGTGAAGGGCAGGTCGTGCCTCACAAACATTATTGAATTCTTTGAGAAGGTGACTAAGGAGGTAGATGAGGGGAAAGCGGTAGATGTGGTATATATGGATTTTAGTAAGGCGTTTGATAAGGTCCCCCATGGTAGGCTACTGCAGAAAATACAGAGATATGGCATTGAGGGTGAGTTGGAGGTTTGGATTAGGAATTGGCTCTCTGGAAGAAGACAGAGGGTAGTAGTTGATGGCAAAGGTTCATCTTGGAGTGCCGTCACTAGCGGTGTTCCGCAAGGATCTGTTTTGGGACCATTGCTGTTTGTCATTTTTATAAATGACCTGGAGGAAGGGTTAGAAGGTTGGGTGAGCAAGTTTGCGGATGATACGAAAGGCGGAGGAGTTGTAGACAGTGAGGAAGGATATGGCAGGTTACAGCGGGATATGGAGAAGCTGCAGAGCTGGGCAGAAAGGTGGCAAATGGAGTTTAATGTAGCTAAGTGTGAAGTGATTCACTTTGGTAGAGGAATTGAGTTCCGGAGTCCTGAGGTCATGCTGCAGTTGTATAAGACTCTGGTGCGGCCGCATCTGGAATATTGTGTGCAGTTTTGGTCGCCATACTATAGGAAGGATGTGGAGGCACTGGAACGGGTGCAGAGGAAGTTTACCAGGATGTTGCCTGGTATGGTAGGAAGATCCTATGAGGAAAGGCTGAGGCACTTGGGGTTGTTTTCATTGGAGAAAAGAAGGTTTAGGGGTGATTTGATAGAGGTGAACAAGATGATTAGGAGGTTAGATAGGGTTGACAGTGAGAACCTTTTTCCACGTATGGAGTCAGCTATAACAAGGGGGCATAGCTTTAAATTAAGGGGGGGTAGATATAGGACTGATGTTAGGGGTAGGTTCTTCACTCAGCGAGTCGTAAGTTCATGGAATGCCCTGCCAGTAGCAGTAGTGGACTCTCCCTCTTTATGGGTATTTAAGCGGGCATTGGATAGGTATATGGAGGATAGTGGCTTAGTGTAGGTTAGGTGGGCTTTGATCGGCGCAACATCAAGGGCCCAAGGGCCTGTACTGCGCTGTATTCTTCTATGTTCTATGTTCTATGTTCTATGCCGTCCACACACCGCACCGAGACTGACCCACACTGCCGTCCACACACCGCACCGAGACTGATCATCACTGCCTTCCACACACCGCCCCCAGCCTGACCCTCACTGACATCCACACACCGCACCCAAACTGACCCTCACTGCCGTCCACACACCGCACCCAGACTGACCCACACTGCCGTCCACACACCGTACCCAGACTGACCCACACTGCCGTCCACACACCGTACGCAGACTGACCCTCACTGCCGTCCACACACTGCACCCAGAATGACCCTCACCGCCGTCCACATTCCACCCCAGACTGACCCACACTGCTTTCCACACACTGCACCCAGACTGACCCTCACTGCCGTCCACACACCGCACCCAGCCTGACCCTCACTGACATCCACACACCGTACCCAAACTGACCCTCACTGCCGTCCACACACCGCACCGAGACTGACCCACACTGCCGTCCACACACCGCACCCAGACTCACCATCACTGCCTTCCACACACAGCACCCAGACTGACCCTCACTGCCGTCCACACACTGCACCCAGACTGACCCTCACTGCCGTCCTCACACCGCACCCAGCCTGACCCTCACTGCCGTCCACACACCGTACACAGACAGACCCTCACTGCCGTCCACACACCGCACCCAGACTGACCCTCACTGCCGTCCACATTCCGCACCCAGACTGACCTTCACTGCCGTCCACATTCTGCCCCCAGACTGACCCTCACTGCTTTCCACACACTGCACCCAGACTGACCCTCACTGCCGTCCACACACTGCCCCCAGCCTGACCCTCACTGCCATCCACACACCGCACCCAGACTGACCCTCACTGCCGTCCGCACACCATACCCAGACAGATCTTCACTCCTGTCCACACACTGCCCCAGCCTAAACCTCACCACCATCAGCAAATCACCCCAAGCCTGACCCTCACCTCCATCCACACACCACCCCTAGCCTGACACTCACCACCATCTACACACCACCCCCAGCCTGACCCTCACCACCGCCCACACAAGCCCCCCAGCCGAACTCTCACCACCGCCCACACACCACCCCAACAATGTCCCTCACCACCGTCCACACACCGCATCCAGCCCGTCCCTCACCACCATCCACACACCACCTCTACCTGAACCGTCATCGATGTCAAACACACCACCCACAGCCTGACCCTCACTGCCGTCCACCAACCGCCCTGGCCTGAACACCACTGCCGTCCAACACTGCCACAAGCCTGGCCCTCACCGTCATCCAATACCGCCATGTCCTGACCCTCATCACTGCACACACACTGCCCCTAGACAGACCCTCACCATCGTCCACACACTCTCCTCAGCCTGACCCTCACCGCCACCCACACACCGCCCACGGCTTGACGTTATCTGCCGTCCAACACTGACCCAAGCCTGACCCTCATCGCCATTCACACGCCCTCCCCAGACGGACTCTCACCGCCATCCAGCATCGCACGCGGCCTGACCCTCACCGCCGTCCACACACTGCCACCAGCCTGACACTCACCGCGGTCCAGCATCGCACCTGGCCTGACCCTCACCGCCATCTACACACCACCCCCAGCCTGACCCTCACCATCACCCACACACCACCCCAGACTGACCCTCATTAATGTCGAACACACCGTCCCAGCCTGACCTTCACCGCCATCCACCAATGACCCCAGCCATACCGTAATCGACGTCAAACACACCGTCACCAGCCTGACACTCACCACCATCCACACACCGCCCCAGCCTGACCCACATCACTGCCCTCGCACCACCCCCAGCCTGACCCTCACCATCACCCAAACACCGCCCTCAGCCTGATTCGCATCACTGCCCACACACTGCCCCCAGCCTGACCCTCAACATCACCGACACACCGTCCCCAGACTGAACCTCATTGATGTAAAACTCACTGCCACGAGTCTGACCCTCACCGCCATCCACCAATGACGCCACCCTGACCATCTCCACCGTCCACACACATCACCTCAGCCTGACCGTCATCGACATCAAACACACTGCCCCCAGCCTGACCCCCCACCACTGTCCACCAACCGCGCCCTGCCTGACCCTCACTGCCGTCCACAGACCGCCCCCAGCCTGACCCCCACTGTCATTCACACACCGACCACAGCCTGACCGTCCCCTCCGAACACACAGCGCCCTCAGCCTTACCCTCACCACAGTCCAACAGCGCCCCCAGCCTGAAGCTCACCGCTGTCCACACACCGGCCCCAGTCTGACCCTCACCACCGACCACAGACTGCCTAAAGCCTGATCCTCATCACTGCCCACACGCAGCCCCCCACCTGACCCTCACTGCTGTCCAACACAGCCCCAGCCCTAACCCTCACTGCCGTCCACATACCGCTCTCAGCCTGACTCTCTCACCAATGCCCACTCACCGCCTCCATGCTGACACTCACCACTGCACAACACCGCCCCCAGCCATCCACACAGCACCCCCAGCTTGACCCTCACTGCCGTCCACACACAACCCCCAGCCTGAACCTCACTGCAGTCCACATACCACCCCAGCCTGACCCTCATCGCCGTCCACACACTTCCCCAGCCTGACCCTCACCGCCGTCCAACATGAGTCCCGCCTCCCGCACTCAGCACCACACCCCACACCAAACCTCATGCCCGCTGCTCCCATCCAACACTGCTAGCCTGCCACGAATCCACTCCCCAACCCCGTCCAGCACCGCCACCTCCCCTACCCCTTCCAACACTGCCCCCTCCCCAACGCTGTCCAACACCGCCCCCTCCCACAACCCTGTCCCCCTTCCCCCAACCCCATCAAACATTTCCCCCTCCCCAAACCCGTCCAATACTGTCCCCTTCCCCAACCCAACACTGCCCCCTTCCCCCAACCCCGTCGAACACCACACCCTCCCCAACCCAATCCAACACCACGTCCTCCCCAAACCCGGCCAACACCGCCCCCTCCCCAACCCCATCCAACATCACCCCCTCTCTCACACTCGCTCTCCCCTCTCTCTACCCCCTCTCTCCCCCTCTCGCTCTTCTCACTCTCTTCCCCTCTCTCTCCCCCTCACTCTCTCGCCCCCCTCTCTCTCACACACCTCTCTCACCCCCACTCGCTCGTGCCCTCTCTCTCTCTCAACCCCCTCTCTCCCTCTCTCTCAACTCCCTCTCTCTCTCTCGCTCTCACTCACTCTCTCACTCGCCCCCCCACTTTCGCCCCCCATGTTGCCCCAATTTTTCGTCCCACTCTTTTGCCCCTCCTTTCGCCCCCTCTCTTTCGCCACACCCTCTTTTGCCCCTCCTTTCGCACACTCTCTCTTTCACTCCCCCTCTTTTTCGCCCCCCCTCTTTCGAGCCCCATCTTTTCCCATCCCCTCTTTTGCCCCCTCTCTTTCTTCCCCGTCTCTTTCGTCATTCCTTGCCCCCGCTCTCTCTCGCCCCCTCTCTCTCGCCCACTCTCTCTATCATCCGCCTCTCTCTTGCCCCACTCTCTCTTGCTCCCCTCTCTCTCCCCCTCACTCTATCTCTCCCTGCGCATTCACTCTCCCTGCACATTCTCTCTCTCTCGCCCACTCTCACTCTGTCGCTCTCTACCCACCATCTCGTCCCTCTGTCTGTCTTTCTCTATCTCATTCTCTCTCTGTCTCTCTCTATTTCTCTCTCACTTTCTCTCTCTCTCTTGACCCATCTCCCCCCTTGCTCACTCTCTCTCTCAAGTAACTATCGCCTCCTCTCTCTCTCTCCCCTTCTCTCTCTCGTTATCGCCCCCTGTCTCGCTTTCACTTGCCACCATCCCCTACCTCTCCTGTCCCCCCCCCCGTATTGCTCAGCTCCTCTCTTTCTCTCGCTCAGCTTCTCTCTCTCAATCTCTCTCTCTCTCTCATTCTCTGTCTCACCCTCTCTCTCTCTCTACTGCTTGCCCTCTGTCTGTCCTTCTCACTCTCTCTCCTCGCATGTCTCTCTCTCACTATCTCCCTCTCTCAGCTCCTCTCTCTTGCCCCACTCTTTCGCTGCCTCGCTCTCACACTCTCTCTTCCGCTGCCCCCCTCGTCCCTTCTCTCTCACTCTCGAAAACCGTCTCGCAGACTTCTCTCCTTCTCACCCATCCTCTCTCTTTCCTCTCTCTCACCATCGCTCCATCGTTCTCTCACTCGCCATGTCTTTTTATCTCTCCCCGAACTCTCTCTCTCTCTTTACCTTGCTCTCGCTGACTCTCTTCGGTCCCCTTATTCTCTCTCTCCCGTTTCTTTTCTCTCTCTCTCTCACTATGTCTCTCTCTCTCTCTTTCTGTCTCGCCCTGTCTTGCCTCTGCGCTCTCGCTGTCACCCGTTCTCTCTCCCACCCCCCCCTCTGTCAAACCCCCTCTCACGGAGCGCTCTCTCCTTCTTGACCTTCCTCTCTCTCTCTCTCTCGTCTCTCTCGCCCTCGCTCTCTCCCAACAAAACACTCTCTCTCTTGTCCTCCCTCTCTCTCTCGCCCTCACTCTCTTTCTTGCCCTCGTGCTCTCTCTCTCGACCCCTTTTTCTCTCCCTCGCACCCTCTGTCATACCCCCTCTATCTCTCTTTTGCCTCCATCTCTCTCAAACCCCGATTTTTCTCTCTCTTGCTCCTTCTGTCTCTCTTGCTCCCTCTCTCTCTCTTGCCCCTCAATCTCTCTTACCCATCTCTCTTTCTTGATCTCTTAATGCCTCCCTCTCTCGCTTCTTCTTTCTCTCACCCCCTCTCTCCTTCCCCCTCCTTCTCGCTGTCTTGCCCTCCCCTCTCTCACTCCCTCTCTCTCACCTCTATGTCTCTCCCATCCCGTTTTTCTCTCTCTCACTCAACTCATCGTTCTCTCACCCACTCTAACTCTCTCTTGCCCAGTCTCTCTCGCCCTCTTACTCACTCTCCCGCCTGCTTCTTTGCCCCCCTCTCTCGATCCCCTCCTCTCTCTCGACACCCTCTTTCTAGACCCTTTCTCTTGCCGCCTCCATCTCTCTCAACCTCCCGCTTTTTTGCCCCTCCCTCTATCTCTCTGTCATTCTCTCAGCCCTCATTCTCTCTCTCTCCCCTCTCTCCTCTTCTCTCTCTCTCTCGCCCCCATCTCTCTCATCCACTTTCTCTCTCCTTTTCCCTCTCTCTCTAAGACTTGCCCCCTTTCTCTCTCGTTCCCTCCCTCGCACCTCTCTGTCTCTCTCTCTCTCTCTCTCTTGCCTCTGCCTCTCATTATCTTCTCCACTGTCTCTCTCTCTCCCTACTTCACCCTATCTCTCTCTTGCCCCCTGCTCTCTCTCTCTCTGCTCCTTCGCACTCTCTCCCCATTATCTCACTCTCGATCCCCCTCCCTCGGTGTCTCTCTCTCCCCACCTCCCTCCGTTTCTCTCTGACTGAATCTCTTTTCCTTCTGTCCCTCCCTCTCTCTCTGACAGACTCTGTCTCCCTGGTCCTTCGCTCTCCCTCTAACCCAGAGACTGGGGGTTGCGCGTGGGGGGTGGGGTGAGATGATAGAGAGATGTGGGAAATGGGAGGAGGGGAAAATAGGGTAGAGACAGAATTTTGGGAGGGAGACAGAGACCGTCGGACAGAGAGAGTAAGGGTGAGGGGGAGAGGGAAGAGTGGAGGCAGGTGGAGAATCTCGTGTTGGGGTTGTGAGAGGGAGGGGGGGAGGGGGAGGGAGAAACAATAGTGAAGGCAGGTGGAGAAATCGGGGTTGAGGGGTGTCTGAGAGGGGACGAGAGAATGAAAGGGAGAGGAGGTGAGAAAGAGACTGTGCAGAAAGAGAGAGAGCGGGAGAGAAGTGATGAGAAAGAGTAGGGGAGAGGAAATGGGGAGGCCATGTTAGAGTGAGAGGGGTGCCGAGGGAGTTAAACCCAGCTCCTGAGCTCAGGGCGCGGTACCCTCCCCTTCCCTGAGGACCAGTACTTGGGGCTGAGTCTGTCTCTCTCCAGCTCAGCTTCTCCAACACAAAGACACACAACAACATCGGTCACTCTGCTGCTCGGCATGCTTTAATCAACATTTTTATTGTTTACAAATGGAAGTGATGGATACAGTCAGTGGGATGGTGCCTTTTCTCACTGGCCCCTGAGTTGTGAGAAACATTGAAATGTTTCCCTGTAACCCCCCTGTGGGATAAGGATGGACAAACCAGCGTTACCCACAGTCTGTTACCACAGCGACAGGCTGCTCCATCGCTGAAACACTGAACTGAAATGAGAAAATCCCGATTTGATTAATGAGAGAATTTGATGGATGGATGGATTTGGGTGAAGGGATATTTCAGCACATTCTTCAGCTGCTGCCTGAACTTAGTCTGGGTCACGGCATAAATCACGGTGTTTGTGCAGCAACTGAGGAGCTGCAGCATGAAGCCTAATTCCCGCACAAAGGGATGGAGATACACAGACTGATACCCAATAAACAACATCCGGTACCATATCGAATACAGCATGAACGTTGACCATAACAGGATGAAATTGGCCGAGATCACAAACAGTAAAATGATGGATTTTTTTCGGTTTCTCATTTCAGTGTCAGAATGAGCGTCCCCATTGGTGTGAGCGCGGAGTCTCCTGCGGGCTCTGCTGGTCAATAAAATGTGTCTGACAGTGAGAACATTGAGCAGCAGAATCACGAGAAATGGGACACACGGGGTTAGAATGTAGTGGAAGAACTCGATTGTGACCCAGACACTGGATAATCGAACATCGACTCTAACAGAACAAAACCGGGGGAGGTTCATCAGCAAATACCGCACCTCGAGAATAAAATACCAGAAAATGTTCTTTAAACAGCTCAGCACAGTCACTGCTCCCAGAAGCACAGCCGCCGTTTTCTCACTGCAATATTTACTTTTCAGCTTCTGGCAACAAATGGCCACAAACCGATCAAAGGTGAAAGTGACGGTCAACCAGACAGAGCAGTCAGTGGCTGCATAAACCAGGACGGCGTGGATATTACACACGGGAACGGAGTACCACAGGAAATAAAACTGTTCCCGATAAACAATGGGAATGTGTCTCAGGATCAGGTCGAGGATAATGACAAGGAGATCCGCCGCTGCCATGGCCCCCAGGTAACGTCTGACACATGGAGACAATCCACAATCTTTATAAAGCAGGACGTAGATGGTCACTACGTTAACTGTGAGGAAGGAAAACAAACCCATTATCCATCAGCCTGGAGGCAAAGGGACCCGTTTGATCGGGGACACAGTCAGATTTTCAAATGTGTCCCTGTATTCAGGAATTTATTAAAATAATTGGAGCTGGAATAACAAATGGGAAGGTCGGAATTACTGACAAAAATGTGACATAAACCACAAGAAACCCTCTCTCCCCAAACACACAGAGACACATCCATAAGGACAGATGGTTTCTAGAACATTCCCACACACTCGACCACTCGAGAGCAGACACAGGTCACACCTTCCCAGTTCCTAATTCGGAGGGTGGAAACGTTGCTGTCCTGAAGGATTCTCTCCCATGTTTTCTGAAGACAAACGGAGTTTGGGAATTTCTGTATTTTGGTCTAAATTGTGGTCGATCCTGTGTCGTGGTGAAATGTAAATGCAGGGAAAATGTATTCACCCCTTTAACTGCCTGAGGGGCATTCGGAACAGTGTCTCCTTCTCCCTTGAACGGGATCTCTTCCCTCGGGATCTTATCGTTTGTTCAATTCACTGACGCCCGGCCGTTCACAAACAATGTCAGGGACAGAACGTTCCGGGGAATGTCAGTTATAGAATGTCAGGGACAGAACGTTCCAGGGAATATCAGTTACAGAATGTTGGGGACAGAAGGTTCTGGGGAATGTCAGTTATAGCATGTCGGGGACAGAACATTCTGGAGAATGTCAGGAATAGAATGTCAGGGACAGAACGTTCCGGGGAATGTCAGTTATAGAATGTCAGGGACAGAACGTTCCGGGAAGGCCGTTATAGAATGTCGGGAATAGAACGTTCTATTGAATGGCAGTGATAGAATGTCGGGGATGGAATGTTCCGGGGAACTCCTTGACCTGTCCATGACCTTCCCCCCCATCCACCCCACCCTCCTCTCTGACCTCTCACCTCTCCCCCTGTAAACCGGGAGCCATTCACCCCGCATCCCCCGCAGCATGGAGGACTGAGTACACCGACACAGTGCGTTGATCTGTAACCCAGGAGCAGTTACCCACCCAGCATGTAGGACTGTATACACCACCCCAGTGCATTGATCTGTAACCCAGGAGCAGTTACCCTCCCAACATGTAGGACTGTGTACACCACCCCAGTGCATTGATCTGTAAACCAGGAGCAGTTACCCTCCCAGCATGTAGGACTGTGTACCCCACCCCAGTCCATGGATCTGAAAATCAGGAACAGTTACCCTCCCAGCATGTAGGATTGTGTACACCACCCCAGTACATTGATCTGCAACCCAGGAGCAGTTAGCCTCCCAGAATGTAGGATTGTGTACCCCACCCCAGTACATTGATCTGTAACCCAGGAGCAGTTACCCTCCCAGCATGTAGGACTTTGTACACCACCCCAGTACATTGATCCGTAACCCAGGTGCAGATACCCTCCCAGCATGTAGGATTGTGTACCCCACCCCAGTACATTGATCTGTAAACCAGGAGCAGTTACCCTCCCGCATGTAGGACTGTGTACACCACCCCAGTGCATTGATCTGTAAACCAGCAGCAGTTCCCGTCCCAGCATGGAGGACTGTGTACACCACCCCAGTGCATTGATCTGAAAACCAGGGACATTTACCCTCCCAGCATGTAGGACTGTGTACACCACCCCAGTACATTGATCTGTAACCCAGGAGCAGTTACCCTCCCAGCACGTAGGACTTTGTACACCACCGCAGTGCATGAATCTGAAAACCAGGAGCAGTTACCCTCCCAGCATGTAGGACTGTGTACCCCACCCCAATCCATTGCTCGGCAACACTGTGTTAGATCCTTGCCCAGTGTGGGAAAACTTGCAGACCGGGCTGGAACTGACTGGATGTACAGCTCCCACCCATTTACAGCTCCATATCTCCATTGTTGCCCTGGCAAGGGAGCGCTGTGTGTGTGAACATCACTGCCATATAGACCAGGCGGGTGAATCAGTTTAAATATCACCACATGGGAGGGGTTTGGGGTATAGACAGAGAGGGGAGACTGAGAGACAGTGTCATGGAAGGATGTGTTCCCAGGTTTCAGAATGCAGAAATGTAGACACTTCGATAGCATCCTGTAACAAGAGCCTGTCTTCCCAGGAAAGATGGGAAAATGGGATATTTGACCATTTGTACTACAGCTTTGTAAATGGGAGTTGGTTCAACAGAATCTATGATTCACTGGGCTGAATCAATCAAAAGACTCTCTCAGTAACATTTTCCCTTAGTCTGACAGAACGATTATCTGCACGAGGCTGAGCTAGTTTCCTGGTACTATCGGATCAAATTCACCTCATTAACAACCCAGCCCACCCCATGGTGTCCCTCTCATTCAATACCAGCCCGATTCTCCCACCCATCATGGCTGGACCGGATATTGACCCTGAATATTCATTGTTTCCTGACACTGGTGCCATCTTTAAAAGTCCAATGAGCACACGGTTGAGCTTTCTCAGTTAGGAGCTGCCCTGCGCAGTTTACCCTGAGAATGGGGGTAAGGGGCAATTACACTGCGGTTTGTCGACAGGGCACGGAGTTCCTGGTGGATGGGCTAGTACAGAGGGGGACCATTCTCTTCCCAGAGGGTCCACACCACCTGACCCACTGATCATGGTCTGAGCTCCCCACCCAGCTCAGTGCAGTATCTGCGGTCTGAAGAAATGCCCAGCAATACAGGACAAGCATCAATAACCTTCCCCACTCTGTCAGGATAAGGGTCACTGTATTCTCTCTGCTCCCTCACCCTCATCGTATAACAGGTAAAGCACCTTCTCAACCCGCCGTGATCTCTCTCTACCACTCTCTATCCCTCTCTCTCTCTCTCTCCCTCTCTCTTTCCCCTGTCTTCCTCCTCCCTCCACTTTACCCCCGACGTTAATAACACTGCATGGATACAACACTGTGGACTGATTCCCTCCGGACCCCTCACCATGTCCCCGTCCCCTTCACCTAAACCAGCACTAACAGCAGGGCCACCCACTCCCACTCTCACTCCCTCCCTCCCTTTCTCCCATTCCAGGAGAAACAGCCTGGAATAGTTCAGAAAGGGCCAAGCTGGGTGGTGGAGTGCCCGATATCCGTTCCCTCACCCCCTCCCCCCGCTTTTGGGAAGGACCCTGGTACGAATCGGAGAGGACCGGGACGCCTCGTGTGGAGATTCTGAAACATACACGTCCTACTGACCGAGTAAGGAGCAATGTTCAGCGAAGGGCAATTCTCACTTTAAACCCACTGGCAGCTCTGTTTCCCCCTGGCACAACGTAGGAGCTGTGGCCCTGATGCCATCTCCCTTTTGTGTCGAGCTGGTACAAATGGAATCCCCACGGTCTCGGTGGGCAGGAGGGTGGGCTCACAACACATCGTCACCACCACCTCCCAGGAAGGGAGCACAGAGACTCCCTCCTACACCTCCCCCTGTAAACAGCTCAGATACTAAAACTAATCTGTGATAGTTACTGCTCTCCCCACTTGTCCTGACATCTTCAATAATCTGTGATCATATACACCCAGCGCCCTCTGCTCATGCAACCCCTTTATTACGGTACGGCCTGTATTAAACTGCCTTTCAATGTTATTCCTACCACAGTACATCACCTCACACTGCTCTGCATTGATCCCCATCTGCCCTTTAACTAAACACTACACCAACGTGTCACTGTCCTGTTAGAGTTCCACACTCTCCTCCATAGACTTTACAATTCTTCCCGGTTCGGTGCCATCTACAAACATTGAGATTGAAATAGTGTCACAGTCCCCATGAAACAACTGAAATCCTGCCCCACACACACGAGTCTGAGCAAGTGAAATACTGATATATTCCCACGGACAGAGTCGAATAATGTCAATGGAGCAACAGAAGTCCTGACACATACGAGACAGAGTAGATGAATTATTGACAAACCACAGAGCAAGAGAAATCCGGTTCGGTCCCACTTATCCACTTCATCAGGGTATAATGTGATGAAGTTGAAAGTGTGTACTGTATTTTTAAGAGAGAGTGAAAGCTGTTCTGAACTGAGAGCTTACAAGCTCCTGTGATATGAGAGGATGGCAGACCCAGAAACAGTATATTGCTATAGAGCTGGAGTCGGGTAATAAGCAGTTCATAGAAAGGGGGTCTCAGAGTTGTGAATAGTTGATGTAAAATGTTCACTTTCAGAGTGAAAAAAATAAATTGATGTTTTTATTTAAACAGTGGAAGTTGGTGGATCTGTCCCTCATATTTTAACAGTTTACGAGGCGAATTAAGCATTTCTTTATGTTTCATCTAAGTTCCCAGATGAGCTTCCCGCCGTATCCTCATCATCCCCGTGTGTGTATCTGTGCACCTCCACACACATCATCTATTGTATCCGCTACACCCGATGGGGTCTCCTCTATATTGGGGAGACAGGCCGGCTACTTGTGGAACGTTTCAGAGAACACCTCTGGGACACCCGGACCAACCAACCCAACCACACTGTAGCCCAACACTTCAACTCCCCCTCCCACTCCACCAAGGACATGCAGGTCCTTGGACTCCTCCATCGCCAGACCATGGCAACACGACGGTTGGAGGAAGAGCGCCTCATCTTCTGCCTGGGAACCCTCCAACCACAAGGGATGAACTCAGATTTCTCCAGTTTCCTCATTTCCCCTCCCCCCACCTTGTCTCAGTCAAATCCCTCGAACTCAGCACCGCCTTCCTATCTTGCAATCTTCTTCCTGACCTCTCCGCCCCCACCCCATTCCGGCCTATCACCCTCACCTTGACCTCCCTCCACCTATGGCATTCCCAACGCCCCTCCCCCAAGTCCCTCCTCCCTATCTTTTATCTTAGCCTGCTGGACACACTTTCTCATTCCTGAAGAAGGGCTTATGCCTGAAACGTCGATTCTCCTGTTCCTTGGATGCTGCCTGACCTGCTGCGCTTTTCCAGCAACACATTTTCAGCTCTGATCTCCAGCATCTGCAGTCCTCACTATCTCATCGGGTAATAAGCAGTTAAGTGAAAGAGGTTTCCAGAGTTGTGAATTTTTGATGTAAAGTTCAATTTCAGAGTGGAAAAATAAATTGATGTTTTTATTTAAACAGTGGAATTTGGGAATTCTCTGTCGCTCATATTTTAACAGTTTACGAGGCAAATTGAGCATTTCTTTATGTTTCATTTAACTTACCAGATGAGCTTCACGCCATGTCCTAACAATTCCTGTCAGTGTATGTGTGTCTCTGTGTGGGGCAGGTCTGGCAGTCTCTGTGGTGCTTAAAGTGATGCAATGCCACCCTCTGCTGGCCTCCCCACGCCACTGCAGGCATTGGCAGAGGGTGAATACCAACAGGGATTCATTCAGAGAGGGGGAGGGAGAGAGCAGCTGCTCACAGCACCATCCAAACTGATGTCTGATCCATGGACTGATCTAAATGTCCTTTAAACGTTGTAACTGTCCCTGCTTTCACCACTGGCTCTGCAAGTTCATTCCACACACAAGCCAGATTCTGTCTAAAATAATTAACTCTTATGGCTTTTGTAAATCTTTTTCCTCGCCCCTTAAAATATCCCTCAGGTTTGAATCCCCAACTCTAGGGAAAAGACATCAGCCCTTCAGCTTATCTGTACCCCTCATTATTTTGTAAACTTCTGTGAAGTTACCCCTTAACCTCATCCTCTCCAGTGAAAAAAGTCCCAGCATACCCAGCCTCTCCTTATCACTCACTCCCTGCATTCCCAACAACATCCAGGTTCATCTGTTCTCAATCCTCTCCAGATTAATAATATCAAGGGCAATAATTATCAAAGTGAATAGTCAAGGTATTTTCTAAGGGTAGGGGAGACCAAAACTAGAGGGCATAGGTTTAAGGTGAGAGGGGAAACATTAAAGCGACCTAAAGGGCAGCATTTTCATCCAAAGGGTGGTGTGCCTAAGGAATGAGCGGGCAGGATGACCAGATTGGACACAGTATTCCTGAAGAGGCCTCACCAATATCCTGTACAACCTGAACATGGCATCCCCATTCCGATACTCAAAGGGTCTGACCAATGAAGACAAGTGTGTTAAACACCTTCTTAACTGCACTATCTATATGAGATGCAAATTTTAAAGAATTATACCTGACGGCCTAGGTGTTTATTCTACAAGACTGCCAAAGTCTCTACTTTTAATTGTATAGGTCCTGTTCTTTTTTGATTTACCAAATCCAGTACCTCCCATTAATCCAAACTAAACTCCATCAGCCACCCCTCAGCCCAGTGAGTGTGATATTACTGCCACCTCCCCCACCCCCTTCAATTTTAAAACGCCCATCCCTCTCCAGACGGCCTGCACACTCCGGCCTTGATTTTCACAAAGACCCTGAGCTTGGTTTGCTTTCTGCGGTTAGGGGGAGGAGAGACAGATTGCAGACACTGTCAGTGGGGAGGAGAGGCTGGACAGTCATCACCGGCCAGGAAGAGGGAAGTCGCACGTTAGAGTTGGGTAAGAGTGATCGGTGTTTTGTAACCAGAAATTAAGCTCTTCCTTCGTCTCTGCTGTTCAGTAATAAATATCCATTTGAGACCCTTCATTGGGCAGAGTGTGTCTGCAGGATTTCTTTCCGAAATATTGCAGACTTCAGATAATAGCGATTAATCAATGGCATAGCACGTCACTCAATATACTACAGTTGAGACAAATATCTTGCATTTGTTTAACAATACAAAGTGTTTTGTGTCGTTAAGTAATGGTAACCTGATTATAATAAATCCACACCGAGCTGAAAGTGGGCACTAAAATATGACCCAAAATCTGGGTATGGTAGTGTGGTGGGTAGTGTCCCTGTCTCTGAGCCAGACCTCTGGATTTGATTCCAATTCCTGAACTTGTGTGGTAGTGTTTCTCGCTCTCGACTATAAGGCCTGGATTTAAGTCCTGCCTGTTGCAGAGGTATGTCCCAGCATGTCAGAACAGGCTGATGAACTAACACTCACGAGAATACTGTTACAGCTTTATGGGTATTGCTGAGTGATGCTAGTGTCCCTACCTCTGGGCACAAAGGTCTCGGTGTAAATCCCACAGAAGTGTCTCATGATACATCTGAACAAACTGATTAAAATGGATTTAGAATTGTGACTTGATGGATAAGGGAGCGGTGTCAGTATTGAATTTCAGAATTTAGGCCCAGGATGACTGAAAATACAGCTATTCGTGTTGATTGGAGTCACATTTCGCAGCAGTAGCGGTTTATAAAATCAGAATGGTCATGGATAGGGTGACTAGTCAGGGTTTGTCCCCAGGTTAGGGGCGTCCAAAACTAGAGGGCATTGGTGGAAAGTGAGAGGGGAAAAGTTTTGTTAAGGCCGAAAGGGCCCCTTTTCACACAGAGGGTGGTGCACGTATGGAATGAGTTGCCAGAGGAAGTGGTGGAGGCTCGTAAAAGGCATCTGGATGCTGACAGACCTGCCGAGATTTTCCAGAAATTTCTGCATTTGTTAATAAATGCAGTCATTTTAACACAGGTATTCTGAATAAATTAAATATTTTATTTTTTAATGATGCAGGGCCATGTAAACATATTTGAAATCAGTCGAGACCATTTTCTGCTCAGGATATGGCTCTGTGTATGACAGCAGCAATGATGCACCTACATGGAACAGGGAATGTGATGGAGACATAGTTTGGACAATGTACAAGGAGACCTCACATGGTCCAGTTTGAGAGAGAATGACATTATTGTGTGATTCAACTCAGAGAGGGAGAAAATGTAATCTGCCTGAGAAGGAATGGCCGATTACACTCTCTCTCCTTCATTGTTCCTCATCACAACAATGTTTCCAAGCTAAAAAAAAAAATTCTACAGTCGTCGTTACTTTTAAAGAATCCCTGCAGTGTGGAAACAGGCCCTTCGACCCAACAAGTCCATACCAACCTTCCCAACCCATTTCCCTATATTTGCCCCTGACTAATGCACCTAACCTAGAATTCCCTGAACACTACAGACAATTTAGCATGACCAATCCACCTAACCTACACAGTTTGAGCAGTGGTAGGAAACTGGATCACCCATTAAAAGCTCACACAGACAAGGGGAAAATGTGCAACTTCCACACAGACAGTCACCCAAGGCTGGAATCGACCCCAAGTCCCTGGTGCTGCGAGGCAGCAGTGCTAACCACTGTGCTGCCCTTTGGGTGATCCTGACCAGAATTCACTGGAATCTCTTCGGTGCCTAAAGCAAAGGGAATTAAGCCAAATCCAACTCTCCCAGGATGAAATCCCATTGCTAGCAGCTCTGTGTGTACAATATCTTCAGAAGCAGAATAACGTTTTAGACAATCTCAATTTTTACTTTTGTAATGAGTTCCAATAATATTTGGACAAAATTCTTTCAAATTAAATTGCAGAAATTTTGTTAATCTGTGTTGTGTTTGTGTGTGCGTGTGTTTGCATCCGTATTTTTGTGTGTGTGTATATGTGTGTGCGTTAGTTTGTGTGTATGTGTGTTTAGAATGGGAAATATTAGACCATAAGACATAGGAGTGGAAGTAAGGCCATTCGGCCCATCGAGTCCACTCAGCCATTTAATCGTGGCAAATGGGCATTTCAACTCCACTTACCCGCATTCTCCCCGTAGCCCTTAATTCCTTGTGACATCAAGAATTTATCAATCTCTTCCTTGAAGACATTTAGCGTCCCAGCCTCCACTGCACTCTGTGGCAATGAATTCCACAGGCCCACCACTCTCTGGCTGAAGAAATGTTTCCGCATTGACCCTGCATTGAAACCCAGTCTGTGACCGATATCATCGGCCATGTCACTAACCTGGTGACATTTAACATTTGTTGTGAGCAGTGAAGGAGTGGGACTAGAAAAGGAAACAGTGACCCCAAAAGCCGGGGAACTATAGAGCGGTGAGCCTGATGTCAGTGGTGGGTAAGTTGTTGGAGGGGATTCTGAGGGACAGGATTTACATACATTTGGGAAGGCAAGGGCTGATCGGAGTAGACAACGTGTCTTTCTGCATGGGAAATCATGTCTCATTCCTTTGGTTGAGTTTTTTGAAGAGGGGACAAAGAAGATTGATGAAGCCAGTTTGGTAGACATTGTCTATATGGACTTCAGCAAGGTGTTCATTTAAAGAACAAAGAGCACAGAAAATTTTCAGCCCAGGAACTGGCCCTTCGCCCTCCTAGCCTGAGCCAATCCAAACGTACTGTCTAAATCAGTCGCCCAATTCCTAAGCATATGTATCCCTGTACTCCCCACCTACTCATGCATCTGTCCAGATGCATCTTAAATGAATCTACCGTGCCTGCCTCTACCACCTCTGCTGGCAACACATTCCAAATGCTCACCACTCTCTGTGTGAAGTACTTACCACGTGTATCCCCCTTAAACATTCCAACTTTCTGTTTGAAAGCATGACCTTTCGTTATGGAATCCTTCACCCTGGGAAAAAGCTCGTCTCTATCCACCCTGTCTGTACCCTTCATGATTTTGTAAACCTCAATCAGGTCCCCCCTCAAGCTCCTTTTTTCTACTGAAAATAAACCGAACGTACTCAGCCTTTCTTCATAGCTAGTATTTCATTCTGATTGTTAGACAGTTAAGTAAGGTTTGGTCACAAGGGATGCAGAAGAAGCTAGTCACAATTGGCTTGAATGAAGAGGGATATTTTTCAGACTGGAGGCTTGTTGAGCAGCAGTGTGCTGTAAGAATCAGTACTGAGCTCACTGCATTTCATCATTTATGTAAAGGATTTAGATGTGAATATTGGGGCCATAGTTAGTAAGTTTACAGATGACATCAGAAAGGTGGTGTAGTAGATTATCTCAGAGTACAACAAGACCACAATTAGATGGGACAAAGGGGCAAGGAGTTACAGATGACGTTTAATTTAGATAAATGCGAGGTTTTGTATTTTGTGAACGCAAACCAGGGCAGGAATTATACACTTGATGGTAAGGTCCTGTGGCGTGTTGTAGAACAAAGGGACATAGGAATGCAGGTATATTGTTCCTTGAATGTGGAGTCGCAGGTAGACAGAGTGGTGCAGAACATATTTGGCACAATTGTCTTAATCAGTCAGAGCATTGAGTACAGGAGTTGTGGTGGTATGTTGTATCTGTACAGGATGTTGGTGAGGCCACTTTAAGAATACTGCGTACAATTCGGTTTTCTGCAGAAATAACTTACACGGATGTTCCAGGACTGGAGGTTTGAGCTTTAGGGAGAGGTTGATTAGGTTGAGGTGCTTTCTCCTGGAGTGTCAGAGGTTGAGGGGTGACATTATAGAGGTTTATAAAACCATCAGGGACATGGATATTCTGAACAGCCACGTTCTGCTCTCCAGGATAGCAAGTTCCAGAACAAGAGGGCATAGGTTGAAGGTGAGAGGGCGAATGATTTAGAAGGGACCTGAAGGTAAATGATTCACACAGAGAGTGGTGTGTACAGAAGGTGCTGTCAGAGAAAGTGCTGAAGGCGGTTACAATCGCACATTTAAAAGGTATTTGAAAGAGGAGAGATATTTACCAAATGCTGGCAAATGGGACTGGATCAGATTTGATATTTGATCGGAATGAACAGATTGGACTAACGGGTCTGTTTCCACTCTGCATGACTCTCTGAGTCTATAAGAAGGATGATGAATAATACTGAAAGGACCTTTCAAGTGGGAATTCTCTTCACTGGAAGTTTATCGTGCCTCTATGTTCACATGGATTGAAAGCTGCATTAGATAAATATTTGACAGGGAAGTGAGTCATGCATAGTGGGATATAGGAAAGTGGGGCTGAGACCCCCACGCTGATCAGCTACAATCTTAGTGCCTGGTGGAGAAGGCTCAAAGTGTCTAATGACCCACTCCTGCTCCTCAGTCCCATGTTCCTGTGTTCCATTCAGCCCCTCAAAACTGCTGGACAGGAACAGTTGGAGGCCAATTACTCCTATAACCTGTTGCACAGAAACAGAGTTGACAATTCAGCCTCTCAAGACTGTCACACACGCTTTGAAGTGATTTGGGAAATGTAATTGGAAACTCCAGGCACAGGTATGAAAGAGTCCCCTCATCTCTCTTCACAGAGCTTCCCCTCTCTGCAACTTGTGCTTCATTTGTTGGTCATGTTGTAGACCCAGATTCACTGTGAATACAGCCCCCATAGTCAACCAGAGTTGGCTCACAAAATCATCTGTCCTTCCTGGCTGAAATATTCAGTAATTGCACATTCATGAAAATCACACCCACTAACTCTCCAATAACAGAATGGGAGAAGATCAGAAACAGGGACAGGTTGTTCACTCCCCAAACCTGCCTTGCCCTTCACTAAGATCATGACTGATCTGCTCTTGACCTCAAATCCTCTTTCATACCCAATTCTTCACAGCCCTCACCTCTCTGACAGGTCATCGACCTCCTCTTCAAATACATTCAGTCATCTCGCTCCCCGAACACTCTTGAGAAGAGAAATCCTGACATTCAATACCACCTGTTTGAAGAAAACACTTGCTGCTCCTGTATCATGGTTTATTGATGTGAACAAAAGAGGTTGAGACAAGGGTTCAGGTAAAAATGACTGGCCCCGATATCAAGGCAGTGGTTAACTTCTGTTGACATCAAGGACCTTAACAAAACTGGACTTAATGGGAATCAGAGTAAACTCTCCAGTGTTTGGGGTCAAACATGGCACAAAGGAAGATGTTCATCATCTCAGTCCTGGGTCACCTCTCTGGGAGGTCCTCAGGGTAGCTTCCCTTCACAAACATCTTCAGCTGCTTCATCAATGTCTCCTCACCCTCACCCTCCCCACCATAAGATCAGAAGTGGGGATGGTCACTGAAAATGCCACCATGTTCAGAACATTTTGTTCCCCCCTCAGCTCCTGAACTGGTCTGTGTCCATGTGCAGCAAGACCCAGACTTCATTGAGACTTGTGCTGTTAAGGTGTCCTTAACATTCATGTAACAGCACTGCCTGACACTGCACATTGCCACAGTGAAATAGAGTTCATTCAGCACCTAACGCTAGTTTCACAGGAATATGAGGAAGCCATTCAGCCCATTGACATGATTGGAGAAGAACAGGGACCGCCCATTCAGTGCCTCCAGCGTATTTCTCAGGAAGAGAAGGAGTGTAGTGTGATGGACCACCAGAGCCCCTCGAAAATATTGGAAGGCAGTAGCCTAGACTCTAATGTTTTATAATTTTAAAGGGAATGTAAATTGTCTGTTCCAGTTGCAATGTGACTGGTCAAACCACTCGGTGTGAAGCTAAACACTATTTAAACACGAAAGATAAAATGAAACCAAACAAAGAGGAAATTAGAATAACTTAATTCTATTGGACAAGTTAACAGAATAATAGATCGTGGAGCTATTACTAATGAACTGTTCCAATATACGAAAATCCCATAAACACAGCCCTTGGCAAAACTCAATATTCAGTCACAGATTGCCACAAACTCAAAGATCCTAATCTGTGAGAGCTGGCCACATCCATTGAGGCTGCATTAAAATAAACACAAGGCCTCCCTCGCTGTTTACTCAGTATCCTTAACTAGCCAGCTTGGTAACGATCATTCAATCTCTCTCTTAAAAGAAACCAGGACAAAATAACCTCTTAAAGCTGCAGCATCATCACACTTGTCACTACATCGACCTGTCAAACAGGAACCAGGGGTAACCCAGTCAGGCCCTTGGCCCTGTCCAATTGGACAAGGAAGAAGTCATTCAGTCCCCTGAGTCAATTACACAGAAACAGAACGAGGCCATTCAGGCCCTTGAGTTACTTACACATGAACAAGAGGAGGCCATTCAGCCAGTTGAGCCACTTATACAGGAACAGTAGGACGCCATTTCCACCTCAATGCATTTACACAGGGGCAGAATAGGGTAGTTGATGCTGATCCGGATGAATGGCTTATGCCCAAAACGTCGACTCTCCTGCTGTGCTTTTTCAGCAAACCACTGTCTACTCTGATCTCCAGAATGGGCAGTCCTCACTGTCTCGTAATTGATGCTCTAACATGATGAACAATTGGAGCAGAGGCTGCACAGACAGACTGCTCCACGTTGTACCTCGTGGCGCCATCGCTCATGATACACACGTGGGACTTTAACGTGGTTTACTCGCCTTGAGGAGGGAAGCCATATGTCTTGTGTGAAGTCTCAAGAAGGCATCTTCCATCTCCGAGAAGACAGCCTGGTGTTCTCTATGTCGGGCGGAAGCTGGTAGGAATGGCTACCTGTTTGATATGGAAGGTATTGTGGCTGCTGTTGGGGATTGTGAGCAACATGGCGTTCAGTACAGGGTTCACACGCCGACTGCACAATAACATGGGGAGAGTTAGTAAGGGCATAGAAACTATTAGGAAAGTCACGTTAGACAGATGAATGGACTCTCTAAGTTCAAATAATGCTGATCTTGTTCATGTTGATCTTGTTGCATGTTTGTCCTGTTCAGTGTATCCTGTATGTCTTACTCTGTCCAAGTCTATTTCCACCCTTTGATCTGTCTGACCATGCTTGCTATGATCTGTCTCCACTGCTCATAAATAAAGTGTTTCCCTGTACTGAGATACACTTGACAATAAATCACACCAATCAATCCTGGGTAAAGTATGGAATTTCTCACCCTATCAATGTGTCTTTTGGAAATAAGTGATCGCTGCCACTCCTCGTGTTTCAGCGTCACCATTTCTTCATCTCTCACAGCTCTACAGGTTAAACACTTTGCTTCTTTACTCTATCGGCATGTTACCATCACCAGTGTCTGTGGTAAAGAGATCATTCCTTACAAAGGAGATCAACTCTGGACAGAGTGCCTCAAAAGCTCTCTCAGCAAGGCTCTACAACAGCAGGAAGATGGCTTTACTTATGTACTCGGATCATCATAAAATGAAGGATAGCATACCATTGTCTGAACCCATTACTTACACAGGGTTTGATTTGGAGCAGTCAGCATTGACTTGTGAGTGGGAGATCATGCTTCCCAAATTTGTTTGCGTTCTTTGATGAAGTGATCAGGAAGTTTGATGAGGACAGAGCGGTCGACATAGTCTCTATGGATTTCAGTAAGGCCTTTGATAAGGTCCCACACGGCAGGCTGGTCTGGAAGGTTCCATCACGTGGAATGCTGGGGCAAGTGGCAAATTGGATACACAGTTGGTTTGATGGTAGGAAGCAGAGGGTTTAGTGGAAGGATGATGGTCAGACTGAAGGCTGGGTTCATTGCTGTTTGTTATCTATGATTTGGTTGACACTGTACAAGTTATCATTAGTAAGTTTGCAGATTACACTAAATTAAGTGGGAGCATGGTCAGTGAGGAAGTTTATCAGAAATTGCAGCAGAGCCTTAATCAGGTGGGGAAGTGGGCCGAGAAATGGCAAATGGAATTTAATATAGATGCGTGATGTCTTACATTTTGGGAACTCAAATCAAGGTAGGAGTTTCATGGTGCTTGGAAAGATCTTCAAGGGTGTAGTGGGCAGAGAGACCTTGGAGTTCAGGTGCACGGTTCTCTGAGAGTGGAGTCACAGGTAGACAGGGCAGTGAAGAAGGCTTTTTGGCACATTGGCCTTCATCAGGTAGGACATTGAGTATAGAAGTTGGGAATTTACGTTCCAGTTACACAGGACTTTGGTAAGGCCGCACTTGGAGTATTGTCTTCAGTTTTGTCACATTGTTATAGGGAGGATGCTATTAAATTAGAAAGAGTGCAGAAGAAATTTTCAAGGACGTTGCCAGGGCACAATGATCTGAGTTAAAGGGAGAGTTTGGACAAGCTAGGACCTTTTCTTTAGTATGCAGGAGACTGAGGGAGTCCTCATAGAGCTGAATAAGATCATGATGGTAGGGTTAATGCTCTCAGTCTTTTTCCAAGGTTTAGAGAATCGAGGACGAGAGAGGATCAGTTTAAGGTTAAAGGGGAAGGAATAAAAAGGAATCTGAGGGTCCACTTCTTTACATAGAGGGCTGGTACGTGGATGAGCTGCCAGCAGATGTGGTTGAGGGGGGTTACATTAACATCATTTCAAAAGCATTTGGATAAATATGTGGATCGGAAAGGACTGGAAGGATATGGGCCAACTGCAGGGAAATGGGGTTAGCGTGGATGGACATTTAAAAGGTGGAGTCGAACCCCTTTGTTAATTAAACCCAAACACCCTGAAAAGCTCGCCTCACCTTGTAATCTGTTAAAATATGAGCAACACAGATCACCTACATTACACAATTTAAACAAAAATTAACAAGTTAGTTTCTTAACTTTAATAGTGAACACTAGAGGGGCTTCACAAATACAAGCCCGTCTTTTCTTAACTACTTACTATCTGACTCCGACTCTGTCAAAATCTGCTGTTCCAACAACCCACATATTAAATGTTACAATCTCAAGACCATACCGTCTCTATCTTCCCCGCTGCGTTCACTCCTCCAGCTGCTGATCTCCCTGGGTCACTTTTTTTTACTGCAAGTCGGTTTGACATGAACATGTATCTTTGATAGAGAGTGTTTGAGATGGCCAGTTAGCACTCCTGCTCTACAGTAGTTACTCTGCTGTTGGATGGCAGTGGCTCTCCCTCTAGTGTTCAAATGTTGGACTTATATACTTCCAATGATACAATAATTCTCACATTTGATTGCTTTCCAGGTACCCAAACAATAATATTCAAATTCCGTTGGCTTCTGGTATCCTGAACGTTATTTCAACTCTTTGGTTGTATTTGAATTGTTGTCAAAACAGCAACCAAAACTCAGGCATCATTTTGCAGCTAATTGTGACACATGTAACAATGTGACATTTAGCTGGCATCTGTGCTGTACTTTCTATTCAACAAAACCCGTTCTGTTCTAAAGTGACCTGACATGCTTTCGGCTTCATAACACCTCCCCCCTTCAGAAAAAAAAGAACCATCAGAATGAAAAGATGGCTTCGTTTCTTTTCCTCGAATTCTCAATCACATTATTACGAAATACAAAAGTATTAATCTCAGTTATATCATTCATATTAATTTTGCACACATATAAAACACTGGCATAAGTCAAATCTTATCAACACCTGTTCCTTTAAATCCGCGATAACACATCTACTATCACATTTTAGGACCCACAGCATGTACATTGTGTAAGTTTAAAGTCGGTGTGATAAGACTCCAATGAAATACTCTCATATTCTGTTTTTTAAATATTCCAAAAAACGCGAGAGGTTTGTTATTGTCCACAACCATCTCCGACAATTTGTTTGTCACATAAACATTAAAATATTGTCAGGCCAGTGCGCAACTTAATCATTCTTTTTCAGTAATGGAGATGTTCTATTATTTTCTGGTCGATGTTGAGTTTTTTTAGAAAAGTAGCCAATTGGCCATTCATTCCCATCATCATCTTTCTGTATCAATACATCTCCGACCTCTATATCCCGAGTGTTTCAAAATATTTGATATAGCTAAAACTGGTGCGGTGATTAATCCTGCTTTAAAATTCTCAAATACCTCCTGGCATTGTTCTGTCCACCACAGTTCTGTGTTCGTCTTTATTAAGTCCATCAGTGGTGCCAATACGCTGCTGAAGTTTGGAACAAACTTCCGATAGAATCCACTCCGTTCCAAAAATTGAATCACTTTTCTTCGAGGATGGTCGTGGAAATTCCTCAAAGCCCTTTGTCTTTATGTTCCATGGGGTCGACCTTCCATGGCCAATGTAATGTCCCAAGAACGTTACCTCTGCCTTCGTGAATTCTGTTTTCTTTAAGTTTATTACCAAGTTTGCTTCTTGTAATCATTCAATATGCTCTGCCAACTGTAACATGTGAGCTTTCAATCACTTGCTAAAGGTCACTACATCATACAGATAAACTACACAATTTGTTCATCTGACCATAACTCTGTTCCTGAGTCACTAAACCTGACTTTGAAGGGAATTTCTATCACTAGTGACAATACTAATACGTCATCCCCACAGGAAATCGTCAAAATATCAGAGTTTTTATCTTCCACGTGCTTCTTTCTATGCTGTGCCCTTCAGGTGCTGTTTAGCTAACTCACCTACTCCATCTAATCTCTCCCTCACCTCACATACATAATCCGAGTGTGAGATCTCTGACTTCGGTCCTGTCAATTTATATTCAATTAATTCCAAAGGACCGCTCACTTCAAATATTAACTCAAAGGAAGTAAACTGAGTAGATTTATTTGGGGCAAATAATTTTTGTCTAATGGCAAACAATTTAATGAGACACCTTCATTCCAATCATTCCGGTAATCCTGAAAGTACGCTGTTAATATGGTCTTCAGCGTCTGATGCTAACTTTCCAAGGGTCCCTGGGATTCAGGATGGGACGCCCTTGAATTAAACTGCTGTATGCCTAAGCTATCCATGACTTCCTTAAACAGCTGAGCGTTAAAATGAGACCCTTGGTCTGACTGAATCTCTCTGCGGAGCCCACAGTGAGTAAAGAAAGCTACCAACTCTTCCACCTCCCTTTTTACCTTAACACTCCATAATATAATTGCCTCTGAAAATCTGGTAGACACATCCATTATGGCTAGCAAATATTGGTTTCCACTTTTATTTTAGATCGGGGAGCTACACAACTAATCATAACCTACGTAAAATGTTCTTCGAATGGAGGAATTGGTAACAAAGGTGCTGGTTTTATTACTGCCTGTGACTTACCTACCATTTAGAATGGTTCACATGCACATCAAATAATAACCACGTCCGTGTGCTTTCCAGGCCACTAGAAATGCCTCTGTACCTTAGCCTGAGACTTCTGTACACATAGGTGACCCCCTGCAGTTAGTTTATATGCTACCCGTAACACTGTACGCTCCCTCTAAAACAATCTGGTGCACTTCAGCCCATTTCCCTTCTACACTAACCAATCGGGGTCTCCATTTTAATTTTAGCATTCTATCTTTAAGTTAATAACGTTCAACAATATATTCTGATTCCCTTTCTGTGTGTGTGCATGTGTATGTGTGTGTGAATGTGTGTGTATATATCAATTGTAAGTCCATTAGCCTTTCAGGACTAAAAACCCCTGCCTGATCTTCTGCCTGTTCAGGTTTTTCCAGCACCGTGACATCAAACAGGGGGTCAGTTCACTGCACATCAACTCCTTTGTCTTTTTATTTTGGTTTTCCTTCCTGCTCTAACTTATGAAAGTGGAATCTTGTTACTACACAGTCTGGAAAAAAATCCTGGGTATTTTTATTTTAACTCCCCAATTCCCTTATTTTCCTTTTGCCTTCTCCAACACAAGGGGTGCCAATTCCACCTTGGATCCTGCTAAATCGTTCCCAAGAATAAACTGTATTCCTGGAAATGACACTCTGTTTCTGTTACTTCCCCAACATTGAGTTGGCATTCCAACTTGATGTTACACAAGGGAATACTTAATTTCTAACCCCATTCCACAAATTGTCACGATCTTGATTAATATGTCAGAAAGAGTGAAAACATTTTCATCTCGCACTATTAGAGGCCAAGAGAAAGTGAGGGCTGCAGATGCTGGATATGAGTGTGGGCCTGGGAAAGCATAGCCAACCAGGCAGCATCCGAGGGGAAGAAGAGTTGACGTTTCAGGCATAAATCCTTCATCAGGAAAGTGGGGGTTTGGGTAAGGGAGGGGGAAGGGGGCTGAGAAATAAATAGAAGAGTGGGAGTGGAGCTGGGTGGAAGATAGCTTGGAAGGCGATAGGTAGACGCAGGTGGGGTGTAATGGTGATAGGTCGGAGAGGAGGGTGTTGTGTATAGGTGGTAGGACAACGAGAACCCTCACACTGGACCCATCATCAACGTTGACTTCACCAACTTCCAAATCTCCTCTCCCCCAACCTCTCCCAGATCCAACCGTTCAACCTAGCACTGCCCTCTTGAACTGCCCTAACTGGCCAGCTTCCTACCCACCTACCGACCCCACCCTCCCAACCGACATATCACTATTACTCCCACCTACATCTTCTTATTGCCTTCCCGGTGACCCTCCCACCAGCCCAGCTACTACCCTCGTATTTATCTTTCAGCCCCCCTTGTCCCCCCACCACATTCCTGACGATGGGTTTCCACCTGATATTCGATTATCCTACTGTTTGGATGCTGCCAGATCTGTTGTGCTTTTCCAGTGCCTCACTTCTCAACTATTAGAGACTGAGCAGATCCCATATCTCACAAAATTATAACTTCTTGTCCTTCTCCCTCCGTTCTTTCTGAGTAAACTTTATGTACAGAGGCGAATTCTTTCAGAGATCAGGTACTCACTCCATACCCAGCCCTTGTCTAGGCTGTGCAATTTCCTGCAGCTCCTCAGCTCCACTTGGAGTCTCCTTTCCCAGTTTGACTAATACCACTGGGTTTAGCCTCTTCTGCCACATCTTTCCCCAAAGTGTCTTCCTTCAACGCCCATCACGGTGTGTCCCAGCTTACTGCAGTGAAACCACCTTTTCCCAGTGCCCTCCTTAAACCATCAGCACTTTTATTTTTATGTGTTCCACGCCCTTATATTGAGAACACCTGAGGCCTTTAACGACCTTTCAACCCCCTTGCGCTTATTTTTTCACTTGTGGTAAACAATTGTGCGCTACTCTTCGCTTTGTAATATGTGATCGGCCCTTCTCCCAATTTCTATCCCTCACAGGATGAAAATTCTCCCGGAAGCTAAATTTCATCTCATGCAACAATGCAGATTTACCTGCCCTTTCTGCCGCGCTTCTCGCTTCTTGAACTTTCTGTTCATTCACATGAATTCTTACCATCTCTGGAAGTGAATCTTTAAACACGTCCAGCAGAATAATCTCCCTTCGAGCCTCACAGGTCTTATCCATTTTTAAGGCCAGCACCCAACTATCAAAATGACTGTAGTTAATGTTTTTAAACTTAACATAAGTCTGACCTGGTTCCGTCTCTGTTTTTATGAATCTCTGTCCATATGCTTCTGGTACCAATTCATAGCCAATCAAAATAGCTAATTTGACATCTGCATAATCTCTTGACCCCTCATCTAATAGCGCTGCACATGCCTCACCAGCTGTACCCACCATCTTAGTCTGAACGAGCATTACCCACAAGTTCACTGGACACGTCATCTGCCGAGCCATTTTTTCAAATGAAATAAAAAAGTTTTTGACATTTTTCTCACCGAAATATGGCAAGGTACTAACCTAGTTGTATAGATCCCGATGTTCTCCCTTCATCTCCATCCTGTTAATTTAACCTTCTTGTCTAATTCCCAACTTCTGAATTTCAAATTCTCTCTTTCTTTTTCCTCTCCTCTTTTTTCTCTCTCTGTTTCCATCTCATTCTTTATCTTCTAACTTCAGTTGCCATATTTGCAATTTAAGTTTTTTCTAACTCGATTGTTTCTTTGATGCATCAAAGTGCTTGACCAACTCCATTATAATTTCTGGTTTCCTTTTGTCACTGGATAAACCCAATTCCAACCTATTTGCGAATTCTATAAAATGTCCTGCTTCTGTCTTTCTAAACTTTCTTGGCAAAATTGGGAACCTCTTTAGTACTGTTAAAAGCCATTTCCCTCACTTTTAATTTAAACAACCACCAGTAAACAAAATTAAACAGATTTTCCTACTGGTTTTGTTTGAAGATCTAGGTAACTAATTGCAACGTGTTGGAATTTGCTGGGACATTTTGTACCCGAAATCTGTTCAAATCTGTCCAAGTCCCATATGGCAGGGCCCCAAACTGTGACGACATCTATGTCGAGGACTTCTGTTAATTAAAACCACAAACCCAAAAAAGCTCACCCAAAGAACTCCCAAATTCCACTAACAAAAGAAAAATAACAGTTTGTATGTATGCAAGTTAGCTCGCTGTGCTTGAAGGTTTGTTTTCTGACGATTCGACACCATGACTAGGTAACATCATCAGTGAGAGTCACTGCTGAGGTGCTGGTGGGATGTCGCGCCTCTCTATTTATAGGTCTTGGGTTCTTAAGATGGGTGATGTCATTTCCGGTTCGTTTGCTTTACAAGAGAAGGTAGATAGGATCTAAATTGTTGTGTTTATTGATGGACTTCTGGTCAGAATGCCATTCCTCTAAGAACATCCTTGTGTGTCTTAGTATGTGTGTGTGCATTGTCCCAATCAAAGTGGTGCCCTTCTTTGTCTGTATGTATGGAACGTAGTGATGATGGATCATGTCTTTTGGTGCCCAGCTGTTGTTCGTGTATCCTGGTAACACAACAACAGGACCATTTCAATGGCGGAAAAATGATTTTATATACACTGTTTAAATAATGTGTGTGTGTGCTGACATGTAACATTTTTCATATGTGCACAACACATTCTAAATGAACAACGGAGACACATGAAAAGTCATGCATATGATGTATAAAATTTATAAAACATTAAAACATCATTTGATCCTCATCTAAAGTGATATGTTTCCCCTTCTCTCAACGTTCCCTCCTTTTCTGGAATTCTCCACTCCAATCTCTCCTTCTTATCAGGATGTGTGTTATAAATTCTTGCTTCCGGTGTTCCAACTTATTTCAGTTAATCCCCTTTCTACCAGAATTCAATATATTGGCCTGTTGGGTTCTTTTCGAAACTAGTGTCTGTCATATTATTGGAGATAAAACTTCTGTCATCAGAGTCAGCAATTGAACACGTTACTCTCCTGTCCATGCACTGTACAAAGGACCACAACACACCAGAATTGCCAGAACGTTGAGGGATGTACATCTAATTCTCTCAATGATCAAGTTTTCTCATTTTTCACATTTCCTCATCTATGTTGTCTCGCTCTTTCTCTCTTTGTATCTAGTTAAGACATTTACCAATTATTCTTTGCGTCCCTTCTCTCAAATCTCCTTCTTTCGGTTTATATCTATTGCTCTCTTCGAGATGTAATGTGATTATAATTGAGCAATGTAACGGCAAAGACATGCGGGCGTTGCTAGCTAAAGTTAATTGGAAGGGGAGCTGAGCAGGGCAGACCGTGGAGCAGCAAAAGCAGGAATTTCCGGGGATATTTCGGAGGATATCAGAAATTCTCCCAAAGGAGATGAAACATACTCATGGGAGGACAAGGCAGCCATGAGTGATAAGGAATCAAACCAAAAGAGGAAACATACAATGTGGTGAAGATGATTGGGAATCCAGAGAATTCATTGGCTCTGAAACTACATAAGGCTGGCATCACTGACACGACAGAGCTCTTAATCATGGTCAGGGAGAGAAACAGAGGAAAAACATTTACTTTAAACACAGAAGATGATATTACTCAAGGACACAAATTCAGGTGAATTAAACAATTGAATTAAAAACAGTTAATTGGTTTTGCAGAATGTGTCAGATTGAAAGCATGATCCAGGGAGAGACCCTCAGCAGAATGAAAGAATAAAAATGGAAGTGTTACCACATCATAAACCAGAGTAGGTCACTGAGTACACGACTGATGGGTGAATGTGTCTCGATGTGAACTAAGGGACAGACAGCAGAATTACATTGCAGATATTGCAGCTCAAAACTGCGTATTTAAGTAGTGCTGTAGACTACAGCAGCAGGAGAAGCAGAACACCATTCAACCACAACCTGTAAATTTTAGCCTCGAATAATCTCCTCAGTCTGCCATTACCATCAATACGATCTATGTTTCAGTAATGTCTGTGAGTGAACATGACTGGGTCAGAACCACGTGAACCTAAACCTGATGCAAACCCATTAAAGCTACCACACTTGACAAACAAATCTGATCGAAGCTCCGCAAACCTGTCACATTCTGTCATAACTAGTGATGGATGATTAAACAAATGACTGGAGCAAAGGACTCCACAAATATCCCCATCCTAAATAATTGAACAGTCCTGTACATCAGTGTAAAAGACTAGGATGTGGTATCTGCACCACCCTCAGCCAGAAGTGTGGAGTTGATGATCCACCTCACCCTCGCCATGATATCCAGAGAATCACAGATGCTCGTCTTCAACCAATTCCATTTGATGTTCGTGACATGAAGAAACAGCTGAACACAGTACGTACGAAAAAGGCAATGGTCCCTGACCCCATTCCTGCAATAGGACTGAAGACTTGTGCTGCACAACAAGCCGTGTCCCTGGGGAAGCTCTTTCATTCCAGCTCCAACTCTGACATCTCCCTGGTAATGTGGAAAATTACTCAACTATGTCCAGTTCCTAAGAGGATTATCATTACAATCTGGCCAGTTTCCTCCGCCTCAATCACACCTCGACTGTCAAATTGGTGGGAGTTCTTTTTGACAGAGTTATCAAGCAGCACAGAAATAACCTGCTCAGTATGATTTCAGATAGGTCCCCATGTAGAGATGGTGCTGCTGTGGAAAGGTGATTGGATTACTAATCCAGACCAGGCTAATGCTCTGGCAGCTGGTGTTAGTTAAACACAATTGACAAAATATTAAGATGCAAAATCTGGTGTCCGTAAATAGTGACCTTGAAGCCAATGTCGATTGTACACACCAATTTGCTTCACAAACGTCCTTTCAGGAAGTGAATCTCCCATGCTTTCCTGGTCTGGCCTCAACGTGACTGCAGACGCACAGGCATGTGATAAACTCTTCAATGGTCTCTGAATCCGCCAAACAAGACATTCTATTGTATCAAACTGTTCCGAGGTCTAAAGGATAAAACCGGACAAGACACCCGGCCCCAGCCTCAGTATCAGAAAAAGGGAATGAGAAACACAGTCCTGTTGACCCTGCAGAAACCTCCTTCCTAACATCTGAGAGCTTGTGACTAACCTTGGGAAGGTAGAAAATAGGAAGTGCAGTCGTTCATTTGGTCTGTCGAGTTTACTACCCAATTCAATATAATGTTACGTGGCCCTTCATTTCCATATCATTCTCCTTCTCTCCCACCATTCCTTTACTGTCTCTAAATGCTTATTTATATTCAGTGTCTTGGCTTCCAGGTTCGAGTGCATTCCCCAGGTTCACCAGTCGCTGAGTGCAGACATTTATTATCATCTCATTGCAGAATGGTCTGTCTGTACCTAATACTGTGGACCCTTGTTTTAGACAACACAGCCAGGGGAATTATTATCCCTGCGTCCAATCCGTCTCAGCCTGTCAGAGCTTTATATATCTCACTGAGATCTCCACCCATTTTCCTAAACCCCATGGAATACAGACCCAGTCGCCCCAAACTCTGCTCCCACAACAAGCCTGTCATCACAAAGATCAGTCTGGTCATCCTTCACTGCTCTCCCTCAATGTCAGGTTTGTCCTTTATTATGTACTGAGACCAAATCTGCAGAATACTGCACAGTGTTTGAGATAGGGTCTCACCAAAGCCCTATACAGCTGCAGTAAGACACGCTTACCCCTGGACTCAAATCCCCCTGAAATGAAGGTCAGTTGATCTTCCTAACTGCTTTCTGCTCCTGCAATATTGCTTACAGTGACTGGTCTACAGGGAGATCCAGATCCTTTGTAATGTTACAGCTCCCCAGTTGGTAGGTCTTTGTACACTGGGCAGCGTGTGAATGCCATTCCCTTGTGGGTTCAGACCTCACTGTGCTGCAGGGACACGCAGAAGGAAACAACAAAAAGGCCCATACGTCGCTTTTCAGATCAACATGTTTCAAACAATCCCTTTTTCAAACGAAAAGCTGCCAATCTCTTGTTCCCAACAAAGGGCACACTATCACCTCAACCCACCTTGCTCTCCATCTGCCACCTATTTGCCCATTCACTCCACTTGTCTTAGTCACCTTGTAGCTTTTTTACAACCTCCTCACACACTCACAATCCAACATCCTTTAATTCTATCAGCAGGTTGGGATATATTGTATTTGATTCCGACAACCAAATGTTTAGTGGGTAGTGTGAACAACTGGGACCTGAGCACCGATCTCTGTGATATCCCAGAAACCTTCCTTTGTTATTTTTTTAAAATGATACTTATTTCCTGAATCTGGGTGTGACTGGCTGGGCCAGCATTTATTTCCTGTCCCTGGTTGCCCCTTGAGAAGGTGGTGGTGAGCTGCCTTTTTGAACCGCTGCGGTCCACTGTGGATTCAGTGACAGTAACACCATTGAATGACAAGGGGCAGGTTAGATTGTATTTTATTGGTGATGGTCACGGTCCGGCATTTGTGTGACGTGACTATTACTTGCCATTTGTTAGCCTGGATACTGTCCAGATCTTGTTGTATTTGAACATGGACTGCCTCAGTATCTGAGGAGCCACAAATGTTGCTGAACATGGTGCAATCATTGGCAAACATCTCCACTTCTGACCTTATAATGGAGGCAAGGTCATTGATGAAGCAGCCCTGAAGATGTTTGGGCCTAGGCCACTGCCCGAGGGACTCCTACAGATTTATTCTGGAGCTGAGTTGACTGACCTTTATCAACCATGACCATCGTCCTACGTGTCAGGTATGATTCTAACCAGCGGGGAGTTTGCCCCTGATACCCATTGATTCCAGTTTTGCTAAGACCCCTTGATACCACACTTGGGCGAAGGCAGCCTTGATTTAAAGGGCTATCGTTCTCACCCCACCTCTGGAATTCAGCTCTTTTGTCTATGTTTGAACCATGGTAATGAGGTCAGGAGCTGAGTGGCCCTGGTGGAGCCCAAACTGGGCGTCATTGACCAGGGTATGGCTGAGCAGGTGCTGCTTAAAAGCACTGAGACCTTCCACCACTTTACTGATGATCGAGAGTAGACTGATGCGGTGGTATTGGCTGGATTGGATTTGGTCTGCTTTTTATATACAGGAGATACCTGGGGTAATTTTCCATGTAATCGGGGAAATGTTGTTGTAACGGTATTGGAACAGCTTGGTGAGGGCAGTGACAAGGTCTGGAGAACAACGTTTCAGTACTATTGCCAGAATGTTGTCAGGGTATGTACCCTCTGGGGTATCCAGTGTCTCCAACTGAATCTGGATATCGTGTGGAGTGAATCAAATTGGCTGATGACTGGTAACTGAATTGTTGAGGGCCACTGGAGGAGGCCGAGATGGATCATCCACTCAGCACTTCTGACTGAAGATTGTTGCGAATGCGTGAACGTTATCTTTTGCACTGAAGTGCTAGGCTCTTCCATCATTAAGGATGGGGATACTTGTGGAATGTCCTCCTCCGATGACTTGTTTAATTGTCCATAACTATTCCCTACTAGAAGTAGAAGGACTGCAGAGCTTAGATCTGAACCGTTGCTTGTGGCATCACTTAGCTCTGTCTATGACTAACTGCTTATGCTGTTTGGCACGCAGGTAGTCATGGTTGGTGACTTCATCAGGCAGACACCTCATTTTCAGGTATTCCCAGTGCTGCCACTGCCCTCCTGCACACTCCATTGAATCAAGGTTGATCCTCTGGCTTGATGGTAATTGTTGTGAGGAGGATATGCCAGGCCATGAGGTTATGCTGGAGTACAATTCTGCTGCTATTGATGACCCACAACATATTATCGAAACACAGACTTGAGCTGCTATATCTGTGCAAAGTCTGTCCTATTTAGCATGTTGACAGTGCCACCTAAAATGGTGGAGGTTATTCTCAACATGCAAGTGTGACTTTATCTCCACAATGACTATGCAGTGGCCACTCTGACCCGATACTGTCATGGACAGATATTTCTGCAGCTGGCAGATTAGTAAGGCTGTGGTCAAATATGGCTTTTCCCTCTTGTGGGTTCCTTCACCACCTGCCGCAGACCGATTCGAGAAGTTATATCCTTTCGGTCCCAACCAGCTCAATCAGTAATGCTGCTGCTGAACCACTCTTTTTGTGGACATTGACGTCCCTAACCCAGAGTACATTTTGTGCCTTTGCCACCCTCAGTGCTTCCTCCAAGTGTTGTTCAGCTTGGAGGAGTACTGACTCATCAGTTGGAAGAGTCTGGTACTTGGTAATCAGCAGGAGGTTTCCTTTCCCATGTGTAACCTAACGCCATGAGAGTTCATGGCATACAGAGTCACTGTTGAGGACTCCCAGAACAATTCCCTTCAAACTGTATCCCACAGTGCCACCACTTCTGCTTTGTCTGTCCTGCTGGTGAGAGTGGAGATATCCGGGGAAGGTGATGGGGTGTCAGGGATATAGTCATACTCACAGAATCAGACCTTTAATACAATGTCAGGCTGTTGCTTCACAAGTCTGTTTATTTCTATTCACTGTCTCCTGCCAGCTGTCCCATTCTAGAAGCATGGCCATATATTCACCCCAATCCACGAAGATTTGATTTTGCAAACTAGGCTTGGAGCTTTACCAAAATCTTTCTGAAAATCCACATGTTTTACATCCATTGCTTCTCTTTCATTTGTCTCCCAGTCTGTTTCTCAAACATAATTCCCATTTCATAAACCTGTGTTAGTGTTGTCTATGATCATTATTTTCAGTCCCAATAATTTCTCCCAAACGATTTACTTACTATGTTCTATGTTCCATGTACTATTTCGTTTTCCACGCCAGACTCAGTTTTCCTGGTATTGTCAGAAAGTTCTGTGAAGACAGAACTGAAGTAGTGGATTCATAGTTTTGCCATTTCCCTGTTTCCCATTCTCCATTCTCTGGTTTCAAACTGGAAAGAACCTGCACTTTTTATTTCCATACTTCTCACATTGACATAATTTGACCAGCTATAACAGTTCACTCTTATAACCTTTGTGAACATTATCTTCAGAAACCCATCAATTTTTGTGTTCAGCTGCTCAATAATTGACCTTCCACATCATACACTCACAGGACCATAGTCTCTGTGCCAACAGAAATACAGCACGATCTATATTAGTCCCACTTTCCGACAAAAGGTTCATTGCCTGGAATGTTATGGCACTTCCAAGTGCTTGTCCAAGTACTTTTCACAGTTGAGAGGTTAACCTTGATAACTCCCCTCTCAGAAAGTACTTTCCAGACCCCAACACCCTCTGGGTGAAGAAAAAGTCATCTTTAACTCCTCTCTGAACCTCAAACCCCTCACTTTAAGGTGTGCTCCCTTGTTCTTGACCCTCTGTCTAAAAGGAACAGTTGCTGTCTGTCCACCCTGTCCATGCCCCTTGTTAACTTATCCTTCTGAATCACATCCCCCGCAGCCTCCTCTGCTCCAAAGTAAACAACCCGAGCTTATCCAGCCTCTCTCCATAGCTGATATGCTCCATCCCCGGGAACATCCTGGTGGATCTCCTCTGCAACCCCCTCCAGTACAATCACATCCTTCCTGTAATGAGGCTCCCAGAACGACATACAGTACTCCATCATGGACTAAACCAAGCCCTGTATAACACTTATAATCTACTCCCTGAGTAATAACCGCGACACCCAAGGTTCAATTCCTAACTGGTCCATTACCCTGTACAGTCACATTCAGGGATGTGTGGAGAAACACCCTCTGAGCTCCCTAGTGTGCTGCCAATCATTGTGTACACCCCATGTCTGGTTCCTCCTTCCAAAGTACATTACCTCATATTTATCAGGATCACATTCCATCTGCCATTGATCTGCCCATCTGATCATTCCACTTGTATTTTCCTTTAAAATCAGAACTTCCTCCTCACTACCAACCACCCGGCCAATCTTTGTGTCAAACACAAACTTGCTTATCACAACTCCCAACCCTCCACCCACTCCCCCTCCAGATTCACACCTATACCATTTATGAATGCTACAAACAATAAGGGACACAGCACTGATCCCTGTGGTACACCAGGGGACACTGGTCTACAGTCACACAAACAGCCTTCTCCCACCACCCTCTGTCTCCTGACACTAAGACAATTTTCTCTGTAACTTAACTTTTCAAGTTAGCCTTGATACTGTGAGATTTTACTTTATTTTTTTCAGTTTCCCATGCGGAACTTTGTCAAAGGCATTGCATCAAAACTAAATAAGCGACCTCCTCAAACTAATTGAATCAACTCCATCAGTGTGACTTCCCTCTGATAAAGTCATGATGATTATCCCGGATCAAGCCTTGCCATTCTGATTGGAGTTCAATTTTCTCCTTCTCTATTTTCTCCAGTAGTTTCCCAAACAGTGATTTAATACTCGCTCGTCTATAGTTTCCTGGACTATCTCACCTCCCTTACTGTGAAGTGCAATCATAATAGCTGTTCTCCAGTCCTCTGGCACCTCCCCTATTGTCAGATTCTAATTAAAATTTCCAGTCAGCGCCTTTCCTCCCTTGACTCCAACATTATCCATACCTGCAGATTGGTCCAATTTTATACCAGACAAAGCCTCAAACCGCCGCTCGTATTTTACATCAAACTTTTTTCAAGAGCTTTCCAGTCCATCTTCTCGAATTCTGTACCTGCATCCTCCTTCTCCCAAGCAAAACAGCTGTGATGTTTACATGTAACAATCTATCAATGTTCTCCGGGTTGACACACAGATTGCCCCTTTAGTTTCTAATGGACACTAACTGTTGCTGATTATTCTGTTCTACTTGTCCGTGTAGAATAAATCATGGGATTCTCCCTCATCTCTCCTGCTTGCACTTCTCCATGTTCCTCGGTTATTCTGTCCCCTCTATGTTTCTAAGTTTCACTAAAATCACCTCTCATCTTTTGAAACTCGAGATAACAGGCTGAGTTTCACCATCAGACAATCTTGCCATTTTAGGGATTAATCTGGAGAATACCTTTTGCAGTTCGTCTGTAGTATATTCTATCTTAGACTGGGACTCCAAACGGTACATAATACTCTCAGTTTAGTCTCAGCAACACTCTGTGCAGCTGACGCATGACATCTTCTATATTTCAATTACATTCACATGAATGTAAACCTAATTTTTCGTTTCCTATTTGCTTGTGTTTAGATTACATTGCGTTACAGTGTGGAAACAGGCCCTGCGGCCCAACAAGTCCACACCGACCTGCCGAAGCACAACCCACCCATACCCCTACATTTACCCCTTACCTAACACTACGGGCAATCTAGCATGGCCAATTCACCTGACCTGCACATTTTGGACTGTGGGAGGAAACCGGAACACCCGGAGGAAACCCACACAGACACGGGGAGAATGTGCAAACTCCACACAATCAGTCACCTGAGGCGGAAGTTGAATCCGTGTCTCTGGCGCTGTGAGGTAGCAGTGCTAACCACTATGCCACTGTGCCGCCCAATTCTTCCCAATTCCTTTTACTTTAACTTTTCTTATGATGTTAGTGGGAGAGTTCTTAAAAAAGATCCTCTTGACTATCCAACGATACGTTATCCATTAGCTCCTCATTGACTACGTCCACAAGAATCATCTTCAAACCATTCCAAAAAATGTTTGCCACTTATGGTTTTCGTTTCATCGATGCATTATCATCCTCCCTAGTGTTCCCATTACCTTCTATATTTCCAGTAACACGTTCTTTAAAATCGAGCCCAACAGACACCCGACCGCGGATGACAAGTTACTGATCTGTAGTTCACCACTCTCCATCTTCATCCTTTCTTAAACTGTTGGATAATATTTGTAACCTTTGCCTTATCCAGATTGGCTAAATATCTTTCGGGAATGTATTGGAAAACAACGTGATAATCTGCGATGCAATTAATATGCCTATTGCTGCTTCCTCTGAAATTCTTGTATGAAGTACATCTGATCTGTCAGATTTATAAATACTCAATCCAGCTTTCTTATTAACATTACCTCAGCACTTATAAAAATGATCTTAGACTTTACTTACACAAGTCCCATGGTCACTTGGTATTTCTGGGAGAATTTCTGGATATTCTGCCTTGAAGATAGACACAAAGAAACTGTTTCTTTTCCCTGTGATTTCTCTGTTGTCTTCAATACATTATTCTGTCCGCACACCCACTGTTCCATATTTGACCTTGTTTTTATTTTTGTTTCATACACTGATGTACTTTTATTTAGCAGTCTTTGTTTTTCTTTTGTTTGTATGCTTTTTCGCTTTTTGATTTTCTTTTCTTGGGTCGTCCGTTGCTTGGTCCTATATTTCTCCGAATCCACTGGCTTACTACGGTACTTGGCATTTTTCTAAGCTAATTCCTGTGATCTAATAGATAGTTGAAGGTGAGGCTGAAAGGGTTAGGTCAGAGAGGCGGGTGGACCAAATTGATCGGAAGGAAGATGAACACATAGGAACGTTCAAAAGGGGGGAGGATGCTGAGTTGGAAGATTAGACTGGGATAAGGTGGAGTTAGGGTAAATGGGGAAATGGGTGAAACCTACATTAATCCCCTGTGGTTGGAGGGTCCCAAGGTAGAAGAGGAACCTTTCTTCATCCATGCTTTGGGTGGTTAGGGTTGGTGATGGAGGAGGCCCAGGACTCTCACGTCCTTTGCAGAGTGGAAAGGGGAGTTAAAGTGTTCAGCCATAAGGCGGTGGAGTTGGTCAATGTGGCTGTTCCAGATATGTTCTCTGAAATGATCCACCTGCCTTACCAATGTAGAGAAGACCACACTGGCTTTAATGTATGTAGTAGATGAGGCGTTCTGTCTCCCTTCATCACCTTTCACTTTCAACCCCACCTTCATCTTCCTATCGCATTCCTAGCTACCTCCCTCCTGCCACACCGCCTTCTCATTTATCTCTCAGCCCCCTTCATCATAAGCCTCATTCCTGATGAAGGGCTTATGCCCAAAACGTCAATTCTCCTGCTCATAGTACGCTCCCTGACTGTGCTTTTCCAGCACGACACTCTTCGACTCTGATCTCCAGCATCTGCAGTCCCCAATTTCTCCTCACACCTTCAGGGCTTGCATGATTCAGATTTATGACAGTTACTTCAAATAAAACAAAGACTACCGTGTACTCAAACAGCATAAAAGAAAACCAATGCATTGTGGTCACTGTTCCCAAAAGGTCCTTTACAGCAAAGTTTTCAATTCGTTCTTTTGATCATTCAACATCAATTTCTAAATAACCTGATCTCTAGCTCCGTGCTCGACAAAATGTTAATCCCACCATCTCACACATGCTCATGAAATCCATTTTTCCCAGCATTAGCATTCAGTTGGGTTAACACAGTTTAGATATAATGTAAACAGTACGTTATTACTGCAGTAGCCACAAATGTGTATATCTCATTTCCCAATTTATAACATGTCCAGCATTTGTATTGCAGCTTTCACTTTGATATATAACTCCCATCAATGTTTCCTTCTCCTTGCTGTTTTTGCACTCCACCTTACTAGATTCTGGAGATTCTGAGCGATGTGGGATTTGGGGAGATTAATGGTAGAGATCATCTCGCCACATCATTTATGATCTTTTTAAGCATCATTGTGACATTTCCTCCAGATCTCCCGTTATGCTAGTGGAGTAGAGAAGGACTATGATCGTTCATAAATGCTCTGTATTCCCCCAGAGAGCTGAGACTGCTCTAACCTGGGAGGGAACCTTACAGCAGGCTGGTACAGTGTTGCAGCTGCTCTATAGGGTCTTAGTGAGATCACATCTGGAGTAGTGTGTACAGATTTAGTCTCTTCAATGAAGAAAGGATGATGTTATATTTGAAGGAGCTCAGAGATGGATCCCTCAGCTGATTCCTGCAATGAAGGTGCTAGCTTATAACGAAAGGATGATCAGGTTGATCCAATAGCCATTGGAGTTTACAAAAATAAAGGATGATCTTATTTCAACATAGATGACAGGAAGGAGTCAACAACTGAAGAGAATTACACAGGTAGTGGGGGAATCCATTCCGTTGTCCAGCCTGTAACACAGGAACAACAGGAGGATATTCAGGCCTTTGAGCCTGTTACAACAGAATAGGACGACACTGTTCAGCCCCTCGAGCCTGATATATATTCGAGGCCAATCAGCCCCTCGAATCTATAACACGGGACCCAGAGTAGGCCATACTGCACCAGTATCCTGTTACGCAGCAACAGGATCAGTCCATTCAGCCTCCTCAAGTCCGTAACATAGGAAGCTGGAAGTGGTCACACAGTGACTGGAGATTGTTACACTGGGATAACAGGAGGCCATTCAGACCCACCGAGTCTGTTGCAAGGGAAATGTGTTGGGATAAAAACTATCTGAGACTTTTTTCGTGAGAAAAGAGGAGGTAATTCAGACACGTGTCTGTTGTATGGGAACAAGAGAAGACCAATCGCTCCCTTCGTCCCATCTCTGGGATACATGAGGAGACCGTTCAGTATCTCCACCGATTATGGAGGAATATGAGAAGACCCATCAGGCCCTCAAAATGTTACACAGTAACGGGAAGATTCCATCATCCCCCTCCCCTCTAACGCATCAACAGGAGGTGGTCATTCTGGCCTTGGAGATGACAACATGGGAACGCCAGAAAGACTTCATCCCATTGAATTTGTACACCAGCAGGATGATGAGTCCAGTCAGCCACACATACCGCTTATGAAGCAATTGGAGCACATCTCTTAAAACCCTTTTGCCCATCAAACAGGAATTCAAAGAAAACGTAAAGGTTTTAGAAAGGGAAGAACTTATAATAACTGAATACATTAGGGAGTAAAATGTAACAATAAAGTATTGTAATTTAAGGCAAATTATTCGAATCCATTGTTGTGGACATTTGCAAACGTAAACCACAATTCATCGGAGTCAACATGCTTTTGCAAAGGATAAATCATGATTGAAGTGTTTTCTTGAGTTATTCAAAGATGTGACAAACAAGGTGGATAGTAGGAATCCTGGAAATGGAATATATCTGGTCTTCGTGATTCAGATACGTCGCTTCTCCAAAGAGTGAGTGGTAAGATCAGACAGCACGGGTTTAGGAGTAATTTATTGGCTTGGATGGAGGATTGGTTAACTAAAAAAATGCAGTCAGATGAATTAACTGTGTAATTTTCTGTTGGAAAATGCAACTTGTTGGGTGCCATAGATTTCAGTTCTCATTGTTCAACCATTTGTGATCGACATTATTAATCGGTTGACGGGATAGAAAATACAATAGCTACATTTTCAGATGACACTAACATTGGTGGGAAATTACTTCGGAATGATGATGCAAGAGATTTAAAAACTATGTGTATAGATTGGGTGAATCGGTAAACATTTGGCAATGAAAATTAAAGTGGATAAACATGGGGTTATTCAAGTTGGCCAGCCTAATAAAAAGGCAAATTATAATCAAAATGGAGAGAAACTTCAAAGTGCTTAAGTGCAGAGGGATCTGGGTTCCTGCTTGCATATCACAGAAAACTTGCTTGCGGGTACTTCAAATACTGAGAAATGCAAGTATAACTTCATCGTTTATTTGTAAAAGGATAGAGTAGAAAGGTTGCTGTAGCTATGCAAGGCATTAGTGAGGCTGCAACTGGAGTACAGTTTGGGTGTCCTGCAGAATGAGGTATTTCCATTGGAGGCAATTCAGAAGAGCTTCATCAGATTGATTCCATATTTGAAGTGTTTGTCTTATGAAGAGAAATTGAGCAGTTTAGGCCTATACACACCAGTTTATAAGAATGAAAGGAGATCTCATTGAGGTCTGTAAAATGGTAAAGGTAATTGAAAGTGTAGTTGTGGAGTGGATATTTTTTCATGTGGCACAATCTACAACAAGAGAGTACAGTTTGAGGATCGAGAGATAGCAGGGATGTGGAACAGAGGCCGCGATGACATCTGTCATGATTGTATTCCTTGGCGGAGCAGGTTAGAAGAGTTGGATTCCTGACTGATGCTCCTTGTTCATAATCAGTCTTAATCAGTTTGACAGAACGTCACCAGTGGAGTCACACAGTGACCAGTGCTGGGTCCTCAACTATTTACAATCTATATCAATGATCAGGAGGATGGAACAGATATAGAGATACTGAGTTAGGTCATGTTGCTGTGATAACCAAGAGATTAAATTATCAAGAGAGGGTGGAGGGTCTACAGATAGATACAGAGAGCTAAAGTCAATGCAGAATAATTTGGCAGCTGCAATATAACATGATATAATCTGTCATTTCATTTACAGGAATAATGGAAGGCAGTAGATCAATGCAGAGAGTGCTCCTTCAGTTCCTCTACCTCTCCCCATTGACACGGCTACTCCGCAGATGCCATGTACACCATCAGGAATCCCATTATACTGGATACACCCGGCAGTTCCCTGCTGAGGGTGAAACAATGTATTTACCTCATCCACCATATATATCCTCCGTCACTGAATGGTTACATTGATGGCAACATACTGGGAGATGATGGATACGTCACCCAGTCCCGTTTGAAAAGTTCTGGATCATAGAAGCTGAATGACACTGTGACCCGAACAGCCACTGGCAGCACCGTCCTTCCCCCTGAGGTGAAGCTTCAGGACGGGTTAAAGAAGGTGACACCGCTCTGTGACCAGCTCCTTGTTCAGTCAGGGTCCCCTCACACTCTGCTCCTGGGTTCAGTGGAGCTTGGGAAGCTGTTCCTGGAAAATCCGGGATGGACACAGCAGATCCCTTTCCCCACACACAATCACTGGTGGTTTCAAAGCTTCCCCTCTCTGCAACCTCTGCTCCATTTGTTGTTCATGTTGCTGACCCAGATGTTGTAACTACAGTCCCCAGGCTCCATCCAAAGTTGGGTCACCAAATCCTAAGGTCTACCTGAATGTCTGAGGCAGCTCACAGCACATCCTCCAGCAAACCATCCCCAGCTGCTGCACGAACTTTTCAATAACAGGAGTCAGTTAGAAACCCCTCGTCTATAAGTGTTGTGGACCAGACCAGATTCCTGCAAAATATTTTAAGAAGGCCACTTAGACCCAAACCTTTCCTTATTTTGAATATTGATGTGAAGTGTGCTTTCCAGATATGTTGTGATTGGTCAAACCACTCGACATTAAGCAAAATATAATCTGTTAAAATGCTTTAGTTAAAATACAATCAAAGAAAAGAACATTTCTGGATAGCTTATATGTTGGAGCACTTACACAAACAATAGATACTGTACCTTATTGGTATACACCACTTGGCACAAAGATATATTCAAATACAGATCCTTATATGCAGTTTTCTGATCCAGGAGAAATCAACATCAACAGAAATCTCAGAGAGAAAGGCAGCGAGGGATCATGTATTGACACTTCCAACCATTCTGGGACCCCGAACAGCTTCTGAATGCTGCAGCTAAAAACAAAACGAGGACACCTGGTCTGGGAGAGCTGGCCACTGCCCTTCCATTGTTACCACCATTTTGATAAAACCGAAAGGCTTTCTCAGTTATTTACTTAAACTGTTTTCAGACACAGTTCTGCACCTCTACCTTTAAAACCTCTCGTCAAAAAAAACCCAAGAGAAAATAACCTTTTTACAGTGATAGTGCCCTCACAACTCCACCTTTAATAAAATGATCCATCAATATACAAAGATGGATTAATTTTAGACCTCCTAATCTTCCTCTATTAGTAGACAGGAATGAATATATAGTACATTGGGTCTGAGCATACAAATGTTCACAGCTCGTTTCGAATTCAGTCATTTTACTCCTGCCTCAGAATAACTTTTGTCTTTCTTCGTCCAAGTCTCCACAATGTGTCAAAACTTACTTTTTCTCGCCCTGTCAACATTATAATTTCAAATTGAATGGCAGCAATAATAAGCTCAATAAAAACAGTCTGGTATTTTTCTCCCTAAACTTCTCCACAAACTTTAAGGGGTCACGATCAGTGATAAAGATTTGTTTCAGGTGTGTTATTGGCAATGTAAATGCTGAAATGTTGTAACACCAACATCAAGCTCAAGGCGTCCTTCCCCATTGTGGAATAAATCTGTTGATGTTTCCACTGGACACTCTGACCTCACGTTGCATAATGGAGCACTTCTCATCTCTCCAATAGTCCCTCTGAATGACATAGCTCTTCATGTCTCAGCATAAAAGAATTACATACTTCTGTATCTCTTAATGATGTAACCCCTTTACCTGCTACTCCTGGCCTATGCCAGTAAACCTTACTCTCACAGGGATATGTTTTAAGAAGATCTCCCACATTCTTCTGAATCCCTCACAGAAACCAAACTTTGATTTCTGAACCCAATCATCATCAGCAGCCATTTTAGTTTCTAATCTTGCCATTGTAACTCTCTGCTCTTCCACACGAGTTCTCCCGACTGCAGGAAGTGAATTGTTGAACTTCTCCAAAATTAGTGTCTCTCTGAGAGTGTCATAGGTTTGCTCTGTTTTTAATACCCTTACCCACCTTTCAAAATTACTTTGTTTGATCCTTTCAAACACAACGTGCGTTTTACCAGGGATGCTATTTTAGATTCCTGAAACACTGTCGGCTTCTGGCACAAGCTCATATGCACTTCAGATGGTTTTCTTCACCCCCTCCGATGGGGATGCAAATATCAATCAGCTTTGTTTGGATAAACTAAATTCACATGTTCTCTGGCCACTGCACTTGCTTAGCCACTTTCTGAAATGAAATTAAAAAGGCTCCCCATCATTCTCATCAAATTTAGATAATGCCTGGATATATTTAAACAGATCCTGATCAGGCCTTTGGCTACCATAGGGTTGCTCTACCTCAGTATCCTCTAACGAAAATCCATACAAAATGAAGAGGAATTTAGAATAACTTAACTGTTGGATAACTTAACTGAATAATGGATACAGTACGTTCTACAAATGAACTGTTCAATCTATTAACATCACCTAAACACACCCCTTGGCAAAAAGGAACATTCAGACATGCATTCTTGCATACAGTTCTCCAATCCAGGAGGAAACACCATCAAGTGAGGCTTTAGAGAGAGTAGCAGCTAGGGATAATTTACTAAAACTTCCAACCCCTTTGGGACCCCAAGCACCCGGTGATTGTTACAGCTACAAGAAAAACCAAACTAGAAAGCCTGGTCTGTGTGAGCTGGCCATTGTTACTACGATTTATTAAAAAGCCTAAAAACCCCGTAAGTTATTTACTTGAGCTGTTTTCAGTCGGCAGTTTGGCCTTTAAGACCTCTTACTAAAAAAAAATTAGAAACCAACGCTTTATTTAAAAAGTGTCAGCATTGTCACACAATTTAGGTGCCTGGTCCTTTACTCAGTGGGCTTCCTCGTGTTACTTATCGCAAGGTCACCTGAGAGGGACAACAACAGGGATGTATCTCATAACTTCTGAAACACCCCTGTCCATGGACCATCACATGGGACATACCAGGAAGTGAACAACAGCTTGACACACCATTTCAGTATTTCTGAGCTACACAATACCAGCACTCGATACACTAGGGAGACAAAACCCATGGCCAGGGAAAGATACAGAGGGACAGAGAGATTCACGTTAAAGACAGAAACAGACAGTTAATTAACTGAAAAGATGTTGTGGAAATATGGGGAAAAAGACAGGGCAGTGGGACTAACTGGAGAAGTAAGATCTTCGAGAGAAAAATGACAAGAATGTGAACATTGAACAAAGGCATTGTCAGATCAGCTGAAATGGTTTGTGACATCAAATTCTCAATCTGCTTAACAGAACACCACAACGAACATAAACTGGGACAAGATGACATCCCAGCATGGAGAGATGTGCAGACCATGCTAGTGTGTTGCTCAGTAAACTGCACTATCTGCCCAGCAAGAGTATTGCAAACTTTACTATCATATGCTAACTATCCTCGCATCAGATTACTGCCTACAATGGGAAGGTTTGCTGTGTGTGGTGTGTGTGTGTGCGTGTGTGCGTGTGTGTGTGTGTGCGTGTGTGTGTGTGTGTGTGTGTGTTTGTGTGTGTGTGTGTGTGTGTGTGGTTGAATGTTAAACTCATTGTTTGAGAAGAAACGCACATGGAGGAAACTATTTTAAATACAAACAACTGGCAGGCTTTTTATTAATCAACAGAGAGAACGAGGGAAGTTTCATGGACAGATGATATAAAGTGTTTGAGAATGTTAAAATAAAGTCATTGCCAGACACAACAGCAATATACATCTGTGTGCACATGAATGAGAGATGGATGGGAGTTTGGTGTGAGTTCGAATCAGATTTGTTTCGGCAGGTCTGAAGCCGGGAGAGTCAGCAGCAGATTATTAACTTCATTAAGCCTGTACTTCGTAGCTCAAGGTTCAAGCAGCAGATGGAATAAGCCAGTTAGATATATTCTGGAGTGGTGAGTATTTCAAGTTAGAAATGTTCAGGGCATGGTGTCAAGATCAGCTCATAGTCAAAGAGATGTCCCACAGTTGTGACTTGTCTGCTTCAGCTGCATATATTGGCCAGGGATGGGATGGAAACAGTGGAAGGAAGTGGAGTTTGTAACCAGAGCAGTAGACAGTGACCTCCACGCTCTTAACAGCAAAGGCAATGATGCAATGCATTGTGGTTCTCCCCTGAAACTGAATAGATCAACATAGAGATCCGTGAGTAACACTGCCAGAACAGAGAGCGAGACAGTAATTGAACACCTTCATTGATGTAGTTAGTAGTGGTCTGTAGAGTAAATATCTGGATTGAGAGATTCAACAGGAACAATAATGGTGACAAGAAGTGTCGACTATATGAAATAACAGTAATACAGTCACAACTGGCTTATAGAAAACAAAATCTGGACAGTGACACTCACCAGGAACACGAACAATAACCAGGAAGGGATAATAAAAGTATTGAATAATGAGAAGAGCATAATAGATCTGCGATGATAATGACCACCAATAAAATGCAGAAAGACGCCAAACATAATGGGATAAGCTCCTGTCTATTGTTGGAATATTCCAGGCTAATGTTCTCAGATTCTGATCCATTGTTGGCACATTCTAGTCTAATGTTCTCAGATTCTGATCTCTCCTCCCCCTCTCTCTGGATCTGCTGTTCCCTGTCAGTGCTGTCGGTGATGCTCCCGCTCATGTTATGGAATAACACATTGGACGGAGCCCATTTATCATTAAAAGATGGAAACACTCCACTGGGATAATAAGAATCCATGGAGATTGGCTTTAATCGCAATTACTGAACAAATAGGCACAGTTAACCTGTTCAAAACATCACTTTTCATTTCCTGGTTTTGGTTGGAATGGATGAGGATTGCTGAGGGATGGATCATAAATCTTTAAATCTTTTAAACCTTTTTATTAACTTGTGTATGAGAGTATTAACAGGACACTGTAGGCGTCTATATATGTTTCACTCTGTTTATGAAAGGATGAAATAAAATAACAGATAGGCGACACAAAAAATGTCGGGTGGGCAAGTTTCTCGATACCTGAACACAAAGTACGGTACTTACTGACCAGTGTGTGGCCACTCCTGGTTTTAATGCCCTGTTGTCAAATCCTTTCATAACCTTGAGACAGAGCATTGAGACTGCTGTTCAGGAACAGGCCAAAGCAATTCTGTCCCTATGGGCCTCTTACATAGGGATACGAGAAGGTTATTCAGCCCATATTAGCCTGTTGCTACTTGAAAAGGTGGAAAGCTGGAATATTGGCACATTTTGCCGAAAGAATCATTCAAAACAAAGAGATGTGTCGCTGCAGCTGTATGAAGTGTTACTGAGAGGGCACCTGGAGTAAATAATGTTGTTGGTGTTTCTGTAACTGAGTAGGAATAGACCTCTATTAGATACAGTTTACCAGCTGCTCATAATCCACGGATTGCTGTCTCATTTAATGTCTCCGATCTGTTACACAGGGACAGGAGGATGCCATGAAGCCTCTTGAGTCTATTACAGAGGAACAGGAGGAGGTCATTCAGCCTCTCCAGTCTATTTCAGAGGGACAAGAGGAGGTCATTCAGCCTCTACAGTCTATTACAGAGGGGCAGGAGGAGCCTATTCAGCCTCTCGAGCCTGTTACAGGGGGACAGGAAATGTTTATTTAACATTCAAGTCTGTTACACATAAATATTAGTTTTAAACTAGTTGTGGAATAGGAAAGACCTGATGTAAACATTAAAATCCTAACTTTGAACAAGGCCAATTTTGAAAGTGTTAGGCGAGCCCTGTGAAAGGCTGGTTGTAATACCTATTCACAGGTAAAGGGATGGTTGGAAAATGTAAGGCCATCAAAACCTGGCTTCAGAGAGTCCAGAGCCAACGTGTTCCTATTAGTAAGAGGGGCAAGGCTGGTGGGTGTAGGGAGTGCTGGATGGCTCGATATATTGACGTTATGGTCAAGGTAAGGAAGGAGGCATATGTCAGGTAAACAGAGCAGAGATTAAGTGAATCCCGAGAGGAGTATAAGGGCAATAAATGTATAGTCAACGGGGAAATTGGGCCAGAAAAATGTGGACATGAGATGGTTTTAGAAATAGGGTTAACGAGGCATTGAAGTAACTCTACACATCCTTTAATTGCAAAATATTAACTGGGGAGAGAATAGGGCTCCTTAAAGATCAGTAAGGCTACATATGTGTGGAACCATAGGAGGTGGAAGGGATACTAAACAAGTATTTTTTACTAGTATTGAATGTAGAAGAGCTAACAAGAGCGAGCGAATGAAGAAATACATAGTGATATCTTGAAAAGTATCGATGTGACAAGGAGATGTTGGACACTTTAAAACATACAAAGGTGAACAAATCCCTGGGACCTGATAAGTTGTATCCCAGAATATTATGGGAAGCTAGGAAAGAAATTGCTCAGCCTTTTGCTGATATATCTGTAACATTGATTTCCACAGGTGAGGTGGCAAAAGACTGGAGGGTTGCTAACATAGTGTCAATATTTCAGAAATTAAGGAAAATCCAGGTAACTATAGACCGGGGAGCCTGAAGTCAATGGTGACTAAATTGTTGGAGGGGATTTTGAGGGAAACGATGCATATGCATTTGGAAAGACAAGGACAGAAGAGGGCTTTGTACATTGGAGATCACGTCTCACTGACTCGGTGGAACGTTTTGAGGAAGTGAAGATGGTGATTGATGAAGGCAGGACAGTGGATGTTGTCTTCATGGAATTCAGTAAGAAAACCAAAATGTTCTACATGGTAGACTGGTTAGCAAGGTTAGGCTGCCTGAGATCCAGGGAGAACTCGCCATTTAGGTCCAAACCTTTCTTGAATATTTGAGACAGGGTGTGACCGTTGGCATTTGTTCATTAAACTTGGAGACGTGTGACCAGTGGCGCTGCTCGCAAAGGTCAATAGTGGGTCCACTGCCTTTTGTTACTTATACAAATCATTTGTACTTGAGTACATGAAGTATTGTCAGTAAGTTTGTCGATAATTCCAAATTTGGTGGTGTAGTCGACAGTGAAGAATGATCTCTCAGAATATAATGGGAACTTAATTAGGTGAGCTCATTAGGTGAGCAGATGGAGATTATTTTAGATAAATGTGAGGTGTTGCATTTTGGCAAGAAAAATCAGGGCCAGACATATAGGTAGGATCCTGTCGAAAGTTGCCAATCAAGGAGAACTCCATAGAAATTATAAATTCCCTACAGTTAGGAAACAGGATTTTAGGCCCATCGAGGCCACACCGACCCTCTAAACAGTATCCCACTGGACAAACCCCTACCCTATCCCTCTCAGCCTGCATTTCCCATGGCTAATGCACCTCGCCCTCACATCCAAGGGTACTAAGCACAATTTAGGATGGCCAATCTACCCTTATCTGTATATCGTTATACTGTCAGCGGGAAACATAGCATCCGGAGGAAACTCACACAGACACGGGGAGAATGTGCATGCTCCACACAGGCAGTCATTCAAGGATGGAATTAAACCCAGATCGCTGCGCTCTGAAGCAATCATGCTCGTCACTGAGCTACTGTGTCACCTTGTGGTGCGGGTTCTCCGTTCCTTGAAAGTGCTACCACAGGTAGACACTGCAGTGAAGAAGGCACTTTGTGATCTTCCCTTTATTGGTCCGTGCTTTGAGTCTATGCGTTTGCATGACATGTTGCATCTGTACAGGACATTGATTTGACCACTTTTGTAATATTGCCTTTAATTCTGGTCAACCTGCTGTCGGAAAGATATTGTCAAACTTGAAAGGGTACAGAAGAGATTTAAAAGAATGTTGCAGTTGTTGGAGGTTGGAGTCACAGGGAGAGTTTGAATAGGTTGGGAGTATTTTCAAGTTTTGAGGCTGAGGGTGGACCTTAAAGAAGTTTATAAAATCAGGAGGGGCAAAGAAAAAGTAAACAGTCAATGTATTTTCCCAGGATAGACAATTCCAAATATAGAATATAAAGGCTAAATGTGAGAGGAGAAAGATTCAAAAAGGGATGTGGGGGACAACATTTTCACACAGAGACTGCTGTGTGTATGGATTGAACAGTCAAAAGAGGTGGTGGAGGCAGGCACAGTTACACCTTCTAAAAGGCATTTGGATGGATACATGCATGGGAACTGTTTAGAGAGAGATGGGCCAAGTGCTGGCAAGGGAGACGAGATTAATTTAGGATATTTGGTTGGTATAGATGACCAGACCGAAGGATCTTTTTCCATGTTATACATCTCTGAGTGTCTATTGACTCTTGAGTGTTTAACACAGGAACAGGAGGAGTCTATTCAGCTTCTGAATTCTGTCAATCAGCTGGTTTGCTCAATTACTGAGAGTGAAACACAAAAATAAATCATTCAGATTTTGATGGTCTTTTACAGAAACAGGAGAAAGGCTTTTAATCAAGGAAAGCTGTAAAGAATGTGAATAAGCCATTCAGTCCCTCACCTCCATTCCACAAGAGCAGCGGGAGAACACAGAGCTATTGGAGCCTGTTACTCTGTAGCAGGAGGAGGACATCTATTTTCACAAAACTTCCATTAGGAGGGAGTCACTCAACTGCTCGTGACTGGGACACAGGAACAGGAGGGAGTCACTCAACTGCTCGTGACTGGGACACAGGAACAGGAGGGAGTCACTCAACTGCTCGTGACTGGGACACAGGAACAGGAGGGAGTCACTCAACTGCTCGTGACTGGGATACAGGAACAGGAGGGAGTCACTCAACTGCTCGTGACTGGGACACAGGAACAGGAGGGAGTCACTCAGCTGCTGAAGACTGGGACACAAGAACAGGAGTCAGTTATTCTACTGCTCGAGACTGGGACACAAGATCAGGAGGGAGTCATTCAACTGCTCGAGACTGGGACACAGGAACAGGAGGGAGTCACTCAACCGCTCGAGACTGGGACACAGGAACAGGAGGCGGTCATTCAACTGCTCGAAACTGGGACACTGGGAAATCTAGAGGCGAGTGAGGCCCGAGGATCCTGTTACGCAGGAACAGGAGGAGGTGACTCACTCCCCACCAGTATGGGACACTGGGAGAGAAGGGGAGTTTGCTTTGAACAAACACAAATATATGAATAAGTAGCATTCGTGGTCAATTCAATCCTACCCCAGCATTCACTAAGACCACGGCTGATCTGATTGTGATTCCCTCATTCCATTTTACGGAGACTGCCCTCTCTGCAGCCTCTGCTCCATTTGTTGGTCATGTTGCAGACCCAGATGCTGTAACAACAGTCACCATAACTCATCCAGAGGGATGGGTCTTACCGGATGAGTCTGGATTTGAAGGGTCCAATCACGAGAATGAAAACATAAAATAAAGGTATAGCCAGATGTTTAGTTCTCTCACATTCGCAATCCAACTCACATAACCAGCCCGTCCATTATACTTTCAGGATGGAGCACTGTGTAGATATGGTTAGCGTACTGCAGAATACAACCCAGCAATGTCCAGAATGGAACTCTGTGTAGCCCACACCAACGCCTGATCTATAATCCTGGGCTAAATGTCCAGCGTGGGGAGCTGTGCAGTCCGCACTGGTTCATTCATACATAAACCCAGGCTGTTGCATTGTTCGGTAACACTGTGTTAGATCACTGCCCAGTGTGGGGAAACTTGCAGGCAATGTTGGAAGTGACAAGATGTGCTGCTCCCATCCATTTACAGCTCCATATCTCCACTGTGCCTTGACAAGGCGTGCCATGGATGTGAAAATCACTGTGATGTAGAGATGTAAATGGAAACAGTTTAAATACCAATAGTTCTGATTAAGGCTAGTATCACACTAGTATTTAAAGCTGAAATACCTGAGATAATGTCCAATGAGGTTTCGTGAATGGTGCAAAGTAGTTAGAGGGGGATGGTAATGTTATAGTGGTTGCACTATAATTAACAATGTGAATTCGAGGAACAAATATGCAGGAGGACTGGGGAGACAGAGCATCGTACTCGGGAAGGGACAAACTCGACCTACTGTTGGGAAATAGGGCAGGATAGGTGACGGAGATAAAGTGGGGGAGAATTTTGGGAAAAGTGATTAGAGTTGTATTAATTTTGAAATAGTTATGGGAGGGACAAAATTGGTCCACAGATTCAAGTTCTAAATTGGGGCAAGGCGTATGTTGTTGAAGTTAGACAGGGGATTGCAGGGGATGATTGGAGTTGTTTGGTTCCAGGTAAAAAAATCCCGGGCAAGGGGGAGGTCTTTAAAAGTGAGATAACTCGAGTTCAAGGTTTCCATTTTCCTGTGAGGGTGAAGGTTATGTGAGACTGGAAGAGAGAACCCTGGATGGCAAGAAATATTGAGGCTTTGACCAGAAAAAGGAGGCGTGGCTCATGTTCAGGCAGCTCATATCAAGGGAATCCCTGGAGGTATATACAGGGGATAGAGGAGTTTACTGAAGAAGGATATCAGCAAGGCCATAAGGGGGTATGAGGTAGTCTTGGCTGAGAAGATTAGAGAGAGTCCAAATTCAGTATAGTTAAGATAAAGAGCAACTAGAGAGAGAATAGGATGCTTTAAAATCCAAAGCCGGCATGCATGCGTAAAACCTCAAGAGATGGGTGAACTCCTCAATTTTCCCTCTGTGTTTATCATGAAGAAAGACATGAAGACCTGTGACCTTTAGGAGGTTAGTTGTCATATCTTGGTACTGTCCATATCACAGTTGAGTTGCTATTGCACATATTCGAATGCACAAAGTCAGACAAATCTCTTGGTCCTGACCAGATATATCTAAGAGGCGAGAGAAAAGGCTTAGGGACCAAGATACTGGAAGACTGGGCGGTAGCAAATGTTGTGCCCTTATTCAATAAGGGCTGCAAAGAAAAGACTAGGAAATATAGACCAGTCAGCTTCACACCTGTTTTCGGTAAACCACTTGAGAAGGTTCTGAGAGATAAGATGTGCATGCATTTGGAAAGACAGAGTTTGACATGGAGCAGTCAGCATGGCTTTGTGCGTGGCGGATCATGCCTTACAAATTTTGTTAGAGATTTTTGAGGAAGTGACCAGGAAGGTTGATGAGAGCAGGGTTGTACACATATTCTATATGGATTTCAGTAAGGCCTTTGATAAGGTTCCACATAGTAGGCCGCTCGAGAAGGTTAGATCGCATGGAATCCAAGGTGAACTGGCAAATTAGACTGAGCTGCCAGTGGAAGTGGTTGAATGGGCACACTAACAACATTGAAAAGGCATTTGGACAAATACACAGATATGAAAGGATTAGATGGATACAGAGCAAAGGCAGGGAAATGACAGATTGGTAGATAAGGGACAATTGCACCATGGTTTGTTGACGGAGGACGGTGGGCGTATTGGATGGGTGAGTACGGAGGGGGAACATTCCCATGCCAGAGGGTGCCACACCACCAGATCCACCGAGCATGGTCTGGGCTCACTACCGAGTTCAGTGCAGTATTTAAGGTCTGAAGAAATGTCCAGCAATACAGGACAAGCATCAATAACCTTCCCCACTCTGTCAGGATAAGGGTCACCATATTCTGTCTGCTCCCTCACACTCACTGTATATCTGTGATTGCAACTACTCCCGAACAAGGTTCATGGTCGCCCACTCTCACTACTGCATGCAACACCTTCTCTCTCTCTCTCTCTGTCTCTCTCCTTTTGCAATACCTCCCACACAGTCATAGAAAATCCTGGAGAATGCCGATTATAGAATGTTCCAGATAATGTTCCAAATATTTCCCAGTTTCAGGAAAATGGTAGTGTCCCAGTGTGTAACACATAAGAGTCACTTGACTCACCCTAATGATATTAAACCAAAAACAACTTCTAAACACGTCTTGTTACAAATAAAATTTCGAGCAGAGAACAGTTTTTCCCTCAGGCGTTATCTTGACTGTTATCTGAACTGTACCACTTTCCTTCTTATGAATGTTTCTCTTGCCCTTTATCCGTGACTGTTTCTGTCAGTAACAGTTACACAGTCTCCCACTCAGTTGGCAGGACGGCCGATTTGTGATGTCGACGCAGGGCAACAGCGCAGGTTCAGTTCCTCACATTGACAGAGGTTGCCATGAAGGGTACACTCTCTCAGCCTCACCCCACCACCCGAGATGTGGTGATCCTCAGGATAAACCACCATAAGTGGTCTCTCTAATGAGAGTTGTTTTGGACTGTATTTTATCAATGTTAGCATTTTAATTGAAAAAATATTTAAAAAGAGATTTTTAATATTATAATAAACCAATAACAACACAACTCAAATATCTGAAAAAAGATTACATCCCATTGCATGTACATACAAAACAAGTTAAAAGACCACACAGACAGAAGAAAAAACAAAACTAAATAATAAATAATGAATAAATAATACAGCCCAGCATAACAAAAGGACAGCTCTCGTTCATCAAGAGCATTAACTGATACACATTTTTATGTTCATAGTTCTTCCTCTCTGGGGGTGGGGGTGTTCAGACATCCAACACAGCAGAATATTTTTCCTAGCACAGAAAGTCCGGATTGTAAGGATATATTTTTTTCCCATATTCATCTGTGGAAAGTACCTTGGGCAGGCCCAGGAAAACAGAAACCAAGTCCATCTCCAATTCAGTCCCCTGGACCCACTCTATCACATCTGACACAGTGCTCCATTATAGATGAAGTCTGCAGCAGAACCACAAGCAATGAATAAGAGTGCCTGTAGTCATTCTGCATTTAGGACATGCTGAAGATAATCCCACTTTGAATTTTGTGAGACAATCTGGTGTCCTATTACAGATCAAAATCCTTCGAGCACTTTCACGAATATCCTCCCATGTCTCCGAAGTGTTCTGAACCCTAACTCTCTCTTGCAGACATCACAAAGCTGCACAGTCTCGTCTGAGGGGACACTCTCCAATTAGTGATAAAGGGTACTGACAGAGAGTGTATTCGAAGCAATAAGCACCCTCTTCCCTTTATCGGATCGGTAAGAGTGTGGAAAACGTGTGTTGTTTTTAAATCAAATCTCTGATCTGGAAAAAAAAAACAGAAGAGGTCTCTACTCGGTAGTCCATATGTACGAGTTATTTGATCAAATGACATCATTGTTTCTCCATCAAATAACACGTGGTGGCTCAGTGGTGAGCATTGCCGCCTCACAGCACCAGGGTCTCGGTTTGGTTCCGGCCTTGGGTGACTGGCTGTGTGGAGTTAACATATTCTCGCCGTGTCTGTGTGGGTTTCCTCCCACAGTACAAAGATGTGAAGGTTAGATGAATTGGTCATTGATAAATCACCCATAGTGTTCAGGGATGTGTCGGTTTGGGCATTAGTCCCAGTAAATATAGGATGGTAGAGGATTGGGTCTGGGTGGGTTACTCTTCAGAGGGTCGAAGTGGACTTGCTGGGCCTAAGGGCTTGTATCCACATTGTAGGGATTCTACTAATTCTAAGTCACTCAAGCAAGATACCCCCCTTGCTGCCCACAGTTTAAACCTGGAATCCATTATCCCCGATGACAACCCGGTATACCAATTACAGGGGTAAGAAACATGATTTTGGCTGAATTGCCGTCGATCTGACGCATTGTCATTCATGCTTTAACAATATTGATAATTATTGGGTTATGACAATACTTCATAAGTGTTGTCAGTTTAGCTAAGAAAAACAGACTAATAAAGGTTCACTTTATCTGATAGGGTTCAATATCTCACAGAATTGACGCCGAGTCCTCAGCAGCCCAGGCACTAACATCGGATAATAAAGAGCTTAATTGATAGCTTTTATCTGGGTGACCTACTCCCCACAATCTGGGGGTAGTTGCAATTTGGTTAGCTTGATAAAGAGTTGCTTATGCTGCCAAATGATAGAGCTAAAAGAACCATTATATCTCCTATATACCTATGTAGGAAACATCAAAGGAAGCATTCACACGAGGTGTAGTAAATGAGGAAGGACATTCTTTAATAAGAGCTATCCGACCTAGCCAGGATGTTGGAAGTGCCTCCCATCTTTGAAGGTCTTGTTTAATTTTGTCAAACAAATTGACATAGTTCACGTTAAATAAATGATCAATGAATGTAATGTACCGAAATTGGGATACCCTCCGCCACCACACCCCCGTGACCATTTAAAAAGAAACCAGGAATTGCCCTCATCAGATATTTCCCCAAGACCTCCCTTAGGCATAGCCTCCAACGTTGTAAAATTAATCATAGAGCCCGAAAAGGAGACAAGCGAATTATTGCATTGCATCACGTGAGCTGCCAAAATTGCGGGATTTGACAAAAGCATAAGACCATCTGCATACAACATAATTTTATGTGACTTTTATCCAACTTCTGGGGCAGGTATGTTGGGGTAATATTCCCAATTGTGCAGGATGCCACCGAATCTAAGATTGTTGCAGGGATGGGGAAGAGATCAACCCTCGTGTGCCATTTCTGTGGGTTAAAGGAGAAAATAAAATCCCCACTTGTGAGGTTGATCTGCCTCTAGATATCCACCAGCTCTCGTTCTGCACACAAATCCATTAATTGCTTACATTATAACGAGGGTATTGGGGGACCTTTGGACATTCTGTCCATCGTGGGGCCATAAGACAGTCGAATCTCTTTTTACAATGATGTACCATGATGCAAGATAACTGAATTTGGAAAATGCATCTACTAGGATTTTAAGAGGGTGCACCGGGTGGCAATAAATTTTTAAAATACTGGATTAATTCCCGTAGTTCAAGACTTTGTGATTATGATCCTTCCATGGGTGTTAATACAATCTAGTAATTTAAATGGAAGATTCTTCCTATCCATTATGACTTTCCCCACACTCTTAGTATTAAAAGACGAGAAATAAACCCGATCAAACCCGCCCTGCTGTAACATCAAATATTCCTTGTCATCAAGGTGCATCTCCTGCAATAGGACAACTCTCTCATTTTTAAGATGAGAAAGTATATTTTTCCTCTTGACCGATGATGGCACCCCTTAATGCTCCAGGTGCACCATTTAAGCACATCATTATCCATAACACACTGCAGCAACATTTGAACTCTAGAGAGAATTTCATGTCGAATTACACATCGCTGAGCATTAATGAGAAAAGACTCATCGAGCCTAAAATCTGTACAAACTAAAACTACTGCAACTAACAAGCTCTCAAAACTTTCCAAAGCTAAAAACATAAAAAAGAACGAAACAAAATCCAAAGTGCCAATGACAATTGATAGTGTTTTTACGCACATCCCCCCCCCACCCACCCAGTGGGGACGCTGACGGCCTAGGTCTCTGTTCTGCAACACTGACAAAGGCCCTGCTTTTAATTGTATAGGTCCTGCCCTTGTTTGACTTAGCAAATCCAATTCCTCGTATTAATCCAAACTAAACTCCAACTGCCTTCCCTCATCCCAGTGTGTGATATTACTGCCACCTCCCCCTCCCTCTTCAATTTTAAAATGCACATCCCCCTCTCCAGGAGGCCTGCACACTCCGGCCTTGATTTTCACAAAGACCCTGAGCTTGGTTTGCCTTGTGTGGTTAGGGGCAGGAGGGACAGATTGCAGACACAGTCAGTGGGGAGGAGAGGCTGGACAGTAATCAGCTGCTTGGTATCATTTCATGGTTTTAGGAAGAAGGCAGTCACACGTGAGAGTTGGGTAATACTGATCGGTTTTTTTGGGACCAGAAATTATGGTCTTTTTCCGTCTCTGGTGTTCAGTAATGAAAGTCTATTCGAGACCCTTCATTGTGCAGAGTGTGTCTGCAGGATTTCTTTCCCTAATATTGCAGACTACAGATAACAGCAATTAAAGCTGTTCATAGTTAACTTCAATGGCGCAGCACGTGCACTCAACAAAGTAAAAACAATGACCATAGATGCTAGAAACCAGATTCTGGATTCGTGGTGCTGGAAGAGCACAGCAGTTCAGGCAGCATTCGAGAAACAGTAAAATCATCAGGAAGGGCTTTTGCCTGAAACATCGATTTTACTGCTCCTCGGATGCTGCCTGATCTGCTGTGCTCTTCCAGCACCACTAATCCCATATACTCAACATCCTACAGTTGAGACAAATATTTTGCATTTGTTTAACAATACAAAGTGTTTTGTGTAATTCAGTAATGGTAACCTGATTATAATAAATCCACACCGAACTGAAAGCTGACACTTAAAATATGACCCAAAATCTGGATATGGTAGTGTCGTGGGTAATGTCCCTGCCTCTGAGACAGAGGTCTGGATTTGATTCCTGAACGTGCGTGGTGATGTTCCAAGCTCTGGACTCGAAGTTCTGGATTCAAGTCCTGCCTGTTGCAGAGTTATGTCACAGCATGCCAGAACAGGCAGATGAGCAAACACACAGGAGAATAATGTTACAGCTTTACGGGTATTGCTGAGTGGTGATAAAGTCCCTACCTCCGGGCACAAAGGTCAGGGTGCAAATCCCACAGAAATGTTTCATAACAAACCTGAACAAACTGATTAAAACGGATTTAGAATTGTGGCGTGATGGAGAAGGAAGAGGTGTCAGTATTGCATTTCAGAATTTCGGCCCAGGATAATTTAAAGCACAGCTATTCGTGTTGATTGGATCACATTTTGCAGCAGTAAAGGTTTATAAAATCCAAATTTATGCATAGGGTGAGTAGTCAGGTTTTTCCCCAGATTGGGGCGTCCAAAACTCGAGGGCATTGGTTGAAATTGAGAGGGGAAAGGTTTTGACGAGCCCACAGCACCATTTTACGCAGAGGGTGGTGTGCATGTGGAATGAGCTGTCAGAGGAAGTGGTGGAGGCTGGTACAAATACAGCATGTAAAAGGGATCTGGATGCTGACAGACTTGCCGAGCTTTTCCAGCAATTTCTGTATTTGTTGCAAAATGCATTCATTTTAACACAATATTCTGAATACATTAAATATTTTATTTTTTAATGATGCAGCGACATATAAACATATCTTCAAATCGACCGAGACCATTTTCTGCTCAAGATATGGCTCTGTGTATGACCGCAACAATGATGCACCTGCATGGAACAGGGAATGTGATGGAGACATAGTTTGGACAATGTACAAGGAGACCTCACATGGTCCAGTTTGGGAAAGGACGGTATTATTGTGTGATTCAACTCAGAGAGGGAGAAAATGTAATCTGCCTGAGAAGGAACGGCTGATTACACTCTCTCTCCTTCATTGTTCCTCATGACAGCAATGTGTGAGAGCTAAAACAATAAATCGACAGTCATCGTTACCATTCTTATTTTTATAGAATCCCTACAGTTTGCAAACAGGCCCTTCGGCACAAAACGTCCATACCAACCTTCCCAGGCTCGCTCCCTTACATTCACCCCAACCGATGCACTGAACCTAGAAACCGCTGAACACTTCAGACAAATTATCATGACCAATCCACCTATCCACACAGCTTTGGACTATGGAAGGAAACTGGAGCAACCATTAGAAGGGGAGAATGTGCAACCTCGACACAAATAGTCACCCGAGTCTGGAATTGAATGCAAGGCCCTGGTGCTGTGAGGCAGCGGTGCTAACCACTGAACCACTGTGATACCCTTGGGTGATCCCAGGCCAGAATTCATTGGAATCTCTTCACTGCCTAATGCAAAGGGAATTCAGCCAAATCCAACTGTTCCAGGATGAAGTCCCATTGCAAGCAGCTTGTGTGATTAGAATGTCTTCAGAAGCAGAAGGACATTTTGAACAATCTCTCAATTTCTCCTTTTGTCATGAGTTACAATAATATATGGACAAAGCGCGTTCAACTTGAAATTGCAGAGATTTTGTTTATCTGCGTGTGTGTGTGTGTGTGTGTGTGTGTGTGTGTGTGTGTGTGTGTGTGTGTGTGTGTGTGTGTGTGTGTGTGTGTGTGTGTGTATGTGTATGTCAGTATTTTTAGAAAGGGAAATATCGATTCTTTATTTGCAATATCCAAAGAGTGTGCCATGCATTTTTCCACCATAGTTTGAGTAACATTGCTCTGGATCATAAATGTGTTGTTTTAGCAGATTAAAAAAAACTAGCCTGACTTGTTGCTAAAACTGACTCGGACCCAGTCTGAGACCGATAGCATCGGCCATATCACCAACCTGGTCACATTTGAAATGCATTGTGAGCAGTGGAACATTGGGAATGGAAAAGGAAGCAGTGACCCCAAAAGTTGGGGAACTATAGACCGGTGAGCCTGATGTCAGTGGTGGGTAAGTTGTTGGAGGAGAAACTGAGGGACACGATTTACATACATGTTTATGCCGAAACGTCGATTCTCCTGCTCCTTGGATGCTCCCTGACCTGCTGTGTTTTTCCAGCAACACATTTTTCAGCACATACATTTGGGTAGGCAAGGGCTGATCGGGGTTGTCAACGTGGCTTTCTGCATGGGAAATCATGTCTCATTAATTTGCTAGAGTTTTATGAAGAGGTGACAAAGAAGATTGATGAAGGCAGTTTGGTAGACATTGTCTACATGGACCTCAGTAAGGTGTTCACAACATTCCGATTGGTAGGCAGATGAGTGAGGTTCGGTCACACGAGATACAGAGGAACCTAGTCACAATTGGTTTGAAGGAAGAGGGATATTTTTCAGACTGGAGGCTTGTGAGCAGCAGTGTGCTGTAAGAATCGGTACTGTCTTCACTGTATTTCATCATTTATGTAAAGGAATTAGATGTGAATATTGGGGCCATAGTTAGTAAGGTTACAGATTACATCAGAAAGGTGGTATAGTAGATTATCTCAGAGTACAACGAGTCCACAATTAGATGGGACACAGGGGCAATGAGTGACAGATATAGTTAAATTTAGATAAATACGAAGTTTTGCATTTTGGGAGGCAAATCAGGGCAGAATTTATACACTTAACTGTAAGGTCCTGGGGCGTGCTGTGGATCAAAGGGACATAGGACTACAGGTACATAGTTCCTTGAGAGTGGAGTTGCAGGTAGACAGAGTGGTGCAGAACAGATTTGGCACATTTGCCTTAAACAGTCAGAGCATTGAGTACAGGAGTTGTGGTGGCATGTTGTATCTGTACAGGACGTTGGTGAGGCCACTTTAAGAAAACTGCGTACAACTCACTTGCAGAACTGGAGGTTTGAGCTTCAGGGAAAGGTGGATTAGGTTGAGGTGTTTCCCCCTGGAATGTCAGAGACTGAAGGGTGACATTATAGAAGTTTATAGAATCATCAGAGGCATGGATATTCTGAACAGCCATATTCTGCTCCCCAAGATAGGGGAGTCCAGAACAAGAGGGCATAGTTTGAAAATAAGAGGGCGAATGATTTAGAATGGACCTGAAGGTAAATGTTTCACACAGAGAGTGGTGTGTACAGAAAGTGCTGTCAGAGGAAGTGGTGAAGGCGGTTACAATCGCACATTTAAAATGTATCTGAAAGAGGAGGGATATTGGATAAATGCTGGCAAATGGGACTAGGTCAGATTTGATATCTGATGGGAGTGAACAGATTGGACTAATGGGTCTGTTTCCGTTCTGCATGACTGTCAGATTCGATAAGAGGGATGGTGAAATATTCTGAAAGGACCTTTCAAGTGTGAATTCTCTTCACTGGAAGTTTATCGTGCCTCTATGTTCACATGGATTGAAAGCTGTTTAGTTAAATATTTGACAGGGAAGTGAGTCACGGGTAATAGTATACAGCCAGGAAAGTGGGGCTGAGTCCATAATCTTAGTGCCAGGTGGAGAAGGCTCAAATTATCTAATGTCCCACTCCTGCTCCTCAGTCCCATGTTTCTGTGTTCTATCCAGCACCCCATATCTGCTAGATAGGAGAGGTTGGAGGCCATGTACTCCTATAACCTGTTGCACTGAAACAGAGGAGACCATTCAGCCTCTCAAGACTGTCACACACGCTTTGAAGTGATTTGGGAAATGCAATTGGAAAATCCAGGCACGGGTATGAAAGAGGCCCCTCATCTCTCTTTACAGAGCTTCCCTTCTCTGCAACTTGTGCTTCATTTGTTGGTCATGTTTAGACCCAGATTCACTGAGAATACAGCCCATATACCTCACCCAGAGATGGCTCACAAAATCCTCTGGTCGCCCTGCCTGCAACATTCCATAACAGACATTCATGAAAATAACACCCACTAACTTCCCAAGAATAGAATGTGAGAACATCAGACACAGGAACAGGTCATTCACTCCCCAAACCTGCTTGGCCCTTCACTAAGATCATGACTGATCTGCTCTCTGTCTCAAATCCTCTTTCATACCCAATTCTTCATAGCCCTCAACTCTCTGACAGATAAATATCCATCGACCTCCTCTTCAAATACTTCCAGTCATTTTGCTCCCCAACACTCTTGAGAAGGGAAATCCTGACATTCAATACCACCTGTTTGAAGAAAACACTTGCTGCTCCTATATCATGGTTTACTGATATGAACAAAAGAGGTTGAGACAAGGGTTCAGGTACAAATGACTGGCCCTGATATCAAGGCAGTGGTTGACTTCTGTTGACATCAAGGAGCTTAACAAAACTGGACTTAATGGGAATCAGAGTAAACTCTCCAGTGTTTGGAGTCAAACATGGCACAAAGGAAGATGTTCATCATCTCAGTCCTGGGTAACCTCTGTGCGAAATCCTCAGGGTAGCTTCCTCTTCACAAACAGCTTCAGCTGCTACATCAATGTCTCCCCTCCCCACCCTTCCCACCATAAGATCAGAAGTGGGGATGGTCACTGAAGATTCCACAATGTTCAGAACATTTTGTACCCCCATCAGCTCCTGAACTAGTCTGTGTCCATGTGCAGCAAGACCCAGACTCCATTGAGACTTGTGTCGTTAAATGGTCTGTAACATTCATCTACCAGCAATGCCTGACACTGCACATTGCCACAGTAAAATAAGAGTTCATTCAGCATCTCACGCTAGTTTCAAAGGAATATGAGGAAGCCATTCAGCCCATTGACACTATTGGAGAAGAACAGGGACAGCCCATTCAGTGCCTCCAGCCTATTACTCAGGAAGAGAAGGAGTCTAGTGTGACGGACCACACGAGGGCCCCTCGATAATATTTGAATGCGGTAACCTAGACTCTAATTTTCTTTTATTTTAAAGGGAATATAAAGTGACTGTTCCAGATGCAATGTGACAGGTCAAACTACTCGGTGTGAAGCTAAACACTATTTATTGAAACAGGAAAGTTAAAATGAAAGCAAAGAAAGAGGAAGTTAGAAAAACATAATTCTATTGGCCATGTTAACAGAATAACAAATCTAGGAACTATTACTAATGAACTGCACCAATATAGGAAAATCCCATAAACACAGCCCCTGGCAGAAAGGAAAATTCAGGAACGGATTATCACAAACATTTCTCTAATCCAGGAATTAAAAACAGCACCAAGAGAAAATTCAGAGAGGGTAGCAGCCAGGAGTTAGTCACTGAAGATTCCATCTCTGTGGAGACCCCAAGTGTTTCTGATGCTACTTCGAAACCAAAACCCAGAGAGCATAATTTGTGAGAGCTGGCCACACCCATTCAGGCTGCATTAAAATTAACCCAAGGCCTCCCTTGCTGTTTACTGAGTGGCCTTAACTAACCAGTTTGGTAACGATCATTCAATTTCTCTCTGAAAAGGAACCAGGAAAAAATAACCTCTCAAAGCCTGCAGCATCATCACACTTGTCAGTACGTCGAACTGTCAAACAGGAACCAGGGGTAACCCAGTCAGGCCCTTGGTCCTGTCCAATCGGAAGAGGAAGAAGCCATTCAGACCCTTGAGTCTCTTACACAGGGACATTACGAGGCCATTCCCCCCCTCAACGCACTTGCAAAGGGACAGAATGAGGTAATTGATGCTGATTCTTGATGAAAGGCTTATGCCCAAAACGTGGATTCTCCTGCTCCTCGGAGCTGCCTGACCATCTGTGCTTTTCCAGCAATCTACTGTCTACTACAATCTCCAGCATCGGCAGTCCTCACTGTCTCCAGATTGATGCTCCAACATGATGAACAAGTGGAGTAGATGCACAGTAGTGCACAGACAGTCTGCTCCACGTTGTTCCTCGTGGCTCCGTTGCTCATGATAAACACATGGGACTTTAACGTGGTTTTCTAGTATTGAGGAGGGAATGCATATTTCTTGTGTGAAGTCTCAAGAAGGCACCTTCCATCTCCGAGAAGCCAGCCTGGTATTCTCTATGTAGGGCGGAAGCTGGTGGGAATGGCTACCTGTTTCAGATCGAAGGTATTGTGGCTGCTGTTGGGGATTGTGAACAACATGGCGTTCAGTACGGGTTCACACGCCAACAGCACAATAACATGGGGAGAGTTAATTTAGGCATATAAACTATGAGGAAAGTCACGTTAGACTGATGAATGGACTCTCTATGTTCAAATAATGCTGATCTTGCTCATGTTGATCTTGTCGAGTGCACGTCCTTTTCAGTGTATCCTATATGCCTTACTCTGTCGAAGCCTATTTCCACCATATGTTCTGCCTGGCCATGCTTACTATGATCTTCCTCCACTGCTCATAAATAAAGTTTTTCCCTGTACTGAGGTACACGTGACAATAAATTAAACCAATCAATCCTGGGTAAAATATGAAATTTCTCACCCTATCAATGTGTCTTTTGGAAATATAACTGCTTCACCTCGTGTTTCAGCATCACCATTTCTTCGTATTTCCCAGCTCTGCAGATTAAACTCTCAGGTTCTTCACTCTACCCTCATGATACTGCCATCTGTGTCTGTGGGAAGGATAACATTCCTTACAAAGGAGATCAAATCTGTAGAGAGTGTCCCAAAAGCTCTCTCAGCAAGGCTCTACAACAGCAGGAAGATGCCTTTACTTATGTACTCGAATCATCTTACAATGAAGGACGGCATACCATTGACTGCACCCATTCCTTACACAGGATTTGATTCGGAGCAGTCAGCATAGACTTGTGAGTGGGAGATCACGCTTCCCAAATTTGTTAAAGTTATTTGATGAAGTGACAAAGAAGGTTTACGAGGACAAAGCTGTAAATTTAGTCTCTATGGATTTCAGTCAGGCCTTTGATAAGGTTCCACATACAGGCTGCTCTGGAAGGTTCCATCACGTGGAATGCTGGGGGAACTGTCCAATCGGATACACAGTTGGGTTGATGGTCGGAAGCAGAGGGTTTAGTGGAAGGATGATGGTCAGACTGAAGGCTGTGTCCATTGCTGTTTGTTATCTATGATTTGGTTGAGAATGTACAAGGCATGATTAGTAAGTTTGCAGATGACACTAAAGTAATTGGGAGCATGATCAGTGAGGAAGTTTATCAGAAATTGCAGCAGGGCCTTAATCAGGTGGGAAATGAGCCGAGAAATGGCAAATGGAATTTAATATAGAAGCGTGAGGTCTTGCATTTTGGAAACTCAAATCAAACTAGGAATTTCATGGTGAATGGGAGGGTCTTAAGGGGTGCAGTGGGCAGAGGGACCTTGGTGTTCAGGTGCACGGTTCTCTAAGAGTGGAGTCACAGGTAGACAGGGCAGTGAAGAAGGCCTTTGGCACATTAGCCTTCATCATGCAGGATATTGAGTATAGAAGTTCGGAATTTATATTGCAGTTACACAGGACTTTGCTAAGGCCGCACGTGGAGTATTGTGTTCAGTTTTGTCACCTTGTTATGGGGAGGATGTTATTAAATTAGAAAGAGTGCAGAAGAAATTTACAAAGACGGTGCCAGGACCCAATGGTCTAAGTTATAGGGAGAGGTTGGACAAGCTAGGACCTTTTCTTTCGAGTGTAGGAGACTGAGGGAGTCCTTATAGAGCTGTATAAAATCACGAGGCGTATGGATAGGGTTAATGCTCTCAGTCTTTTTCCAAGGTGCACCCAATCGAGGATTAGAAGGGATCAGTTTAAGGTTAGAGGGGAAGGAATAAAAGGGAACCTGAGTCGCCACTTCTTTACACAGAGGGCTGGTACATGGATGAGCTGCCAGCAGTTATGGTTAGTGGTGGTGGGGGTGGTGTGTACATTAACAATATTTCAATGCATTTGAATAAATATGTCGATAGGAAAGGGCTGGAAGGATATGGGCCAGCTGCAGGGAAATAGGGCTAACGTGGATGGACATTTACAAGGTGAAGATGAACCCCTCTGTTAATTAAAACCAAACACCCAGAAAAGCTCACCTCACCTCGTAATCTGTTAAAATATGAGTGACACCGATCTCCTATATTCCACTATTTAAACAAAAATTAACAAGTTTGTTTCTTAACTTTAATAGTGAACACTAAACAACAACTATTGACAAATACAAGCCCCTCTTTTCTTAGCTACTTACTATCTGACTCCAACTCTGTCAAAATATGCTGTTCCAACAACGCACATATTAAACATTGCAATCTCAAGAGCACACCGTCTCTATCTTCCCCGCTGTGTTCACTCTTCCAGCTGCTGATCTCCCCGGGTCATTTTTTTTTATTGCAAGTAGGTTTACATGAACATGTGTCTTTGATAGAGTGTGTTTGAGATGGCCAGTTGGCACTCCTGCTCTACAGCAGTTGCTCTGCTGTTGGATGGCAGTAGCTCTCCCACCAGTGTTCAAAATGCTGGGTATGCATACTCCCCATGATATAGTAATTCTCATAATTTGGTTGCTTACCAGGCGTCCAAACAATAATATTCAAATTCCATTGGCTTCTAGTTTCCTCAGTGTTATTTAAACACTTTGGTTGCATTTCAATGGCTGACAAAACAGCAACCAAAACTCAGGTATCCATTTCTCAGCTAATGGTGACATGTGGAACAGTTTGACCTTTAGCTGGCATCTGTGGCTTTAATTTCTATTCGGCAAAACTCGTTCTGTTTTAAGGTACCATACATGATTTTGGCTTCATAACATCTCACCGCTTCAGAAAATAAAGTGAACCAGCAGAATGAAAAGATGATTACATTTCTTCTCCTCTAATTCTTTATCCCAATTTTATGAAATACAAAAGTATTAATCTCAGTTATATCATTTATATTAATTCTGCACACCATTATAACACTGGAATAAGGTAAATCTTAGTTACACTTTTTCCTTTAAATCCGCGATAACACATCTGCTATCACATTGTAGGAGCCGCAGCATGTACATTTTGTAAGTTTAAAGTCGGTAAGGTAAGACTCCAATTAAATAGTCTCATATTCTGGTCTTTAACTATTCCAAAAAAATGCGAGTGATTTGTCATTGTCCACAACTGTCTCCGAAAATTTGTTTGTCATATATACATTAAAATATTGTCAGGCCAGTTCGAAACTTAATCATTCTTGTTCAATAATGGAGATTTTGTTTTTTTTTTCTGGTAGACATTGAGTTTTTTCCACAAGTAGCCAATTAGCCATTCAGTTCCATCATCATCTTTCTGTATCAATACATCTCCGACCCCTATATCCGGAGCATCAAACACAATGCCTCCTGGCATTGTTCTGTCCACCACAATTCTGTGTTCTCCTATAATAAATCGATCAGTGGTGCCCATACGCTACTGAAGTTTGGAACAAACTTCTGATAGAATCCACTCAGTTCCAAAAATTGAAGCATTTCTTTCTTCGAGGATGGTTGGGGAAATTCCTCAAAGCCCTTCGTCTTTGTTTTCCATGGGGTCAACCTTCCATGTCCAATGTAATGTCCCAACAATGTCACCTCTGCCTTCGCGAATTCTGTTTTCTTTAAGTTTATTACCAAGTTTGCTTCTTGTTCAACATGCTCTGCCAACTGTTACATGTGAGCTTTTAATCACTTGCTAAAGATCACCACATCATTAAGATAAACGACACAGTTTGTTCATCTGGCCACAGCTCTGTTCCTGAGTCATAAATGTGTCTGGAGCATTATTCACCCATATAAAATACACGATAAAATTTTTTTGTCATCTCCAGTATCTTTACTAGATAGCTGAACTGACTCCACATTTTTCTTAATTTGAAAGGGGCCACTAAACCTGGCTTTGAAGAGATTACCTACCACTGGTGGCAATACTAATACGTCATCCCCAAGGGATATCCTCAAAGTTTCAGAGTTTTTATCTGCCCCCTGCTTCACTCTATGTTGTGCTCTTCAGATACTATTCAGATATAGTATTTAGCAAACTCACCTACTCCATCTACTCTCTCCTTCACCTCACACACAGAATCCAAGTGTGAGATTTCCGACTTCGGTCCTGTCAATTTATATTTAATTAATTTCAAAGGACCTCTCACTTCATGTATGAATATTAACTCAAAGGAAGTAAAGTCAGTAGATTTATTCGTGGCATCTCTAATGGCAAACAATATAATGGGACACCTTCATTCCAATCATTCGGGTAAACATAACAGTACGCTGTTAACATGGTCTTCAGCGTCTGATGCTAACTTTCCAAGACTCCCTGGGATTCAGGATGGGACGAACTTGATTTAAACTGCTGCATGCCGAAGCTATCCATGACTTTCTTAAACAGCTGAGCGGTAAAATGACATCTTTGGTCTGACTGAATCTTACTGCCTAGCCCACAGCGAGTAAAGAAAGCTACCAACCCCTCCACCTCCCTTTTTATCTTAACATTCCGTAATGGAATTGCCTCTGGAAATCTGGTAGACATATTCATTAAGGTCAGCAAATATAATTTTCCACTTCGATGTTAGGAAGCGGAGCTACACAATTAATCATAAGCCACGTGAAATGTTCCTCAAATGCCGTAGTTGGCACGAAAGGTGCTGGTTTTATTACTGCCTGTTACTTACCTACCATTTGGTCTGTAAATCATGTAAAAAAAAACACGTCCTTGTGCATTCCAGGCCACTAGAAATTCTTCTGTACCTTAGCCTGAGTCTTCTGTATACCCAGGTGACCGCCTGCAGTTAGTTTATGTGCTAGCCATAACATTGTACGCTACACATAACACAATCCGGTGCACTTCGGCCCATTTCCCTTCTGCAGTCACCTATCGGGGTCTCCATTTTAATTTTAGGATTCTATCTTTAGGTTTTAACGTTCAACAATATTTTCTGATTCCTTTTCTGTGTGTGTGCATGTGTATGTGTGTGTGAATGTGTGTGTATATATCTGTTGTAAGTCCATTAGCCTTTCTGGACTGAACACCTCTGCCTGATCCTCTGCCTGTTCAGGTTTTTCCTGCACCGTTACATCAAACAGGGGGTCAGTTCACTGAGCATCAATTCATTTGTCTTTTTCTTTCTTCCTGCTGTAACTTATGACAGTGGGATCTTGTTACTACACACTCTGGAAAGATTCCTCGGTATTTTTCTTTTAACACCCCAATTCCCTAGACTTCTGTTCGCTTCTCCACCACAAGGGGTGCGTCTCCCACCTCGCCTCCTGCTAAATCGTTCACAAGAACAAACTGTATTCCTGGAACTGACACTCTGTTACTCACTGTCACTGTTACTTCCCTAATCTTGATTTGGCATTACATCCTGATGTTACACAAGGGAATGCTTAATTTCTGTCCCCATTCCACAAATTATCACACTCCTGATTAACATGCCAGAAAGAGTGAAAATACTTTCATCTCTTAGTATTAGCGGCCGAGAGAAATTGAGGGCTGCCGATGCTGGAGATGAGAGTTGTAAAGTGTGGGGCTGGAAAAGCACGACACGTCGGCAGCATCCGAGGGGCTGGAGAGTTAACGTTTCAGGTATAAATCCTTCGTCAGGAAAGTGGGGGGTAAGGGAGGGGGAAGGAGGTTGAGAAATAAATAGGAGGGTGTGGTGGAGCTGGGTGAAAGGGAGCTTGGAAGGCAATAGGTAGATGCAGGTGGGGTGTGATGGTGACAGGTCGGACAGGTGGGTGATAGGACTCCTATCGGTGGTAGGACAGCTGGAACCCTCAAACTGTATAGCATCAAAGTTGACTTCACCAAATTCCAAATCTCCCCTCCACCAACCTCTCCCAGATCCAACCGTTCAATCTAGCACTGCCCTCTTGGACTGCCCTAACTAACCATCTTCCTTTCCACCTGTCGACTCCACCCTACCCTCCGACATATCACTATTACTCCCACCTACATCTTCTTATTGCCTTCCCAATGACCCTCCCACCAGCCCAGCTACTCCCTTCGTATTTATCTTTCAGCCCCATTGTCCCCCCACCATGTTCCTGACGATGGGTTTCTGCCTGGTATTCGATTGTCCTGCTGTTTGGATGCTGCGTGATCTGTTGTGCTCTTCCGGCGCCTCACTTCTCAACTATTAGAGACTGAGCAGATCCCATATCTCACAAAATTATAACTTCTTGTCCTTCTCCCCCTGTTCTTTCTGAGTAAACTTTATCTACAGAGGCGAATTCTTTCAGAGATCAGGTACTAAGTCCATACCTAGCCCTTGTCTAGGCTGTGCACTCTCCTGCAGCTCCTCGGCTCCACTTGGGTCTCCTTTACCAGTGCCACTGGGCTTCGCCTCTTCTACCACATCTTTCCCCAAAGTGCCTTCATTCAACGCCCAGCACGGTGTGGCCCAGCTTACTGCAGTTAAATCACCTTTTCCCAGTGCCCTTCTTAAACCATCAGCACTGTCATTTTATGTTTTCCACTCCCTTATAGTGAGAACACCTGAGGCCTTTCACCATCTTTCAACCCCCTTGGGCTTCTTCCATCACCTGTGGTAAAGTATTGTGTGCTACTGTTCGCTTTGTAATGTGTGATCTTCCCTTCTCCCAATTTCTATCTCTCACAGGATGAAAATCCTGCCAGAAGCTAAATATTATCTCATGCCCCAGTGCATATTTACCTGCCCTTTCTGCCGTGCTTCTCACTTCTTGAACTTTCGGTAAATTCACATGAATTCTTACTATCTCTGGAATTGAGTCTTTTAACTTCTCCAGCAAATTAATCTCCCTTCAAGCCTCACAGGTCTTATCCATTTTTAAGGCCAGCACCCATTTATCAAAATGACTGTGGTTACTTCTTTCAAACTCAATATAAGACTGACCTGTTTCCATCTCTATTTTTCTGAACATCTGTCTATATGCTTCTAGTACCAATTCATAACCAATCAATATAGCCAATTTGACATATTGATAATCTCTTGACCCCTCATCTGACAGCGCTGCACATACCTCACCAGCTGTACCCACCATCTTAGTCTGAACTAGCATTACCCACAAGTTCACTGGACACGTCATCTGACTCGCCATTTTTTCAAATGAAATAAAAAAGGTTTTGACATTTTTGTCACCGAAATATGGCAAGTTATTAACATAGTTGTTCTCCCTTCATCTCCATCCTGTTAACTTAACTTTCTTGTCTAATTCCCAACTTCTGCATTTCAAATCCTCTCTCTCTTTCTTTTTCCTCTTTCTCTTTCTTCTCTCTCTTCTTCCTTCCCTCTAGTTATCTTCTATCTCCACTTGCCACATTTGCAATTTGAGTTTTTTCTAACTCCACTGCAGTTGCCTATTTCTCTGATACATCGAAGTGCTTGACCAACTCCATAACAATTTCAGCTTCCCTTTTCTCCCTGGTTAAACTCAATTCCAACCTATTTGCTAATTCTAAAAAATGTCCTCCTTCTGTCCATCTAAACTTCCTTGGAAAATTTGGGAACCTCTTTAGTAATGTTAAAAGCCATTTCCCTCACCTTTGATTTAATAAACCACAAGTAACAAAATTAAACGAATTTTCCCACTGGTTTTATTTGAAGATCAAAGTCGCTAATTACAATGAGTTGGAATTTGCTGGGACCTGTTGTATCTCAAATCTGTTCAAGTCGGTCCAAGTACCACACGGCAAGGCCCCAAACTGTTATGACATCAGTGTCGAATCCCTCTGTTAATTACAACCACACACCTAGAAAAGCTCACCTCACATCATAATCTGTCAAAACGTGAGCGACAGAGAACTCCTAAATTCCACTAGTAAACAAAAAGTAACAATTTATATGTGTTCAAGTTAGCTCGTTGAGCTTGAAGGTTTGTTTTCAGAAGTTTCGTCACCATGACTAGGTGACATCATCAGTGAGAGTCTCCGCTGAAGCTCTGGTGGTATGTCCCGCCTCTCTATTTATCGGTCTTGGTTTCTTCAAGCGGGTGATGTCATTTCCGGTTATTTTAACAAGACAATGTAGACAGGATCTAAATTGATCCGTTTATTGATGGACTTCTGGTTAGAATACCATTCCTCTAAGAAGGTCCTTGCATGTCTTAGCATGTGTGTGTGTTTTGTCCCAGTCAAAGTGATGCCTTTCTTTGTCTGTATGTATGGAACATAGTGATAGTGCGTCATGTCTTTTGGTGGCCAGTTGGTGTTCATGTATCCTCATAACACGACAACAGGACAGTTTCAATGGTCGAAAAGTGATTTTATACACACTGTTTAATCAATGTGTGTGTGCAGTTAAGCAGCATTTTTCACACGTGCACAACACATTGTAAATGAACAACAGAGACACAGTTAATGAAAAATGATGCACATGATGTATAAAATTGATAAAACATTAAAACATGATTTGATCCTCTCAACGTTCCCTCCTTGTCTGGAATTCCCTACTCTACTCTCTCATTCTTACCAGGATGTGTGCTCCAAATTCTTGATTCTAGTGTCCTAAATTATTTCAGTTAATCCCCTTCAATATATTGGCCTGTTTTTTTCTTTCCAAAGCTAGTGTCTGTCATATAATCGGAGATAAATATTCTGGCATCAGACTCAGCATTCGAACATATTACTCTGTTGTACATGCACTGTACCAGGGACCACAGCACACAGGCGTTGCCAAACCATTGGGGAATGTTCATCTACTTCTTTCAATCATGTAGTTTTCTCATTTTCCACATCTCCAGATCTATATCCTCTCTCTCGTTCTCTCTTTGCATCTAGTTAAGAAATCCACCAATTATTCTTCGTCTCCCATCTCCCATAACTCCTTCTTTCAGTTTATATCTAATGCTCTCTTCAAGATGTAATGTGGTTATAATTAAGCAATGTAACTACCAAGACATGCAGGAGGAGCTGGCCAAAGTTAATTGGAAGGGGAGCTGAACAGGAAAGCCCATGGAGCAGCAACGGGAGGAGGTTCTGGGGATAATTCAGAAGATAATACCAGAAATGCAACCCCAAGAAGATGAAACATACTCATGGGAGGACAAGGCAGCCATGAGTGATAAGGCATCATACCAAAAGAGAAAACATACAATGTGGTGAAGATGATTGGGAATCCAGAGAATTCATTGGCTCTGAAACTACATAAGGCAGGCATTACTGACACTACAGAGCTCTTAATCATAGTCAGGGAAAGGAACAGAGGAAACACATTCACTTTAAACACAGAAGATGGTATTTCTCAAGGATAAAGATTCAGGTGAATTAAACATTTGCATTAAGATCAGTTAAATGCTTTTGCGGAATGTGTCAGATTGGAAGCAAGACCCGGGGAGACAGATCCTCAGCAGAATGAGAGTTTGAAAATGGAAGTATTTCCACATCAGAAATCAGGTTAGGTCACTGAGTGCAGGGCTGATGGGTGAATGGGTGTCAGTGAGAATTGGGGAACAGACAGCAGAATTGCATTGCAGATATTGCAGCTCGAAACTGCGTATTCATGTAGTGCTTTAGACGACAGCAGCAGGAGAAGCAGACCTGCATTCAACCACAACCTGTAACTTTTTGCCAGGGTAACACCTCAGTCTGTCATTACCATCAACACCATCTATGGCTCAGTGACGAGTGTGGGAGAACATATCAGAATCAGAATCACATGAACCTTAACCTGATGCTAACTCATTAAAGCTACCAGACTTGACCAACAGATCTGATCGAAGCCCTGCAGTCCTGTCACGTTCAGTTATAAAATGGTGATGGACGATTAAACAATTGATTGGAGGCGAGGGCTCCACAAACATTCCCATCCTAAATAATGGAACAGACCTGCACATCAGTGTGAAAGAGAAGGATGTTTCATCTGCAGCATCCTCTGCCAGAACTATTGGGTCGATGATACACCTCACCCTCATCACGATGCCCACAGAATCACAGATGTCAGTCTTCAACCAATTTCAATTGCTTCACGTGACATGAAGAAACAGCTGAACAGAGTAGATATGACACAGGCAATGTGCCCTGACACCATTTCTGCAATAGGACTGAAGACTTGTGCTGCACAACAAGCTGTGTCCATAGGGAAACTGTTTCATTCCAGCTGCAACTCCGACATCTCCCTGGCAGTGTGGAAAATTACTCAGCTATGTCCCGCTCCCTAAGAGGGGAATAATTACAATCTGAACAATTACCACCTCCTCAGTCCCATCACGACAGTCAAATTGGTTGGAGTTCTTTTTGACAGAGCTGGCAAACAGCAGAGAAATAACCAGCTCAGTGTGGTTTCCAATAGGTCCCCATGTGGAGATGGTGCTGTTGTGGAAATATCACTGGATTACTAGTGCAGACCAGGCTAATGCTCTGGCAGTGGGTGGAAGTTAAAGACAATTAATAAATATCGAGATCTAAAATCTGGTGTCAGGAATAGTGACTTTGAAGCCAATATCGATTGTAAACAGAATTTCCTTCTCCAATGTACTTTTAGGAAGTGAACCTCCAATGATTTCCTGGGCTGGGTTAAAACTGACTCCAAAGACCCTGACATGTGATAAACATTTCAATGGTCTCTGAAATGGTCAATCAAGGGCACTCATTTGTATCAAACTGCTCCGAGGTCTGAAAGGATGAAACCGGACGGAACACCCGGCCTCAGCATCAATGTCAGAAAAGGGAATGGGAACACAGTCCTGTCGACTCTGCAGAGACCTCCTTCCTAACATCTGAGAGCTTGTGACAACATTTACAGAGCTTTCCGACAGACTGCACAGAAACAGCGGGAAAGGAGAAGGTCATTCAACACATTGAGCTTTCCCCATGCTATTTCATGGAAAAAAATCTCCTCAATGCACTTACCCCACACGATATACATATCCGTTAATGTGAGTAACCTTGGAAAGCTATAAAATAGGAAGTGCAGTGATACATTTGGTCTATCGAGTTTGCTACCCAATTCATTGTAATGATGGTTGGACCTTCATTTCCACACCGTGCTCCTGCTCTCCCACCATCCCTTTACTGTCTCTAAATCCTTATCTATAATCAATGTCTCGGTTTCCAGGTGCGAGCGAATTCTCCAGGTTCACCAGTCAGTGAGTGCAGACATTTATTCTCATCTCAATGCAGAGTGACCTGCTTCCATTCTGACTCACCCTGTCAGAGTTTTGTATATTTCACTGAGATCTCCATTCATTTTCCTAAACCCCGTGGAATACTGGCTCAGTCTCCCCAATCTCTGCTCCCACAACAAGCCAGTCATTCCAGAGATCAGTCTGGTCATCCTTCACTGCTCTCCATCAATGTCAGGTTTGCCCTTTATTAGGTAAGGAGACCAAAACTACACACAATACTGCACAATGTTCGGGATGATATCTCACCAGGCACTTAGGGCTGCAGTAAGACACCCTTACTTCTGGACTCACATCCCCCTGAAATGAAGGTTAACACACCATTTATCTTCCTCACTGCTTTCTGTTTCTGCAATATTGCTTTCAGCGTCTTGTGTACAGGGAGATGCAGATCCTTTTCAATGTTACAGCTCCCCAATTGGTGGGTCTGTGTACACTGGACAGCGTGCCAATCTCCATGCCCAGTATTTACTTCTGGTTGCAGAACTCACTGCACTGCAGGGGCCTCAGAGGTGTGTGCCGAAGGAAACAACAAAAAGGAGCATACTTCCCTTTGTAGATAAACATGTTTCAACCAATCCCTTTCAAATGGTAGGCTGCCAATTTATCGTTTCCACCAAAGGGCACACCGTCACCTCTATCCACATTGTTCTCCATCTGTCACGTATTTACCCATTCACTCCACTTGTCTTAGTCATCTCGGTGCTTTTTTACATCCTCCTTACCCACTCACAATCCCACATCCGTTAGTGCTGTCAGCAGGCTGGGATATATTGTATCTGATTCCAGTAACCAAATGTTTAAAGGGCATTGTGAACAGCTTGGCCCCAAGCACCGATCCCTGTGACACCTCAGCAACCTTCCTCTGTTAATTTCTATTTATTTATTTCTCGGAGTCACTGGCTGGGCCAGCATTGTACTGTCCCTAATTGCGAAGGTGGTGGTGAGCTGCCTTGTTGAACCGCTGCAGTCCACCTGCTGCTGTTGACCTCCAATGCCATTAGGGAGGGAATCCCAGGCTTCTGACCCAGTAACTGTGAAGGAGCAGTGATATATTTCCAAGTCAGGATGGTGAATGGCTTGGCGTGGACCTGAAGATGACAGCATTTCCGTACATCTGCAGCCTTTGTCCTTCTAGATAGATGTGATCGTGAGTTGGGAAGATGGTCTCTCAGGATCTTTGGTGAATCATTTCATTGCAGCATGTAGATAGTAAAACACTGCTGCTGCTGCTGAGCGTTGATGGTGGAGCATTGTGGGTGAATGGACGGTCAAATTGGCTGCTTTGTCCTGGATGGTGTAAAGCTTCTTGAGTGTTGTTGGGGCTGCACTCATCCAGGCAAATTGGGAGTCTTCCATCACACTTCTGACTTATGCATTGTAGATGATGGACAGACGTTTGGAAGTCAGGATGTGAGTTTTTCGCCGCAGTATTCTTAGCTTCTAATCTGCTGTTATAGTTACTGTGTTTATGTGGCGAGACCAGTGAGTTTCGGAGCAATGATTAACAAACCAGGAATTTGATACTGGGGGATTCAGTGATAGTAACACCATTGAATGCCACGGGGCAGGTTAGATTGTAGTTTACTGGTGATGGTCATGGTCTGGCATTTGCGTGGCCTGAATATTACTTGTCACTTGTTAGCCTGGATACTCTCCAGATCTTGTCGCATTTGGACATGGACTGCTTCAGTATCTGAGGAGCCACAAATGTTGCAGAACATTGTACAATCATTGGCGAAATCCCCACTGCTGACCTTAAAAGGAAGCAGCCTTGAAGAAGTTTTCAGTCACTGCCCGAGGACTCCCACATACTTGTCCAGGAGCTGAGTTGACAGACCTTCATCAACCATGACCACCTTCCTACGTGTTAGGTATGATTCTAACCAGCAGGGAGTTTCCCTCTGATACCCATTGATTCCAGTGTTGCTAACGCCCCTTGATACCACACTTGGTCGAAGACAGCCTTGATTTCAAGGGCTATCACTCTCACACCACCTCTGGAATTCAGCTCTTTTGTCCATGTGTGAACCACGGTAATGAGGTCAGGAGCTGAGTGGCCCTGGTGGAGCCCAAACTGGGCGTCATTGACCAGGTTATTGCATAGCAGGTGCTGCTTAAAAGCACTGACACCTTCCACCACTTTACTGATGATCGTGAGGAGACTGATGGGGTGGTAATTGGCCGGATAGGATTTGTTCTGCTTTTTCTCTACAGGAGATACTTGGGGTAATTTTCCACATAACCAGGGAAATGTCATTGTTGTAACTGTATTGAAACAGTTTGGCTAGGGGAGTGGCAAGTTATGGAGCACAGGTTTTCAGTACTGTTGCCAGAATGTTGTCAGAGTATGGACCATTTGGAGTATCCAGTATCTCAGACCGTTTCTGGATATCGCGTGGACTGAATCAAATTGGTTGATGGTAACTGGATCGTTGTGGACCACTGGAGGAGGCTGAGATGGATCATTAACTCAGCATTTATGACTGAAGATTGTTGCGAATGCATCAGCTTTATCTTATACACTGAAGTGCTGGGCTCTTCCATCATGGTGGAAGGGGTTATTTGTGGAATCTCTTCCTCCAGTGAATTGTTTAATTGTCCCCAACGTTTCTTGACTAAATGTGAAAGGACTTATATCTTACAGAATCATACCTTACAGACAATGTCAGGCTGTTGCTTAACGAGTCTGTTTATTTCTATTCACTGTTTCCTGCCAGCTGTCCCAGTCTAGAAACATGGCCAGACATTAGCCCCAATCCACTAAGATTTGATTTAGTAAATTGGGCTTGGAGCTTAACAAAAATTTTTCTGAAAATCCACGTGTTTTACATCCATTGGTTCTCTATCATTTGTCTGCCAGTCTGTTTCTCAAACATAATTCCCATTACATAAATCTATGTTAGTGTTGTCTATGACCATTACTTTCAGTCCGAATAATTTATCCTAAACCATTTCCTGACTATGTTCTATGTTCCATGTGCTCTATCATTTTCCCACCCCAGACTTGGTTTTTCTAGTACTGTTAGAAAGTTCTGTGAAGACAGAACGGAAGTAGTGGCTTCACAGTTTTGCCATTTCCCTGTTCCCCATTCTCCATTCTCTGGTTTCAAACTGTAAGGAAACTGCACTTGTTTTCTCATCTTTCTCACATTGACATAATTTAACAAGTTGACACCGTTCACTCTGATAACCCTTGTGAATATACTCTTCAGAAACTCATCAATTCCTGCCTTAAACTGCTCAGGAATTGACCTTCCACACCATACATTCACAGGAGCATAGACTCTGTGCCAATAGCAGTACAGAACGATTTATATTAGTTCCACTTCCCCACAGCAGGCCCATAGACTAAAATATTATTACACTTCCAAGTGCTCGTCTAAGTACTTTTTAATGATTGTGAGGTTACTCGTGATAATTCCCCTCTCAGGAAGTAATCCCAAAACACAATACCCTCGACGTGAAAAAAAGTTTAAATCCACTATGAACCTCAAACTCATCACTTTAAAAGTGTACTGGCTTGAGCCACTGACTAAAAGGAACAGCTGCTGTCTGTCCACCCTGCCCGTGTCGCTCATAATCTTATCCTTCTGAATCACGGAGCCCTCAGCTTTCTCTGCTCCAAAGTAAACAACCCGAGCTTATCCAGCCTCTCTCCATAGCTGATATGCTCCATCCCAGGGAACATCCTGGTGAATCACCTCTGCACCCTCTCCAGTACAATCACATCCTTCCTGGAATGTGGCTCCCAGAGCTACATACAGTATTCCATTTTGGCCGAACCAAAGCCCTGTATTGTTCTTATAATCTACGCCCTGATTAGGAAACACAATACCCAAGGTCCAATTCTTAACTAGTCCATTAACCTGTCCAGTCACATTCAGGGATGTGTGGAGAAGCACAATCTGAACTTCCCAGTGTGCTGCCATTCATTGAGTCCTCCCCTGTCTGGTTCCTTCTCCCAAAGTGCATCACCTCATATTTATCAGGGTTACATTCTATCTGCCATTGATTTGCCCATCTGACCATTCTATCTGAATCTTCCTGTAACTTAAGGCCTTGCTCCTCACTGCTAACCACCCAGCCAATCATTATGTCAAACATACACTTACTTATCACATCTCTCCCACTCTCCACCAAACCCCCTCCACGTTCAAATCTATAGTTTTTTTTTATGGATGGCACAAACAATAAGGGACACAGCACTGATCCCTGTGGTACACCAGGGGACACTGGTCTCCAGTCACACAAACAGCCTTCTCCCACCACTCTCTGCCTCCTGACACTAAGACAATTTTCATCATAACTTGTCAAGTTATCCATCATATTGTGAGATTTTACTTTATTTTTCAGTTTCCCAGGTGGAAATTTGTCAAAGGCCTTCTTAAAAAACTAAACAATTGACCTCCTCAAACTAATTCAATCAAATCCATTGGATGTGACTTCCTTCTGATAAAGTCATGATGATTATCCCTGATCAAACCTTGTGACTCTGATTGGAGTTAGATTTTCTCATTCCCTGTTTTCTCCAGTAGTTTCCTTAACAGTTATCTAATACTCGCTCTTGTACAGTTCCCTGGTCTATCTCTCCCACCCTTTCTGTGAAGTGGAATCGTATTAACAGTTCTTCAGTTCTCTGGCACGTCCCCTATGGTCAGACTCTAATTAAAATATTCAGTCAGGGTCTTTCCTCCTTTGGCCCCAACACCCTCCTGTGATACAACTCATTCAGACATGGAGATTGGTCCAAATTTATACAGAACAAAGCCTCAAATTCTTTCTCGAAATTACATGAATGTGTTCAAGATCTTCCCAGTCCATCTTCTCGAATTCTGTACCTGCCTCCTCCTTCTCCCAAGTCAAATAAATGTGAAGGTTTCATGTTACAATCCATCAATGTTCTCCAGATTGACACACAGATCGCCCCTTTGGTTTCTAATGGACACTAACTGCTGATTATTCTGTTCTACATGTCCGTGTAGAATATCGTGGGATTCTCCTTGATCTCGCCGACTTCTACTTCTCCATGTTCTTTAAAAAAAGGCTCATGAATATCCAACTATACGTTATCCATTGGTTCTTCATTGCGTATGTCTCCAAGAATAATCTTGAAACCATTTTAAAACGATGTTTTCCACTTCTCGTTTTTCTTTCATCGATACATTACCACCCTCCCCAGTCATGTTATTACCGTCAATATATCTAGTAGCATGTTCTTTGTAATCGAGTCCAATAGACACACAACTGCGGATGACAAGTTACTGGTCTGTAGTTCACCACTCTCTATATTCATCCTTTCTTAAACTGTTGGATTAATATTTATAACCTTTGCCTTATCGACATTGGCGAAATGACTTTTGGGAATGTGTCAGAAAATAAACTGAAAATCTGCGATGCAATCAACTTGTCTATTGCTGCTTCCTCTGAAATTCTTGTATGCAGTACATCTAAGTCTGTCAGATTTATAAAAACTCAATCCAGCTTTCTTTTCAAAGATAACCCCAACACTGATAAGAATGATCTTAGACTTTACTTACACAAGTCCCATGGTCACTTGGTATTTCTGGACATTCTTCCATGAAGATAGACGCAAAAAAACTGTTTGTTTTCCCTGCGATTTCTCTGTTCTCTGCAATAAATTATCCTGAACGCACACCAACTGTTCCACATTTGACCTTGTTTTTATTATTTTTTTCCATACATTGATAGACGCTTTTAAGCAGTCTTCATGTTTTTCTTTCGTTTGCACGCTTTTTGTCTCCTTGATTTTCTTCTCAGTTTCTTGGTCATCCTTTGCTGGGTCCTGCATCTCTCTGAATCCACTGGCTTACTGCAACACTTGGCATTTTTCTAAGCTGCCTCCTTTCATCTAATAGGTAGATGAAGGTGGGGTTGAAAGTGATAGTCAGACAGGAGGGTGGCCCAGATTGAAAGGAAGAAAGGTGGACACAAAGGAACATTCAAAAGGGCGGTGCTGACTTGGAATTTTGGAGTGGGATAAGGTGGAATTAGGGGAAATGGGGAAATGTGAACCCCTCTATGATCCCCTGTGGTTGGAGGGTCCCAAGGCAAAAGATGAGGCTTTCTTCCTCCAGGCTTCTAGTGGCTCGGGTTTGGCGGTGGAGAAGGCCCAGGACCCACATGTCCTTGGCAGAGTGGGAAGGGGAGTTAAATTGCTCAGCCACAAGGCGATGGTGTCGTTCAATGTGGCTGTCCCAGAGATGTTCTCTGAAATGATCCACAAGTTGACCACCTGCCTCGCAAATGTAGAGAAGACCACATTGGGTTTAATGGATGCAGTAGATGAGGTATTCTGTCTCCCTTCGTCACCTATTACTTTCAACCCCACCTTCATCGACCTATCGCATTCCCAGCTATCCCAGCTATCTCCCCCCGCTGCACCCCTTCTCATTTATCTCTCAGCCGCCTTGGCCCATAAGCTTCATTCCTGATGATGGGTTTATGCCCGAAACATCGATTTATCTGGTCTCAGTATGCTGCCTGACTGTGCATTTCCAGCACCACACTCTTCGACTCTGATCTCCAGTATCTCTAGTCCCCATTATCTCCTCACACCTTCACGGCTTGCATGACTCAGAATTATAACGGTTACTTCAAATAAAAATGAAACTATCGTGTACTCAAACAGCATAAAAGAAAACCAATACATTGTGGTCACTGTTCCCAAAAGGTCCTTTCCAGCAAAAATTTTCAATTAGCTCTTCTGATCACTCAACACCAATTCCTAAATAACCTGATCTCGAACTCAGTGCTCGACATAGTGTTCATGTAAACCATCTCACACGTGGTCACGAAATCCATTTTTCCCAGCATTAGCATTCAATTGGGTTAACACAGTTTAGATATAACTTAAACAGTACACTATTACTGCAGTCCACACAAATGTGAACATCTCATTTCCTGTTTTATAACATGTCCAGCATTTGTATTGCAGCTTTCACTTTGATATATAACTCCCATCAATGTTTGCTCCTCCTTGTTGTTTTATGCGCTCCGCCTTACTAGATTCTGTGAAATCTGACCGACTTGGGCTCTGGGGAGATTAATGGTAGAGATCATCTCGCCACATCATTTATGATCTTCTCAAACTTTAATTTCTCCAGGTCTCCCGTTATGCTGATGTAGTAGAGAAGGACAATGATTTTCCAACAATTAAAGTGAATAAATATGGGGCTATTCAAGTTGGCCAGTATAATAGAAAGACAAATTATTATCTAAATTGAGAGAAAGTTCAAAGTGCTAAGGTGCAGAGGGATCTGGGTGTCTGCTTGCATATCACAGAAAACCTGCCCGTGGGTACTGTAAGTAATGAGAAATGCAAGCATAATTTCAGCGTTTATTTGTAAAAGGATAGAGTAGGGGGAGTGTTGGTGTAGCTATGCAAGGCATTAGTGAGGCTGCAACTGGAGTACAGTTTGGGTGTCCTGCAGAATGAGGTATTTCCAATGGAGGCAATTCAGAAGAGCTTCATCAGAATGATTCCATATTTGAAGTGTTTGTCTTATGAAGAGACATTGAGCAGTTTAGGCCTATACTCTCGAGTTTATAAGAATGAAAGGAGATCTCATTGAGGTCTGTAAAATGCGAAAAGTAAATGAAAGTGTAGATGTGGAGTGGATTTTTTTTAAATGTGGCACAATCTACAAAAGAGACTAGTTTTAGGATGGAGAGATGGCAGGAAAGTGGCACAGAGGCCTTGTTGAAATCAGCCTCATCGAGGGGTTGTATTCCTCACAGATGCTCCTTGTTATTCAACTCTTCAACTGTGTTGCACAGGAATGGGGGAGGACTGGATATCATACAGGAAGCAGGCACTCTGAATAAATCAGTCTCAATCAGTTAGACAGAACGTAAACAGTAGGGTCACACAGTGACCAGCACTGGGTTCTCAACTATTTACAATCTATATTAATAATCAGGCGGATGGAACAGATATACAGATGCTAAGTTTGATGATGTCGCTGTGGTAAGCAAGAGATTAAATTATCAAGAGAGGGTGGAGAGTCTGCAGATAGATTCAGAGGTAAAGGCAATAAATAATAGTTTAGCAGGTGGAATTTTACATGATATAACCTGTCATTTCATTTACAGAATAATGCAAGGCAGTATGTTACTGAAATGGAGAGGGAATGCAGGACCGAATGGTACTGTGAACTGGGGGGTTCACTCAGACCTGTTCAGACATGGGAGATTTTGCTCCATCCCTGATCGTCAGCTCTCAAAACACTCCAGTGACCCCATTGCTCTCCATACAAATGGACTACTTTGATGTGGTTGATTGGTGGTGGGGATGGCGTTTTGAAACGTGCATCAAGGGGATGGCCTTTATCCAATATATATTCATTTCTTTCTAAGTGGAGACCAGATGACGATGGGAATGGCTTACTGGTTCTGAATGAGGAGGCCGTGACTGCTGCTAGGATTGTCGGTATTCACCAATATGATGTGTACTGTGATGGGTACACTGTAACATTAAGAGAGAGAGAGCTCCTTCAGTTCCTCTACCTCTCCCCATTGACATTGATACTCTGCAGATGCCATGTACACCATCGGGAATCCCACTGTACTGGATATACCCGGCAGCTCCCTGCCGAGGGAGAAACAATCTATTTAACTCATCCACCATGTATATCCTCCACCATCGAATGGTGACATTGATGTTGAGACACTGGGAGATGATGGATATGTCACCCAGTCCTGACTGGAAAGTTCTGGATCATAGAAGCTAAGGAAACTGTGACCTGAACAGCCACTGGCAGCACCATCCTCCCCCTGGTGTGAAGCTGCAGGACGTGTTGAAGGAGGTGACAAAGCTCTGTGACCAGCTCCTTGTTCAATCAGTGTCCCTCGCACTTTGATCCTAGGTTAAGTGGAGCTTGGTAAGCTGTTCCTGGAAAACCCAGGGTGGGTCCAGCAGATCCCTTTCCCCACACACACTCACTCCGTGGTCTCAGAGCTTCCCCCTCTGCAGCCTCTGCTCCATTTGTTGTTCATGATACAGGCCCAGATGCTGTAACCACAGTCCCCATGCTCCATCCAAAGTTGGGTCAGCAAATCCTCAGGTCTCCCTGAATATCTGAGGCAGCTCACAGCACATCCTCCAGCAAACCATCCCCAGCCCCTCCACTAACTTTTCAGAAACAGGAGAGAGTCAGAAACCCCTCGGCTACAGAGCCCCGCAAAATGTTTTAAGAAGGCCGTTTAGACCCAAACCTTTCCTTATTTTAAACATAGATTGGAAGTGTGCGTTCCAGATATGTTGTAACTGGTCAAACCACTCGTCATTTAGCAAAATATAATTTATTCAAATGCTTCAGATAAAATCCAATCAAAGAGAAGAACATTTTGTGATAACTTACATGTTGGAACACTTACACAACAATAGATACCATACCTTCTTGGTATACACTGCTTGGCACAAAGATATATTCAAATACAGATTCATACAGCAATTTTCCGATCCAGGAGATACCAACATCAACAGAGATCTCAGAGAGAAAAGCAGCTATTGAAACTCCTAACCCTTCTTGGATTCCCAACCACTTCTGAATACTTCAGCTACAAACAAAATGAGAAAACCTGGTCTGTGAAAGCAGGCCAACGCCCTTCGATTGTTATCACCATTTAATGAAACCTAAAGACCTCCTCAGTTATTTACTTAAACTGTGTTCAGAGAGCAGTTCTTCACCTCTACCTTCAGAACCTCTCTTCAAAAACAACCTAAGAGACAATAACCTTTTTACAGTGATAGTATTCTCACAACTATACCTTTAATAAAATGATCCATCAATATAAAAAGATGAATTAATTTTAGACCTCCTAATCATCCTCTATTAGTAGACTGAAATGCATATATAGGTAAAAACAATGACTGCAGATGATGGAAACCAGAGTCTGGATTAGTGGTGCTGGAAGAGCAAAGCAGTTCAGGCAGCATCCGAGGAGCAGTAATATCGACGTTTCGGGCAAAAGCCCTTCATCAGGAATTCCGGCAGAGAGCCTGAAGGGTGGAAAGATAAATGAGAGGAGGGTGAGGGTGGGGAGAAAGTAGCATAGAGTACAATAGGTGAATGGGGGAGAGGATGAAGGTGATAGGTTGGGGGTAAGGTGGATTGGATAGGTGAGAAAGAAGATAGGTAGGTTGGACAAGTCATGGGGACAGTGCTGAGCTGGGAGTTTTGAAGTGGAATGAGGTGGGGGAAGGGGAAATAAGGAAACTGTTCAGGTCCACATTGATGCCCTGGGGTTGAAGAGTTCCGAGGTGGAAGATGAGGCATTTTTCTTGCAGGCGTCTGGTAGTGAGGGAGCGGCAGTGAAGAAGGCCCAGGACCTCCAAGTCCTCGGCAGAATGGGAGGGGGAGTTGAAATGTTGGGCCACAGGGTGATGTGGTTGGTTGGTGCGGGTGTCCCGGAGATGTTCCCTAAAGTGCTCTGCAAGGAGACGTCCAGACTCCGCAATGTTGAGGAGATCGATATTGGTGGATGTGCAAGTAAAACTTTGAGTGATGTGGAAGGCTCCTTTAGGGCCTTGGATGGAGGTGAGGGAGGAGGTGTGAGCGCAGGTTTTGCAATTCCTGCGGTGGCAGGGCAAGGTGCCAGGATGGGAGGGTGGGTTGTAGGGGGGCGTGGAGCTGACCAGGAAGTCACGGAGGGAACGGTTTTTGCAGAAGGTGGAAAGGGGTGGGGAGGGAAATATATCCCTGGTGGTGGGGTCTGTTTGGAGGTGGCAGAAATGTTGGCTGATGATTTGGTTTGTGCGAAGGTTGGTAGGGTGGAAGGTGAGCACCAAGGGGCGTTCTGTCCTTGTTACGGTTGGAGGGGTCGGGTTTGAGGGCAGAGGTGCGGGATGTGGATGGTATACGTTGGAAGGCATCTTTTACCACGTGGGAAGGAAAATTGCGGACTCTAAAGAAGGAGTCCATCTGGTGTGTTCTGTGGTGGAACTGGTCCTCCCGGGAGCAGATACGGCAGAGGCGGAGTAATTGGGAATATGGAATGGCAATTTTGCAAGAGGTAGGGTGGGAAGATGTTTAATCCAGGTAGCTGTGGGAGTCTGTAGGTTTGTAAAAAATGTCGGTGTCAAGTCGGTCGTCATTAATGGAGATGGAGAGGTCCACGAAGGGGAGGGAGGCGTCAGAGATGCTCCAGGTAAAGTTAAGGTCAGGGTGGAATGTGTTGGTGAAGTTGATGAATTGCTCAACCTCCTCGCGGGAGCACAAGGTGGCGCCAAAGCAGTCATCAATGTAGCGGAAAAAAAGGTGCATATATATGTATATTACATTGACTTGGAGCATACAAATGTTCACAACTCGATTTGATTTCAGTCATTTTGCTCCTGCCACAGAATGCCTTTGTCTTTCTTCATCCAAGTCTCCACAACCTGTTAAAACCTGAGGTATTCTCGCCCTGTCACCTGTATAATTTCAAATTGAACGGCAGTAGTAATAAGCTCAATCGAAACATACTGATATTCTTCTCCCTAAACTTCTCCAAAAACTTTAAGGGCTCACGATCAGTGAAAAGGATTTGTCTCATGTATGTTATGCACAATTTAAATGCTGAAATGTTATAACGCCAACACCAAGCTCAAGGCCTCCTTCCCCATTGTGGAACACTCCAACCACACATTACATAATGGAGCACTTCTCACCACTCCAATAGTCCCTCTGAATGACATAGCTCCTCATGTCTCAGCATAGAAGAGTTACATACTTCTGTACCTCTTAATGCTGTAACCTCTTTACCTGCTACTCCTGGCCTATGTCAGTAAATCTTACTCTCACAGGGATATGTTTTAAGAAGATCTCACACATTCTTCTCACTCCCTCACAGAAACCAGGCTTTGATATCTGAACTCAATCATCATCATCATCAGCCATTTCAGCTTCTAATCTTGCCGTTGTAACTCTCTGCTCTTCCACACGAGTTCTCATGACTGCAGGAAGTGAATTTTTGAACTTCTCCAAAATAAGAATCTCTCTAAGAGTGCCATAGGTTTGCTCTGATTTAATACCCTTACCCAACTTTCAAAATCATTTTGTTTGATCCTTTCAAACTCAATGTGCATTTAACCACAGACGCTATTTTAGATCCCTGAAACTCTGTCAGTCAGTTTCTGGCACAAGTTCATGTGCACTTCAAATGGCTTTCTTCACCTCCTCCTACTGCCCAGACACCGCCTCTGAAAGGGATGCAAATACCTATCAGCTTTGTTTGAATCAACTAAATCCACATGTTCACTGCGCACTGCATTTGTTTAGCCACTTTCTCAAATTAAATTAAGAAGGCTCCCCCATCATTCTCATCAAATTTAGATAATGTCTGGATGTATTTAAACAGATCCCCGTCAAGCCTTTGGCCACTATAGGGTTGTCATCCTCACTATCCTCCTCATACCGCAGACCATCTACCTTCATCACCACCTTCTATGTCAACATTCCTCTCTAATTACTAACTTTTGAAGTTAAATCTCTCTGCTTTTCTTCTTTCTTTTTCTCTCCTCTTCTTCATTTTATTTTTACTTTTCAACATAATTCAAACTGTTTCAATTCCTACTCATGTTCATGGTGCCTCATTTGAAATTGAATTCTCGTCATTTCCAAAGAATCTGATGGCGTTTCCACCAAATGTAATTGCCGAGTTATAGCTGTAATTATCTCTCATTTTCTCACAGACAAACACAACCCCAACTCCAGCTCGTCTGCCAATTCCTACAGCTTTGCCTTCATTACCTTTTGTAAAACCACCAACTTCACTTCTTCCACACCCAGAGAACTCTCAGTGACTGAACGAATCTTTATACACAAAACACTGTTTAAACCAACTGAGTTCAACATCCGGAACGAAAGACACTAACAGCTACCATACGCGATGTTTGAACCCAATAGCCTCCTGGTGCGTACTCTCCAGTGTCTCCATGAGCTTATTCTGGATTCGCTGGTTTCCTCCCACAATCCAAAGGTGTGCATGTTATGTGAATTGGACATGCTAAATTTCTTGTAGTTTTCAGGGATGTGTGGGTTATGAGTCTTTGTCGGGGTAAATGTGCAATAACAGGATTGAGGAATGGGTCTGGGTAGGTTACTCCTCGGAGGGTCGGTGTGGACTTGTTGGTTCGAATGGCCTGTTTGCACACTATAGGGATTGTAATTCTAAACCCAATTTGGTGTTACCAGACAAGTGTTCCCAGTTTGTATAAACGAACCAGACTGCCTCAAACTATTTTAAGGAGGTAGCTTGGATGCGAACCTTTTGGTATTTTAAAGGTAGATGTGAAGTGGGTGTTCCAGATGTGATGCTACTCGTCAAACACTCAACATTACTTAAAACACAATATATTTTCTAATGAAAATCCATGCAAAATGAAGAGGAATTTAGAATAACTTAACTATTGGAAACCTTAACCGAATAACGGATACAGTACCTTCTACAAATGAACTGTTCCAATATATTAACATCACCTAAACACACTCCATGGTAAAAAGGAGCATTCAGACATACAGTTCTCCAATCCAGGAGGAAACAGCGTCAAGTGAAGCTACAGAGAGAATAGCAGCTAGGGATAATTTACTAAAACTTCCAACCCTTCTTGCACACAAGCACCTGGTGACTTACAGCTAAGGAAAAAACTAGAAAGTCTGGTCTGTGCGAGCTGGCCATTGTTACTACTATTTATTAAAAACCCTAAAACCCTAAAAGTTATTTACTTGAGCCGTTTACAGTAGGCAATTTGACCTTTATGACCTCTTGTTAAAAAAAAGAGAAAATAACCTTTTTTTTAAGTGACAGCATTGTCACACAATTTAGATGCCTGGTCCGTTACTCAACGGGCTTCCTAGTGTTACTGATCACAAGGTCACCTGAGTGGGGCAAACACAGGTACAGTCCAAGTTACAAGGATGTGTCTCATAACTTCTGAAACACCCCTGTCCATGGCCATCACGTGGGACATACCGGGAAGTGAACAACAGCCTGACACACACCATTTCACTGTTTCTGAACTACACAATGCTAGCTCTCGATACACTAGGGAGACAAAACCCAAGGCCAGGGAAAGATACAGAGGGACTGAGAGATTCACATTAAAGACAGGAACAGGCAGTTAATTAACTGGGAGGAGGTTGTGGAAATATGGGGGAAAAAGACAGAGCAGTGGGACTGACTGGAGAAGTAAGATCTTCGAGAGTAAAATTACAAGAATGAGAACATTGAATAAAGGCATTGTCAGATCAGCTGAAATGGTTTGTTATATCAAATTCTGAAACTGCTTCACAGAACACCACAAACAACATAAACTGGGACAAGATGACAGCCCAGCGTGGAGAGCTGTGCAGACCATGCTAGTGTGTTGCTCAGTAAACAGCACTACCTGCCCAGCATAGAGAGCATTGCAAACTTTACGATCATATGCTAACTATACTCGCATCAGATTTCTATCTCCAATGGGAAGGTTTGCTCTCTCTCTCTCTCTCTCTCTCTCTCTGTGTGTGCGTGTGAATGTGTGTGTGTGTGTGTTTCATCAGAGAGTGAGAGAGAGAGTGCGTGTGCGTGCGCGATTGGCGTGGTTGAATGCAAAACTCATTGTTTGAGAAGGAACACACGTGAAGGAAACTATTTTAAATATGAACAACTGGCAGGCTTTTGGATAATCGACAGAGAGAGAACGAGAGAAGTTTCATGGACAAATGAGGTAAAGTGTTTGAGAATGTTAAAATAAAGTCATTGCCAGACACAATAGCAATATACATCGGCGTGTACATGAATGACAGATGCATGGGAGTTTGGTATGATTACGGATCAGATTTGCTTCGGCAGGTTTAAAGCCGGGAGCGTCAGCAGCAGATTATTAACTTCATTAAGACTGTATTTCATAGCTCAAGTTTCAAACAGCAGATGGAATAAGCAAGTGACATACATTGTGGAGTGGTGAGTATTTCAAGTTAGAAATGGTCAAGGCAAGGTGTCAGGAATCAGCTCATGGTCAAAGGGATCACCCACAGTTATGACTCGTCTGCTTCAGCCGCAGATATTGGCCATGGATGGGATGAAAACACTGGGAAAAGATGGTGTTTGTAACCAGAACAGTAGACAGTGACCTGCATGCTCTTAATATTTAAATACCAAAGGCAAAGATGCAATACATCGTGGTTCTCTGCTGAAACTGAGTAGGTCAATATAGAGACCCATGAGTAACACTGCCAGAGGAGAGGGAGACAACAATTGAACACCTTCATTGATGCAGTTAGTAGTGGTCTGTAAAGTAAATATCTGGATTCAGAGTTTCAACAGGAACAATAATAGTGGCCAGAAGTGTAGACTATATGAAAGAACAGTAATACAGTCATAACTGGTTTATAGAAACAAAACCTGGACAGTGACACTTACCAGGAACACCAACGATAGCCAGAAAGGGATATTAAAAATGTTGAATAATGCGAAGAGCATAATAGATCTGGGACGGTCTCCACCTGAACCGATCAAGTACTCATGTTCTAGCGAAGAGGATAAATAGGGTGGTCAGTAGGACTTTAAACTTCTGAGTTGGGGGGAAGGGAAAGTGAAAGCAAAAGGGAGTATGGCATTAAATGGAAAGACAAGCAGCAGGATAGCATGTGTCCAGGCAAATTTAAAATTGAGGCAGACTGGGAATGTAGAAAAAAGCAAGGATAACTTAGGACATCATATGACTTCCAATATCTCTTAAGATAAGAAAGTTAGCATTAAGGTGCTTTACGTGAATGCGCGTAGCATTCATAACAAAACAGATGAACTAATGGCACAGGTCATAGTGAATGATTATGATGTGGTAGGCATCACAGAGACTTGGTTACACACGGGGGTCAGGACTGGCAGTTAAACCTCCAAGGATTTTCAACTTATCGGAAAGACAGGGAGGTCGGCAGAGGGGGTGGGGTTGCCTTGTTAGTTAAGAACAATATTAAATGTATGGCACTGAATGACATAGCGTTGGATGATGTGGAGTCTGTGTGGGTGGAATTGAGGAACCACAAAGGCAAAAAACCATAATTGGAGTTGTGTACAGACCTCCTAACAGTGGTCAGGAGCAGGCACGCAACATGTACCGGGAAATAGAGAAGGCATGTCAGAAAGGCAAGGTCACGGTGATCATGGGAGACTTCTATATGCAGGTGGACTGGGTAAATAATGTTGCCAGTGGATCCAAAGAGTGGGAATTTATGGAATGCTTACAGGATGGCTTTTTGAAACAGCTTGTCATGGAGCCCACAAGGGAGAAGGCTATTCCGGACCTAGTGCTTTGCAATGAACCAGACTTTATAAAAGATCTTAAAGTAAGGGAACCCTTCGGAAGCAGCGATCATAATATGGTAGAGTTCAGTCTGCAGTTTGAAAGAGAGAAGGCAAAATCGGATGTAATGGTGTTACAGTTAAATAAAGGTAATTATGAGGGCATGAGAGTGGAACTGACAAAAATAGACTGGAAGCAGAGGCTTGCAGGGAAGACAGTAGAGCAAAAATGGCAGGTGTTTGTGTGGATAATTGAGGACACTGTACAGAGGTTCATTCCCAAGAAAAGAAAGATTATCCAGGGAGGGATTAGACAGCCATGGCTGACAAATGAAGTCAGGAAATGTATTAAAGAAAAAGAGATATCCTATAAAGTGGCCAAGAGCAGTGGGAAATCAGAAGATTGGGAAGGCTACAAAAACGAACAGAGGATAACAAAGAGAGTAATAAGAAAGGAGAGGATCAAATGTGAAGGTAGGCTAGCCAGTAATATTAGAAACGATAGTAAAAGTTTCTTTCAATACATAAGAAACAAACGACAGACAAAAGTAGACATTGGGCCACTTCAAACTGATGCTGGAAGCCTAGTGATGGGAGATAAGGAAATAGCAGGAGAACTTAACAAGTACTTTGTGTCAGTTTTCACAGTGGAAGACAGGAGTAATATCCCAACAATTAAAGGGAGTAAGGAGGCTGAGTTGAGTATGGTTGTCATTACAAAAGGGATAGTGCTAGAAAAGCTAAAAAGTCTTAAAATTGATAAATCTCCTGGCCCCGATGGGATACATGCTAGAGTTCTGAGAGAGGTGGCTGAGGAAATAGCGGAAACATTGGTTGAGATCTTTCAAGAGTCACTGGAGTCACGGAAAGTCCCGGATGATTGGAAGATCGCGGTTGTAACCCCATTGTTCAAGAAAGGATCAAGACAAAAGATGGAAAATTATAGGCCAATTAGCCTAACCTCGGTTGTTGGTAAAATTCTGGAATCCATCATTAAGGATGAGGTTTCTAAATTCTTAGAAGAGCAGAGTCTGATTAGAACGAGTCAACAGAGATTTAGTAAGGGGAGGTCATGCCTGACAAACCTGTTGGTCTTCTTTGAAGAGGTGACAAGTAGGTTAGACCAGGGAAATCCAGTGGATGTGGTCTATCTAGACTTCCAAAAGGCCTTTAATAAGGTGCCACACGGGAGGCTGCTGAGCAAGGTGAGGGCCCATGGTGTTCGAGGTGAGCTACTGGGATGGATTGAGGATTGGCTGTCTGATAGAAGGCAGAGAGTTGGGATAAAGGTTCTTTCTCTGAATGGCAGCTGGTGATAAGCGGTGTCCCACAGGGTTCAGTGTTGGAGACACAGCATTACATATTAATGATCTGGGTGAAGGGTCTGGGGGCATTCTAGCGAAGTTTGCCGATGATACGAAGATAGGTGGACAGGCAGGTAGTACTGAGGAAGTGGGGAGGCTGCAGAAGGATCTAGACAGTTTGGGAGAGTGGTCCAGGAAATGGCTGATGGAATTCAACGTGAACAAATGCGAGGTCTTGCACTTTGGCAAAAAGAATAAAAGCACAGACTACTTTCTAAATAGTGAGAAAATTCATAAAGCCAATGTACAAAGGGATCTGGGAGTGCTAGTCGAGGATTCTCTAAAGGTAAACATGCAGGTTGTGTCTGTGATTAAGAAAGCGAATGCGATGTTGTCACTTATCTCAAGAGGGTTGGAATATAAAAGCAGAGATGTACTAATAAGACTTTATAAAGCTCTGGTTAGGCCCCATTTGGAGTACTGTGTCCAGTTTTGGTCCCCACACCTCAGGAAGGATAAACTGGCACTGGAACGTGTCCAGCGGAGATTCACACGGATGATCCCTGGAATGGTAGGTCTAACATATGAGGAACGGCTGAGGATCCTGGGATTGTATTCATTGGAGTTTAGAAGATTAAGGGGAGACTTAATAGAGACGTACAAGATAATACATGGCTTGGAAAGGGTGGATGCGAGGAAATTGTTTCCGTTAGGTGAGGAGACTAGGACCCGTGGACAAATCCTTAGAATTAGAGGCGTTAAATTCAGAACAGAAATGCAGAGACATTTCTTCAGCCAGAGAGTGGTGGGCCTGTGGAATTCATTGCCGCAGAGTGCAGTGGAGGCCGGGACGCTAAATGTCTTCAAGGCAGAGATTGATAGATTCTTGTTGTCTCGGGGAATTAAGGGCTATGGGGAGAATGCGGGTAAGTGGAGTTGAAGTGCGCAGCAGCCATGATCGAATGGCGGAGTGGACTCGATGGGCGGAATGGCCTTACTTCCACTCCTATGTCTTATGGTCCTATGGTCTTAACTGCTCGAGACTGGGACACAGGAACAGGAGGGAGTCACTCAACTGCTCTAGACTGGGACACAGGGACAGGAGGCAGTCATTCAACTGCTCGAGACTGGGACATAGGAACAGGAGGCAGTCACTCAACTGCTCGAGACTGTGAAACAGGAACAGGAGGGAGTCATTCAATTGCTCGAAACTAGGGCACAGGGATATCTGGAGGCTAGTGAGGCCCGAGGATCCTGTTACGCAGGAACAGGAGGAGGGGACTCACTCCCCACCAGTATGGGACACTGGGAGAGATGGGGAGTTTGACTGTTACAAACAGAAATAGATGAATAAGTTGCTTTCGTGGTCCACACAATCCTACCCCAGCATTCACTAAGACCACGGCTGATCTGATTGTGATTCCCTCATTCCATTTTACGGAGACTGTCCTCTCTGCAGCCTCTGCTCCATTTGTTGGTCATGTTGCAGACCCAGATGCTGTAACAACAGTCACCATAACTCATCCAGAGGGTCAGGTCTAATCTGAGGAGTCAGGATTTGAAGGGTCCAATCACAAGAATGAAAACACAAAATAAAGGCATTGCCAGATGTTCCGTTCTCTCACATTCGCAATCCAACTTACATGACCAGTCCATCCATTGTACGTTCAGGACGGAGCACTGTGTAGATCCGGCTAACGAACTGCTGAATGCAACCCAGCAATGTCTAGAGTGGAACTCTGCAGCCCTCACCAACGCTTGATCTATAATCCTGGGCTAAATGTCCAGCGTGAGGAGCTGTGCAGACCCCACTGGTTCATTCATATATAAACCCAGGCTGTTGCATTGTTCGGTAACACTGTGTTAGATCCCTGCCCAGTGTGGGGAAACTGGCAGCCGATGCTGAAAGTGACAGGATGTGCAGCTCCCATCCATTTACAGCTCAATATCTCCACTCTACCTTGACAAGGGGTGCTGTGGGTGTCAAAATCATTACAAAGGAGAGATGTAAATGGAAACAGTTTAAATACCAATAGTTCTGATTCAGGTGCACACCACTCCAGTATTTAAAGATACAATAACTGAGATAATGTCCAGTGAGGTTTTGTGGATTGTGCAAAGAAGTTAGTGGTGGATGGTGATGTTACAGTGGTTGCACTATAAGCCTCCAAATAATCAATGCGAATTGGAGGAACAAATATGCAGGGGGACTGGGGAGAATTTCAGAAACAATAGGATTGTCATAATAGGTGATTTTAATTATAGTAACGTAGACTGGGACATCCAGATTGTTAAGAACGTCGATGGAACGTAATATCTTAAGTGTGTTCAGGAAAATTTCCATAAGCAGCAGATAGAGGGTCTTACTCGGGAAGGGACAAACTCACCTACTGTTGGGGCATAGCGCAGGATAGGTGACGGAGGTAAAGTGGGGGAGCATTTTGGGACCGGTGACTAGAATTGTATGAATTTTAAAATAGTTATGGGAGGGTCAGAATTGGTCTACAGATTCAAGTTCTAAATTGCTGCGAGGCATATTTTGTTGGAATTAGACAGGGACTTGCAAAGGTTGATTGGAGTAGCTTTTTTCCAGGCAAAAGGATCTCTGGTAAGTGGGAGGCCTTTAAAAGTCAAGGTCTATATGTTCCTGTGAGGGTGAAGGGAAAGTGAGGCAGGAAGAGAGAACCCTGGATGACAAGAGATAATCAGGCTCTGACCAGCAAAAAAGGAGGCGTGGCTCAGGTTCAGGCAGCTGGAATCAATGGAATCTCTGGAGAGACCCAAGGGATACAGGAGTTTACTGAGGAAGGAAATCAGGAGGGCGAAAAGGGGGTATGAGATAGCCTTGGGTGAGAAAATGAGGGTGGATCCAAAGATGTGCTTTCAGTATAGTAAAGAAAAAGAAGGACGAGAGAGAAACTAGGACTCCTTAAATCCAAAGTGGGCATTCATGTGTAAAACCACAAGAGCTGGGCGAGGTCCTCAAATTCCCCTCTGTGTTCACCATGAAGAAAGACATGAAAACCTGTGAGCTTTGGGGGGGGGGGGGGGGGGGGGTGGGGGTGTGTGTGGGGGGGGGGTTAGTTGTCATATCTTGGTACGGTTCATGTCACAGTGGAGGTGCTGTTGGACATATTAGAATGCATAAAGTCAAATAAATGCAAATAAATCTCTTGGTCCTGACCAGATATATCCAAGAACACTGCAAGAGGCTAGAGAAGCCAGGTCAGGGGTAAAGGTCCCGGAAGACTGGGCAGTAGCAAATTTTGTTCCCTTATTCAAGAAGGGCTGCAAAGAAAAGCCTGGGAAATATAGACCAGTTATCTTCACATCTGTTTTCGGTAAACCACTTGAGAAGGTTCTGAGAGATAAGATATGCATGCATTTGGAAAGTCAGAGTTTGACTTGAACAGTCAGCATATCTATGTGCATGACAGATCATGCCTTACAAATTTTGTTCGAGTTTTTTCAGGAAGTGACCAGGAAGGTTGACGAGGGCAGTGTGGTGGACATACTCTATATGGATTTCAGTAAAGCCTTTCATAAGGTTCCACATGGTAGGCTGCTCGGGCTGGTTAGATCGCATGGACTCCAAGATAATCTGGCAAATTGGCGACACAATTGGCTTAGCGTTAGGAAGCAAATGGCTATGGTGGAGGGATGCTTGTCGGACTGGAGGCCTGTGACTAGTGGAGTGCCTCAGTGGTCGGTCCTGGGTCCATTGCTGTTTGTTATCTATATCAACGATTTGGACCAGAGTGCACAACGCAAGGTTAGTAAGTTTGCAAATGACACTAAAATAGAAGGCATCCAGTGAGGAACGTTATCAGAAATTGCAGCAGTACCTTGATTGGCAGGGGAAGTGGGCTGAGAAATAGCATGTGGAGTTTAATATAGATAAGTGCGACATCTTGCATTTTGGAAAGTCAAATCCAGGTAGGAGTTTAATGATGAATGAGAGTGCCTTAAGGAGTGTAGTGGAACAAAAGGACATTAGAGATCAGGTGGACGGTTGTCTGAAATTTGAGTCACAGATACACAGGACAGTGAAGAACGTTGTTGGCACACTGGCCTTCATCAGTGCATTGAGTAAAGAAGTTGGGACATTATGTTGGAATTTTACAGGATGTTGGGAAGGCTGCAGTTGGAGCATTGGGTTCAGTTTTGTTCTCCTTGCTGTAGAAAGGATATTAGTGAATTAGAAAGAGTGTAATAGAAATTTCAGAGATGTTTCCTGGGCTAAAGGGTTTAAGTTATAGGGAGATTAGCGACAGGTTAGAACTTATTTCTTTCCAGCCTAGGAAACCGAAGGGGTTCTTATAGAAGTGTAGATCTTATCAAATTATGAGAGTCGTGCATAGGGGTGAATACTTCAAGTTTTTTTTGCAAGGTTGGGGAATCGAGGTCTGGAGGACATCCGTTAATGCGTCGAGAGGAATAAAATAAAAATTAAACCGTAGGGGCAGCTCTTTTGCACAGATAATGGTGCACATATGGACTGAGCTGTCAGTGAAAGGGGTTGAGGTGGGTACAATAACAACATTGAAAAGGCACTTGGACAAATACAGATAGGAAAGGATTAGATGATACAGAGCAAGGGCAGAGAAATGGGATGAGTGGGGATGGACATTTTGTTGGGGATGGACCATCTGGACCGAAGGGGCCTGTTTCCGTCTGTAGAACCGCATGACGGTAAATCCGTGTGTTTTGGGAAAGAGACAGGGAGGGGGAGAGCGAGAAAAAAGGTCATGGAAAGATATGTTCACTAGGTTCAGAGGCTGGAATGAAGACATTTCGACAGTATCATGCAACATGGGTCAGTATTATGAAGAATTATCAGTGAATGGTATATTAGTGTGAGTTCAGGCGATGGAGATTTTGAATGAGCATTTGTCCTGTAGCTTTGCAACTGGGAGAGAGAACTGCAGAGTCTTCGACACATTGAGCTGTCTAAAACAATAATTTGTCTCAATCTCATTTTCATTGAGTGTGACAGAGGGATTGTCTGTACAAAGCTGAGCTGGTTTCCTGGTGCTATCTTATCGAACTCACCTCATTAGCTACCCTCCCCACCCCATGGTGTCCCTCTCATTCAATACCAGCCCAAATCTCCGACCCATCATGACTGCAGGTACACACAGTCGCCCGGGTGCCCCTGGATATTCCGTGATCCCTGGCACTGGTGCCATCTCTAAAAGGCCAAGGGGCACACGGTTGAGCTTTCTCAGATTGGTGCTGTGCTGCACAGATTACCCCGAGCATGGCATATAGGGGGAAATTACACCACGGTTTGTTGACAGACATTGGTGGGCTTGGTGGATGGGCGAGTACAGAGGAGGACCATTCCCTTCCCAGAGGGGGCCATACCACCAGACCCAACGAGCATCATCTGTGCTCACCACCCAGCTCAGTGCAGTATCTGCGGTCTGAAGAAATACCCAGCAATACAGGACACACAATAACCTTCCCTATTATGTTAGGGTCAGGGTCACCGTATTCTCTCTGTTCCCTCACAGACACTGTATATATGTTACAGCACCGACCCTCGAACAAGGCGCATGCTCCAACACGCTCACTGCAGCGCCTTCTCTCTCTCTCTCTCTCTCTCTCGTTTGCAATACCCAACCCCCACCCCCCCCCCACCCCCACCCGCCCCCTGACTACAGTCATACAATATTCTGGAGAATGCCGATTATGGAAAATTCCAGATAATGTTCCAAATAATTCCCAGTTTCAAGAAAATGGCAGTGCCCCATTGTATAACACATAAGAGGAAGGAGTAGAGATGTACGTTTTTCAAATCTCACACAATTCAAACCACACTGAGGTGATTCAGCCCTTTAAACTTGCTCTAGCATTTAATAAGGTCCGGCTGATTTGATGGTTTTCTCAGCTCCATGTTACAGGAGCTTTCAGTCATTCAACTCCCTGGGTTCCTGTCACTGTCCAGACGGCACTGAGGCACTTTTACCCCAGTTTTCTTCAAGCGCCTGTTCGAGGGCATTTCCCATGGAATGTATTCTGCTAACAGTATATTCCAGCAGTTATATACTTTCATGCAACGGTCAGCATGCTTTACACAGACCAAACAAAAATCTACACTTTTTTTTGTTATAGATGTCCAATCACACATAGTAATTCTGGTTATTTCACTTGACTCACCTTAATAATATTAAATCAAAGTCAGCTTCTAAGAACGTCTTGTTATAAAATACAATTTCGAGCAGAGAACGTTTTTACCCTCAGCCGTTATCTTGACCGTTATCTGAATTGTACCCTTTTCATTGTTATGAAAGTTTCTCTTGCCCTTTGTCTGTGACTGCTTCTGTCTGTAACAGTTGCTCTGTCGCCCCTCAGTTGGCTGGACGGCAGGTTTGTGATGTAGAGGGAAGCCAACTGTGCAGGTTCAGTTCCTCACACTGGCTGAGGTTACCATGAAGGGGATGCTTTCTCAACGTCACCCCATCACCCAAAATGTGGTGACCCTCACGGTAAACCAGCATGAGTCGTCTCTCTAATGAAAGTTCTTTGGGACTCTATTCTATCAATGTTAGCATTTTAATTTTAAAAAATAGTAATTTAATTGAAAAAGAGATTTTTAATATTGTAATAACCCAATAACAACACAACTCAAATAACTGTTCAAAATTACACTCATGTGCATGTACATACAAAACAAGTTAAAACACTAAATAGACAGAGAAAAAACAAAACTAAACAATAAATAATGAATAAATAGTACAGGTCAGCATAACAAAACAATATCTCTCGTTCTTCAAGAGCATTAACTGATACACATTTTTATGTTCATAATTCTTCCTCGTTGAATATTAGATTCATTAGACCATATCGTAATGGCTATATACAAGCCCTTCGTAATGTGACAGATACACCTGTATCGTGGTTATCCAAAAAGGGCAGCCATGTCTTATATAAATCTCTGTTTTTTGATGCACCACACTGGTGAGAAAGTCCAAAGGGATATTCTCCATGAAGAACCTACAACGACCCAACAGACCCGGGGTTTTCAGACATGCAACACAACAGAATATTCTTCCTAGCACAGAAAGTAAGGATATATTTTTACCTCATGTGCATCTCTGTAAAGTACCCTGGGCAGGCCCAGGAAAAGAAATACCGGGTCCATCTCCAATTCAGTCGCCTCGACCCACTCTATCACACCTAGCACAGTGCTCCAATATAGATGAAGCCTGAAGCAGGACACGAAGCAATGAGTAAGAGTGCCTGTAGTCATTCTGCATTTAGTACATGCTGAAGATAATCCCACTTTGCATTTTGTGAGACAATCTGGGGTCAGATAGACCCTATGAAGAATTTTCAACTGCATAGAATGGGTCCTATTACAGATCAAATTCCTTTGAATATTTTCACAAATATCCTCCCATGTCTCCGAGGTGTTCTGAACCCCAACTCTCTCTCTCGCAGACATCACAAAGCTGCACAGTCTCGTCTGAGGGCACACTCTCCAACTAATGATAAAGGGTACTGACAGAGAGTGTATTCTAAGCACTAAGCACCCGCTTATCTCTATCGGATCTGAAATAGTCTGTTAAAAGTGTGCTTTTTTAAAATCAAATCTCTGATCTGAAAACAAAAACAAACAGAAGAGGTCTCTACTAGGTAGTCCATACTTATGAGTTATTTGATCAAATTATGACATTCTCTCTCCCTGAAATAAAATGTCGTGGCTCAGTAGATAGCACTGCAACCTCACAGCACCAGGATCCAAAGATGTGCAGGTTAGATGAATTGGCTATTGATAAATTACCCATGGTCTTCAGGGATATGTAGGTTGGGGCATTAGTCAGGGTAAATTTAGGATGTTAGGGGAATGGGTCTGGGTGGGTCGAAGTCCACTTGTTGGGCCCAAGGACCTGTTTCCACACTGTAGGGGTTCTATTAATTCTAAATCACTGAAGCAAGGTACACCCCTAGCTTCCCACAGTTTAAACATGGAATCCATTATCCATGACAACTTGGTATACCAATTATAGGGGTAAGAAACAAGGTTTTGGCTGTATTGCCCTCGATCTGACTCATTGTCATTCATGCTTTAACTTTATTGATAATTATTGGGTTATGACAATACTCCATAAATGTTGTCATTTTGCTAAGAACAACAGACTAATAAGGGTTCACATTGTCTGAGAGAGTTCAATATCTAACTGTATTGACACCGAGTCCCCAGTGGCCCAGACACTAACATAGGATAATAAAGAGCTTAATTGATAGCAGTTAATATGGGAGATCCCCACAATCTGTGGGGTAGTTGCAATTTGCTTAGCTTGATAAAGAGTCGCTTATGGTGCCAAATAAAAGAGCTAAACCAGCCTTAAAGTCTCCTAAATATCGGTCTGGGAAACATCAAAGAAAGCATTCACATGGGGTTTAGTAAATGAGGAAGGACATTCATTTTAAGAACAGCTATCCGACCTAGCCAGGATATTGGAAGTGCCTCCCTTCTTTGAAGGTCTTGTTTAATTTTGTCAAACACATGGACATAGTTCACGTCAAATAAATGATCAAAGACAGATGCAATGAATGTACTGAAATAGGGAAACCACGCCAGTGACTATTTAAAAGGAAACCAGGATTTGCTTTCAATATGAGGTATTTCCCTGAGACCTCCCATAGGCATGGCCACAAACTTTGTAAAATTAATCTTATAGCCCGAAAAGGCGATAGTGAATTAATGCATTGCATCACGTGAGCTGCCGAAACTGTGGGATTTGACAAAAACATGAGACCCTCATCTGCATACAACATAATCTTATGTGACTTCTATCTTAATTCTGGGGCAGGTACATTGGGGTAATATTCCCAATTGTGCAGGATGCCACCGCGTCTAAGATTGTTGCAGGGATTGGGAAGAGATCAACCCTCGTGTGGCATTTGTGCGGATTAAAGAAGAAAATAAAATCCCTACTTGTGAGGTAGATCTGCCTCCAGATATCCACCACCTCTAACCCACTAATTGCTTACATTATAACGAGGGTAATTGGGGACCTTTGGACATTCTGTCCACCGTGGGGCGATAAGACTGTCGGAATTTCCTTCTACAATAATGTGCCATGATGCAAGGTAACTTACTTTGTATAATGCATCTTTCAGGATTTTAAGACAGTGCGCCAGGGGGCAATAAACATTCAAAATATTGTATTATTTCCCAAAGTTCAAGACTTTGGGAATGATGATCCTTCCGTGAGTGTCTAATACAATCTAGTAATTTAAATGGGAGATTATTCTTCACTAGTATGGTTTCTCCCCTACTCCTAGACGTGAAATAAACTCGATCAAACCCACCCTGCTATAACGTCAAAAGTTCCTTGTCATTAAGGTGCATCTCCTGCAACAGGACAACATCCACCCTCTCTGTTTTAAGATGAGAAAGTACATTTTTCCTCTTGACTGGCAGTTGGCTCCCCTTAATGTTCCAGGTACAACATTTAAACACATCATTATCCAGAACACACTGTAGCAACATTTCAACTCTAGAGTTTCACATCGAATTACACAACGCTGATCATTAATGAAAAAAAAGACTCATTGGGCCTAAAAAACTGTACAAACTAAAACTACTACAACTAACAAGCTCTCAAAACTTTCCAAAGCTAAACACATAAAAATCCAAAGAACGAAATAAAATCCAAAATGCCAATGACACTCGATTGGGGAATTTACCCCCCACCGCCCACTGGGGATGCTTACATATCTCCAAACATTATCTTCTGCCCGCGACCAATTTGGAATCCAGGGCAATTAACAACAAAAATCGGGCATGAACTGCCCTTCGGTCGGCACTTAGTCATCACAACCAACTTTGTAACTCCCTCCAGCTTGGGCTGCACCCCAGACACAAGCAAAGAAAGAAAAAAAATGTAGTAATACTAATGAAGAAGTTTGAAATGAGTACTCTACCCATTCCCGGCTATAATTTAACACTGGTTAATAGCAGAAAAATCCAACAAAATTTCTTTAAGAGAGAAACATGATTATCTGAATATCCAGCTTACTTTAAAATGTCCACAAAGTTTTCGCTTTCTCTGGAGAATCAGACGAGTTCGTGGATCCATTGAAAGCAATATGAGCACCACTGAGTACCGTAACGAATATTGAATCCAGAGTTCCCGTCCTCTTCTCTTGATATCATCAAAAGATTTTCTTTCCTGAATCACCGCCGATGAAAAGTCCTGAAAGAACATAATACTGGAGCCCTCGTGAATTAAAGCCATCGGATCTTTCCCCTGGGTTCTGGGAGATTCCATTAGTCTTTGTTTGTCCCCAAAACTGTGTAATTGAACAAGTAATAGGATGAAAGCGTTGGTCTGAGTCTGACTTCCGCGCCATAACCCAGTGAACTGTCTCACTTTTCACCCGTCACTCCTCAGTTTTGAAGTGAAGGAATCGCTGCAGCCAGTTCTTGAAAAAACTCAGCGGCTGACCACCTTCTGTCCACTCCAGCAAACCGACGATGTGAATATCCTTCATCCTACCCCTGTTCTCGAGGTCGTCATCTTGTTCAGTTAAGGTGCAGACCTGCTTTTCAATGGCGAGGATTCTCTCCAGAGAGGAATCGATCATGGTCTCTGCCCTTACAGTTCGGCTCTTGACATCGTCTGTTTTGTTTCCAAGGCTGTCAAGTTGCTGCTCATGTTTTTGGAGCACGGCTGAGAGCGGCTCTAGCCACTGCAGTGGCTTCAACCTTTCTTCAATCATTTCGCATAACTTGGTGAACTCAGTGACTAAAGCCTGGTGAGTAACTGGGTCCATGGAATGACCAGAGTGGTTTGCAGTTACAACCTCAGGCCATGCTCGATGCTTCTGACGGTTGCACCATGTGTTGGGACTTACTCGATTCTTTCCCATGTTTTGTCATTTCCACTTGATAAAACGGGATTAATAAAGTTTCTATCAGTCTTTTAGTGTTGAATGTTTATTAAATGCCAGGGATGGGGTGGGTTAGAGAACCACTTTGCCTGTATGTTGATGCAGAGCCCAGCAAACCAGACCTTCTGGATCGCCGCCATCTTGTATTCTCTCTGAACATTTTATCGATATTATCATTTCATTTTACATTACATTCCTGGAGATTTTGAAGCCGTGTTATTTGATACCACCGAATACATTTCCTCCCACACTGCACATTGCTGCCCATTCCTCGATAATCCTTGACTCTGTTGTTATTTATAAACCTTCCGTCTGTGCCTCAAAAATATTCAATATTTCTGCAGACTCACAGCACTTTGAGAAAACAATTATAAACATTATGATCTGAATGTGAGATTAGTTTTTTTTTGTCTCCTTATGTGAGAAAGGATATAATTACATTGGAAGCAGTTCAGAGATATTTCATTTCACGCCTCCCTGGGGTGAAGGGTTTATATTATGAAGGCCTTAATAGGTTACTCTTGGAATGAGAATGAAACATACAAGACCTTGATAAGAGTGGATTAGGTATGTACCCACTGGGTGCTTGTATAGGCCAAACTTATTGTCATTGTCATACAACCTCTACAGTGTGGAGGCAGGACATTCAGTCCATTCAGTCCACACTGACCCACCAAACAGCATCCCCCCTGGACATGTCCCCCAGTCGTATCGATGTAACCTGGCATTTCCCATAACTAACCCTCCTCACCTTCACATCCCTGGGCACTGTGGGCAATCCACTTTAAACTGCACATCTTTGGACTGTGGCAGGAAACTGGAGCACTGGGAGGAAACCCACACAGGCATGGGGAGAATGTTCAAACTCCACATTGAGGGTCGCCCGAGGTTGGAATTGGACCCAGCTCCTTGGTGATGTGAGGAAGCAGTGCTACCAACAGATCTACCATACTCCTCCGTTAGTTCTGTTAGTAACTTGTGGCTGACTAAAGAAATCTGCCTGACTTGTTCTTATCACTGAACCTGACCCAGTCTGAGACCTTTATCATCGGTCATATCACCAACCTGGTTACATTTAAAATTTGTTGTGAACAGTGGAAGAGTGGGAATGGAAAAGGAAAGAGTGACACCCTCCATCCTCAGTCACAACTGGAGTGAGAAAAAAAAATCATAAAGTGGGAATTCATTCAAGTGGGAATTCTCTTTCCCAGAAGTTTGGGATGGCTGAATCTTTATATTATATCGAGGCTGGCTTCGTCTGATTTTCCATAGACAGGTGAATCAGGGATAATGCTGCATGGAGAGAAAAGTGCAGCTGGGAAGACAATGAGATGAGCCACGACTTTATTTACTGGTTGAGTCGTTTCAAAGGGCCGAATGGCCCCCTCGTGTCCCTCGGCCCTGTGTTCTGATGTTCAATTCAGCCCTTCGGACCTGCTACACAGGGGCAGATCGAGGCCACTCCGATGGTTAGGTGCAGTTTTAGAAATGTACTTGGAAAATCCAGGCTGGGTCAGAAGTGACACTCACCCCCAATCTCTGTTTCCAGGCTTCCCTCTCCGCAACGTCTGCTCCAGATGTGGGTCGTGTTACAGACCCAGATTTGCTGTGAAAACAGCCCCCATACCCCACCCAGCGTTAACTCAAACAAATCCGCTGCTCACCCGAATGTAGCATTACACAACACAACTTCCGAGAAAATAACCAGTAACTTTGCAAAAGCATAACAAGTGGAATTAATAAATAGGAACAAGAGTAGGCTATTCGGCTCCTCAAGATTGCCCTGTCATTTATTACGAACATGGATGATCTACTCCAGGTCTAACTCCACTTTCTTGCCAACTTCTTGCATCCCTCCACAACTCTCTGGGTTAGGGAATTCCATACATTCGCTTCCTTCTGAGAGAAGACATCAATTTGCATCTCAGATAGAAATCGCTGTTCCATATTCGGTATCTATTTCATCGAGATCGAGACTCCACTCAGTAATGGTAACAACTTCTCAACATCTACCTGCTCAAGTCCCTTCTGTGTCTTGTATTTTTCAGCAATATCACTCCTCATTCATTTAAACCCCAATCAATAATCGCCTCTCCATTTTACAGATTCTCTATAACACAACCCTTTCATCCCTGGAAACTGGCTAATGAACCAACCTAGTTACTTGCTGCATCAGCATGCTGACTTTATGTATCATACACAGGAACACTCCAATCCCTTTGTACTGTTCCTTTTCTGGAAGTCCTCTCCATTAAATAACAGCCTGCCTTTTGCTTCTCAGTGTCATCCTCGAACTCGGATGTCTACTCAGCTCCCTCCTTCAGCCTATCAGTATAGAGTGTAAATAACTGATGCCATCGGACTGATAGCTGTGGTCCTCCAGCAGATATACCTTGATCATGAAGATCCATTAATCCTGACTCTCCGATTTCTATATGTTAAGCAATCATCATCCCATGTTAATACATTCTCCATCATCCTCGGAGCTTCTGTCTTGTGTAAGAACATTTATTTTGTAATAAATTGTGGAAAAACTCTGGAAAGCATGGTGTCTAACAGATCCCCTTTCTCAAGTCCGCTGGTTACATTCTCAGGCATCTCCAGAAATACTTTGCATGATTTTACAGAGCAAAATATAACTTCCCTTTCACAAAACCACTCTGAACCTGCGTGTCCATGTGAGCCAGGTCTTCCAAATTAAGCTACTCCCATCTGCTTTCATTTGGCCCATATGCCTCTAAATGTTTCCCATCCATATGTTTGTCCAAGTGTATTTTAAACGTTTCAGCTGTACATGCATCTCCCACTTCCTCTGGCAGCTCATTCCATACCCACACCACCCTCTGTGTAAAAACACTGCCCCTGCGTACCTTGTAAATCTTCCCTCTTTCACCTTAAACCTATGCCTTCTACGGCTGAACTCCTCCATCCTGTGGGATAGACCTTGGCTTTCACCCTATCCATACCTCTCATGATTTTAGAAACTTCCATCATGTCATCCCTCAACCTTCTGCACTCCATCCAAAACTAACCTCAAGAATAAACATTGGAAGACAAATACTGCAAATTTGAAACGATAGTAAACATGACAGGTAAACAATACTCAGCCCAAATTTCATACTGTGATTTGTTTTTTTATCTCTATTACAATACGAAGGCAGCATGAAACGCTTACTAGTGCCAATAAGAAGAGAAGCACCTGATATCCTTTGTCTAAAGGGGGCGATGATCTCGACAGTGAAAACGTATTTATGGCCAGACCTTTAAAATGCCACATCGTCAACATTCTCCCTCCTGGCCTCCCTATGAACTTGTGTAATTGTGTCTTCTTTATCTTGCACTCAATAGAGAGAACCCCTTTCTCCATTCACACCTGAATTTAAACCCATTTTATATCATCTTCTCATTCACCACTGCTCAAAGCCGGTTTATCTTTGCCACCCACTCTTTTCCCTGTCACCGATCTCCCACCTCTGGAAAGCTATTAAAAAGCCAAATTTCTAATCCTTTCCAGTTGTGAGGTAGTGTCACACTGGGCTTGAAATGCGAACGCTGTTTCTCTGTCTCTGCAGATGCTGACAGACCTGCTGAATTTCTCCAGAAATGAATAGGCATGGAATAAATTTTCACAAAACAAATAACAATGGATACTGGTAATAAAAATACTAAAATTGCTTGAGAAACTGGGAGCTTTGTCGAGGGTCACTGTACCTGAAAGATAAATACTGTATTCATTCCAGAAGATGCAGCAATTTCTGTTTTTGGACAATTTCTGAAGAAGTATGTCAAAGATGCTCAAACATCCTGTCCAACATGGAGTGCCATACACTGGGGACTGAACAATAATGCATGGTGCACAAGTTCCTTGACTCTGAAAATGCATAAGTCTGGCATCACTGACAGTACAGAGCTCTTAATCATGGTCAGGGAGAAAAACAAAGGGAAACACATTCACTTCAAATACAAAAGTTGACATTGTGGAAGAGAAACGATTTAGATAATTACTTTAAATGGATTGAGTTAAAGTAACAAATTAGAGGTGTGACACCAGGGAGAGGCCCTCAGCAGAAGGACAATATGAAAATGCAAGTGTTACCGCATCAGAAACCAGGTTAGGTAGTGAATACAGGGCTGCTGGGTGAATGGGTCTCGGTGTGAACTGGGGGACAGTCAGTAGAATTAAATTGTAGATATTGCAACTCAAACTGGGTTATCATTTGATGCTGCAGCAACAGCAGAAGCAGAACTGTATTCAAGGACAATCTGTAACATTTTCCCGACGATAATTCATCAGTCTACCATTATCAACAAGCTGATCCATGGTTCAGTGATGAGTGTGGCTGAACATGCCAAGGTCTAAATCACGTGGACCTAAACCTGTTGAAAACCCATTAAAGCTACCACACTTAACTGGCTAAATTCCGACCAGCCGAACTAATGTCTGATGGAGAGGGGAAATGATCCCAAGACTAACAGATCAGATCTAAGCTCTGTTGTCTTGCCAAATCTAAACATAAATGTCGATGGACTATTAAACAATTTACTGAAGGAGAGGACTCCACAAACATCCTCATCCTAAATATTGGAACAGCTCTGTACGTCAGTGAAAAAAGTCAAGGATATGGTGTCTGCACTATCCTCAGCCAGACGGGTTGAATGGATGATCCACCTCACACTCATCATGATTCCCACAGAATAGCAGATACCAGTCTTCAAGCAATTCGATTTGCTGTATAGTCATGAAAAAACAGCTGAACACAGTAGATACGACAAAGGCAATGGGCCCTGACACCATTCCTGCAACAGGACTGAAGACTTGTGCTGCACAACAAGCCGTGTACCTGGGAAGCTCTTTAATTCCAGATCCAACTCTCACATCTCCTTGGCAATGAGGAAAATTACTCAACTATGTCCAGTCCCTGAATAGGAGAATAATTACAATCTGACCAATTACCACACCCCGAGTCCCATCACAACAGTCTAATTGGTGGGAATACATTTTGACAGAGCTGTCAAGTAGCATCGAAATAATGAGGAGAGTGTGGTTTCTGATCGATCCCCATGTGGAGATGGTGCTGTAGTGGACATATCATTGGATTACGAATCCAGACCAGGCCAATGCTCTGGCAGCAGGTGGAAGGTAAATATAATTAATAAAATATCGAGACCTAAAATCTGGTTTCAGTAACAGTGATCTTGTGTCCAGTGTTGATCGTAAACTTCGATCTCCTTCACCAATATACTTTCAGGAATTGAATCTCCCGTGCTTTCCTGATCTGGCCTAAAAGTGACTCCAGACACACAGACATGGTTTCTGAATCGGCCACGTGAGACACTCAATTGTATCAAACTACTCTGAGGACATAAATGATAAAACCTGACAGAACACCCGGCATCAACCTCGTTATCAGAAAAGGGAATGGGAAGTACTATCCTGTTGTCCCTGCATAGACACGTTCCTAACATCTGAGAGCTTGTGACAACATTTACAGAGCTTTCCCACAGACTGCACAGAAACATCGGGAGAGGAGGAGGTCATTCAGCACATTGAGCTTTCCCCATGCTATTTCATGGCCGAACATCTCCTCAATGCAGTTTTCCCCACACAATGTTCATATCCCAAAATATGTTTAAACATTATGAAATATAGTGCCTTCGGCCCATTAATATATCGTGAGTTCTCTGATAATTCTTGTTTATGGAGCGCGATTTGACTGCAATGCGATTCGTGAACCATTTTCTATAAAGTGAAATATCATCTCTGGCTTCCAATCTGTCACACCCTGTCAGAGTGTTATATATCTCACTGAGATCTCCACCCATTTTCCTAAAGCCCATGGAATACAGGCCGATTCACCCCAAACTCTGCTCCCACAACTAACCTGTCATCCCAGAGATCATTCTGGTCATCCTTCACTGCCTCAATGTCAGATTTGCCCTTTATTAGGTAAGGACACCAAAACTGCACACAACACTGCACAATGTTCGAGATGGGGTCCCACCAAGGCCCTGCGCAGTTGCAGTAAATGACCCTTACTCTTGTATTCTAAATCCCCCTGAAATGAAGGTGAATAACTATTTATCTTCCTACCTGCTTTCTGCTCCTGCAATATTGCTTTCAGTGACTGGTATACAGGGAGATCCAGATTTTTTTCAACGTTACAGCTCCCTACTTGCTGGGTCTGTATACACTGTATACAGCTTGCCAATTCCATTCCCAGTATTCACTTCCATGTTCAGAACTCACTGCCCTACATGGACTCGGAAGGCTGCGCAGAAATAAACAAAAATGCAGCTTAAGTTCATTTATTGATCAAATTTTTTCAACCAATCACTTTTCAAATGATGGGCTTCCATTCAATTGATCCCATCAATGTACACAACCTCTCATCTCTGCCATTGCTCTCCGTCTGCCAGATATTTGCCCAGTCACTCCACTTGTCCCAATCACTTTGGAATCATTTTTACATCCTCCTCATTCACTCACAAGCTGACATCGTTTAGTGCTGTCAGCAGACTTGGCAATATTGCAGTTGAGCCCCTCCACCAAAAAATATGATGTGTAATAGGAGTAGCTGGGTGCCAAATCTCGATCCTTGTTATATCCTCCAAGTCTTCCATTTAAAAAAAATGGTTTTGTTCCTGCTCACTGTTTCCTGCCAGCTTTTCCATTCTAAAACCATGACCATATATTAGCCCCAGTCCCATAGGATTCGAATTTGCACAATAGGCTTGGGGCTTTATCAAAAAATCTTTCTTGATTCCAATCGTATTGCGTTGATACCTTCTCCATAATTTTGCTCAAATATAATTCCTATTTCATAAACCTCTGTTGACTTTGTCTATGCCTATTAATTTCAGTCCAATAATTTCTCTAAAACCTTTTAGTTGATAATTTCATTTCATTCCCTTTTCCTCACCAGACTAAATTTCCTTAGTATTGCGAGGAAACTTTATTTATTTTTTTTATTCCGTGAAGGCATAACTGAAGTATTTGCTCCATTGATCTGCTATTTCCCTGTCCTCAATTATGTGGTATCAGACTGTAAGGAAGCTGCACCTTTTTCTCTTAATTTTGCCATTGACGTATTTTCAAAAGATATTACAAGTTCACTCATATACACTTTGATAAGACATTCTTCAGAAACCCAACAATTCCTATCTTAAGCTATTGAAGGATTGATCCTCCACAGCCATACAATACATAAGCACAGATTCTGTACTATCAGAAATACAGCACTGTATAAAGTAGCCCCACTTTCCAACAGAAAACCCGCCGCTGTGAATCTTATGGCATTTCAAAAGCATAACCATGTATTTTCTAATGTTTTTGAGGTTACCATGACAATTCCCCTCTCACGAAGTGCTTCCCAGACCCCAGCACACTTTGGGTGAAAAACAGTCCTCAAGTCCTCACTAAGCCTCAAACCCTTCACTTGAAAAATGTGTCCCTTTTATTAAAAGGACCATCTGTTATCTATCCATCCCGTCCATGTCCCTCGTAATCTTATCCTCCTAAATCACATCCCCCTCAGCCTCCTCTGCTCCAAAGTAAACAACCCGAGCTTATCCAGCCTCTCTCTATAGCTGATATGCTCCATCACAGGGAACATCCTGGTGAATCTCCTCTGCACCCCCTCCAGTGCAATCACATCCTTCCTGTAATGTACCTCCCAGAACGACACGCAGTATTCCATCTTGGCTAACAAAAGTTCCGCATAGCTCTTATAATCTATGCTCCGATATGTGAAGGCTGTGTTTCTGCTCCCGAACGCTTTCTCAAATTGTGTGTTACCCTGTCCAGCCACATTCAGAGATGTGTGGAGAAACACCCTCTGACCTTCCTAGTGTGCTGCCATTCATTGAGTCCTCCCCTGCCTGTTCATTCTTCCAAAATGCAGGACCTCATATTTATCAGGGTTACATTCCATCTCCCATTGATCCACCCATCTGACCATTCTATCTGTATCTTCCTGTAACATAAGACCTTCCTCCTCACAGCCAACCACCCGGCCAATCTTTGCATCAAACACAAACTTACTTATGACACCTCCAACCTCTCGTCCATATTCACAGCTGCAACCTGTATGATAATGCGTAAATTCACAAAACATCAGCTTATTTATTTAGAGACTAGTGTACAATGGTGTACCACGGGGATCAGTGCTGTGTCTCTTAATATTTGTGATTCGGAGGTGTTGGTGTTGGACTGGGATGGACAAAGTTAAAAATTGCATCACACCAGGTTATTCGGTGGCACGAGCTTTTGAAGTGCTTCACCAAAGCGCATAACCACCTGATGAAGAAGCAGCGTTTCGAAAGCTCGTGCCTCTGAATAAACCTTTTGGAGTATAACCCAGTGTTATGCAATTTTTAATTTGTCCACCCCAGTCCAACACCAACACCTCCGAATCACAAATATTAAGAGACACAGCACTGATCCCCGTGGTACACCACTTGGCACTTGCATCCAAACACAAACAGCCTTCTACGACCACCTTCTGTCTCCTCCCACTAAAGTTGATTTGGTTGCAACTTGGCAAATCACTAATGTTCCCTCGTTATTCTGTTCTGGTGGACACTCTTATAAAATATCTGGAGATTCTCATTGATCTTGCCTGCCAGTCGGCTTCCGTGCCCCTGTGTCAATTAGTCCCCTCCAAATGATGAATTTCCTCCTTATTGCAGATTTAAATGGCCTGTCCCAGATCCTGCCATTATTTGCATTTAATGTGGATTAGAATGCGTGGGAAGAGTTCTGTTCATTTCCAACTTGTCATATGTTTTGTGAATTTTCAAAATTTCACTGTGACCCAGCTCTCATTCTTTGAATCTCTAGAGAACACAGGCCGAGTTTCCTCATCAGGTCATCTCACCGTCTGAGGGATTAATCTGGAGAATATCCATTGAACTTCCTCTGTGGTCAGTATGTTCTTTCTGAGATTCGGTCACTAAAACTGTGCACAATACTCCAAGTATAGTCGTATCAACACGCTGTGACACTGCTTCAACATGTCTTTACATCAATGTTCTGACTCTCTTAAATGAAGGCAAACCAAACTTTAACTTTCCACTTGCATATCTTCCTCCAAATACCCTTCACATTCATTGCATTTACGGACTCACTGAGAAACCCTTGCGAAAATCCAATATCTGCAACTTCTACTGGTTCCCCATTATCTATGTTGTAAGAAACAACTTCAAACAATTCCGAAGTTTATCAAGTATGATTTCTCTATCAGAAATGCATGCTGATTCTCTCCATTGTTGATGTTAATTTCTAAATATCAAAAATGTCATCCTGTGTAATAGATTTCAACAGTTTCACTACAGATGTCGATTAATTGGTCTGCAGTTCTCCACACTATGTCTTCTTCCTTGCGTAGCTGTTTGGATCCCTTCCATTCATTTACAGTGCTTGGTTCACGTTTATCCATAATAGTTTCTGGCCTCTGCAGAATGTACAGGAAAACAAAACACAGTCATCGACAGTGCAATTAATACTACTGTTGGGGATTTATTTCTGACGTTTTGTTGAGAAGTACATTTGTTTCATTAGACTTAGCAATGCTCAATCCAGCTACATCTTCAAGTACTACCTTGTTACTGATTAGAATTGACTTTTTGTCTTCAGCCTCAGAAGGCCGATATGGTCACTTGGAATTACTGGGTGATTCCCTGGATATTACTCCAGGGAGACAGATGCAAAGTAACTGGTTATTTTCCTGGCCATTTCCCTGTTCTCCACAATGAACACTCCTCTCCCAATTACAAATTTCCATACTTGACCTTGCTTTTATTTTGTTTCCTTTGAAATATAGATCGTTGATTTATGCAGTCTTTGTGTTCCTGTGTGTTAGCAGGTATGCTCTCTGTTTGGTTTCCTTATCAGTTTCATGTCCTTCCTTTTCTGGATCGTAAACTTCAGAGAATTCACAGGTTTCCACAATATCTGGAATTCTTCTGAAGTCACTTCCTATGATTAATAAATTTTCTAATTTGTGATGTTAACCATCATTGGGTCACTTTCTCACTTTTTGGTGTTTGTACCAGAAATAAATAGACGTATTTTTCAGACTTTGCAGTATTTCTAAAACCTCCTGGTCCTGACCAGATATATTCAGGAACAGTGCAGGAGGATAGATAAGAAATTGCGGGAGCCCTGGTTGGTTCTTTTCCATCATCGCTGGTGAGGTCCCAGACGACTGGAGGGTAGCGAATACTGTGCCCTTATTCAAGGAAGGCTACAAAGGTAAACCTGGGAACTAAAGACCAGAAAACCTAAAATCTAGTGGGTAAGTTTCTTGAGAAGATTCGGAGAGATTGGATACACATGCATTTGGAAAGACAGGATGTGATTCGGTGTATGATTAGAATTGTGCTGGAAAAGCAGAGGAGGTCAGGCAGCATCCGAGGAGCAGGAAAATGGATGTTTCGGGCAAATGCCCTTCATGAAATTCAGCACGTCTTTGTGCATGGGAGATCATGACTCGTAAATAGATTGGAGTTCTTTGATGAAGTGACCAGCAACGTTGAGGAGGGCAGGGTGGTATCCATAGTCTATATGGATTCCAGGAAGGCCTCAATAAGGTTCCACATGTTCTGCTGCTCTGGAAGGTTAGATCATATGGAATTGAGCGGGAGCTGGCAAATTAGGTACAAAATTGGATTGATGGTAGGAAGCAGAGGGTAATACTGGAAGAATGCTGGTCAGACTGGAGGGCCTGTGACCAATGGAATGCCTCAGGGGTTGGTGCTGGGACCACTGCATATTACATATGTCTATGATTTAGATGAGAATGTACAGGCATGATTTGTAAGTTTGAAGACGACACGCAAATAAGCAGTCTCATGGCGAGTGAGGAAGGTTATCATAAATTTCAGAAATTGCAGCAGTATTTCATCAGCTGGGGAAGTGGACTGAGAAATGGCAAATGGATTTGAATAAAATATAAGTTCTTGCATTTTAGAAATTCAAATCAAGGTTGGAGTTTCATGGTGAATGGTTGGGTCCTTCGGAGTGTAGTGGAACAGAAGGACCTTGGAATTCAGGTGGATGGTTCTCTGGAAGCTGATTCAGAGGTAGACAGTGCAGTGAAGGACGTTTGTGGCACATTGGCCTTAATCAGTGTATTTCACTGAGTATCAAAATTAGGGAGTTATGTTGCAATTATACAGGACGCTGCTGAGGCCATATTGGTAGCGTTATGTTCAGTTTTGTTCACTTTGCTATAGGAATCATGTTATTAAACTGGAAAGAATGCAGAAAAAAAAATAAGGATGTTACTAAGGACTCAATGGACTGAGTTATAGGGACAGGTTGGACAAGCTAGGACATTTTAATTTTGTGTGTGTGTGAGACTGAGGGAGAATCATATTGAAGTCATGGATAGAGTGAATGAAGCCAGTCTTTTTTTTCCCCGAGGTTGGGCAATCACAGATCAGTTTAAAGTCAGAGGAGAATGAATAAAAGGGAATCTGAGGAACAACCTAATTGCAAACATATGGAATGAGCTACCAGGGGAAGTGATTGATTAACAACATTTAAAGGCATTTGGACAAATACACGGATAGGAAAGGATTAGAAGTATACGGGGCAATGGCAGGGAAATGGGGTTAGCGTGGATGGACATTTTGTTCAGAATGGACAGTTTGGGCTGAAGGGCCTGTCTCCGTGCTTTCGTACTCTATGACTCTAACAACCATTGCTTGTCTCCCACTGAATGTTATTTTGTACTTTCCAAATTCACTGGAGCTGTCTTGACCCTCTCGCCTCCAGTCTTCCATGATGTTTAACTAGAAAGTTCAAGCATTCTCTATTGTGCGTAGACGCCGTGTAAAATGCACTCTATTAATGTCATTATTCCTTAAAATCTGCTTCATTACAAGGTTATTAATTCATCATTCGGACCAGACAATAGTAAATCCAATGAAACCTGCTCTCTAGTTTTCTTCACAACATACACTTCAACCCACCTAATATAAACTTACGGAATTTATTTTTCACAACATGAGCAGTCACTTAGTTAACGCAGTCCAGATGCAATTTGAGTCCATCCAATAAGATTGCAGTATCCACAATTCGTACATATCTAATTTCCAGAGCATATGTTGCTCAGATTGTCTGCTAGCGTTTTGGTTTGGTATATAACACACCAATATTTGCTTCTCCTTTCTATCTGTAAGCTCCACCTAAACTGATTCTGTGGAAGCTGAGGGACAGGTCTGTGTTGTTTTTAGTGACGGACTTGGACAAGACATTCGGGGAGCCTCACCTCGACGTTGAGAATATCTGAAGAAATGTCCTGCAATACAGGATAAGCATTGATATCCTTCCCGCTCTGTCAGGATAAGAGTTACCGTATACTCTCTGATCCCTCACACTCACTGTATATCTGTTATAGCACCTACCCCCGAACAAGGTTCACGCTCTGTCTCCAAATAAGGCTCAGGCACGACCACTCTCACGATTGAATTAAGTAACTTTCTTCTTCACTTTCTCTGTCACCTACACAGTACCCCGCACACTAATAATACTATATGAATTCAAAACTGTTGACTGACTAATTCCAGACACCTCACAATTCCCCCCAACTACACCAGCACTAACAGCAGGGTCACCCATTCCCACTCTCCCTCCAACCTTCCCATTTTCCCATTCCAGGAGGAAGAGCCTGGAATAGGACAGAAAGGCAAAGCCGGGTGATGAAGTGCCCGATATCCATTCCCTCGCCCCCTCCCCTTGCCAAGTGGGTAGGACACTGGTATGAGCCAGAGAGGGCAGGGACGCCTCGTGTGGAGATTCTGAAACATAAATATCCCAGCGACCGATTAAGGAGCAGTGCTCAGTGAAAGACAATTCTCACTTTAAACCCACTGACAGTTCCAACGACAGTCCTTTCACTTCCAAAAAAAAGGACACAGATACCTCACTGCACAGAAGATGCAGACACACAAATACACAGAACGATTGGGAAACAACCCAATATGCGAACACGCACAATACTTACAAGGAGATAGGCATACACACAGGTAGAAACACATAGAGACATATACAGTCACATAAAAATAGACACAAAGACAGTTAAGAAACACACAGGCTGATACATAGACAGACAGACAGACATAGCCACACAAACACACAGATAACAAGCACATGGACACGCACATACAAACACACACACACACACACACACATAGACACGCACACATAGACATGCACACACATACGCACATGTACACACACATACACAAGTGCAGACGCAAACACACAAACACACGCAGTCCCAGAGGAACAGAAACTAGTGTCATTAAAACGCAAATCGATATGCTTTGGATTTGTAAGGATATCAAGGATTCTAGGGAGAAGGCAGAAGAATAAGATTGAGGTACATATAAAAATAATTTAACACGATTTTAGACTCGATGGGTCGAATGGCCTCATTCTGCGCCTTGCTTTAATGTTCTTGTGGTGTAATGCTATCAAGTATTCTCTATCTGAGACAGCAGCACAGGCTGGGTTTGATACATATTTGATTGGAAATGGTCAGCGGGAATGTGGGACAGGTTTGAAGTCCAGACTGCTTGTTTATTCCTAATTATTGTGTCCTTATGTCTGAAAAGAAGTGGTGATTTGATGTTAGGTTAACACGGTTAAAGGTAAAGGGTCCCACAATGAAATAAGGACGTCCCTTTCACTTTAGTTTTGTGCTATCTGTAGTGTACTCATCCTTAGGGAGCAGTGAATACTCGGTTATTGAAGATGTTCAACGCTGAGCTTGACTGATCTTTGCCGGACAGGAGAGTCAATGATTATTGGGAACAGACCAGATACGGATAGTCAGACACAATCGGATTAGTTATGAGCATTCTGAACAGTGCAGCCAAAAGGACAACTGCTGCCCCACCCCATGCACTGTGCCCTCAATCCACACTTGAGTCTGTTACAGAGATGTACTGCTGCCCCTACCCCATGTGTTGTTCCCTCTATCCACCCCTCAAGGCTATCACAGAGACATACTGCTGCTCCTACCCCTTGTGTGTTCCCTGAATCTAGCCCTCACAGCTGTTACAGAGATATACTGCTGCCCCGACCCTATGTGTGTTCGCTCAATCCACCCTCGATGCTGTTACAAGGTAGGGGACCACCGCTTTCAGCCAGGAAGGATCATTACAATGAGACGGGAGGAGACCATTCTGCCCCTCGAAGAAGTTACACAGGAATAGAGAATGAAGTAATTCAGCTTGTTGAGTACATTACACAGCCCAGGAGGAGACGATTCAACTCACCTTAGGTGCTACACAGGAACAGGGAAGCTGTCACTAACAGGAAATAGAGAGTAGAGGTAAATATTTATTTTCAGGTTGCAAAACTGTAACTAATGCAGTTCTCTAGAGACCACTGTGGGATCATCAATGACAAATAATCTGTATCAAAGATCTGGTGAAAGGGAACTGAATGGCGCAAAGCTCATTTAGTGCATCACCAAGATGATCATTCAAGATGTCGTCAAATAGAGGTACTGAGTCTGCAATGTGATACAGACAGGGAAGGTTAGTGAGAACATCTTCAGCAGAAAGAACATAAGGTCAGTTGTCTACTGTGGCAGGAAGGATAAAACAATGGTGAACAATTCAAATGGAGAGAGATTGCAGAACTCTGTGATACTGGCTGTTTTCATGTTCCTGGGACATGAATCATATGAAATCAGTCTGCAGATGCAGCAAGTGATTTGGAAGGTAAGTGGAATGATGCTGTTTCTGGCAAAGGTTATCACGTTTAATGAGGAATGTTTTACTGCATCTGTACGGGGCATTGCTGAGACCACATCGGATACACTGTGTGCAGTTTTGATCGCCTAAACTTAAGAAAAGCGATATAATCATTTCAAAAGATTTTCATAGATGCTTCCCTTCACTCATTCCTGGAAGGAAGGTCTTTTGTTATGGGGGATTATAATTTTGATCTGAGATGAGAAATCTTCTTGAAGCATACATGACTTTCTGAAATGTGTTTCAGCTGGATGCATATTTCCTCTTGTTATGGAGTTTAAAGCTAGAGAATAAATTTAAGAATAAGATGTATTGATATCAACACACGTATTATATAGACATCGACCCATATTTACAAATTACACAGACGCATATAAACATGCCATCAGCTGTTGAAGCAGGGACTTTTTTTCTAATGAAAGGCACTGTGTACAACAACAGGGATGATGCACCTTCATATCGACCATTATCATCTGTTCTGGAGAATGCTCCAGGAGAGCACACATGGCCCAGTTTGATGTTCAGTTGACATTATTTTTCAACACAGAGAGGGAGAAAAATGTTCCCTGCCTGAGAAGCAGAGCTGATTGATCTCTCTCTCTTACTTTGTCCACCCAATAGCAAAATGTGAGACCTGAAAAGCCCTGAGTTATCTTCAGCACTTGTGAAGGATTCCTGGTGAGGACTCATTGGAATCTCTTCACTGCTGGAAGCAAAGGTAGTTCAGCCAAATCCAACTGTTCCACAAATAAATCCCAATACCAACAGCTTGTGTGAGCAGAATAATTTCAAAGGCAGAAGAACATTTTGGACACTATCGTTTACTATTTGTTGTGAGTTCAACTTCCCGCATTTCACATTTTTCTCAAAAATGACTCAGTCCGAGTCCTATACAATTCGTCATAACACTAAACTGGCTACTTCTAAACGTTTTTGTAACCAGTGGAGGAGTGGGACTTTAAAAGGACACAGTGACCCTCTAACATTTGTCGGAACACGAATTAGAAATTCTTATTGGACTGTTTATGTGGGAATTCCCTTTATCAAACATTTGTGGTGCCTGGATGATTGCATTTGTTGAAAGTTGTGCTGTATTCAAACATTTGACAGAGAAGTTCATGCAGGAAAATTGTATACAGGCAGAAAAGTGCTGCTGAAACCACAATCAGAGCAGCTATGATCTTAGTGTCTTGTGGAACAGTGACAACGTGTCTAATGACCCACTCCTGCTCCTCAGTCCTATGTTCCTATGTTCAATTCAGCCCCTCAGAACTCCTGCACTGGTACTGACGGGGGCATCTTGCGCCAAATACCAGGTCCACAGTAACACAGGATCTCATTCATTCACTCCAGGCTGTCACACATAGTTTGGTGTGGGTTGGAAAATGTTACTTCAAAACCCAGGCTGGATTCGAAAGACAGCTCTGGTCTCTTTACAGAGTGTCTACTCTCTGCATCTTATGCTTCATTTGTTGGTCATGGTATAGATCCAGATTCACTGTGAATTCAGCCCCAAGACCTCACTAAGAGATGACTCATAAAGTACATAGCTCTCTCTGATTGCAACGTTCAGTAACAGAACGTGCAGGAAAATTACAACCATTAACTTTATAATTACAGAATATGGAACAGGATCAGGTAGTTCGGATAATCAAGCCATTGTATACGATCATGGCCGATCTACTGTTCGTATTAAGTAATCTTTAAAGTCCAATTCTTCACATCCTCTCAGCTCTCTTACAGGTCAAAAATTCATCCACCTCCTTTTTAAAATACTTTCAGTGATGTAGGTTCCCTAGCTCTCGAGAAAAGATATTTCCTGACATTCACTACCCTTTGTGAGAGGAAAACACTCCCCACACAGACATTGTCACCTGTTGATATGAACAAGAGGGGAACACTGGGGCTCAGCAAATAGTGAAGAGCCTTGATATCAAGGCAGTATTTGACTGAGAATGTCATCGGAAGTGCCATCTTATTTGAGCTGAATGGAAATCAGGTGTCCCCTCCCGACTGGCTGAGGTCTTTCAGAGCACAAAGGAAGATGCCTGTTTGGGGGCCGAAAATCTCAGTCCCAGGACATCTCTTCAGGAGATCATCAGGGTAGCTTCCTCAGCATAAACATCTTCAGCTGCTTCATCAATGTATTTCGCCAACATAAGACCGGAGGTGGGGATGGTCACTGAGGGTTACACAATGTTCAGAACATTTTGTTCCCCATCAGCTCCTGATGCAGCCTGTGTCCGTATTCAGTAAGACCCGGACAGCATTCAGGCTTGTGCTGTTAAAGTGTCGGTAACATTCATGTAACAGTGCTGTCAGACACAGTTAAAAGAGGAGCTCATTCAACATCTCAAGCTTGTTACATACAGAAATGTGGAAGCCATTCAGCCCATCAAAACTACTGAACAAGAAGAGGGGCAGCCTATTCAATACTCCTGCTTGTTCCACCGGAAGAGAAAGGGTCTGGTCAGTACATGGAGCTATTAAACAGGATCAGGTAGAGTCCAATCAGACCCTTGAACCTGTTTTTCATGGGACCTGGAGGAGGCCATTCAGCCCCACGAGATTGTTATACATGAACAGGAGAGTGTCACTGATGCTCCAATACAACAAACCAATGGAGCGGAAACTGCACTCATGAATGGCTGTACGAGGTTCCTCGTGGGTCCATCGCCAGTGGAACGTCTGCTACTTTAACGTGGTTTGCTTGCAGTGAGGAGGGAAGCCAGATGTATTGTATCAAGTCTCAATGAGGCATCTTCCATCTCTGAGTTGACAGATCTATATTCTCCATGGAGGTCAGAAGATGATGGGAATAGTTAACTGTTTTAGAGTGAAGGCATTGTGGCTGCTGTCAGGATTTTGGATAACGTGATGTTTAATGTCGGAGCACACACCAGATGCACTATATTCAAAGTCTGACTCTCTCTCTCTCTCTCGCTGTCTCTCTATCGATATTGGGAGTGGGGGTGGGATGAGGGGAACGTCCTCAGAGGCTCTTGTAACCTGAGTAAAAACAAGCCATTGATTTTATCACCGTATCAATATCTGTTTAGAACATCATGAGAGACTGTCCATTAGCCTTTAGTTTCAATGCAATCATCTTTTATTCTCTCACAGCGCTAAAGATTAATCGTCATTCACCCCTCATTTTACCACCATCCCAGGGATTAGTCTGGTGAAAAACCTTTGCACTCTATCTGTGGCAGGACGATTATTTCTTATAAGGGAAAGAAAATCTGTCCACAATTTCCCAATACTGCCTCAACAACACTCTCAGGTTTGATCACAATAATTTCTTTTCCTCACTGAGACATCTCCTTTTCTTTCTTGTGGCGTAAAATGCCTTTCCTTCTCGCTAAACTGCGCCTGACGTGGAATTTAAAAGTTCCTTACATTTATATGTGAGCATCAATACAGCCAACACCAGAGGTGCTACGGGAGATGGACATCACACTCAGGAAATAGACTAAGAAAGAATGCACTTGAAATAAGGAATGGTCACCCACCTGAATGGAAATGAGCTGTAGGAATATGGGAAACTATTCTTCCCTCATAGGTCAGGCCAACATGTTATGCCTATCTTGAGTGGGCGGCACGGTGGCACAGTGGTTAGCACTACTGCCTCACAGCGCCAGAGACCCGGGTTCAATTCCCGCCTCAGGCGACTGTCTGTGTGGAGTTTGCACGTTCTCCCCGTGTCTGCGTGGGTTTCCTCCGGGTGCTCTGGTTTCCTCCCACAGTCCAAAGATGTGCAGGTCAGGTGAATTGGTCATGCTAAATTGCCCGTAGTGTTAGGTAAGGGGTGGATGTAGGGGTATGGGTGGGTTACGCTTCGGCGGGGCGGTGTGGACTTGTTGGGCCGAAGGGCCTGTTTCCACACTGTAAGTAATCTAATCTATTTGAAATGAGTGGCTGGTCCTGCTGTTCCACAGGACAGTAAAGAGTAAAACACATTGCTGTGGGCTTAGCAGTCACACAGAGACCTGATCAGGGAAGGATGACCCATTGCCTTCACGAAAGGACATGAGGCAAGCAGATGGGCTTTTTATACTTAATGATGATGGTTTCACTTCAATGCCACCAATTTCATTCATATTAACAGATTATTATGCTATGGCTCTTGATCATGATTCAATGACTTGAGCACCATGAATTATCTTCCCGTCAGACAGTTTCTATGAAGAGAACAAGTTAAACATTTCAAGTGAAATTATTTTGCGATTGACATGTGGTTAGAAGTGGCTTGAAACAGGTGATTCCGGATTTAACAGAGGCTCAAATGATGGTTTACCCAAAAGGTGCACTGTGTCTGAGGAGCAGACGCGAGATCACGAAGGTGATACTGGACAGAATAAGCGAATGCGGAGGATATGGAGATACCGATCTGTGCAGGGACAGAAGGATTATGAAGTTTTAGAGTTTCTCCTCGCATACTGGTGAGTCGTTTGAAAGTAGTAATCTGCTCATTATAATTTCTAAGGAATGGGATTTTTTCATTGGAGCTGAAAACGATGACTTCCACCTTTCCCAATTTCAATAATGTGAACAACAGTTCAGTTTAACCTGCTTTAATAGTCAGTTAGAATGACTTACCAGGAACACCAACTATAGCGAGGATGGGATAGTAACCACCTTGAATAACACTCAGTACATCATAGATCCTCCATACTAATGATACCCAAGGTTTGGAAAGCCAGTAAAGACTAGTTGAAAAACTCCTGTCCATTGTTGGATCAATCCAGTCTAATGCTCTCAGATTCTGATATCTCCTCCCTGTCTCTCTGGCGCTGCTGATCCCTGTACTGTTGGCAATGTTCCCACTCATACTATGGGATAACACATTGAACTGAATCCTTAATTAATAAAAGAGGCAAGCCCTCCAGTGACACAATTAGGATCCACGGAGACTGACATTATTTCCAGTCACAGAACAAATAGCTACAGCCAACGCCTTTCAAATCAAATTGTTTAATTAAAATTCAAAATAATGATTAACATTTACACAGTCTGGATTGGATATGCGAGGGTGAATGAGGGAATGAATGTTGAGTCTGGTAGATTAATTGTGTGTAACCATTCAGTCTGCATTGGATATGAAAGTAATACCAGAGGTTTATCGGAACACCAACATGTTTCTCTGCTTATAAATGGAAACATAGACCCTGTAACTACTGTTGAGGCATCAGTAAGAGATTGAGAGAAATTTTATAGGCCATGATCTGGAGACAATATGTACTTAAGGCAGTGTGGGGTTACAACAGACAGACAGCATTCATATGTTAACAGAGAATTGTACCTAAGTGACAATGGGGACTCCAGATGATGGAGAATTCAGTGTAGATAAAGCATGATATTGGAGAAGGCACAGAAGGTCAGGCAGCAACCGAGGAGCAAGAGAGTAAACGTTTCAGGAAGGGCCCTTCTTCAGAACTGCGAAGGGGCAAAGGGGCTGAGAGATAAATGGGTGGTGGGGTGAGGCTGGGGGAAAGGTTGGTGATAGGTGGGCGAAGCTAGGAGGTGATAGTGAGAGGTCGGTGGGGAGTTGGAGCGGATAGGTGGGAAGGAAGATGGACAGGTAGGTTCCCACGAGAGGGCGGATCTGAGTCGGAGGGTCGGATCTGGGATCTGGGTCGTCGAGGCGAGATTTGCAAATTAGTGAGTTCAATGTTCATGCGGTGTGTTTGTCGGATCCCGAGGAAGAAGCTGAGGTGTTCCTGGCGACATCCTCGTATATCTCTTCTGAACCCTCTTCAGCTTAATAATCTCCTTCCAATAACAGAACTGAACAAAGTACTGCAAAAGAGGCTTCATCAATGTCCTGCACTATCTCAGCATGACTTCTCAATTTCTAACCCCAAATGTCTGAGCAATGAAGTAGCCTTAAACAGCTTGTCTATAAGTGCCACAAACTTCTGTGAATTCGATCTGCACCTGTGGGTCCCTCTTTTCTATAACACTACCAACGCACTACTATTAATTGCAAGAGCCCCCGCTTTTTATTTGACAAAAATGCAATACCTCGCATTTATCCATATTAAAGTTGAACTGCCACACCTCAGCACAGTGAGTGATATTACTGCCCCCTCACCCTTCTGCTTCAGGTTTAAAAGACCCTCCCCTCTCCAGAAGGCCTATATCTCAGGCCTTGAGTTTTCCAAAGATCAAAGCTTGATTTGCTTTGTGCAAGCAGAGGGAGGAGAGGGTAAGGAGAGGCTGGGAAGTAAACCGATGCCTTGTATCACTTAATCATTTCAGGAAGAATGAAGCCACGTGTCAAAGGTTGGAAACAGTGGCCAGTGTTTTTGGCCAGAAATTGTGCTCGTTCCTATTCTCTGGTGTTCAGTTTTGATATCTATTCGAGATCCCTCACATTGCAGAGTGTTTCTGCAAGATTTCATGCCCTAATATTGCAGATTACAGATAATAGCCATTTAAGTTGGAAATCATAGCCAAGCAATTAAAGAAGTTGCTTGGCAGAGCACGTGCACTCATCATCATATATTTGAGGCTAATACCTTTTATTTGTTTAACAATGAAAACTATTGCCTGACTTTTTCAGTAATGTTAATCAGAATGTAATAAATCCATATAAAGCTGAAAACTGACACATAAATTCTGGGCATGGTTTAAGTCTTGTGTGGTGGATAGCACCCCTGACCCGGGGGAGAGCTCTGGATTCGATTCCCTTCCATGAACTGTGGTAGTGTCACTTTCTCTGGAACAGATGGTCTCGATTATGTTGTGGAGGTGTGTCACAGTATGTTCAAAGAAAGCTGATGAACAAACACACAGGAGAATCATGTTGCAGCTTAAGGGGCTATTGTTGAGCGGTGGTAGTGTCCTGACCTCTGACCTAAAGGTTCACATCCCACAGAGATTTTTCAATATATGTCTGAGCACGTGGAAAAAAATGATTTTTGAAATGTGACTTGATGGAGTCCATGCAAGGACTGCACAAAACACTACATCGGACAAACAGGAAGACAGCTAACGATCCGTATCCACGAACACCAACTAACCACGAAACGACACGACCAGCTATCCTTAGTAGCCACACACACAGATGACAAGCAACATGAGTTCGACTGGGACAACACTACTATTATAGGACAAGCCAAACAGAGAACAGCCAGGGAAATCCTAACTGCATGGCACTCATCCACAAATTCTATCAACAAACACATCAGCGTGGACCCAATATACCGGCCACTGCAGCGGACAGCTGGAACTGACAACCAGAAGCGGCAGAGATAAACCACTATAAATGCTGGAGGAAACATCACAGAAGGGCTTTACAGGAGGCACCCAAGCACTGAGGATGTCACCTAGAGAGGGTACGAAACGTCTGCAACATAAATTCCCAGCTCGATGAACAGAACCACAACAGATGAACACAGAAGCACAGACAAACCAACCTGCACCACCACGTAGTCTTTTGTCAGTGAACCGGTGCACACAGAAACACACACACACACAACCCTTCTCCACCAAGTTGTTTCCTGCTATTGATCAGATATATAGAGAAACACACACACACAATCCCCCTCTACAACTCTGTCTCCTGCCATTAAACAGAAATACACAGCAATGGACACACACAACCGTCTAACAACACGCTGTCTCCTGCAATTCAACTGATATATAAATAAAACACACATGTACGCAACCATCCATCGCCACCCTGTCTCAAATTATTAAACAGGGATACACAGAAACACATCCACACCAACCCGCAACAATATCTGTCTCTTGTTATTAAACAGTTATTGACAGAAACACAAGCACACAACCTTCACCACTAGCCGGTCTCCTGGCATTAAACAGATATATGCAGAAAAAAACACACAACCCTCCATCATCACGCTGTCTCCTTCAATTAAATAGATATATACAGAAACACACACACACAACCCTCCACCAAAACTCTGTTTCCTGCATTAATCAAATATCCAATGAAACACACAACACAACCCTCCACCACCACGTTGTCTCCCGCCATTAAGCAGTTTTTACAGAGAAGCACACACACGCATACACACACACATAACCCTCCACTAACACCCTAACTACAGTCAATAAACAGATACACACAGAAAAACACACAAAACTCTAAATCACCATCCTGTCTCCTGCCATGAAACAATTATAACAAAAACACACGCACAAAACACTCCATGTCTGCCTTGTGTTCTGTGATTAAACAGAAATACACAGGAACACACACACACACACACACACACACACACACACACACACACACACACACAAAATCATCCACGACCACACTGTCTCCTGTCCACACTCACACACACAATGGTCCGCCATCACACATTCTCCGGCAATTAAACAGGAATTAACAGAAACATACACACATCTCGACACCATCCCCCTGTCTCCTGCCATTAACTTGACATACACAGAAACACACACACAACCCTTCACCACCACAGTGTTTTCTGCCATTAAACAGATATGCATGGAAACACACACACATGCACACACAATCCTTGTCACCCAATTTGTTCCCTGCCATTAAACAGACATACACAGAAACACACATACACAAAACCCTTCACCAAACCATTGTTTTCTGCCAGTAAACAGATATACACATAAACACATACACACACACAACCCTCCTTCGCTGCCCTGCCTCCCACCATTACACAGAGATATGCAGAAATACATACACACCAACCTGCACCAATATCTGTCTCCTGTTATTTAACAGATATAGACAGAAACACAAGCACACAACCTCCCACCACCACCCTGTCTCCTGCCATAAAACAAATATATGCAGAAACACACACACAAAACCCTCCAGCACACCCTGTTTCCTGCCATTAATCAGATAAACACAGAAACACGCACAAAACTAAACGACCTCTGTCTCCTTCCATTAAACAGATATACACAGGAACACGCACACACAAGCCTCCACGATCATCCTGTCTGCTGCCATTACACAGATGTACACAGAACCAAACACACACACAGACACGCACACTCTCTCTCCAGCGATTAAGCAGGTATAACTAGAAACGCACACACATCTCGACACCATCACCCTGTCCCCTGCCATTAAATAGACATACACAGGAACACACACACACGCGCACAACCCTTGACACCCAATTTCTTTCCCGTCATTAAGCAGATATACACAGAAACAAACACACAACCCTCCATGACCACCCCGTCTCCTGCAATTAAACAGATACATACAGAAATCCACACGCAAACCTCTATCAACACCCTGTGTCTGGCAGAAACACTCACTCACCATCCTCCCTCACCACACTGTCTCCTGCTATGAAACAGAAATTTACAGAAACATGCAGACAACCCTTCACCACCACCCTGTCTCCTGTCATTAAACAGATATACACAGGAACATACACACACCACCCTGTTCCCGTCATTAAACAGATATGCACTGAAACACACACACATACCCAACCCTCCACCACCACCCTGTCTCCTGTCAGTAAACTGATATACACAGAAACACAGACCCATACATCGCTCTACCACCACCTTGTCTCCTGTAATTAAACAGATATGCAATGAAACACACACATATCTCTCCACCACCACCCTGTCCCCAGCACTTAAATAGATATACACAGAAACACACACACGCACAACCCTTCCAAGACTACCCTGTCCCCAGCACTTAAACAGGCATACACAGAAACACACACACAACCCTCCATCACCACCCTGTCTCCTGCCACTGAGCAAATATACACAGAAATGCACACACACACACATCCCTCGAGCACCATCCTGTCTCCTTGCATTAAACAGATATACACAGAAACACACAAACCTTCCAAGAACACCCTGTCTACTGCCAGTAAGCACATAGACACAGAAACACAGACACACTACATTCCACCACCACACTGTCCCTTGCCATTAAATAGAGTTACGCCGAAACACACACGCATCAGCCTCCTCCACCACCGTGTCCTGCAATTAAACTGATATATACAGAAACATACACACATATTTCAAGTACCACCCTGTCTCCTGTCATTAAACAGTTATAGACAGAAACACACACACATCCCTCCTCCACCACATTATCTCCTGTCATTAAACAGTTATACACAGAAACACGCACACACACTATCCTCCACCACCAACCTGTCTCCATCCCTTAAATAGATGTATACAGAAACACACTCACACAACAATCCACGAGAACCCTGTCTCCTGCTATTAAACATGTACACACAGATATACGCACACAACCCTCCATCACCACCCTGCCTCCTGCCATTAAACAGATATACACAGAAACACGCACACATGCAGAACCCTCCACCACCAGCCTGTTTGCTGCCATTAATCAGATAGACACATAACCACACACACACCTCCCCAATCACACACTCTCCGGTGATTAAACAGATCTAAACAGAACCCACACATCTCGACACCAACACCCTGACTCCTGCCATTAAACAGACATACACAGAAACACACACTCAACCCTCCACCACCACATTGTTTTCTGCCATTAAACAGACATACACACACACACACACACACACACACACACACAAACACACACACATATGACACACAACCCTTCAACAGCAATTTGTTTCCTGTCATTAAGCAATTAAACAGATATTTACAGAAACATTTAGACAACCCTCCACCACCACCTGGTCTCTTGTCATTAAACAGATATACACAGAAATACGCACACCCATTCCTCCAACACCACCCTGTCTCCTGTCATTAAACAGAAATGCACTGAAACACACACATCCCTCCACCATCACCGTGTTTCCTGCCTTTAATCAGATATACACAGGAACACACACTCAAGACACTACACCACCACCAATCTGTCTCCAGCCCTTAAATAGATTTTAACAGAAACACACACTCACACAACCCTCCAAGACCACCATGTCTCCTGCCATTGAGCAGATATACACAGAAATGCACACATGCATTACACTCGACCACCTCCCTGTCTCCTGCCATTAAACAGATATAAACAGAAACACACACACAACCTTCCACGAACATCCTACCTACGCACAAACCTCCAACACCACCTTGTTCTCTTGGCATTGAGCAGGTATATGCAGAAATACACACACACACAACCCTCGACCACCACCCTTTCTCCTGCCAATATCCAGATATACACAGAAACACACACACAATCCTCCAACACCACCTTGTTCTCCTGTCATTGAGCAGAGATGTACATAAATACACACACACACAACCCTCCACCACTACACTGTCTCCAGCCCTTAAACAGATCTACCAGATACACACACACACAAATCTCCACGACCACCCTGTCTCCTTCCCATAAACAGATACACACAACACAGACACAAATCCCTCCACCACCACCCTGTCTCCTGCAATTAAACATATATAAACAGAAACGCACACATCATCCTCCTCCACCACCCTGTCCCCTGCAAATAAACAGATATAGACAGAAACATGCACGCATATCTTCAGCACCACCCTGTCTCAAGTCATTAATCAGTTATATACAGAAACACACACACAACCCTCCAACACCACCCTGTTCTCCTGCCGTTGAGTATATATAAACAGAAATACATGCACACAAACCCTCGACCTCTACCCTGTCTACTGCCATTAAACAGATATACACCGAAACACAGACACATACAGAACTCTCCACCACCACTCAGTTTCCTGCATTAATCTGCTATACACAGAAACACACACACAACCCTCCACGAACACCAGTCTGTCTCCTGTCATTAAGCAGACATAGACAGAAAAGCACACACAACCCTGCACCACCACCCTATCAACTACCATTAAACAGACATGCACAGAAAAATAAAACACACACAGACAACTCTCCACCAACACTCTGTCTCCTGGCATTAAACAGATATACACAGAAACACACACACCCAACCCTCCACCACCACCTGTTCTCGTGCCAATGAGCAGATATACACAGAAATGCACACACAAAACCCTCGACCACCAGCCTGTCTCCTGCCATTAAACAAATATACACAGAAACACACAAACACAACCCTCCATCATCACGCTGTCTCCCTCAATTAAATAGATATACACAGAAACACACACACAGCACTCTATAGAAACTCTGTTTTCTGCCATTAATCAGATATATATACTGAAACACACAACACAACCCTACACCACCACGTTGTCTCCCGATATTAAGCAGATACACACACACACACGCACACACCTTCAACAGCAATTTGTTTCCTGTCATTAAGCAATTAAACAGATATTTACAGAAACATATAGACAACCCTCCAGCACCACCCGGTTTCCTGTCATTAAACAGATATACACCAAAACACGTGCACCCAATTCCTCCAACACCACCTTGTCTCCTGCATTTAAACATATATTCACACAAACACACAGACACACCACCCTCCTCCACCACCCTGTCTCCAGCAATTAAACAGATATATACAGAAACATAAATGCATATCTTCAGCACCACCCTGTCTCCTGCCATTAAACATTCATACACAGAAACACACACGCACACACAACCATTGACCACCAATTTGTTTCCTGTCATTAAGCAGAAACACAACCTCCACAACCATCCTGCCTACATTCATTACACAGTTATATACAGAAACACACACTCACCAACCTCCAAAACCACCCTGTCTCCTGCAATTAAACAGATATTTACAGAAACATGCAAGCAATCCTCCACCACACTGTCTCCTGTCATTGAACAGATCTACACAAAAACACACACACACACCACCACGACCACTCTCTCGCCTATCATTAAACAGATAGACGCAGAAACACACACACAACACCTTCCACCACAACCCTGTCTCCTGCCATTAAACAGATATACATAGAAATACACACACAGCGGCACGAAGGCACATTGTTTTCTGCCATTAAGCAGATATGTGCAGGTAAACACGCACAACCATCAACCGCCATCATGTCTCCTGCCATGAAACAGATGTACTCAGAAACAAACACATACCAGCCTCCACCACCAGCCTGTCTCCTGCAATTAAACAGATAAAAACAGAAACACGCACATAGAGAAACCTCCACCACAACCCTGTTTGCGTCCATAAATCAATTATACACAGAAACGCACACACAACCTTCCACTACCATCCTGTCTCCTGCAATTAAACAGATATACACAGAAACACGCACACACGACATTACACCACCAAGTTGTTTTCTACCATCGATCAGATGTACACAGAAACACACACAACCCTCCACTACCACCCTGTCGCCTGCAATTCAATAGATATATACAGAAACACATTCACTCTACCCTCCACTACGACCATGTCACCTGCTATTAAACCGATGTATGCAGAAACACACACACACACAACCCTCCACCACCACCTTATTTCCTACCATTAAGCAGATTTTCACACAAACACGCATACTATACTCCACCATCACCCTGTATCCTGCAATTAAACAGGTATACACAGAAACACACACATAAACCTCCACCACCAGCCTGTCTCCAGCCAGTAAACAGATATACACAGAAACACACATACAACCTTCCACGAACACCCTGCCACCTGACCTTAAACAGATATACGCAGAAACACACATACATACACAACCCTCCACCCCCACCCTGACTCCTGCTAGTAAGCACATAGATATAGAAACAAGTACAGTCTACCCTCCACCACCACCCTGTCTCCTACCAGTAAGCACATCGACACAGAAACTCAGAAAATATACTCTCCACGACCACCCTGCCCCCTGCCATGAAATAGATATACGCAGAAACTGACAAACGCACACAATCACACGCAACACTCCATGAACACCCTGCCTCCTGCCATTGGTCAGATATACACAAACACACATACACACACACACACACCAAACTGTCTCGTGTCATTAACCACATATACACAGAAACACACACACACACACACACACACACACTCACTCAAACCTTCTTGGCCACCCTGTCTCCTGTCATCAAACAGTTATACACTTCGTCGAAATTTACAGCTGGGGGAACGGCAGTTACGATGCGATTCGGCAAGATTTAGGACGCTTAGGATGGGGAAGGAACCTGCAGGGGATGGGCATATAAGGAATGTGGAGCTTATTCAAGGGAAACCTCCTGAGTGTCCTAGATAAGTATGTACCTGTCAACAGGCTCTCCCTGCAGAGCGCGGGAGCCGTGGTTTATGAAGGACGTGGAATCTCTGGTCAAGAGGAAGAGGGAGGCTTATGTTAGGATGAGATGTGAAAACTCAGGGCGCTTGAGCGTTATAAGGTCGCCAGAACAGACCGAAAGAGAGAGCTCAGAAGAGCCAGGAGGAGACATGAGAAGCTGTTGGGGGATAGGATCAGGGTAAACCCTAAGGCTTTCTATAGGTATTTAAGGAATAAAAGAATGACAAGAGTAAGATAAGGTCCAATCAAGGATATTAATGGGAAGTTGTGTGTGGAGTCAGTGGAGATAGGGGAAGCACTAAATTAATATTTTTAGACAGTATTCACTCTAGAAAACGATAATTTTGCCGAGGTGAATACTGAGATCCAGGGAACTAGATAAGGTGGGATTATACTCGATACTCTAACCAATAAAGGAAAGCATACCAAACGCCTTCTTCACTATCTTATCTATCTGCGACTCCACTATCAAGGAATTATGAACCTGCACTCCAAGGTCTCTTTGTTCAGCAACACTCCCTAGGACCTCACCATTAAGTGTATAAGTCCTGTGAGGATTTGCTTTTCCAAAATGAAGCACCTCACATTTATCTAAATTAATCTCCATCTGCCATTCCTCACTGCATTGACCCATCTGATAAACAGGAGACATTGAGGTCTGCAGCTTCTGGCGATGAGAGTTGAGAGTGTAGTGCTTGAAAAGCACAGCAGTTAAGGCAGCATCCGACAAGCAGGAAAGTGACGTCTCGGGCAGGAGCCTTGCATCAGGAATGAGGCTGGGAGACTTGGGGGTGGAGAGATAAATGGGAAGGGGGTGAGATTTGGGTGAAGGTAGCTGAGAGTGCAATAGGTGTTTGGAGATGGGGTAAGAGTTCTAGATCCAAGAGGAGGGTGGAGCAGATTGGTGGGAAGGAAGATTGACAGGTGGGACAGGTCATGAGGGTGGTGCTGAGCTGGAAGGTTGGAACTGCGGTAAGTGGGGAAGGGGAAATGAGGAAACTAGTGAAGTCCACATTGATGTCATGGGGTTTAAGGGTCCCAAGGCAAAAGAAAAGGCGTTCTTCCTCCAGGCGTCGGGTGGTGAGGGAATGGCGGTTGGAGGAGGCCCAGGACCTGCATGTTTTCGGCAGAGTGGGTGAGGGAGTTGAAATGTTTGGCAACAAGTCGTTGGGTTGATTTTCAGGTATCCTGGAGACTTTTTGTGAAGTGCGCTGTGAGAAGGCGCCCAGTCTCCTCATCTCCTGTACATTGAGGACATGGGACAACTTCTCACACAGCAGGTTAGAGAACACCTCCGGACACTGGCACCACTCAACCCCACCGCCCTGTTGGGCAGGGTTCGAACGTGTGTGGGCAAGCCCCAATGGATTTCTAACCCACCGCCTAAACCACACGACTACAACTACATGCTTACAGAGGTTACATAGCTAAGGAGGATTGTAGGGACTGGAAGAGGTTTCACAGTTTATGAGTGCAGTGGGGACTGGAGGAAAATACCAAAATAGGGAGGGTTTACGTTTGAAGGATTCTGCAGAAAAATTTTTACAGGGTTACTGCAGTATTCTTGACAGTGAGGAGTAGCAGAAAAATCTTGGGTCAATGTGCAGGGATCCTTCACAGTTGCGAACCAAGTTGTTAGGGTTGTTAAGAAAGCCAAGCTTTCGTTTGCAGGGGCCTTGAGTTTAAGAGCTCTGAGGTTATGTTGCAGCTCGATACATCCTGTGGTTAGACCACAATTAGAATATTGTGTTCAGTTCTGTTTGCCTCATTACAGGAAAAATGTGGAAGTTTTGGAGAGATTGCAGAGGCGATTTATCAGGATGTTGCCTGGTCTGGAGGGGAGGTCTAAAGAAGAAAGGTTGAGGAATCCTGGGCTTTTAATTTTGGAATGAAAAAGGATGAGAAGTGACTTGATAGAGGTACGAGATTATGAGAGGCAGACATAAGGTGGGTGGCCTGAGAGTTTTCCCAGTGCGAAAATGGCTATAACTAGGAGGCAAAATTGTAAGGTAATTGGAGGAAGGTTAAGGGGAGATGTCAGAGGTAGCTTCTTTACACAGAGTGTGGTGGGTGAGTGGAATGTATTGCAGTGTGGGTTGTAGAGTCAGATACATTAGGGACATTTAAGTAATTTTTAGATAGACACATGAATGATAGCAAAATGAATTTCTCAAAATGGAGAACTGTGACCAATGGTGTTCCACAAGGATCCGTGCTGGGACCACTGTTGCTTGAGGTACATATCAATGATTTGGTGGAAGGTATTGGTTCCTTGATTAGCAGGTTGCAGATGACACTAAGATAGGTGGAGTAGCAGATAGAGAAGGTGACTGTCAGAGAATATAGCAGAATATAGATAGATTGGAGAGGCGGGCTGGGAGATCGCAGATGGAGGTCAATCTGGACAAATGCGAGTTGATGCATTTTGGATGATCTAATTGGAAAGTGAATTATACAGTAAATGGAAAAGTCCTGGGGAACATTTATGTACAGAGAGACCTGGGTATTCAGGCCCACTGCTCTTTAAACGTGGCAACGCAGGACAGTAAATTGGTCACGGCGGTATATGGCATGCTTTCCTTATTTCGAAGGGCAGTTTACAGGGAGAAGGAAGTTGGTAGGATGGAGCGGTTTACACAGACAAGGAGAGTTTTCGGTGAATGGAGCAGATGACAGAGATAAAGTGGGTTGTACAGACTGGAGGACCAAACAGAGATATGGAGGGTAGTCGTGACTGAAGATGTATATTCCTTCTGCAGATTATTTAGATATGAAGGGTGTGGACACTGACAGATATTCCAGAAGGGCAGTAACTTTGGTTGGAGACAGTTTCACAGATAAGGGAGCATTAGTAACCTTCTCCAGTTTGGTCAAAGTGGGAAGGGTTGTATGGGAGGGTGACATTTACACAGATAAGGGGTGTAAGAGCTGGAGAAGGTTATGGAGATGAGTAACAGGATGGAGATACAGGAGGAGTTCACATTGATAGGTTGTGTGTTAGCGATGGGATGACGTTACACAGATAGTGAGTCTTGTCAGAACTGTATCGAGAGAATCATAGGCTTTCAGTGGATTCTCCAGATCGGGAGTGCTGAAGGGACCTGTGAGGATTGTAAAGTCTCCACCGAGTAATTGTGTCTTTAGGACTGGAAGAGATTACGTAGATACAGACACATTGAATACAATATGTGCCTTCTTCTTTTTAGTGAACAGAGCTTCAATATCCCCCATCAGACAGGCATCCCTAAACCTGCCAGCTTTTCCCTACACTCAATCAGAGACATATTGGATTCTTGAGATCACACTTTTCAAAGCCTCCAATTTGCTAGTCATTCTTTTTCATTCACACAGACTCACCCAGTTGATGGGAGCATGATGTGGTGGAGCCGGTGTTGGACTGGGATGAACAATCTTAAAAAGCTCACAATACCAGCTTACAGTCCAAAAGGTTTATTTGGAAGCTCTAGATGTCAGAGCACTGCGTCATCAGGTGGAGCACAATCGTAAGGCACAGGATTTATAACAACAGGAGTGTCATGGAATGTAATATCAAACACATTTAGTTTAAGTTTTCATCTTTAGGAATGATTACCTGCACTTCAAAAGCTGGTGCTTCGAAATAAACCTGTTGGACTATAACTGGTATTGTGTGATTTTTAATTCACCCAATCAACCTCTGCTTGATCCTGCCAAATGGCCCCAAAAGTGGCCCTACTCCAGTTTAAGACCTTAATATATGGACCTGCCTGATTTTTGTCAATAACTATGTTAAACTAAGACAGCTGTGGTCACTGAACATAAAGTTCTCTCCGACTGCCAATTCAGTCACTTGCCCGACCCCGTTTTCTGAGGGGAGATCTCGTTTGAAGCCGCCTGAGGAGAGTGCAGCCCTCTACATATCGATCTCGGAAACTTTCGTGGACACATTTGACAAGTTACACCACATACGGGCATTTTACACTCTGGGTGGTCCAGTCAATACAGGTGAAGTTAAAATCTCCAACCAATACTGACCTATTATTTCGTTCGGTACCTGCAATCTCTCTTCACATCTGGTCCTCGAGTACCCGCTGGCTATTTGGGGGTCCAGAACAATATCCCAGCAGACTGACCATCCTTTTTTTGTTTGTAATTTCTTAACATATGGCCTCATTTGATCACCCCGAAAGAGTATCCTCTCTAAGCACTGTTGTTAGGTCCTCCCTTATCAAAAGGACAACTCCCCTCCTCACTTACTTGTCCTTTTGTCCAGCCTGTCGCTTCTGTATACTGGAACACTGAGCTGCCAGTCCTGCCCTTCTCTCAACCATGTTTCTTTTATGTCATAATATCCAAGTACCCAGAGCCAATCCATGCTCTGAGCGCATCTGCCTTACCAGTCAGGCCTTGTGCATTGAAATAAATGCGCGTTAAATCAAAAGTCTTTTCCCTCCCTTGACTGTGCCCCTCGATATCCTGGACAGAAAACTTGCTCTCGAAGGTTGATGCATTTTTCACTTGGCTGGTCAATGGGCCTTCCTTACTCAGAGTCCAAAACCCTGCCAAACTAGTTTAAACCCTCTGCGATAAGACAAGTAAATCTCCCCCAGGGATACTGATGTCCCTCTGGTACAAGTCAAACCCGCCCCCCTTGTTCTGGTAAAGGAGGAGACTGCTGGAACCCTCGTGGATATATTAAATAATTTGCTGGCTACGGGTGAAGTGCAGAATGACTGGAGGATAACTAACGTGTTTCCTTTATTCAGAAAGGGAAGCAGGGATAGGCCAGATAATTACAGAGCAGATAGTCTGACAGCAGGGAGAGGGAACTTATTGGACACAATTATGAGGGACAGAACGAATCAACATTTGGAAAGGTAGAGATCGATTATGGATACTCATCACGGATTTGGCAGAGTATGATCCTCTCCCAAATTCAGCTGAGAATTTTGTTTGAAATTATGATCGAGGATTTTGATGAGGGCAGTGCAGAAGATGTGGGTTACATGGAGTTTATTAAGGCATTTGACAAGGTCCCACATGGAACGCTGGTCCAACAGACCAATGGGATCCAAGGCAATTTGGCAACCTGGATGCACAACGGTGGAGGGTAAGTTTTGTGTTTCAAATTCTTTCACCAGCGGGTGTACCACAGGGATCTGGGCAGCAACCATTGCTGGTTATTAGAGAACATAGAACATAGAAAAGTACAGCACAGAACAGGCCCTTAGGCCCACGAAGTTGTGCCTAGTCTTAATCCTATTGTAAAATATAGTAACTTAACCTATGCACCCCCAACTCTTTCCTATTCATGTGCTTGTCCAGCAGTCCCGAAAGTGTCCCCAATGACTCTCCTTCCACCACCTCAGCTGGCAACACATTCCATGCATTCACAACTCTCTGCTTAAAGAACCTACGTCAGATGTCTCCATTATACCTTCCTCCTAATATCTTCATACAATGACTTCTCGTACCAGTCAATCCTGCCCTGGGGAAAAGTCTCTGGCTATTGACTCTATCTATTACTCTAATTATTTTGAACAGCATTGTGTACATTAATAACTCGATGTGAATGCACAATGTATCATTTGTCAGTTTGCAGATGACATAAAATGTGAGGCTGTTGTCCACCGTGAGAGGGATGGTCTCAGGCTACAATCTGAAGGTTGAGGCCAGAACAGGTGGTGAGAGAGGAGGGGTATTGGAGTTTCTGATCAGTGAAAACATTACAGCATTAATTAGACAGGCTATTCCTGGGGATCGCTCAGTGAAGATATAATGGTGCAACTGAGAAATGAGAATGGGTTATCAGTTTGATATGACTGTACTACAGGCCCCCAACAGTCAGCGAGAATTTGAGCAGCAAATATGACGGGAGAACTCAGATATTTGTAAGAATGATAGGGCTGTAATGGTCTGGGATTTTAACTTTCCAAACCTAGACTCGGACTGCTAGAGTTTTCAGAGCTTGGATGTGAGGAATTTGTTCGGCATGTACAAGAAAGCTGTCCCAGTCAAAATGCAAATGGTTGGACTGCTGGAAGAGGTAAAACCTGACCTCGCCTTGGGAAACAAAGTAGTGAAAGGGACGGAGTGGTTAGTGGGGCTACAAATTGACAAAATGATCACAATTATGAGTTGGAAAATAGCGATGGAAAAGGACAAACCTGGTCCACAAGTTAAAGATCAAAACTGGCCTTTCCTCAATCCAGATGTTATTACTCAAGAGCTTTTAACAATTGATTGTGGAAGCTATGTGCAGGTAAAGGGACGTCAGGAAGGTGGGAAGCTTTTAAAAGTGAGTTAAAATGAGAGTTCAGAGCCATCATATTCCTGTTGGTGTGAATGACAATGCTGACACAAGTAGGAAACTCTGGATGACCGGGGGTATTGAGGTTCTGATCAACAAAAAGGCGTCACACGTCACATATAGCCAGCTGGATTAAGTGGAATCCATCGAAGAACATTGTGGGTGGAGTAATTCACTTAAGAGCGAAATCAGGAGGGCACAAAGGGTACCACAAAAAGCATTGGCAGATCAGGCTGAGGAAAGTCCAAAGAGATTCTACAAGTATATTACCAATAGAAGATTAACTAGGGGCAGAGTATGGCTCCTTGAAGATGAATAGGGCAATCCAAGTGTGGAACCACAGGAGATGGATGAGATCCTAACAAAAAATATCATGTTTGACCTTACTGTGGAGAAGGACAGGGGATGTCAGGGAAATAAATAGTGAGGTCTTCACAAGACCCCACATAACAGGAGGTACTGGAGGTTTTTAAATGCACATAAGGGAGACAATTCCATGGGAATTAATCAAGCACATCCCAGGATATTGTGCGAAGCTCAGGAAGAAATTGTGTGTCCCATAAAGAGATTTTTCTATCACTGACAGCCACGGGTGATGAGCAGGGAGCCTGGAGGGCCTAATGTTGTGCCAGTGTTTAGGAAAGGCTGCGAGGGAAAGCCAGGGAGATAAACACCAATTAGCTTAATGTCAGTGGCACGTACATTGTTGGATATGATTCTGCGGTACAGGAGTTACATGCATTTGCAACGGCAAGGATTGATTACGGATAGTCAGCACAGCTTTGGAGTACTGCATAGAATTCTGATCATCCGGATTCAAGAAGCATTTCCTGAAACTGTAAATGGAGCAAATATTGAAGAAGATGTTACTGATACTGGAGGGTTTGACAGAATCGGAGAGGCTGGATATGCTGGAAAGCAACATGGGGTGATGAGATAGATTTGGCAGAAAAGGCTAAGGAAAATGCAAATAATTTTCTACAGCATACAACTACACAAAAACAACTGGACAGACACTAGGGCTCCTCAAAGATCAGTGAGGTCATCCAAGTGTAGACACAGAGGAAATGGGCGAGGGCCTAAATGAGCATTTCATGTCAGAACGTACTGTGGACAAAGACTAGGAAACAAAGGGAAGAAACAGTGATGGTTTGGAAAGAGTCCCCATTACAGAAGAGGTGGCGATGTAGGTCTTAGAACATTAAGGGAGAGAAATCCCTAGATCCTGAACAAATGTATCCCAGAACATTGTGGCAAAGTAGTGACAGGGACACGAGCAGAAATATTTATATCATTGTCTTTCGCATTTCCATTGGGTGTAGGTGGCTGAGGGGTGACCTTATCAAGGTTTAGAAAACCATAAGCGTTACAGGTAAGTTGATTAGCCAACGTCTTTACCCCAGGGTAGTGGAGTCCATAACTAGATGGGATTGAACTGCAGAAAGAGAAGGTGTTAGCAATTCTGGAAATTGTAAAAATCGGTAAGTCCACTGGGCCAGATGGGATTTATCCTTGGATTCTCTGGGAAGCCAGGAAGGAGATTGCTGAGACTTTGGCTTTATTCTTTGTGTCATCGTTGTCTACGGGAATAGTGCCAGAAGCCTGGAGGACAACCAATGTTGTCACCTTGTCCAAGAAAGGGAATAGAGACAACACTGGTAATTATAGACCTGTGAGCCGTACTTTGATTCTGGGTAAAGTGTTGGGAAGGTGTGTAAAAGCTAGCATTTATAACCATCTGGCGATGAATAAGTTGATGAGGGATAGTCAACACGCTTTTGTGAAGGGTCGGTCATGCCTCACAAACCTTATTGACTTCTTTGAGGTGACCAAACAGGTGGATGTGGGTAAAGCAGATCTTGGCAGTGCAGATGAGCAGAGAGATCACTGTGTCCATGCACATATATCCTTGACAGTTGCCACCCAGGTTGATAGAGTTGTTAAGAAGGCATTCAGCATGTGAGCGTTTATTGGTACAGGGATGGAGTTTCAGAACCATGAGATAATACTGCAGTTGTACAAAACTCTGGTGCAGCCACAACTGGAGAGTTGCCTCTGGTTCAGATCACCACATTAGATGAAAGATGTGAAAGATTTGGAAAGGGTTCCAAGGAGATTTACTAGGATGTTACCTGGTACGGAGGGAAGGAGTTCATAACCTCCATTTATGAGGAAGGCTGAGGGACTTGAATCTGTTTTTGTTCGAGAGAAGACATGTGAGGCCAATTGATTGAGACATACAAGATAATCAGAGGGTGAGATGGGTTGGACAGTGAGAGCCTTTTCCCTTGGAAGGCGATGCCTAGCACGAGGGGAGATAGCTTTAAATTGAGGTAGATATTAATATTATTATTAATTAATAGATATGGGAAAGATGCCAGTGGTACTCAGAATAGTCACGGAATGGAATGCATTGCCTGCAACAGTAGTAGACTCACCAACCTTAAGGGCATTTAAATGGTCGTTGGATAGGCATGTGGTTGAGAATGGATTAGGGAAGGTTAGATGGACTTCAGATTGGTTCCACGGGTTGGCGCAACATTGAGAGCCGAAGGGCCTGTACCATGCTGCCATGTTCTATGTTCTGTTTTCTAGAGGGCATAATTATGAGATGGGAGAGAAAAAACTTAAAAGGGTTTGGAGGAAAAAAATTTCCAAACAGAGGATGGAGCAGTTACAGAATGAGCTTCCAGGGGACGTGGTAGAGAAAAGTACAATAAGAACTTGGGAAAGACATTTGGGCAGGTACATGGAGAGGAGAAGGTTTGAAGGGATATGGATCAATTGCAGGGAAATGCGACTCATTCAGGGACTCTGGACAGCGTGGACTAGTTGGACCAAAGAACCGTTTCTGTGCAGCATGGCTCTACCTCCACTTATTGTCATGTTATAGACACTGAAGAAAGTTACAGATACAGGGATTTTATTCTGGAATGCAGTATGTTTCAAATATGTGGAGGGACTATCGGGAAAGGAGGAGGTTACAGGGACAGGAAATGTTCTTGGAGTTAAAAAAATATTGAAGACGCTGGTGCGCAGGTCTTGCCACTGATATAATGTTGCGGAGTAGTGAGTCTCAGAACAACAGAACCGACAGGAGGGGCAGTGACTGAGCCTGGGGTGTGCCTGTACTATATTCCCCCTCCAGCACTGTATCTATGTCATCTTTTGTGAGCCGATGTTTGAAGCTCTCTCATTCCTCTCTTCTCTGTTCACTGTGAGTGATCTTACCTCACTGCAGGATTGATTGAAGACTCCAGGTCTCCCTGCCCTTTGTCTCTCTGGCTTACCAACGATATTCAATGTGGTGATGGGCGAGACACCCAGTAGTTGGGAAGTCTACTGAGTCAGGAAATTCCTGAGTACCGACAGGAGGCAGAGAAATAGACAGAATGGGAAATTAAACTGATGCAGTGAGGGTTACACAGGGAGAATAGCACCGAGTCCCAGAGAGATCTGGAAAATCCCAGTCTCCATCCCTGGCCTGTGCTGTTGCGTCTCTCTGGATTGGAGGATTCTGTTAGCTCAGGATCTGAAGTAGCTGCAAAAGCGAGAGACGCTGACAGAGGCAGCAATTAGACCCTCACAGTGAGGGATACCACATGGAGAGAGACTGAGTGATATCAGCAGAGTGCTGGAAGATTTCATAATGAAACAATTATGTCGGAAGAACAGGTTTAGGTTCCTGATGCACTGGTATCAGTGCTCAGCAATGGGCAACCTTTGAGCAGGTGAAGTAATGGCCTAGTGGTATTATTGTTAGAGCATGTATCCAAAACATCACCCAATGTTCACTGGAGACAGGTTTGAATCCCACCATCGGAAGTGCTGGAATTTGCAGTCAATACTTTTTTAAAAATTGCAATTAACAATCCATTAATAAGTATGAAACTATTACTGACGTCCAAAATAACATTGGTTCATCAAAAAGACACTTGGGGACATCTGGCCATCCTCACGTGATCTGCACGACATACTCACAGCAAAGTGATTGCCTTTCGATTACCATCTGAAATGGCCGAGCAAGTTACTCAGCTCAAGGGCAGCTAGGGCTGGGCAAGAAAGGCTGGTCAGCCAGAGAAACCCACACCCTATACCTGATTTAAAATATAATCCATTAGGATGGTCCCACTGGAACTGGGCTGGAACCGGTGTCCGGGCCAATCATGTTCGTAGACTTATGGACAGGGCTTTAATCTGACAGACAGGGTGCAGGGACAGGATTCAGGTGAAAGGAGCTTTCCAAATCCAAAACGAAAAGGTGAAGCATCGGAAAAACATGGGGATGTGGCTGAAGACAAGCAGAAAGCAACAGGAAGGGACAGAGTTTAACTAAAACTCTACATCAGGGAATCGGTTTGTGACAGGAAATTGTAGGAAATGTATGTTTTTTTTGGAATGGACAAAGTCTCTGCAATAAGGTAGATGGATTTGTGACAGAGATAAAAGAGAGTTAGACATCAGGGTGACGTGGTTACAGGGTGAAGAAAAGGTGGGCATAAATATTCAATGATTTGCAACCTTGCAGGAATTCAGGCAAAAGTGGACATCGCTATCAATAATGGATACCAAAGACATTACAGAGAAAGCATTTGGCCGCAGATCATGAAGTAGAGTCAGTCTGAATGTAGATTCAGGCTATTACTTGCCAAGGTCACAAGCAGCAGAACAGTTTTAGCCACCGAACAGCATTTCATTGCTCATCGCTGCATTAAACAGGAACTCATTGGAATTTTTAATGAAGTCATAATGACAATTTAGTGAAACTTCAAAATTCATATAATCTGGGACAATCCCACTGACAACATTGATATTGGAAGGGGAGTTCGGACAATTGTTTTCAGTGTTTCTTTGAATAACATAGTTACAGCCCTAGCCAGTTGCACAATGTCAGATCGACCGTTGTGTGATGAAATTTAGTGAATGAGAAATGTCACCTGAAGAGATCCTCCGGGAAATTGTGATAAAGTGCAGTTTAAAGCAATATAAAATGTTAAAGTGAATCACAGAAAGGACAAGCTACAATTATAAACAAAAATAGCCAATTACATGAGATTAAGAGGAGAACTGACCAAGGTAAATAGGCTAAAAGGACTGAAACGTGTGTGTAAATGAACAGTGGAAAGCATTTGAAGGAACTGTGTAAAACACTCAAGAAAAGGACACTCCATTGAAACAGACAAAACCTCAACGAGAAACCCACACCTGTCCCTCACTCAGGACAAAATCGAGTATGAAGTTGAGAAAATCACCAAAAAGTATTTAAAATCCGGAACAGAGAGAGGGTTTTAGGAGTAAGAGTTAAAGGGATTGCAAAGGCTTTGCTAACAGGAGTGGGGGAGGGCAGTGGAAAGGGCAACATTGTCAGGGTTTAATGACACGTCAGGAACAGGGAAGGTGAAGGTGCTGGAGGTGGTGAGAGTGTTACAGAGAGTGGTCAGGGTCTGAACAGTGGTACAAAGCCAGTACGGATTGCTGCAGTTGGAGGGGTTTGCAGAGGTCGGGAGGGACATATGTATTTTTATTTATTTATTCATGAGATGTGGTTGTCACTGCCTGGACTAGCATTCTTTTACCCCACTGCTAATTACCCAGAGGTTAGCTCAGAGTCAGCCATATTGCTGTGGGTCTGGAGTCAAGTGTTGGCCAGACCATGTTAGAATATTTGATGTCTTTGCCTAAAACAGGTAAGTTAACCATATGAGTTCTTCCTACTGATCAGCAATACTTTTATGGTGGCCTCACCAATGTCTTGTACACATATAACATGACATCCCAACTCTTACTCTCAATGCTCTTCCCAATGAAGGTCAGCATCCCAAACACCAGCCTGTTTGCTTGTGATGCAACTTTCAAAGAACTGTGTACCTGCGTCCCTACGTCACTGAATGACAACACTACCCAGGGCCCGAACATTAACTGTACAAACCCACCTGGTTTGTTTCACCAAAATGGAACACTTCACATTTATCTAATTAAACTCCATCTGCTATTCTTCAGCCCACTATCCCAGCAGTACTGTTCATCTTGTTTTTATCACAGATAACCTTCATCACTGTCCACTTTGCCACCAATTTCAGTGTCACCCAAGAAGCTTACTTACCAGGAAACCAATATTCCCATCCAAACCATTTATCCAAATAACCAACAACAGTGGACGCACTACACCACTGTTCACGTGCGTCCAGTCAGAAAAACAACATTTCTCCCATCATCCTCTGTCTCCTACCATCAAGCCCAATTTTGTATCCAGGTGACTAGCTCCTCCCGAATGCCATATTCTTTTACATTGATCTGAGCTTATTACCCACTTTACCATACAGAACGTAGAACACAAAACAGTACAGCACTGGACCCTTCGGCCATGAGGCCATGCCAACCTTTTTTCCAACTGTAAGATCAAACTAATCGACATACCGATCATTTTACTATCATTCATGTGCCTACCCAAGAGTCTATTAAATGTCCCGAAAGTATCTAATTTTACTACCACCGTTGTCAATGCATTCCAACGACATACCATTCTATCCTTTCTCTATCCTACCATTCTCCATCCTTTTATCCATCCTCCATTGGCCTTAAAATTATACCCTCTTGTAACAGCCATTTATGCAACAGGAGAACAAGTCTCGCACTCTTCACTTTCTGTGCCTCTCATCATCTTGTTCACCTCTACTAAGTCGCCCCCGCACCCTTCTTCACTCAAAAGAGCAATGCCTCACAAACCTTCCCTCAACCTTTCTTCGTAAGAAATGCCCTCCATTCCAGGCAGCATCCTGGTAAATCTCCTGTGTACGCTCTCTAAAACTTGCACATCCTTCCTGTAAAGAGGGGACCAGAACTGAACACAATAGTCCAAGTGTGGTCTCACCAGGCTGCTATAAAGATACAGTAAAACCTCATGGCTCTTAAAATCAATCCCCTTGCTCAGGAAAGCCAACACAACATATGCCTTTTAAACAACTCTATCAATGTGCATGGCAACTTTGAAGGATCTATGCACATGGACCCCATTATCTCTCTGTTCTTCCACACTACCATGTATTCTGCCTTTCACCTTGTATTCTGCATTCAAATGCAACCTTCCAGAATGAATCACTTCACACTTTTCCAGATTGAACACCATGTGCCACTTCCAGCCCAGCTCTTCCTTCTGTCAATATTCCATTGCAACCTACAACAGCCCTCTACATTACTCACCACTTCACCAACCTTCATTGACAAACTTACTAACCCACTCTCAAACATCCACATGCACGTCATTTATAAAGAATCACAAAGAGCAGGGTCCCAGAGCCGATTGTTACAGAACATCACTGGTCACTGAGCTTCAGGATCAATACTGTCCATCTGCTGCCATACTCTGCCTTCTCTGGGCCATCCAAGCCTGTATCCAGATGATAGATTTCCCTGTTTCCCATGCCTCCTCATTTTCTGAATGAGCCATCAACATATTCTGCCATATCCTCAAAGGATTCATTTTGAGGCATGACCTGCCCCTCACAAATCCATGCTGACTGTCTCTAATTTAACTATGGTTTTCCAAGTAGTCATAAATCCTGTCTTTAGAGTCCTCTCCAATACTCTGCACATCACAAACACTAGACCAAATCTGCAATTCACGGGATTCTACCTCCTTAACATGGCCAGGACTCCAGAAATCTTCCCTCCTCTGCCATGTTCCCCAGAGATAGGGACGAATATCAGAACAGGAGGATTTTGCAGACATTAGGAGGTTTGCAGTTTCAAAAGGAGGCTTCAGTAATTGTGAGGTTTCATGGTGATGAAGGCATTTGAGGATGGAGGGAGGGAGGATTGTAGTGAATTAGGAGGTTTCACAGTTTAGGTGTTTTGTTAGGGCTGCAAGTGGTTACTGAGTGGGGGAAGGTGTAAGCACTGGTAGATATTACATAAACATGTGGTTTTGGTTGCAATGGCAGGGAGAGGATGCAGGAAGCTGGAGAGTATGGGGTCTGAACGAGGTTACACAAATGGGAAGAGTTGTCAGGAGTGGAGGTGTTTACAGAGATATCAATGGTCTGATCTGGAGCAGAGGACCCAGACTGGGAGGGATGTGGGTAGGGGAGGTGGTTTCACAGGGTGGGAGGACCTTTGAGCCACAGGAGGTTACAGAAATGTGGAGGGCTACAGGGATGACAGGGGTTCATGAAGTTTGGAAATTTGGGAGGGTGGAGACGTTTACAGGGATAAGGATGTTTGTAGGACAGGGCTGGATCACAGACAGGGAGTGTTTTAGGGAGCTGAGCAGATTACAGAGATAAAGATATTTGTATCGACTGGACGAACAAACAGAGATATGCAGGGTAGTCATGACTGAAGATGGTTATAGATATAGAAAGGCTTAGGGTCTGCAGGTTGATTAGACATGGAGGATGTGGAATCTGGAATATTTTTCAAAGATTGGTACAGGAAGTTTGGTTGGAGACAGTTTCACAGATAAGGGAGCACAGCACTAACAGGAGGAGGTTGTAGAGGAGGGTGATGTTTACACAGATGGGGGTAGAACAGTTGGACAAGGTTATGGAGATGGGTAAATGGTGGAGACAGTGGAGGAGCTAATATTGACGGGGGGTGATAGTGACAGGAAGGTGTTAAATAGATAGTGAGTTTTGTAGAAACCTGATTGGGAGAGTCTCAGGCATGGAGTGAGTTCGACAGATCAGGATTACTGCAGAGACCTGAGAGGATTACACTGATAGGGATGGTGGTCGGGTGTCCCCAGACTGTTGGTGTTTCGGGACTGGAAGAGATTTGGTCGATAGGGAGGGATGTAAGAGCTGCAGGAGCTTATGGAGAGTTGAAGAGTTGGAGCAATTTGCAGAGGGAGGTTTCTCAGATAGGAGTAGGTCACAGATAGTGAGGGTTGTGTGGCCTGAGAAAGTGAAAGAGAGGGAGAGTTTTCAGGTCTTGAAGAGATTACACTGAAAGGAACCGTTGAAGAGAGTGATGCAAAAATGCATGGAGAAGGTTACACAGATAGGGAGGTGAGTAGAGACTGAAGGTGAACACACAGACATGGAGGGTTATATTGTTAGACAGAGCTGAGAGGGATAGGGACTGGTGTAGGGATTTACACAGATAGAGAAGGTTGTGTTTTGGTGAAGTTTACACTGATAAAGAAAGTGTTAGTGAGTGTTTCATGGACTACAGAGGAGCTCAGAGAGAATGTATTATGGGGAGTGGAGGAGATTGCAGACACAGAGATGACTGTCCAGTTGAAAAGAGCTTCTACAGACCCTCAGTGTTGTAAGGCTGGAGGGAGGTTACAGTAATGAGAGAGACCAAGACTTAATTACTTCACTGATATAGAGCAAGTCTCAGCACATAACTGTCAAAGGGAAGTTGAGACAGTCCAAATGAGTTTCAGAGATCTGAATGTTCATGGGAGTTTCAGGAGGGAACAGTGATTGGGAGTGGTGTAACAAATGGCAATAGTTATAGGTAGGGTTCGAAGAACAGGAAGAGGTGACAGAAATATCGACCTTTGTAAGGACTGGAGAAGCTTACATTGGAAAGGAGTGTCTTAGAGACTGGAGGAGATTACAGTGTTAAGAAGAATACTGGGGATGAGGCAAGGTTCAAGAGACAGGGATGGTTGGCAGGACTGGACAAAAATCTGAATAGAATCTCCACAACCTGGAACCAGGCCATTCGGCCCAACCAGTCCATTCCAAACGTCTGAAGAGCATCTGACCCAGACTCACCCCGCTACCTATCCATTAAACCATGGATTTTTAATGGTTAACTCATCTAAACCACACTTTGTGATCGTCAATCCACCGACCGTGCAACGTTTGGATTGTGGGATGAAACCAAAGCGCCCGGGAAAACCCACACTGTCGGAGGGAGAACATGCAAAGTCCACACAGACAGTCGCCCAAGGCTGGAATCGAAGCCAGGTCCCAGGCGCAGTGAGGCTGCAGTGTTAACCACTGAGCCATCCCTGTGTCTAATTATACAGAGCGCTGCATACATTAGACCAGGTTCCAAAGTTCACAAGGGTTTATTGGAAAAGGAGGAATATATAGTCAGGAATAAGATAAGGTTTCACAGATGGTGTCCATGAGAGGGACTGGAGGAGGTTAACGCAATAGGGAGGGCTGTGGAATCTCCAGGCAATAAGACGTAGGGACGGTTGGGGAGACTCAATGAAGTTAGTTCTACTCAGAGATGTACACACTGGGTGAGGTTCCAGAGTTAGCAAAGATTCTATGGACTGGCTGAGGTTATAGACAGAGGCAGTTGTGTGAATGAAAGTTGTTACAACAATTGAGAGGAGGTATCAGACACATGAATGGTTTTAGTGGCTGCAGGATGTTCGAGAGCTAGAAAGGCAAGTACTGAATGGAGGTGGTCAGAGGGAAGGAACATTGTAGAGAAGGGAGTTTGTTACAGAGACAGAGAGGCATGGAAAGAGAGGGCAAGGTTACAGATATTGGGACGATTCAAGTGGCTTCAGAACGTTAGACAAAGGGAGGGTTGGCAGGAAACGGGACAGAACTGAAGGACTCTGTACAGACAGGGAGGTGAAATGGATGGTGGAAGGTTATAGGTAATGGGATGCTGTAGGACAGGATGGAGGAGTGCTGTGGGGACTGGAGAAGGTTAGAGTGACATCATGTGCTGGAGAGGGTGGTGGAAGGTACACAGATGGGGAGGTCAGTAAGGGCTGGATGTTACAGACAGAGTGGGCTGTAGGTGCTGGACAAGATGGCAAACATAAGGATTTTTGTAATGTTTTGGCGATGGTGGTCATAACACTAGGTTTCAAAGTCATTTTGGAAAAAAGAATAGTGCCGAAGTGAAGAGGCCAAATTTGGGGAAGCCCCGTAATCGTTCTAATCTCACTGTCGCTGGGCATTCTCACTATCAGGAGACAGGGTCTGGCAAACACAGACACGGAGGAACTATTTGCAGTTACGTTCACATTCGGAAAGAGGAAGTATGTTAAAGTGATACAGTGAGAATTCAGGGCCGGTGTGGTCCCTGAATAGCAAATACTGGTCAAGCAATACTGTCAGCTGGATAAAGGAGGTATGGAACGATGGAAACAGGCGAAGCTCTTCAGAAGTATCAAATGTGCAAGGGGGTCCTTAAAAATGTGTAGCAAAGAATGGCCATGAAATATCCTCATTAAAATACTGTTAAGGAAAGGTCACAAGGTATTTTATGAGTGTAGTTCGAGGAAGAGGATTCCCAGCTAAAGAGTGGGGCCTGTTAGAAACCAAACTGACAATCTGTGCATGGAGCCAGAGGAAGTAGTTGAGGTCTTCAATGAATACTTCCCATCTGTATTCACACAGGAGAAAGACATTGTAGCTGCGGACTTTACTTTGGATGGTGAGGTTCTGTAACATGGTACGATCAATAACGAGGAGATATTAAATGTTTTATTTGGCTTAAAGTTGGAGATAATTCCCAGTGCCCAATGAAATGTATCCAAGGCTGCTATGGGAGGTAAGAGAGGAGGTTGCTGGGGCCCTAGTGGATATATTTAATACTTTGCTGGCCGCAGGTCAAGTGCCGAATGACTGGAGGATCGCTAATGTGGTTCCTTTATTCAGGAAGGAGGAGAAAGTGAGGACTGCAGATGCTGGAAGAAGGGCTGATGCCCGAAACGTCGATTCTCCTGCTCCTTTGATGCTGCCTGACCTGCTGCGCTTTTACAGCAACGCATTTTCACCTTTATTCAGGAAGGGCAACAGGGGTAGGCCAGGTAATTACGGAACAGGGAGTCTGACAGCAGGGGGAGTGACATAATTGGAAACAATTCTGAGGATGAATCAACACTTGAAAAGGCAGTGATCAACTCAGTTTAGTCATCACGGATTGAGTAGAGGAAGACATTGTCTGAGGAATTCAGATTGTGAAGTGGTGTCTAAGAATATTGATGAGGGCAGTGCAGATGATGTGGGTTACATGGACTTGAATAAGGCCTTTGACAAGGTCCGTCATGGAAGGCTGATCCAAAGGTAAAGAGCCATTGGGATCCAAGGCAGGTTGGCAAATTAGATGTAAAATTAGCGGATAGACGTCTTTGTGTTTGAAATTCTTTCACCAGCGGGTGTACCACAGGGATATGTGCAAGGAACCACTGTTGTTTATGATGTACATTAATGACTTGGATGTGAAAGTGGATGGTGTCATTAGTCGGTTTGCAGATGCCATGAAAGGTGAGGGTGTTGTCCACATTGAGGGGGATGGTCTCAGGCTGCAGTCCGATGTCAATCAGATGATAATCTGAGCAGAGCTTATTTCTGATCAATGTGAGGTAATAACTTGTGGGAGGTATGATAAGCAACGGACAGACACAATGAATGGTCAGTCCTTGCGGCGTACTGAGGAACACGGGGACCTTGGTGGATAAATCCATTGATCCCTGAAGGGGTCAGCACAGGTAGACAGGGTGGGGAAGACACCTGAACTGGTAGCTGGAACGAGACACATATCTTGATGGGGTAAATTACTAGAGCTGCTTGAGAGGATATAAACTAGTCTGGCAGGGTATTGGACCTTAAACAGTTGTAAGGTCACAACGAAGATTGAGGCTGGTACACAAGTTAAAGAGAGTGATTTCAAAAGACAAGGCAGGCAAGAACATAACAGGGAATGGGGGAAACTGATGATTAAACTGCATTTATTTCAATGCAGGGGGTCTGACAGCTAAGGAAGATGAACTCAGGGCATGGATTGGAACATGGGACTGGGATATTATAGTTATTACAGAAACAAAGCTGAGGGAGGGGCAGGACTGGCAGTTCATTGTTTCAAGGTGGAGATGCTACAGGAAGGGGAGGCAAGAGAGGACGTGTGGTGGTGGGTTTTGATTGCATGAATCATCAAAGCAGTACACAGAGAGGATATTCCTGTGGGATCGCCCAGTGAAGCTATGTGGAACTCAGAAATAAGAACGTGTCATCACTTTGATACAATTGTCCTACTAACCCCGAATAACCAGTGGCAGATTGAGGAACAAGTATGTCGGGAGATCTCAAATATCAATCAGAATAATAGGTCTGTAATTTTAGGGATTTTTTTTAAACTTTCCAAATTTAGACTGGGACTGCCAGTGTTCAGCGTTTGCAAGGGCGGAATTTGGCAATTGCGGTCCAGAAAACTCCCAATCAATATGTAAACGGCCTAAAAAGAGAAAGGGACAAAACCTGACCAACTCCTTGGGAAACAAGATCAGGAAAGGGACTGAGGTGTTAGTGGGAAGGCATTTTGCGAAAGTGACCACAGTTCTACTAGTTTACAAATAGCTCTGGAAAAGGACAGGCCTGATCCACAAGTTCAGTTTATAAAACGGGGCCAGCCCAATCTTGATAGCATTAGCCAGGAACTTTCAAAAGGTGACAGGGGAGTGTATTTGGAGGGAAAGGGAAGATTGGCAAGTGAGAATATTTTAAAAGTGAGATAATTTGAGCGTTCAGCGCCAACATGTTCCTGTTTTTTGTGTAGGTCAATGCTGACAGCATTTGGAAATGCTGGCTGTCTATTGCGGGTCTGGTCACAGAAAAGGGGGCGAATGTCAGGTGTAGCCAGCTGGATCAAGGGAATCCTTGAGAATCATAGGGACTGTAGGAATACACTTTGGGTAGAAATCAGTAATGCAGAAAAGATACATGAAAATGCCTCGGCAGAGAAGGATAAGGAGAATCCAAAACTGATTGTATAAAATATTAAAAGTAAACGAGTACCTCAGGCCAAAATTGGGGCCCTTAAATATCAATGAGGCAATTCATGTGTGGAACTGCAGGATATTTCCGAAGACCCTAAACACATTTTTCACTCCAGAACTTATTGTGGACAAAGACTGGGGAACTCAGGGAACAAGAGTAATAGGTTAGACCACAATTGGAGTTCTCTGCAATTCCAGTCTCCCTGCTATAGGAATGATGTTGTGAAACTAAAAAGAGCTCATAAAAGATTTACAAGATGTTGCCCGGGTTGCTGCTGAATAAGCTGTGGTTATTTTCAGTGGAGCATCGGAGACTGAGGGGTAACCTGACAGAGGTTTATATAAACATGACGGACATGGATTGGGTAAACATTCAAGGTCTTTTCCCAGGGGTTGGGGAGTCCAAAACTAGAGGGCATAGGTTTAAGGTTAGAGGGGAAAGGTTTAAAAGGGACTGAAGTGACAGCTTTTTCATGCACATGGTGATGTGTGTGTATGGGATGAGCTGAGAGAGAAAGTAACAGAGACTGATATTATGACAACATTTATAAGGTATCTGGATGGGAACATGAATAACATGGGTTTTGAGGTACATGGGCCAAATGCTGATAAATGGGAGGGATGTGTTAGATCTCCTGGTCAGCATAGATACGTTGGACCGAAGGCTCTGTTTCCATGGTATCCATCTCTGTGACTTGAAAAGAGTGCATTTATGGAAGAGGTAGTGCTGCAGGTTTTAAAACACAAAGGAATGGAAAGCCCTAGGACCTCATTAAGTGTATCACAGGACATTTTGGGATGCTAGGGAAAAATGGTGGAGCCCCTAGCAAAGGTTTTTGTACCATTGACAGCCAAGTGTGAGGTGCTGGAAGGCTGGAGGGTGGCATAGTGGACAGTGAAGGAGGTTTACTCAGATTACAAAAATAATATGGGTGAATGGGCTGAAAAACCGTAGATGGTTTTCAATCTGAATAAATGCAACGAATACATTTCGTACAACAAACAAGGGTAGAACTTATACAATTAATGTTCGGGCCTCAGTTAGTGTTTTAATGCAGAGAGACCTCCAGGTTCAGTTACATATTTCTTGAAGTTTGTATCACAGGATGGATAAGACAGTGTTGGCATGTTTGACTATTGTTCAGTCCATTGAGTGTAGGATTTGGGACAACATGTTGAGATTGTATGGACACTGGTGAGGTCTCTTCTGCAATACTCCATCCAGTTGTGACCGCCCAGTTATAGGGAGGATATTATTAAGCTGCACGGGTTCAGACGAGATTAACCAGGATGTTGCTGGGTATGGAAGGCTTGAGATTGAAAAATGGCTGGATAGGCTGAGTCCTTTTTACGATAAAAATGAGACATATAGACCAATTTAATGGTAGGTGCCTTTTCCTCAGGATGGGGGATTCTCAAGAGGAGAGATCACATTTTTAATGATGGAAGAGAGAGATTTAAAAAAAAATACATGGGGGAAAATTGTTACACAGAGGGTGGTTTGAGTGTGGAATGAACTTCCTGAGGAAGGGGTGCATGTGGGTACAATTACAACGTTTAAAAGACATTTGCATGAGTATATGAACAGGAATGTTTTGGAGGGATTTGGGCCAGCAACAGGCAGCTGGGATGAGTTTAGTTTGAGATTATGATGGGTATCAAGTGAAGGGTCAGTTTCCCTTCTTTATGACTCTATGAAAAGAATGTGGGTTAATTCCATTATTTAAGAAAGGCTGCAAAAGAAAACCAGGGAACTAAAGACCAATTAGCCTAATGGTGGGTAAGTTGTAGAAGTGATTCTGCCAGACAGGAGTCACATTCATTTGGAAAAGGCAAGGATTGATGAAAGATAGTCAGCACGGCTTTGTGCATACAAGGTCAGGTCTCATTAACTTGATACTTTTGTTGAAGTGGTGACCATACATTGTCTACACTAAAGTCAGCAGGGTCTTTGACAGGATTTATCAAGATATACTGTTTCGTAAGATTAGTTCACATGGGATCAGGGGGAACTAGCCAACTGGATACAAAATTGGCTTGACAATAGGAGACAGAGGGCGGTGGCAAAGGGTTGTTGTTCAGACTTGAGTCCTGTGACCAGCGGTGTGCCGGAAGTTTCAGGGCTGGGTCCACTGATATACATCACTGACACAAACAATTTGGTTGAGAATATAGGAGTCATTGTTAGTAAGTTTGTAGATGATCAAATTAATGGTGTAGTGGGCAGTGAGTACAGTTATCGTATACAGTGAATACACTGACCAATGGGCCAGTGGACCACGGAATGAAAGATGGAGTTTAATTCAGGTTTTGGATTTTGTTAAGACAAACGAGGGATGAATGACACAGTTAATGGGAGGGCCCTGGCCAGTGTTGTCGAACAGTGAGAGACCAAGGGGTACAGTTACAGATGGGCAGGGTGGCGAAAGTGGCATTTAGGACACTTGCCGTCATTGTCCAGCGCTTTGTTAGATACGTTGGAGATATTTGTAACATTGTCCTAAATAGTTCTCTTGGGCAGAGGAGGCTACGGAGTGATTTTATAAAGTTTTACAAAACCATACAGTTCCTAAGAATGGTGAATAGCCAAGGGGAAGTGAGTCGAAAACTAGACGCTATAAACGGGAGGTGAGAGAGCAAAGATTTAAAGAGGGAGCTGAGGGGCAACATTATCCACAGAGAATGGTGCATAGACGGAATGGACTGCCAGAGGCACATGGGAGAAACAAGAATAATTACAACATGGAAAAGACATTTGGGCAGGAACATGGAGAGGTACATGGAGAGGAGAAGGTTAGAATAGAAAAGAGCCAAATGCAGGCAAATGAGACTCGTTCGGTATCGGAAAGCCGGGCAGCATTGAGGAGTTGGACCACAGGTTCTGTTTCCGTGCTGTATGACTCAGTATCCAGTTAATGAGGATTAGAGTACCGAAATAAAGCATGTTATAGACACTGAAGCAATTTACAGCAATAGAGATGGTAATCTAGAATGCAGTACCTTTCAAATATGTGGAGGGAGTACAGGGAAGGGAGGTGGTTACAGGGACAGGAACTGTTATAGGAGTTACACATTATTGAAGACACTGGTGCACAAGCCATGCAGTAGACACAGTGTTACAGGTACTGAGTCTTAGTGCAGTGTTGGAGGGAGAACACAGAAGAGAAAGATCCCATGCAGCATTCCAAACGTCTTGTGGGAGGCCTGCTTTAACCTCTTTTGTACTGATGCTCACTAAGACAGCAGAGGCCTGGAAAGATATCTCTGAACTCCCGATGCTGTCTCACAACGTACGTTAAAGTAGATGTGGTGATTGAGCCTGGGGTGTGTCTGTACAATGCTCCCCCTCCAGCACTGCATCTGTGTCATGTCTTGTTTGCCGGTGTTTGGAGCCCACTCATTGCTCCCTGCTCTGTGCACTGTGAGTGATCTCACCTCACTGCAGGATTTATTGAAGGCTTTAGATCTCTCTTCCCTTTGTCTCTTTGGCTGACCAAACATCTTCAATGTGGTGTCAGACGAGACACCAAGCAGTTGGGAAGTTCTTTGAGCCAGGAACTTCCCAAGTACCTACAGGAGACAGGGAAATAGACAGAATGGGACATTACACAGAATGGGACATTAGACTAATGCAGTGAGGGTTACACAAGAAGAATGGTACTAAGTCCCACAGAGATCTGGAAAATCCATCCTGCTCTGTGTTGCTGTGTCTTTCTGGAGGTAGAAATCTGTTGACCCAGGATCTAGACTAACTGCAAGAGCGGGAAGCACTGACAGAGACTGCAATTATACCCACACAGTGAGGGATACCACATGGAGAGATACTGAGTGATATCACTAAAGTGCTGGAAGGTGTTGGGATCACAGAATCATGGGTTTAGCTTCATGATGCACTGGTTTCAGGGATGAGCAACCAGTGAGCAGGTGAAGCGATGCCCTAGTGGTATTATTGCTAGAGCATGTATCCCAAACCACAGCTAATGTTCAGGGGTGACAGACTTGAATCCCACCACAGAAATAGTGGAATTTCAAATGAATAATTTCAAAAATAGTAAGTAAGAATCCCTAAGTAAGTATGAAACCATTGCTGATGTACAAAAAACCCAAACACTTGTCCTTTAGATAAGGACATCTGTCCATCCTCACGTGGTCGGCACGACATATCCACAGCAAAGTGTTTGCCTCTCAATTACACTTTGAAATGGCCGAGCAAGTTACTCAGCTCAAGGGCAGCTCGGGCTGGGCAAGAAAGGCTGGTCAGCCAGAGACACCCACATCCCATAACTGATTTAATAAATAGTCCATTAGGATGGTCCCACTGGAACTGCACTGGGAGCAGTATCCTGGCCAATCATGTCAGTAGGGTTATGGACAGGACTTTAAACTGACAGAGAAGACGCAGGGACAGGGTTCAGGTGAAAGGAGCTTTCCAAATCCAAAAAGAAAAGGTGAAGCATCGGAACAGCATGGGAATGTGTCTGAAGGCAATCAGAAAGGAACAGGAAGGGACAGACTTTAACTAAAACTGTACATCAGGGAATCGGTTTGTGACAGGAAATTGTGGGAAAGAGTAAAATATGACTTTTTTTTGGAATGGACGAATTCTCATCAATAAGGTAGATGGATTTGTGATGCAGTGATAAGAAGAGATTTAGTCACCAGGGAGACGTGGTTACAGGGCGAACAAAAGGTGAAACATAAATATTCAATGGTTCACAATCTTGTGGAAACTCAGGCAAAATCAGTAACGCTAACAATAATGGATAACAAAGGCATTACAGAGAAAGCATTTGGCCGCAGATCATGAAGTAGAGTCAGTGCGAATGTAAATTCTGGCTACTACTTGTCAAGGACACAAGCAGCAGAACAGTTTTTAGCCACCGAACAGTATTTCATTGCTCATCACTGCATTGAACAGGAACTCAATGAAATTTTTAACTAAGGCAATGTGATAATTTTGGGAAACTTCAATTTTCGCATAACCTGGGACAGTCAGATGGACAACTGTTATATTGGAAGAGGAGTTCTAAGAATATTTTTTCAGTGTTGCTTTGAACAACACATTGAGCAACTGGCTAGGAACGTAACTATCTCAGATTGACCATTGTGTGATGAAACATAGTGAATGAGTCATATCACCTTAAGAGATCCTCTAGGAAATTGTGCTAAGTGCAGTTTTAAGGATTATAATGTTGTAAAGAGACTCACAGAAAGGACAAGTTACAACTAGAAATGAAAATAGCCAATTACTTGAGTTTGAGCAGACAAGTGACCAAGGTAAACAGGCTAAACAGACTGAAATATGTGTCTGTAAATGAACAGTGGAAAACATTTGAAGAACAGTGTAAAACACTCAACAAAAGGACATTCCATTGAAACAGACAAAACCTCAGCAAGAAATTCCTACTGGTCCCTCACTCAGGACAGAATGGATCATATTAGATTATCAGGCTGAGAAGATCACCAAATATTACTTAAAATTATGCAGTAAGGGAGTGTTTAGGAGTACGTTTTAAAGGAATTACAAAGTGTATGCTAGCAGGAGGAGGTCAGATGGAAGGGGTACAATTGTCAGGGTTTATTGTCACAAAAGGAACAGGGAGAGATGAAGGGGATGGAGGTGGTGAGAGTGTTACAGAGAGTGGTCAGGGCCTGAACGTTGTTACAAAGTCAGTACGGATTGCTGCAGCTGGAGGGGTTTGCAGAGGTAGGGAGCGCCATGTGTATTTTTAGTTATTTATTCATGGGATGTGCGTGTCACTGCCTGGACTACATTCTTTGCCCCCACTGGTAATTACCCAGAGGGCAGTTCAGAGTCAGCCATATTGCTGTGGGTCTGGAGTCACATGTAGGCCAGACCAGGTTAGAATGTCAGGTGGCCTTCCCTAAAGCAGGTAAGTGAACCAGGTGAGTTCTTCCTACTGATCAACAATGGTTTTATGGAGGCCTCACCGATATTTTGTACAGATTCAACATGACATCCCAACTCCGACTCTCAATGCTCTAACCAATGAGAGTAACCATCCCAAACGCCTGCTTCACCAGCCTGTCTACCTGTGACACTACTTTCAAAGAACTGTGTACCTACATCCCTGGGTCTCTGATTGACCACACCACCCAGGGCCCAAGCATGAACTGTACAAGTCCCACCCTGACTTGTTTTACCAAAATTGCACACTTCACATTTATCTAATTAAACTCCATCTGCTATTCTTCAGTCCACTATCCCAGCAGTACTGTTCATCCTGTAGAATCACAGATAACCTTCTTCACTGTCCACTTTACCACCAATTTCAGTTTAACTCAAAAACAAAATCTGACTTTCCAGGATACCAATATTCCCATCCAAACCATTAGTCCAAATGACAAACAACAGGGGACCCACTGCACCGCTGGTCACATGCATCCAGTCAGAAAAACAATATGTCTCTCATCACCCTCTGTCTCCTATCATCAAGCCCAGTTTTGTTCCAGTTCCCGCACTCCTCCTGAATGCCATATCCTTTTACATTGATCTGAGCTCATTACCCACTTTACCATACGGAACAAAGAACACAGGACAGTGCAGCACCAGACCCTTCGGTCATGATGCCATGCCAATATATTATCCAAACGTAAGATCAAACTAACCTACACACCCTTCATTTTATTATCCATGTGCCTATCCAGAAATATATTTAATGTCCCGAATGCATCTAACTTTACTGCCACCTCTGGCAGTGCATTCCACTCGCCCACTACTCTGTATGTAATGAACCTTCCTCTGAAATCTCCCCTTAACCACTCGCTAATCACCTTAAAATTACACCCCCTTGTAATAGCTATTTATGTCAGGGTAAAAAAAAATGTCTCTCACTATTCACTCTTTCTGTGCCTCTAATCATCTGGTTCACCTCTGCCAAGTCATCCTCACACGTCTTCACTCCAATGAGAAAAGCCTTAGCTCCCTCAACCTTTCTTCATAAGACATGCCCTCCAGTACAGGCAGCATCCTGGTAAATCTCCTCTTTACCCTCTCTAAAGCTTCCACATCCATCCTGTAATGAAGAGACCAGAACTGAACACAATATTACCAGTGGGGTCCAGACAGGACTCTATAGAGCGACAGCATAACCTCGCGGCTTTAAAACTCGATCTCCCAGCAAATGAAATCCAACACAATATGTTCCTTCTTAACAAGACTATCATCTTGGGTGGCAAACTTTGAAGGATCTCTGGACCTGTTACCCAAGATCCTTCTGTTCCTCCACAGTGCCAAAGATCCTGCCTTTAACATTGCATTCTGTATTCAAATTCAATCTTTCAAAATGAAATACTTCACACTTTTCCAGATTGACTTCCATCTGCCACTTGTCAGCCCAGCTCTGCATCCTGTCATTGCCCCGTTGCAAACAACAACAGTCCTCCACACAATTCACCACTCTACCAACGCTTGTGTCATTGGCAAACTTACTAACCCACTCTTCCACTCACACATCCAAGTCATTCATAAACTCACAAGGAGCAGAGGTCCTCGCACCTCTCCCTGCAGAAAAACACTGGTCAACGAGCTCGAGGATGAATGCTATTCATCTGTAATCACCCTCTGTCTTCTGGGGGCCATTAATTCCATGTCCAGACAGAGAGGTTTCCCGGCAACCCATGTCTCTGTACTTTCTGAATTGAGCCTAAAAGGTATTTTGTCACATTCTCAAAAGTTTCAATAAGATTTATAAGGCATGATCAGCCCCTTACAAAGCCATGCTGACTATCAGTAATCAAACTATGGTTTGCCAAGGAATCATAAATCCTGTCTCAGAGTCCTCTCCAATAATCTGCACACCACAGACATAAGACTGACAGGTCTGTAAATCCCAGGATTCCATTTCCTCAACAAGGGAATAAAATTTGCAACTCTCCAATCATCTGGTCCGACGCCAGTGGACAGTGAGGGTGCATAGGTCATCGCCAAAGTGCAACAATCACTTCCGTCGCTTCGTGCAGTAACTTTGGGCACATCCAATCTGGTTCAGCGGACTTATCTATCCTTATCTTTTACAAAATACTCAGCATATCCTCATTCTTAACATCAATCTGTTCACGTATATCAGCCTGTTTCAGGCTGTCCTCACAAATGTCCCTCTCAGCAGTGAATACTGAGGCATAGGATTCATTGAGGTCCTTCCCTACCTCCTCCGACTTCAGGCACTAGTTCCCTCCATTATCCCTGACAGGCCCTACTGTCACTCTGACCATCCTCTTGTTCCTCACTTAAGTGGAGACTGCCTTCCGGTTTTCCTTAATCTTTCCCAACAATGATTTTTCATGTCTCCTTCTAGCTGTCCTAAGCCCACTCCTAAGTTCCTTCCTGGTACGTTCGAGAATCCCTACAGTATAGAAACAGGCCATTTGGCCCAACACCTCCATATCAACCCTGGAAACAGTATCCCACCCAGACTCATTCCCCCACCCTATTACTCCCCAATTGCCCTGACTAATGCGCCACACCTACACATCCGTGAACACTATGGGTAATTTATCTTGGCTGTGTCACCTGACATGCACATCCTTGGGATGTGGTGGGAAACCGGAGCACCTGGAGGAAACCCACGCAGCCACGTGAAGAATGTGCAAACTCCACACAGTCAGTCGCCTGAGGCTGGAATCAAAATGGAGTCCGTGGTGCTATGAGGAAGCAGTGCTGAGCCACCGTTCTGCTCTATGTTACCCTCGAAAAAGCTTTCTGACCCTTGCTTCCTCAACATTAAATAAGCTTCCTTCTTCCTCTTGACTAGATGTTCGAAATCCCTTCAAACATTGTAAAATGCTTTGCTGTCCATGTGGACAATGTTCACTGGTCTGCCTTCATCTCTCTCTTCGCCAACTCCTCGAAGAGTCAATCCTGTTTGTGAAATACTGTTTCCCACTCACAAAGCCATGCTGACTGTCTCTAATCAGCCCTTGCCTTTGTTAATATATGTGGTACCTTTTTCTCATAATCTCTTCCAACAACTTCCCCACCACTGGGCTCACTGGGCTGTAATTTCCTGGCTTTTCCCTGCAGCTCTTAAGTGATGGAACAGCATTATCCTCCCTCCAGTCTTCCGGCACCACACTGCATCTGTTGATAATATAAATATTTCTGCTAGGGGCAGTGCAATCTCTTCACTAGATTTCCACAATATTCTAGGATACACCTAATGAGCTACTGAGGATGTATCTAACTTTATTTGTTTTAAGATTCCAGGACTTTCACTTCTCTGTTGAGGATTCTTTCTAAGACATCACTATTTACTTCCCCATTTTCCCGAGCTTCCATGTCTTTCTCCACAGTAAATACTGACAACACTATTTTGTCTAATATCTCACCTACCTCCTCTGGTTCCACACATAGGCGAACTTATTCATATTTCAGAGGCCCTATTCTCTACCAAGTTACTCATTAGCCCTTATTGAAATTTGTGTAAAGGCATCTGATAATTCAAAGACACAATATCCCCCGTACCACTACACACCTTCTATACCCACTCAAATCAGCCATTTATATTCACACAAACAAATTAAATCCAACAGGCTGAAAAACAAATTTTCTAACAATTTTAGTATGCTCCCTACTTAATGTCAGGCTAACACTATTTGGTTTCTGACTGGCAGGAGAAAGGGTCATGGGAGTTCTTGTTCATCAATCTAAAAAGGTTAGCTTCCAAGTTCAGCAGGTAATAGAGAAGTCAAATCAAATGCTGGCAATTATTACAAAGGGAATGGAGTCTAAAGGTTTGCAGATCTAGCTAAAATTAGGCAAGGTTCAAGTCAGACCACACCTAGAATATTATGAACAGTTTAAGTGCCCGAAGGAAAGATACTGTCGCATTGGAGGCAGGTCAGAGAAGGGTCACTCAGCTGATCCTGGGAATGGAGGGATATTCTAGTGAGAAGAGGTGGAATAGATTGAGGTTGAACCCATTGAAGTTTAGATAATGAGAGAGAAATGGAATGAACCATCCAAGATTCTGAGGGGCTCTGATCGGGCAAATGCTGTGAAGTTAGAAAATAGAACAGAGGAGCACAGCAACGGCCCTTCGGCCCACCATGGCTGTGCTGTGCAAGATGCTGTTCTACCTCATATCATCTGCCTGCACATGGTCCATATCCCGTATCCCTGTTCATGCTTCTGTCTAAATACCACTTTGAAACTTTATTCACATTCTATTGCTACGACCTCCCTCGGAAACCTCCACTCTGTATATTAAAAAAAGTCTTGTCACACGCATCTCGTTTAAATGTCCTCTTTCTCACCTTTAACCTATGTATTTGAAACTTCCACATTGGAAAAGAGATTCCGACTATCCACATTATCTATCCCTCTCCGTATGTTATATTCTTGTACCTGGTCTCCTGTCAGCCTCTGATACTCTCGCAAAACAATCCAACTTTGTTTAATTTCCTCTTACACCGAACTCATTATGAAAAACCTAACGCAGGCAACGTGCAGATAAACCTCTTTTGTACCCTCTCCAAAGTCTTCACATCCTTCCTATTGTGTGGAGATGAGAACTGCACACAGGACTGCAAATGTGGCCAAGCAGAAGTTTCATACAATTACAACATCAGATGCAAAACAAGATACCCAACGTTGTGACCGATGAAGGCCAGTGTTCTTTTTATTTTATTTCCTGTCTGATACACTTCTATTGCCATTTTCAGGGAGTTAATGTCTTGCACCAAGATCTTTCTGTTTATCAACTTCCCTCAGTATCCTAAATTTCCGCTTGAATCTGACATGACCTCACACTTGCCCAGATTAAACTCAATTTGCCATTTCTCTGAACATCTTTCCAACTGATCTGCAACCTTGGACATTCTTGTTCGTTAACCTCATCTCCACCAATTTCATTTCATCTCCAATCATTATCTTTGACATTTCCACACAAGAAAAGGCAATCTCATTTAAATGAGGCAGATTAATTGAGATCAGGCCTCAGGTGAGGATACAAATCAGTCAAGTTTGGAATTTCCAGAGACCATCACGATTGTCCATTCAATTACTGAAGTTTGTCTCAGTATTGCTTTCCCAATGAACCTATTTCAATGCATTATGACACCTCTGGAGCAGGTGGGACAGTTCCAGGCCTTCTGGCTCAAAGTTGGAAACACTACCACAGCATCACAAGAGCACTGTGTTTTAGGCTGAGTAACTGGTGGGTTAATTTGCCCAATTATCTTACTAATCCGGAAGTTACTGTTACCATCCTAATGCTGGGAAATAAGCAAGGTATTAATGGGAGCAAAGATGTTAGAACAGTATCTCTGACAAGGGACAAAATATCTTCCATCTGTTGTTTTGTTCATCCTTCGATAGTTTGAAATTTTTAAACTTTCTTGTCTACCATCATCTTTGCAGTTTTGTACATCTTTTCTTTCAATTTGATGTCCCTCATAATTCCCTCAGCTATGCACCGCTGTTCATCGTGCATTTCTTTTACAAGTTAATATATATTGTTGAGAATTATAAAATAACTGAATATATTCTTCTGCTTTAACATTCTATCTATAGTCCCATTCCAGTTTAGCGAACTACTACCTTATCCCCTTGTGACTGCCTTTAAGTTTAGATACGAGTTGAAGAACCAAATTCCTCACCCTAAAGCTAGATTCTATCATGCTGCATTGTATCTTACCAAAACGGTCTTTTACATTGAGCTCATTAATCAATCATATTATCAGGTCTAAAATAGCTGTTCCATGATTGGTTCCAGAGCATCTGTTCTGTGGAATTGCACAGAGCAGTCTACCTCAAATTGCTTCAGAAGGTAACATAAGCTGAGTGTGCAATACTATTTTAACTAACAGAGAACCCTCTGAATACCAGGATTCTGTTACATCCCCAGAATTACTCATAGCAAGGAATCCCTGCGTTGTGGAAACAGGCCCTTCAGCCCAACAAATCCACACCAACCCTGCAAAGAGTATCCCAACCAAACCTATTCCTCAATGTTTACTCCTGATTAATGCACTGAAACTGTGCATCGCTGGACACTATGGCAATTTAGCATGACCAATTCACCTAACCTGCAGTTCTTCGGATTGTGGGTTTGCAGCCCTGGTTCGCAGTTGCTTCGTGAAGTCTGAATGTTGTTGCCTTTATTAGTCCAACAGCACTGTCACTGACACAGGAGCTGTTCCCCCAGATCGGTTTGTGGCAGTCAGAGATCCTGCTACAACCTGCGCACATGGCAACCCAGTCATCTCGATCAGAAAGAATTAGTACAGCACAGATTAGAAGACAACTTGGATCACACTGTGCTTTTGGAATCAGAGGCCCCTCTTTCACCCATCATAACTGTGCTACCTTTTTAAAATAGGTATTTGGCTAGATCCCTGCTCTCACAGTAATACAAACAATTTCTTTTTGCAAGTATTTAAATTAATTTTGGAAATTAACAGTGAATCAGCTGACACCTCCTTTGCAGCTGATCTCAGATCTTCTTTGAAACAGCAAAACCCAATGAGAACATTAAGGCATCCAATGTTTAAAAAAAATCACATGCTCAGTCACTGTAATATGATGAGTTTTGTTTTACATAATTCTTAGCAAAAGTTAATTTGAAGCAAAAAGGAGAACGCGAAGAGAAAGGTGAACCGCCCGTGGGTAACAAAGGCAGTCAAGAGCAGTACCCACAAGGAAAAGAATGACATAGCCGCGGATGACCAAAAAGGGAGAAAACTGATCATGTAATTAAATTGACAAGAAACAAAAATGAATGTCAAGAGTTGTACAGGTATATAAAAATTGAGTATCGAAAGTCAGCATCGAACCCTTGGAGGTTCTGACTGTGGAATTGATCATGGGTACAAGGAAACAGCAGATCATTTAAACCGATATTTTACATTGATCTTCATGAAGGGGGATACCGTTATCATCCTAAAGGGAGCAAATAAGCAAGTTTATCACGAGTAGAAAAATGTTATAACAGTTTTGTCACAGGCGACAAAGTATTGACCAACTAATAGGACTAATGGCAGACAGGACCTTTTGGCCTGGATCAAACACTTTTAGGGCAACTGACTGCAGAGATATTCAAGGCATCAATTGGAATATTCCAGAATCAGGGGATACAGGAAAAATCCAGTGGATTGATGCACCTGTTCAAGAAGGGAAGGGAGACAGAAATCAGGAAACTATAGACTAGTTAGTTTAATATCTGTGTTTGTAAAATGGCAGAGTCGAATATTAAAGTAATAAATAGCAGGACATTTAGAAAAGCTTATCATTTAACATTGTAGACTGGGTTTTGTGAAAGAGACACTATAACAAATTTGCAACAGTTCATTGAGGAGATAACAAGCAGGGCTGATAAAGGGCAATCCAATGATGTTCTGTATTTGGATTTTAAAAGATGCATATGATAAGGTGCTATAGAAAAGTTAATTGCATAATACAGGACCTCACTGTGTCAGGGGTAATGTATTTGCATGGAGTGAGGATTGGTTAACCACACTGGCTGTTGCTGAGACCTCACTTGGAGTACTGTATACAATGTTAGCTCTCTTATTTAATAAGGGATAAACCAGTATTGGAGACCATTCAAAAAAAGATTCAGCTAGCTGCTTCAAGGATGGAAAGGTTGACCTATCAAGAATAGCTAAACAGGTTAGGTCATTATTCAATAGAATCTCGACAAACAGATTACATACAGTGTGGAAACAGGCACTTTGGCCCAACAAGTCCACACTGATCTGACGAAGCACAACCCACCCAGATCCATTCCCCTACATTTACCCCTTCAACTAACACTACAGGCAATTTACCATTGCCAATTCACCTAACCTGCACTTTTTTTTTGGATTGTGGGAGGATACCGGAGCACCCGGAGGAAACCCACGCAGACAACGTGCAAACTCCACACAGAGAGTCACCTGAGGCAGGAATTAAAACCAGGTCTTTGGCACTGTGAGATATCAGTGCTAACCACTGTGCCACCCACATAATATAAGGGGTGATCTTATGGAAACAAGATTCTGAGGAGCTTGACAGGGTAGATGTTGACTCAATCTTCTAGCACCAATGAAGTCTCAAACTAAGCATTACATAAGGGAACATTCATTTTGTAAAAAATGTAAAGAATTTTTTTCTCTCATGCATGGCTGGAATTTTCTAGCCCAAAAAATTGTGAAAGATAAATGTGGAAGGGTAATTGATCTGGTTGGGTTAGTCATCAGAGGGTCAGTGTGGCTTGTTGGGCTGAAGGGCCTGTTTCCACACAGTAGGGAATTTATGATTCTGTCTCAAATTATTCTAAAAGAGGGCAGATAGATTTTTGAAATATTGAGCAGTTGAGGGCTATGCAGATCAAGCATAAAAGTGGTGTTGAGATCTGGGTTGGCCCAGCCATGATCTGATAGAATGGGGGAACAAGCTGGAGGGAGTGAATGCCCTACTCCTGCTCTGATTCCTTGAGGCTCCATTTCATGCTTTTTTTTTATCTCCAAAGAAGAGTGTGATACAATGTGCTGAAGATCTCAGATGTTGTGAAAATGGTGTGTTTATGTACTGGTTCAGATGGCATTGGTTCATCAATCACAGTTATGCAGTCTGAGTAGGAAGGGAATTCCCTCGATGAATAAAGGAAATCTACTGCAGAGCTCACACAAAGGGATCCTTTCCCTCAGTCAACTCTCCCATCACATTACCCAACATATCAGCAAAAGCAGGACGCACTACGCATGCTCTCTCCAACAAAGGGTCCCCGGGTAATTGATGTCAGCTCCGGACCAATGAAAGGACAGTGGGCGGATATGGAGGACCTGGCGGAAGCTTGGTGCTCCAACCAATCAAAGTGAACTAGGCGCAGAACTCGACTAAACCACGTGATCACCCTCGCGCGCGGAGGAGAGTTGCTGTAATGAATGGTCAGGAAGTTATGGAGCGAAAGGATACGGTAAGGAAATAAATAAATAAACAGAGGGAACCTGGAGAAAAACTGTGTTGCTATGAGCGGAGAGGTTTTACAAACATGTTGTGAACGTCGGAAAACACAAATTTGAACGTCCCCGTCCCGTGTTTGGAGTAAACGGGGAATTGCCTCAGCGCGGCTGCAGGCCTGAGTGAGTGCCGCCATCTTTATTCGGGGCAACGATTCACTAGTCACGTGGGCGGCCGCCATCTTTGTAGGGAGCAAGGTGCAGCCAGGCGCATGTGCAGCCTTTCTCTGGTACAGAGTCATTGGGCAGAATTCACACAGAGCACATTCAAACTCAGAGAAATGGATGTTTATTTCTGGATGTGTTTCGTCATTCATTTAAATGACTTGCTATCGTAACTAAGTTTGCAGGTCATTCAAAATTGGAGGAATTGTGCATAGTGAAGAAGGTTACCTCAGGTTCCAGTGAGATATTGATCAGATACAGATTAATTTAGATAAATGTGAGGTGCTGCATTTTGGAAAAGCAAGTCAGGGCAGGACCTCTACACTAGGGAAAAGTGAAGACTGCAGATACTGGAGTTCAGAGCTGAAAAATGTGTTGCTGGAAAATCACAGCAGGTCAAGCAGCATCAAGGGCTCATGTCCGAAACGTCGATTCTCCTGATCTTTGTATGCTGCCTTACCTGCTGTGCTTTTCCAGCAACACGCTTTTCAGCCCAGGAGTTATACACTGAATGGCAAGGCCCTGGAGATGCTTGCGGAACAAAGAGACCTTGGACTGCAGATTCATAGTCCTTGCGAGTCAAGTTGCAGGTAGATAGGATGATGAAGAATGTGTTCAGTGTATTTTCCTTTATTGGTTAGAGCATTGAATATAGGATGTGGGAGGTCATGTTGCTGTACAGGACATTCGTTAGGCCACTTTTGGAATATTGTGTATAATTCTGGCCTGCCTTCTATCAGAAGGGTGCTGTGAAATTTGAAAGGTTTCAAAAAAGACTTACAAGGATGTTGTTAGGGTTGGAGGATTTGAGCTACAGGATGAGGCATAAAAGGCTGGGGCTGTTTTCCCTGGAGTGCCATAGGCTGAGCGGTGATGTTATGGAGGTTTATACAATCATGAGGAGTATGAACAGGGTAAATGAACAAGGTGTTTTCCCTGGAGTAGTGGTGTCCAAAAGTAGAGGACATTGCTTTAGGGTGAACGGGGCAAAAATTCAAAGGGGCCTAAAGGGCAACTCTTTCATGCAGTGGGTGGAATGAGCTGCCAGAGGAAGTGGTGGAGGCTAGAACAATTAAAACTTCTTGAAGGCATCTAGCTAGACACATTATACGATTTGGAAGTGTTTACAAGGATATGGGCCAAGTGCTGGCAAATGGGAATAGATGAGGTTCGGATACCGGGTTGGCATGGATGAGTTAAACCGAAGGGTCTGTGTCGGTGCTATACGTCTCTATGACTGTAGGATCATAACAGCTTATACAGCTGTGCTTCATCTCTGGGCTCCCTTATGAGCACTTTGTCAATATCTAGCTTGCTCAGAATCGAACAATGGGTGTATTTTTGGTCTGTTTAGTATTTTACGATTACTTTTACAGACATTTTTGTAAGTTATTTTTTCTCTGCTGCCCAGCCCCTGACCATGTGCTGCTTATAAATTTTTTCTGCAAAATCTTTGACAGTCAAGAATTCTTTTTTCCAATCAGCAAGTGTATTTTCCTTCCATTTCTGACTATCAAATTCTGCACCATTTTCATTCCCTGTAATCTGTTTCGCTCTCCCTGAAACATCAACTGTGTTTCTCCTTCCACAGATACCAGTGATTAATACTAAAGCCCTGTTGCCCGTGGAGAGGGTGATGTTTGACTTTCTTGTACAGCTGCAGTTTATGTGGTGAAGGTACTCCCACAATGTGATTGGGTAAGAGACATTACAGAGTATTCTTTACAGCAACAGTGATGATTTGAAGGTAATGTCCAAATCAAGAACACTTTGTAGTTTTATCATCATGCTTATAATTTCACAAAAACATTATTGGGAACTTTAGACATAAGGTCAGAGACTGATGATATTAGGTCAGGTGACCAAAACCATTGCCAAATAAGCAGGCTTTGAGGAATGTCTTAAAGGGGAAAAGCAGACCTGTGAGGTTTTGGCTGCGAATTTAAAATGTTGCTTTGGCAACTGTAAAAGCAGCCACACAGGTGAAGTAATGAATTAACAGATCATTGGGAATCTCGAACAGAATGGGTTGTCGAGGTATTCAAGGATGTGGCGAGCTAGGGATGATCACAGCCAGGAATTAAATCAAGAGTGAGAATTTTAAATTGAGCGATGTGGGCCGGATGCTGGCAGGTGAGACTAGATTGGGTTGGAATATCTGGTCAGCATGGATGGGTTGGATTGACGGGTCTGTTTCCATGCTGTACGTCTCTTTGGCTCTATGTTGTTGATTATGAATAGGAGCCTTTTGATGGATCAACAAGTTTTGGTACAAGGGAGGACTTGGGCAGCAGAAATTTAGTTTTTCTTAAGATTACAGGGAGATTGAATGTGGGAAGCTGGCCAGGAGTGTGTTTGGATACTGAAGTCTGGAGATAACACAAGGTGGATGAGAGTATATGAGCTGATACAAGGGTAGACACAGCTAGAAATAGTGGTCTTGTAGTGGGACTGGGCTGTTACACTCACCTCACCTCTGGGATTCCGCTGGTTGTCAGGTTGTGAATCAGGGCGATAACACAATCGGGCGCTGAGTGGCCCTGGTGGAGCCTAAAATGAGTGTCGCTCAGCTGGCTGTTGCTGAGCAGCTGCTGCTTGATAGCCCTGTTGATGACAGCTTCCATCACTTTCCTGCTGATCGAGTGTGGACTGATAGAGGGAAATTGGCTAGGTTGGATTGCCCTGTGTTTTTGTGTTGAACATTCCTGTGCAATGTTCCACATTGTCGGTAGATGCCAGTGCTGGAGCGGTACTTGGCTTGGTGGGTGGCAAGTTCTGGAGCACAAACCATCAGTATTATTGCCAGAATATTGGCAGGGCCCGTAGCCTTTGCACTACTTAACCATTTCTTGATGTTAATCAAACTGAATCAAACTGGCTTAAAACTCACATCTATGATGTTGGAAACCACCGGAGAAGGCTAAGATGGATCATCCCATTTTGCACTTCTGGCTGCAGATTGCAGCAAATACTGTTGTCTTATCTGGTGCGTGGGTGTGCCAGACCCCTCCATCGGTAAGGGTGGGGATATCTGTGATGTTTCCTCCAGTGAGTTGTTTAATTATCCATCACCATTCACAACTGGGTGTGGCAGAACTGCAGAGCTCCGATCTGTTCCATTGGTTGTGGGATCGTTTAGCACTGTTGATTGCTGCTGATGCTGTTTGACATGAAATAGCTTCAGGAAATGGTTTAAGTAGAATCCAAAGAGATTAAACAAACAAAGCACAGACAAAAGATGAACTGGACCAGAGAATAGGACCCTTTAAAGATTAACGAGGCTGTCTATGGAACCACAGGGGGTGGGAAAGATATGCAAATATTTCACGTCATTTTTACTGGAGAAAGATATGGAAGCTCGAGAGGTCGGGGAAATAAACAGAGAGAACTTGAACAGTATCCATGTTACAGTGGAGTTGTTACTGGATGTTTTGAATCGCATCAAGGTGGATAAAGCCCTGGGACCTGATCAAATGTATCCCGGAACTGGCTGGAAATCCAGGGAAGTGATTGTTGGGCCTCTACTGAGGTATTTGTATCATTGATAGTGACAGGTGAGGTGCCATTATTTTAAAAAGGTGGTAAGGAGAGGCCGTGGAACAAGAGAACAGTGAGCCTGAAGTCAGTGGCAGGCAAGTTGTTGGAAGGGATTCTGAGGGACAGGATATCCATCTAATTGGAAAAGTAAGGAATATTCAATGACTGTTGTCAATGTGGAGCTGAAAATGTGTTGCTGGAAAAGTGCAGCAGGTCGTCAGCATCCAAAGAACAGGAGAATCGACGTTTCGGGTATCAGCCCTTCTCAAAACGTCGATTCTCCTGTTCCTTGGATGCTGCCTGACCTGCGCTTTTCCAACAACACATTTTCAGCTCTGATCTCCAGCATCTGCAGTCCTCACTTTCTCCTGTTGTCAATGTGGCTTTGTTCGTGCACAATTGTGTCTCACTAACTTGAATGAATGTTTTGATGTGACAAAGAAAATTGATTAAACCAGGCTGTGAACGTTGTTTATATGGACAGTCAACAAGGTTCCACAAAGCAGACTGGTTAGCAAGGTTATATAACATGGAATGCAGGGAGAACAAGCCATTTGGGTACAAAGCTGGCTTGATGGTAGGAGACATAGGGTGATGATGGAGATTTGCTTTGTGGACTGGAGGACTGTGAGCAGCAGTGTGCTACAAGGATCGATTATTGCGTCCTTTAATAAATGACTTGGATGTGAATATGAGGTATGGTTAGTAGCTTTATTCAAGACACCAAAATTGGAGGTGTAGTGGACAGTGAAGAAGGTTAGTTCAGAATACAACAGGATCTTGATCAGATGGGTCAGTGGAGCAAGGAATGGCAAATAGAGTTCAATTTAGATAAATGTTAGCTGTTGGATTTTGGAAAGGCAAATCAGGGCAGGACTTATACACTTACTGGCAAGATCCTGGGGAGTGTTGCTGAGCAAAGAGACCTTGGTGTGCATGTTCATAGTTCCTTGAAAGTACAGTCACAGGTAGGTAAGGGAGTGAATGCAGCGTTTGTTATGCTCTCCGTCATGTTGTGGCTGTACAGGACATTGATTAAGGCTCTTCTGGAATTCTGTTTTCAGTTCCAATCTCCCTGTTCCAGGAATGATATTGTGAAACTTGAAACACTTCAGAAAATGTTTGCAAGGACTTTGCCAGAGTTGGACAGTTTGAGGGCAGTGCATGTTTGGAGTGAGCTGCCAAGGGAAGGGGTGGAGGCTAGTAAAATTACAACAATTAAAAGACATTTATTATGCACCTTCTCGAATTCTGTTTTCAGTTTGAATTTTCCTGTTCAGGGAAGGATTTTGTGAAACGTGAAAAGGTTCGGACAAGATTTACAAAAACGTTGCCAGGTTTGGAGGATTTGGGCTCCAGGGAGAGGCTGAATAGGTTGGGGTTAATTTCCCTGGAGAGTCCAAGACTGAGAGGTGATTTCATGGAGATTTATAAAATCACGAGGGGCATGGATACGGTGAGCAGCCGGGGTTCTCTTTCCTGATTAGATTAGATTACTTACAGTGTGGAAACAGGCCCTTCGGCCCAACAAGTCCACACCGCCCCGCCGGAGTGCAACCCACCCATACCCCTAACCTAACACTACGGGCCTTACCTAACACTACGGGCAATTTAGCATGGCCAATTCACCTGACCTGCACATATTTGGACTGTGGGAGGAAACCGGAGCACCCGGAGGAAACCCACGCAGACACGGGGAGAACGTGCAAACTCCACACAGTTAGTCACCTAAGGCGGGAATTGAACCCGGATCTCTGGCTAACCACTGTGCCACCGTGCCGCCTGATGTTAGGTGGGTCCAAAACTAGAGCACATGGTTGAGAGGGCAACGATTTAAAAGGAATCTGAGGGCAACGTTTTCAAGCTGAGTGTGTTGTGTGTATGGAATGAGCTGCCAGATGAAGTAGTGGAGGCTGATAAAATCACAACATTTAAAAGGCATCCGATTGGGTACGTGAACTGTAAGGGTTTTGATGGATACAGTTCAATAGTTGGCAAATGGGACTCCAGTAGTTTAGGATTCCTGGTTGGCATGGATGAATTGGACCGAAGTTCTGTTTCTGTGCTGTATATGTCTATGATGTTAATAAACTAAGATGCATTCCTCTTTTGTGGAGAGCAAGCTGCAGCACAGATAATTTTCCTTGGAGCTGAGAAGGTGCAGCAGTATTTTTGACCTGGTGTAGATTTGGTTCCAAGGTCTTGAATTTGCGGAGAGACAGGAATTGTTAACACTGTCATAACCTAGGCCCTGTGCTCTGTGATACTGCCCCATTCACTGTGAATGATGAAGCACATGCCAGGGCAGAGAGAGGGATTAGCCGTCCACTCTCATCACAATGGGGCCTGGCTGATTGACGGCAGCTCCAGACTAATGGGAGGAGAGTCTGTGTGGTCCTGCAGCCAATGGGAGTGAATGAGGTGTGTGGCCAGCAAGATGACACATGTCCATGAGCTGTGAAGGTGCAGTGTCACTGTTTGGGGTTGGGAGAGACAGCAGAGACTAGGACAGAGGCTGTTGGACCTGAATTACAAACTCCCGGTAAATTAGAACCAAAAGAACTGCGGAAGATGTAAATCAGAAACAACAACCAGGAGGTTCTGGAAAAGCTCAGCAGGTCTGGCAGCATCTGTGATGAAAAATCAGAGTTAAAGTTTCAGATCCAGTGTCCCTTCCTCAGAACTGACACTGAGAGAAAAAATGTTTGTTTCTATGCAGAAGGTAGGGTTTAGGGGAGGATGTAAGGCGTAAAGGATAGGTGGGGATAGAGCGAGAAGAAGGGTTGAATAAAGGAGTGGACAACTATCTGGCTGGGGGAGGGCGACTAGCTGTTAATGGAAACTGTTAGTGGCTAACCATAGGTATTGTGTACTGACAGGCTGTGAGAACAAGGACTATTGTGTGGGGTAGGGGGGCTAGGACATGGGGTTGCTAAACTATGGTCAGCCACTAACTGTCTCCGTTGTAAGCTGTTCTCCACAGACATCACTCCATGATTGGAGCTGCAGAGGACAAAGTTGCAGATGGGCAGCACAGTGGCACAGTGGTTAGCACTGCTGCCTCACAGTGCCAGAGACCCGGGTTCTATTCCCACTTCAGGCAACTGTCTGTGTCGAGTTTGCACATTCTGCCAGTGTCTGCGTGGGTTTCCTCCCACAGCCCAAAAAAGTGCAGGTTAGGTGAATTGGCCACGTTAAATTGCCCGTCGAGTTAGATGGAGGGGAATGGGTCTGGGTGGGTTGCTCTTTATGTTTGACTGATCTAAAAACCTCTTCAATATCCTTCCCAACCCCCTCTGAACTCCTCAAAGATGTATCTAAAAGTTGTTCTCTTTAATCAATGATTCCAGCATTCGTGAAGCACCTTAGGAGATTTGTCAGTGTGAAAGGCTCCATACAATGCAGGTCGTTGTTTTTAATGTCCGACATGAGGAGAAACAGGAATGAACGCTCTCTTCTACCTGATGAACAGCAGCAAAAGCAGGAAGCACTGAGCATGCTCAAGCCCACAAAGGGCCTCTGGTGATTGATCTCAGTGCAGGACCAATAAGAGGATGGGGACGGGGCTGGAAGACAAGGTAGTGCCGGTTGGTCTGAGTGAATGAGGCGTGTGGCTACACTCAACCACGTGATAAGCTTCTGGATTAGTGGTGCTGGAAGAGCACAGCAGTTCAGGCAGCATCCAAGGAGCAGCGAGATCTACGTTTCGGGCAAAAGCCCTTCATCAGGAATAAAGTGATACCACGTGATAAGCTTCACTGGCAGCACTGTGATGTTGTGACCAAGCCATTGAAAATGTGTGAAGGTGTAGGGCATGGTTCAGGAAAGGCATATTGACCAGGAAGAGAAGGAAATTTTAATGGAACAGGCTGAGACGTTTTACAGAACTTAGTGCACATCGGAAAACACAAATTTGAAAATCCCAGGCCCGTGTTTGTGGCAAACGGGAAAATGCTTCAAATGGTGAAAGGCGTGAATAATCACCGCCATCTTTATTGGGGGCAGTGATCCACGGGACACGTGTGTGGCCGCCAACTTTGAGAGGGGCAAGCTGTAGGGGGACGCATGTGCAGCCTTCCTTGGCAGGGAGTGATAGGGCAGGATTTACACGTGTCAGAGTCAGGATGTTTTCAATGTCAAAGAGTGTGATGCTAGAAAAGCACAGCAGGTCAGGCAGCAGCCGATTGGTGGGAAGGAAGATGGAAACGTAGGACAGGTCAAAAAGGTAGTGCCGAGTTGGAAGGCTGGATCTGGGATAAGGTGGGTGGAGTGGAAATTAGGAAACTGGTGAAATCCACATTGATCCCATGTGGTTGGAGGATCTGAACACAGATGATGAGGCGTTCTTTGTCCAGGCATCAGATGCCTGGGATTTGGCGGTGGAGGTGGCCCAGGACCTGCATATCTTTGGTGGAGCGGGAAGGGGAGTTAAAGTCTTTGGTCACAGGCTGTTTGGTTTGTTTAGTGTTTTTTACTGTTACTTTTGTCCTTTTGTAAGTTAATTTTCCTCTGCTGCCCAACCGCTGACAATGTGCTGCTCTCTCAACGGAGTAAATTTTCCACAGTATCTTGGGTAGTGAATAATTCTTCTTTTTTTCAACAAAAGAGTGCATTTTCCTTCCATTTCTGACCATCAAATTCTGCAACATTCTCACTTCCTGTAATGCATTTAGCACTCCCTGAAATATCAACTATGTGTTTCTCTCTCCACAGACACCAGTGATTAATGCCAGAGTCCCATTGCCTGTGGAGAGGGTGATGTTTGACTTCCTTGTACAGCTGCAGTTCGTGTGGTGAAGGTGCTCCCACAATGTGTTTGGGTAAGAGATGTTATAGATTATATACTCAGCGACAGTGAAGAGTAGACAATGTGTGTGCAAATCAACAATGGTTTGTATTTTTATCATTATTATAATTTTACAGAAATTAAGAATTTCTGACATATCCCCATTCTGATGGGGATATTGGGTCAGGTGATCAAAAGTATTGCCAAATAAGCAGGTTTTCAGGAATACCTTAAAGGAGGAAAGCAAGTCTGAGAGGGTCAGGGTGCGAATTCCAGACAGTGTTCCCTTGACCGTGTCAAAACAGCCAGACTGGTGAAGCAATGAATAAATGCATCTTTGGGAGTCTGAAAGAAACTGAGTTGTCGAGGTCTCACAGATTGTGTGGTGCAGGGAGACAGGGATGTTCACAGCCAGGAATTACATCAATGGAGAGAATTTTAAATTATTGCTTGTTAATAGGAGCCTTTTGATGGATCAACAAGTTTTGGTACAAGTGAGCACTTGGGCAGTAGGGTTTTAGATATTCTTGAGATTGCATGTAAGTTGAATGTGGGAGGCTGGCCAGGACTGTGTTTGGATAATGAAGTCTGGAGATAACACAGGGATGGACGAGTATTTCAGTAAATGAGCTGAGACTAGGGTGGAGTTGGGTGATGTCACTGATGTAGAAATAGCAGTTTTGGAGTCGGGCTCCTCCTCATCACTCCCCCTCCCCAATTCACAAATATTGTTCCTTGTTCTGTCTGTCTTTTCTGGTTATGTCCTTCTCTCCAATTCTGCTAAGAACTAATATTTGACCTCACGGTTGTTGGAAAATCCTGCTCCATCTCCACTCTCGCTTTACTTTCTGAATTCCTCATATGTGGTGTTCATCCAGGATCTATCTTTGTTCCTTCCTGTATCTCACCTACATACTGCCAGGAGGTGACATCGTATTGGTTTCATATGTACACTGACAATGCACAGCTCTCTCTCCCTATCATCCCTCTCCATTGCTCCACTGTTACTCATTCATCAAACTGCTTACGACACTTTTGGCTTCAATTTCCTCCAATGAAACACTGCAATGGTTAAACCCATTGCCTTCAGTTGCTATTACAAATTACTTTCCCTTACTGCTGAGCCCCTCCCTCTTACTGGGAAATGCCTGAGGCACAACTTCACAATATTGCTCTCATATTCTGACCCCAAGGTGACCTCCTGATCAGACATCTACACCATTGCAAACACCAGGAATTCCAATCTCTAAAATTTTGCTTTTCTCCACCTCACCCCAGCTCCATTGCTACTGAAACCCTTTACCCATGTCTGTGTTGCATTAAAGTTGACAAATCTAAAACAGAACCCTTGATTCTGCAACTGACCCAGAATCTGGTTCTAGGTTCCCTCATGATGGGACACATCCTCTCAGTGTTTACCTGTCATACCCCTTCATAAGCCTATATGTTTCCATAAGATTCCCTCTCATTCTCCCCCAAGTCCAATGAGTCAAGTCCCAACTTCTTCAGCCTTTTCTTAAAAGATAGTCCCTGCAAACCAGGGATCATCCCAGTCAAGATTCTCTGAATGCTTCCGATGAAGTGATGTATTTCCTTAAATAAAGCGTCCAAAACTTCTCTCATTACTCCAATGTGGTTCACTCGCACTGTATAAAGTGGCTCTCAGGTATATACTCCAAACTCTTATACTGCAAAAACCCTGAAATCAGGAATAATATTCCATTCCCCTTCCTGATGACCTGTTGTAACTGTGTGCTAGCTTTCTGTGTTTCCTGCACAGTTACCCCCTGGTCCCTTTTGTGTTGCAGGTTTCGACAGTTTCCACCATTTAAATAGTCCTCTGTTCTTTTATTACCTCCAAAATGAACAACTTCACATTATCCCACGTTATGCTCCATTTACCAACTTGTCCACTTCTCCGAATCCCTCTCTGTAAACTGTTTATAATCGTTTTGGAAGTTTACTGTTCTACATTTTCTAGGAGATTCCCCCCTCATTCTTCTGAATCTTTCCAGGGAGCACTGGACAGTGGGAAGCATGCTGAGTTGCTGTCTTTTCAGAGAGATTGTTTGGAGTGACTTGGAGGATCTTGCTGCCCATTGGTCAGAATGGAGACAACTTGCCCATCGAGCTGCATGAGACTTTCACCCCCCCATGTCTTATTGATGAGGCACAGCGGCAACACGGAAGGAAAGAAAATGAAGGACATCCTGCTCTCCACATCTCACTGCCCCTTGGATCATTCTGTCCCATCTATGAAAGATCTGCCCTGTTCAGTCACATGAAGTCCCAAGGTGGAAACTCAAAGAAACCCACATAGATTTCCCCCTGAACTGACTGCTGGTCTCCACAAGGGGTAATGTGTACAGTCATCCTGGACCAGGAGGAAGGGATGGTGTGAGTTTCTCACCTGACCTGACAGTGACAGATTTTATAAACTTGTATTACAGGATACTACAGGTGGATATTAGTGGGCGGCACCGTGGCACAGTGGTTAGCACTGCTGCCTCACAGCACCAGAGATCCGGGTTCATTTCCCGCCTCAGGCGACTCTCTGTGTGGAGTTTGCATGTTGGAAAACAGGAGATCAGACACCACTGTTTAAAAATGGAGACAGACAGAAGTTGGGGAATTATAGACCGGTTAACCTATCATCTGTAGTGGGGAAAATATTTCAACCTGTAATCAAGGAATAAATGGCAATGCATCTTGATAGAAATAGCAGACGCAGTGTTGGTTCATGAAAGGCAGGCCACGTGTAAGTAATCTCCTGGAATTCTAAGACGACATTCCAACTGCAGAGACCCGGTAGCTGTGGTGTACTGAGATTTCCAAAAGACATTTTGTGGCCGGCGTGGTGTCACAGTGGTTATCACTGCTGCCTCACAGCACCAGAGCACCTCAGGCGACTGACTGTGCACATTCTCCCCGTGTCTGCGTGGGTTTCCTCCGGGTGCTCCGGTTTCCTCCCACACTCCAAAGATGTGCTGGTGAGGTGAATTGGCCATGCTAAATTGCCCGTAGTGTTAGGTAAGGGGTAGATGTAGGGGTATGGGTGGGTTTCGCTTCGGCAGGTGCGATGTGGACTTAATAATCATAATCTAATCTAATCTGATATTCAGATGGGAATCTCAGTAATTGTAACGCCAAACTCTGATTGAATTACTCCATTCATCAGGACCTGGATATCTGCACTGTGTGTGAGTGTTTTGTTCCAGCTCAATTCCATTTTCTGCATAAAAATTCTCCTTTGAATCAAACCGTCCTGTCAATAGATCTCCCCGAAATCTTCAATATGTGTCCAGTAATCCATTTATGATGAGTTGATGAGTGCAAGGTTTAACATCCTACTGTATATGTTTTGTAAGCACTTGTCTCTCAGCTCCCCTCAATTTCCTTTGCAACAAGGAGAACAATCTCAGTTTTCCCAAACCCCTGATTCCCCAATGTCTGTTTGCTCTCTGTAAGGCACACATCAGGATCGTGTTGGAATATTCTCCACTTGCCTGGATCAGTGCAGCCCTCAACAGTATTAAAGAAAGTGAACATCCTCCAGGACAAAACACTGTGCCTCAGTGGTGTCCCATCCACCACCTTCAACATTCCCTCTCTCCACCCCCGATGCACAATGGCATCACTGTGTAAAAGGTAAAGTCAGCATTGTCCTACCAGACCATAGGGCTGCTCTCGCATTAGGGAGAGATGTCCGGTGGTGGTTTAACCTGAAGGTTACCACAGCCCAGGCAAGGGGAGAGGTTGAGAACGAGAGTCCATCTATTAAAGATGGATATTCTTGATATGTATTAACAACACCCATGTCCCTGCAAATAAAATCCCCCATTCCTTGAACCATCCTGGTAACTCTCCTGTGCCCCCTCTCAGGGACCCTGCCATCCTTCCCAATGTTTGGCGATCTCTGGTTTGCACAGACCCAGCTGCTCTGTGTTCCTGTGGGTGATGTCATCATCGAGCAACAGTTGCACTAAACCTCACTGTCTGTGAGGGTGGGAGACACAAATCCCCAAAACATTTGAGATGTATTTAGTGTGCACTTGCTATGCCATGATAGATGACACTTTTCCACAAGTACTGGAAAATAGATGAGGATAGTTCGGTGGTAGTTTTCTTTCTCACAGACCCGCTGGACCACCAGAGCGTTTTTCTGTTCTGTAGACCGCTGAGATGTTTATTATAGGAATATGACAGGCTCCATTGGACATCAGGTCAGAAAAGGTGATACTGGAATAGATGACACGTGATTGGTCAATGTTTTTGGGAGGAAAGTGAGACGCAGAGGCTTAAGAGGAAATTCAGAAGCTCAGCGCAGGAATTGTAAAGGGCAATCATCCAGTGAAAAATAAACATTGGGCATCCTGAAAGCTGGAAATAAAGAAAGGCACATATAGCAGAGCTTTGAGAGACTGGAGGGGATTCCACATGGGGAGGATAATGAAGCTGGAGGAGATGCAAGTTGGAAAGGATTGTGAGGATGGAGGATGTTACAGAGCTAGAGATATTTGTGATAGAGGTTTTTGGATTTTGAGGCTGGAGAGGAATTATAGAAATGAGGAAGCTTTGTAAGGCTGGATGAGGTGGCACTGATAGGGAGAGTTCCAAGCATCGAGGAATTTATAGAGATAACGAGCCATAAAGTTACACAGCATCGACACAGACCCTGTGGTCCAACTAGTCCGTGTCGACCATAAATTCGAACTGAACTAATCGCACCTGCCTCCACTTGGTTCAAGTCCATCCTAGCATTCCCTATTGATATACGGGTCCAAATGGTTTTTTCCTATTAGAATCCCATTCTCCTACCCTTTTGCTCTATATTTACACCTGACTAATTCACTCAACCCAATCATCCCTGAACATTATGGGCAATTGAGCACGGCCAGTTCACCTACCCTGTACATGTGTGGATTGTGGGAGGAAACGGGAGCACCTGGAGGAACCCACGCTGTCATGGGGAAGAATATGCAAACTCCACATGGACAGTCACCCAATACAGGAATTGAGCCTGTGTCCCTGGCGCTAAGAGGTAGCATTGCTAACCGTTGAGCCACTGTGCCACCCTGAAATTGTAATTGCATTCACATCTACCACGTCCTCTGAAAGTTTATTCCACATGTGAACCACTCTTTGTGCAAAAACAAAAAATAAAACCCGGAACTTCTTTTTAAAGCCTGACTTTTTAACGTGAGAAACGTATGTCCCCAATCTTGAATCGCGCCCCCTCCTGGAAAGGGCACCTGCTGTTCCCATTACCGAAACTCTTCAGGATTTTATCAACCTCGAATAAGGTCACCCCTCAGCCTCCTGTGCTCCAGTGAAAAAGGACCCAGCCTATCAAGACTCTGCTTATAACTCAAACCATCCATTCCCATCACCATCCTGGTAAATCTATTCTGAACCTGCTCCAATTTAAGAATATCCTTCCGATAACAGCACAACCAGAATTAGACACAGTATTCAAGAAGAGGCCTCCCCAACATCCAGTACAACCTCAACATAACGTCCTAACTCCTATATTCAAAGATCTGAGCAATGAAGGCAAATGTACTAAAGCCTTTCTGAACCACCCTGTCTGCATGTGACACATAGTTCAAAGACCTGAACCCCTCGGTCTCTTTGTTCCATATCACTACCCGAGGCCCAACTTCTAATCAGTGTAAGTCCAGCCTTCGTTTGTTTTATCAAGATGTAATATTTCGCATTTATTCCAATCCAAAAATCACAAACATCCTTTAAGTATAAAGGCAAGAGGAGTATAGTTAAGAGTTAAATCAGTAAGGCAAAAAGGGGACAGGAGACCGCTTTGGCGAATAGGGAAAGGGTTTTTAGAAATACATTTAAGAGCAAATGGGTCACTAGAGAGAGAATAGGCCACCTCAAAGATCAACAAGGCAGCCTATGTGTGAAGACGCAGGAGATGGGGTAGTCGGGGGGATACTTAACGTGTGGCATCAGTGTTTAATGTGGAGAAGGACAGATTTGTGGGGGTTGTCAAGATTAGAGATCGTGAGGGTGATGAGATGGGAGGAGACTGGAGGATGTTACAGAGATCGAGATGTTTGTGATACCAGAGATAGTGATGGTTGTGAGGCTAGAGAGGATTTCTAGAGATAAGGAAGAGTTTAGTCTGGATGAGGTGACAGTGATCTGGGGAATTGTGAGCATGGAGGAATTCACAAAGATAGCGAGAGTTAGAGTCATAAAGTGATACAGAACAGAGACAGACCCTGTGGTTAAAGCAGTCCGTGTCGACCATAATTCCCAACATAAGCCCCTCCCTCCACTTGGTCCACATTCATCCAAACATTTCCTATTTATGTACTTGTCTAAATGTCTTTTAAACATTGTAATTTTATTCACAGCTGCCTCTTTTTCTGGGAGTTCATTTCACACATGTAAAAGTAAAAACAAATCCCCAATTTACTTTTTAAACCTTTCTCATCTATTTTCAAATTGTATGCACCCAGGTCTTGAATTCCCCACCGCCCCCGCCCCCACCCCACCCCCGGCCATTCACCTTGTCTACACGATTCATGGTTTTATAGACCTCTAAGGTCATCCCTCAACCTCCTATGCTCTAGTGAAAAAGCATCCCAGCCTATTCAGCTTCTCCTTGTGACACAATCCCTCCATTCATGGCAACATCCCGGTTAGTCTCTTCCGAATCCGCTCCAATTTAATAATATCCTTCCTATCACAGCACAACCAGAACTGGACACAGTATTCCAGAAGAGGCCTCCCCAACATCCTGTACAGCCTCAACCTAAATTCCCAACTCCGGTACTCAGAGGTCTGAGCAATGAAGGTAAGTGTGCTAACCACCTTCTTAACCACCCTGTCTACATGTGACACAGACTAGGATGACCTGAACCCCTCGGTCTCTTTTTTCCATATCACTACTCAAAGCATTACGTTTAACTAGTGTAAGTCCTGCACTCGTTTGTTTTATCAAAATGCAATATTTTGCATCAGTATTTACTGTGGAGAAGGACATGGGAGATGTACAATGTGGGGAAATAAATGGTGACATCTTGAAAATTGTCCATAATACAGAGTACTGGATATTGGAAACGCATAAAGGTGAATCAATCCCCAGGCTTTGATCAGGTGTATCCACAAATTCTGCAGGAGGCGAGGGAAGTGATTTCTGGGCCTCTTGCTAAGATTTTTGTATTATTGATAGTCATAGCTGAGGTGCCAGAAGACTGCCAGTTGTTCAATATGGTACTACTATTTAACGAAGGTGGTTTGGACATGCCCCGGGAACCACAGATGATGTGCTAGACTAGGTGCTGGAGGGAGCCCTGAACGGCAGGATTTGCGTGTATTTGGAAAAGCACAGACTGATTAGGGATAGTCAGCATAACTTTCTGTGTGGCAAATCATGTCACGTACTTGATCTTGTTTTTAAGAAGTAACAAAGAGGATTGATGAGAGAAGAGTAGTAGATGTGATCTATATGGACTTCAGTAAGGTGTTCGACAAGGTTCCCAATGGGAGACTTGTTAGCAAGGTTAGATCTCATGGAAGTAGCCATCTGGATATAGAACTGGCTCAAAGGCAGAAGACAGAGGGTGGTGGTGATGGATGATTATTTTTCAGACTGGAGGCCTGTGACTAGTGGAATGCCACAAGGATTGGTGCTGGGTCCACGACTTCTCATCATTTATATAAATGAATTGGATGTGAACACAGGAGGTATAGTTAGTAAGTTTGTAGATGGCACCAGAATTGGAGGGGTAGTGGACAGTGAAGAAGGTTACCTCAGATTTCAATGGGATTTTGATCAGATGGGCAAATGGGCTGAGGAGTGGCAGATGGAGTTCAATTCAGATAAGTGCGAGGTGCTGCATTTTGGAAAAGCAAAGCTTAGCAGGACTGATACACATCATGGTCAGGTCCTGGGGGGTGTTGCAGAACAAAGAGACCTTGCTGTGCAGGTTCACAGCTCCTTGAAAGGAGAGGCGCAGGTAGATAGGATAGTGAAGGTGTTTGATATGATTTCCTTTATTGGTCAGAGTATTGAGTAAGAGAGTTGGGAGGTCATGTTGCAGCTGTTGAGGACATTGGTTTGGCCACTCTTGCAATATTGTGCACAATTCTGTTCTCTACCTATCACAAGGATGTTGTGTAACTTGAAAGGTTCACAAAATATTCATAAGGATATTGCCAGGGTTGGAGGGTTTGAGATAAAGGGAGAGGCTGTACAGGCTGGGGCTGTTTCCCTGGAGTGTCAGAGGCTAAGGAGTGATCTCAGAGGTTTATAAAATCATGAGCATGGATCGGATAGATAGATAAGGTATTTTCACTGGAGTGAGGGAGTCGAGAACTAGAGGGTATAGATTTAGCGTGAGAGGGGGAAGATGTAAAAGGGGCCTAATGGGCAACTTTTTCATGCGACGGTGTTGCGTTTATGGAATGAGCTGCCAGAGGGAGTTGTGAAGGCTGGCACAATTGCAACATTTATTAGGCATCTGGATGGGTATATGAATAGGAAGGGTTTAGAGGGATATCGACCAAGTGCTGGCAAATGGGACGAGATTAGGTTCGGATATCTGGTCGGTATGGACGAGTTTGACTGAAGGGTCTGTTTCCGTGCTGTATGCCTGTGACTCGCAGCCGGGGATCAGCTCAGTGGGTTTCAGTCTCTTAAAAGGTAAATCTTACTCTGTTTTACTTTTTAAAATCCGCAACATTCAGTAGGGTGAGTGTTTACTAGTTTAAGTGCCTCTGTTATGATCTTTTGGTTGAATGTTTTAAATATAAAATACAGGTTCTAATGTATTCGAAAGTAGTCTTTTGTAAAGCTGTAAGACTCTACCTTTTTCTGGGTCTACAGATTAAGGTGCAAAGATGACCATTCGCACAATGATGTGGACTTCCTGGAGGGGAGTAGGGGGAGTTTGAATGATCCTGATGATAGCCTGCAGGAAGTGATGCAAAACCTCTTGGATCACATGGATCAGATGGAGCAGTGCTTAATGGTAATGAAGAATTTACAAGAGTCAGGATGTGTGATAGGTGGCAGTTTCAGGCTGGAAACTGCAGATACAGTCAGGTAGATGGGTTACCTCTCGGAAAGGTAGGAGAGGGAAAGTGAGGACTGCAGATGCTGGAGATCAGAGCTGAAAAATGAGTTGCTAGAAAAGCGCAGCAGGTCAGGCAGCATCCAAGGAGCAGGGGAATCGACATTTCGGACATAAGAAGGGCTTATGCCCGAAACGTCAATTCTCCTGCTCCTTTAATGCTGCCTGACCTGCTACGCTTTTCCAGCAACACATTTTTTCAGCCATGAGTCTCCTGTGCCTATCCCCATCTCAAAAAAGTATAGTGTTTTGGATAATGTCGGTGGTCATAGACTTTCAGGGAATGTTATACTGACAGCCAAGTTACTGGTACTGAGATTGACTCCACTATAATGAGAGGTATATCAGATTTCAAATGCTCAAGGATGATAAGGGACTTTCTAGTCGGGCACAGACTGCCTTTTCTGCAGCTGACAGTGAGACATCAGAATGGGGTGGTACCTCCCTGGTGCCAGGGTCAAGGATGTTTCGGACAGGTAGCAGAATATTCTCAAAGGAAAGAATGACCAGTGGGAGGTCATTGTACATTGGTACCAATGACAAAGGAAGGGGAAAAGATAAAGTCCTGATGAGAGAATGTAGCAAATTAGCCTGGAATATAATAAACCAGGTCCTCGGTCATAATATGTGGATTACTCCAGGTGCTACATGCTCGTGAGAGTAGGAATAGCAGGATGGAGGAGATGAAAGATTGGCGAAGGAGCTGGTGTAGGGCAGAAGGATTCACATCTTTTGATCATTGTAATCTCCTCTTGAGTAGAGTTGATGTGCATAAGAAGAATGGATTGTACATTAATTGGAAGGTCTCTGATATCCAGGCAGGTATATTTGCTCGTAATACTCAGGGGTCATTAAACCAGTGAGGCAGTGTGGGTAAACTCAAAGAGATGGTGAGAAAAGAGGTAAGTCTGAGGCTGGTACAGTTCAGAAGTCAGACAGTAAAGGCAGGCAAGGGCAAGGCACAGAACCAGGTAGAACTGACAAGTTATACTGCATTTACTTCAATGCAACAGGCCTGACAGGGAACGCAGATGGGCTCAGGGTATGGTTTTGAATGTGGCACTGGGATATCATGAGTTTTACAGAAACGTTGGTCAGAGATGTGTAGGACTGGCAGCGTAATGTTCCGGGGTATCGATGCAAGAGGAAGGATAGAAAGGGGGATATGAGAGGGGGCGGAGTGGCCTTTTTGATTAGGAGTAGCATTACAGTTGTGCTGATGGAGGATATTCTGAGATTACGTTCAGCGAAGTTATTTAGGTTGACCGGGCAAATAAGAAAGGGATGATCACCTTATTGTTATTATCTGCGTGGGTTTTGTCTGTTTGCTGTGGATTCCTCCCACTATCTAAAGATATGCAGGTTGGGTGGATATTCCAGGCTGAATTGCCCATATTGTTCAGGGATGTGCAAGCTAGGTGGATTAGCCATAGGAAATGCAGCGTTACAGGTTTAATGTAGGAGGCTTTGAGGGTCAGTGTAAATGTGATGGGCCGAATGGCCTGCTTCCACACTCTCAGGATTCTCTGATAATTCTACTAGTTTTAAAATAGTTACAGAAAGTAATAAACCAGATCTAAACGGTGTTCTAAATTGGACAAAGGTGAATTTTAACGGTACAAGGCGAGACCTTTCAATATTTCTTTGCTATTCCCAGGTAAAGGGACAGCTGGAAAGTGGAAACATAAGAACATAAGGAAGAGGAGCAGGAGTAGGCTACCTGGCCCCTCAAGCCTGCTCTGCCATTCAATAAGGTCAGGGCTGGTCTTTTCATGGCCTCAGCTCCACTTTCCTGTTCTCTCACCATAACCCTTAATTCCTTTCCTGTTCATAAATCTACCTTTTGACCTAACGATAGTCAAGTTGATAACATCAACTGCTGCACTCAGCAGCAAATTCCACAGATTCACAGATTTATCTGAAGAAGTCATCCTGAACTCAGTCCTAAATCTGATATCCCCTTATTTTGACTCTCTGCTCCCTAGTTTGTTCCATCCCCAGTGTAAATAACCTCGCTGCTTCTAGTTTATCTACTCCCTTAATAATTTTAATTTTTTTCCTATCCAACCCCCCATACTTCGAAATTTCAATGAGTATAGAACTAGTTTTCTCAATCTCTCCGCATACGCCAACCCTCTGAAATCCTGACTCAAACTAGTGATCCTCCACTGCACCCTCTCCAGTGCCAGTACATCCTTCCTGAAGTGAGGAGACCAAACCTGTTCTCAGTACTCCAGGTGTACCCTCTCCAGCACCCTGTACAGCTGCAGCATAACCATCCCTCCAGCAATGAAGGACAATATTCCCTTCACTGTCTTATTTACCTGCTGCACCTGCAAACCAACTTCCTCTGATTCATGTACAAGGAAACCCAGCTCCCTTTGTACAGCAGCGTGCTGCAAGTTTTCACCATTTCATCAGTTAGCTGTTAGTCCGACCAAAATGGATGACCTCACATTTTCCAACATTGTCCTCCATCTGTTCGACCATTACCCACTCACGTAACCTTTCCGTATCCCTCTGCAGACTTACATTGGCCTCTGCACACATTGCTCTACCAATCAGCTTAGTGTTGTCTACCTTTCATGAATCGATGCTGTGTCTGCTCTGAGACAATTTCTATCAAGATAGCTCACTATTTCTTCCTTGAGAGATCGAGCATTTCCCCCACTACAGACGTTATGCTAACAGGTCTATTTTAAAATATTGGCATCACATTTGCAGCTATCTAATCTGTCAGAACCGTCCCAGAGTCCAGCACATTTTAGTGAATTATCACGAGTGCGTTTGCTATTTAGCCTCTGCCATCTGTTATAGTCCCCTGGGATGCACTCCATCACAGCCAGTCAACCCATCTACCTTTAGGCTGTTATCTTTCCCAACACCACCTCTTTACTGAGAATGATTGCTTCTCTGTCCTCATCTGCCATTGCGCCCATAGGCCTGCAACAACGAGAGTACACAGACAGAATGTTACTGTTAAGGCCAAGGCTGGTAGGTGTAAGGAATGCTGCCTGTCGAGAGAAATTGAGGGCCTGGTCAAGAAAATGAAGGAGGGATATGGCAGGTACACACAGCTGGGTTTGCGTGAATCCGTCCAGGTGTAAAAGGGCAGTAGGAGTATAGTCGGGGGAAACCACGAGGGCTAAAAGTGGACATGAGATAGCTTTGGGAAATAGGTTTAACGGAGAACCCAAAGAGATTCGACAAATACACCTAGGATAAAAGAGTAACCAGGCAGAGAATAGGGTCCCTCAAAGATCAGCAAAGCTGTCTGTGGAACCATCGGAGGTGGGAGGATTACATGTCAGCTTTTACGTAAAGAGGATGTGGAAGTGAGACAGTTTGGAAAAATAAATAGTGATAACTTGACAAGTGTCCATATTACAGAGAATGAGGTACTGGATATCTTATAATACATAAAGCTGAATAAATCCCTGGGACCTGATCAGGTGTGTCCCAGAACTTTGTGGGAAGTTAGGGAAGTGATTGCCGGGCCCCTCGCTGAGATATTTGTATCGCCAATAGCCACAGGTGAGGTGCTGTAAGACGGGCGCCATTATTTGAGAAAAGTGGTGAGGAAAGTCCAGGGAACAATACACCGGTGAGCCTGAAGTCAGGCAAGTTGTTGGAAGGGCTTCTCAGGGACAGGATTTGCACGTAATTGGAAAGGCAAGAAATAATTAGGGATAGTCAGCATGGATTTGTGCATGGAAATCACTAACTTGGTCTTCAGAAAGATGTTCAACAGGTTCAACATAACAGACTGGTTAACAAATTATACAAAATTGGCTGGAAAATTGGAGACAGAGGATAGTGGTGAAGGGTTGCTTTTCGGACTGGAAGCCTGTGATGAGCAATATGGTGTAAGGATTGGTGTTGGGTCCACTGCTTTTCATCATTTATATAAATCATTTCTATGTGAATATAGGAGCTATGGTTAGTGATTTTACATAGACACCAAAATTGGAGATGCAGTGGACAGGGAAGAAAGTTACCTCAGAATACAATGAGACTTCAATCAACTGGGCTGAGGAGTGGCAGATGGAGTGGAATTCAAATAAATGTGAGGTCCTGCATTTTGGAAAAACAAATCAGGGCAGGACTTGTACATTTAATGGGAAGGGCCTGGGGAGTGTTGCTGAACAAAGAGACGTTGAGGTGCAGGTTCATAGTTCTTTGTAAGTGGAATAAACAGGGTGGTGAAGAAGGTGTTTGGTGCACTTGCCTTTATTGGTCTGTGCATTATGTATAGGAGTTGCGACATTATTTTGCAGCTGTACAGGACATTGATTCAGCCATTTCTGGAATTCTGCTTTCAGTCCTGGTCTCCCTGCTATCGGAATGATATTATAAATCTTGAAAGGATTCAGAAAAGATGTGCAAAGATGTTTCCAGGGTTGAGGGTTTGACCCATACAGAGAGGCTGAATAGGCTCGGGCTGTTTTCACTGGAGCATCGGATGCTGAGAGGTGACCTTCGAGGTTGATAAATCGTGAAGGACATGGTTAGGGTGAACAGCCAGGGTCTTATTCCCAGGTTAGGGGAGTCCAAAACCAGACAGCACAGACGTGAGGTGTGAGGGAAAAGATTTAAATGTGATCGAAAGAGCAATGTTTTCAAGCTGAATATGGTACGTGTATGGAATGAGCTGCCAGAGGAAGTGTGGAGGCTGGTAGGATTACATTTAAAAGGCATCTGATTGGGTACGTGTTCAGGAAACTTTTAGAAGGATATGGGCCAAGTGTTGGCAAATGGGACGAGATTAATTTAGGATATCTGGGCGGCATTGACGAGTTGGACCGAAGTGTCTGTTTCTGTGCTGTGCATCTCTATGACACTAATAAATTCAAATTAAGATACATTTCTCTTTTATGGAAAGTTAGCAAAAGACCTGACAAGTCTCCTTGGAGCTGAGAAGCTTAAGCAGTGATTTCAACCAGAAACAGATTTGTTTCCAGGATATTTAATTTACAGAGACACTGAGAGAAATTATTGTCACAATTTTTGGTAACTACCTTCAGGTAATTGGCAAATAATGCAGGTTAAAAACTCAGTAGGTTCTGAGCATCTGGAACAGTTTCAATCACAGCTGGATGCAGCTTTTGTTATTGTCAAAACAGATTTGGAATTTAACTATTTGAGGATAAATGTGGAGGGCTACTGGTAAATGGGAGTGGAGTAAGGGCAGATTGGCAGCATCTCCAGAGGAAGAAAGTACAGCCCCAATGGGCTTAATAACCCCCAGACCCTGTGCTCTGTGATACTGCCCCATTCACTGAATGATGAAGCTCATCCCAGGGCAGAGCCACAGTCATGTACAGCAAGGAAACAGACCTTTTAGTCAAACTCGTCCACACCGACCAGATATCCCAACCTAATCTAGTCCTATATGACAGACGTTGGCCCATATCACTCTACGCCCTTCCTATTCATATACCCATCCAGCTGCCTTTCAAATGGTGACAGCTTGTATAGTTACACTACTTCCCTGACAGTAGATTCCATACACGCACATGAAGAATGTTGCCCCTTGGGTCTCTTTTATATCATTCTCCTCTCACCTTAAACCTATGCCCCCTCGTTCTGGACTTCCTAACCCCAGGGAAAAGACCTTGCCTCTGTATCCCATCCACGCCCCTCATGATTTTATAAACCTCTGAGGTCACCCCTCAGCCTCCTACCACTCAAGTCACAATGGGACCTGGCTGATTAATGGCAGCTTCAGACCAATAGGGGAGTTGGTGTAATCCTCCCGCCAATGGGAGTGAATGAGGGGTGTGACCAGCAGGCCAACACGTGACGATGAGCTGTGCAGGTGCAATGTCACTGTGAGGGGGGACCCAGTGAGTGTGAAGAGAGTGGGAGAGAAATTGAGTTTGTGTACTGGGTGGGTTGATAAACACACGCTGTTGGCTGCTGGACCTGAATTGCAAACACCCAGTAAATGAAAACAAAAGGAATTGCGGATGCTGTAAATCAGAAACAATAACCAGAAGATCCTGAAAATGCTCAGCAGGTCTGGCAGCATCTGTGAAGAGAAGTCAAAGTTAACATTTCTGATCCAATGACCCTTCGTCAGAACTGCTGTTCCTGAGAAACAATGTTGGTTTATATGCAGAAGGTAGGGGTTAAGGAGTAAATGATAGGTGGTGATAGGTTCCAAAGAACACGATGGGAGCAGTTGGACAAAGGAATGTATAACGATCTGGCTGGGGGAGGGTGAATAGCTGTTTATGGAGACTGTCAGTGACTAACCATAGGTAGTGTATAATTGCAGGCGATGTAATAACAGGGCCTGGTCTATGGGATGGTGGCTAGGACACTAGTACATAGGAGACTTAGGACCTAAAATTATGGAATCCAATATTGAGGCCAGAGGGCTGAAGGGTCCCCAGGTAGAAGATGAGGTGATGTTCTTCCAGCTTGTGTTAAAGTGTGGCGCTGGATGTGCACAGCAGGTCAGGCAGTATGCAGGGAGCAGGCGAATTGACATATTGGGCCTAAGCACTTCTTCAGGAATGTGAGGGTGGGGAAGAGGACAGATAATAGGATGGGTGTGTAGGGCTGGTGGGACGGTAGTTGGGAAGGCGATAGGAAAATGCAGGTGGGGGTAATGGTGAGAGGGTGGAGTGGATAATTGGGAAGGAAGATGGACAGATGGGACAGTTAGAGGGCGGTGCTGTGTTGGAGGGTTGGATCTGAGATAAGGTCGGGGAGAGGAGATGAGTAAATGTTGCCATGTTGTTGAAGGGTCGCTCCATCCCACCTATTATTTACTCTTTTCCCCTATCTCCTGCAGTCCAAAGATGTGTAGGTTAGGTGAATTGGCCAAGCTAAATTTCCCGTCGTGTTCAGGGATGTGTTCAGGTGAGGTGTGTTGTTCAGGAGAAATTTAGAGTAACAGAGTAGCGGAATGGGTCTGGATAGGATACTCTTCGGAGGGTCACTGTGGACTTGTTGGACCGAATGGCCTGTTTCCACACTGTAGGGAGTCTAATTTTCCCAGCTGCCATCGGTTCTGAGGAAGGGTCACTGGACCCGGAATGGCCCTTGGTTTGTGCAGGGGCCGGAAACTGGGAAGGGGGAGAGGCAGCGGAAACTGGGAGAAAATGATTCAGTTTAGACTGGGAGGTTTTATTTACCCATCTGTACAGGGTGTTAGTCCTGAATTAGAAACTCTTGGTCCCATGTTTACAGCAAATGGGAAAACGGCTGTGGGCCTCAGTCAGTGATAGGTCCTGGGTTATGGCCGCCATTTTTACTGGGGGCATGGTACAGCAAGGTGCATGGACATGTCCTCTTCCTGGGTGGGGGAGGGGTGATTTAAAGAGGAGCGCTTAAACACTAGACACATGCCAGAGAAATATTTTTCTTTCCAATTCATCCTGCGCTGGCTGAGATTTGTTTTGTGAATTCTTTCTATGGGATATTAAATGAGAATAATTGAGGACAGGATCTCAAAAAAGCAGATTTCTGCACTCAACGGAGTCATCAGGATCTGGATATCATTAGCATTTTACTGTGGAAGGAGAAAGGGCTGTCTGTTCTGTCTCTGGGAAAATTTCTCCAATACTTTTGTGAAGCAACATGCAGAAAGATGTTCAAATTTGTGGTTGAATCGCCCATGGGCGATTTGGCCTGAGTGGGAGCACAGATTTATCCAGATTATACCTCGTCTCTTTGCAGGAACTGTCAGATTTAGTCCCAATCACTCACTTCATGATGTTAACCTGTAAACTCCTAATTTTCAACTCCCTGCAAAATTCTCATTAAAATTCTTTGTGAACTCAAATTCCAGCACATTTTCAGGTGGAATGTTCCAGGTTCTGACAACTGTCTGTTCATCCAGAAACAGCTGAGGTCCATGTTGACTCTGGGGTTACAAAGGGCTGAGCTGAAAGATGAGGTGCTGTCCCTGAGCTCCCATTGTGATGCATTGGAACAGGACAGGAGGCTGAGGGCAGTGTAGGTGTGACCAGACAATGAAAATGACAGGGCTGCACTGAGTGTTCACATGGTACCAATGGGAACAGCCAATTTATAAGTGATACCTGCAGAGTATTTGTTAAGTTTTTAAAATATAACGTATCAGCTTAAGTAAAGATTGGGGTTTTTGACATATAATGGAAATGTTTGAAGTGGAGGAAAGTTGAACGTTCTTTTAAATTCTCTTAATGGGAGCAATTAGCTGAATCCAGAGAGACGTTGTGACAGGAGCCCTCAGACCCGTGGTGTGCTCCTCTTGTACAATGTGGGAAATAAGGGATACTTTCAGTGTCCCTGACGGCTATGTGTGCAGGAAGTGGGCCCACCAACAGCTACTGGGAAACTGCTTTTCAGACCTGGAGTTATGAGTGGACTCACTGTGGAGCATATGAGAATGTTATGGACAGCACATTTAATGAGTTCGTCACACTGCAAGGCAGAAAGGGAATGGGTGACCATCAAACCAAATAAAAGGCTCAGGAAGGCAGTGCAGGAATCCCCAGTGATCATCCACTTCTCAAAAAGATACTGAATCCTGCTTGGAATTCTGTTGGGGTGAATGCGGTGGAGTGGCTTCTCGGGAAATCAGCAACAGCCAGGTTCATGATACCACAGATAGCTCTGCTGTACAGAAACGGAGGAAAGACAGTGGCAGGGCTATAGTGACAGGGGATTCAATGGTCAGGGGTACAGGCAGGCACTTCTGTGACCACAGACATGAATCCAGGATGGTATGTTACCTCCCTGGTGCCAGGATCCGCGATTATCATGGAGCAGCTGCAGGACATTCTGGAGCTGGAGGGTAAAGCCAGTGGTTGTGGAACACACCGATACCAATGACATCACTAAACAAAGGGATGAGGTCCTGAAAGCTGTATATAGGGAGATCAGGGATACATTAAAATGTAGCTCCTGAAATAAAATAATGTCAGACTGACTCGCAGTGCCATGTGCTAGTGAGAGCAGGAATAAGAGGATAGATCAGCTGGACGTGTTACTGGCGAAATGGTGTACCAGAGAAGGGTTTAGATTCTTCAGGCACTGGGACCGTTTCTGGGTGGGTCTTGTACCAGCCTGACCAGTTACCCCTGGGCAGAGCTGGGAGAAATCTCCTGGTGGAGGCTTTTGCCAGTCCCATTGGTGTCATTTTAACTAGTCTAACAGGGGGATGGGAACAAAAGTGCAGGCTTAGATTGGTCAGATTCAGGACAGGGAATGGGAGGTAGAATATTAATGATGTAGTCAGCCGCTCAGAAAGCTAAAGGAAAGGATGATGAAATGACGATTGAATCTCTCTTCATCCATCAGTCCTGCCATCCCAGGAATTATAGTCAGCAAAATATGGAGCTGTACAGCTCTCTGACTCTAAGTGCTTGAGCAAAATGGGGGAAATCCACAATAAAAACAAAAAGTGCTGGAGATCCTCAGCTGGTCGGCCAGCATCTGAAACGCTGACAGATGCAGGAAACATTGCAGCCTTGAAGAAGTGTTCTGATGGTCACACCAGGTACTACAATATCGGTTACACGCTGAGTGCCAGAACGTGGGACTAGAATTAACAGGTGCTTGATGACCAGCATGAATACGATGGGGCTGGAAAGGTGACATTTCGGGTCAGGACTATTCATCAGGGCTGACAAAGGGTTCCGACCTAAAACATCAACCTTCCTGCTCCTGTAATGCAGCCTGACCTGCTGCACTTCCCCAGATCCACATTGGATGGACTCTGACTTCCAGCATCTGCAGTCCATGACTATCTCCACATCCCAGGACTCAGGCTGGTGACCCTCCTTTACTCTCTCAACAATCAGGAGAGCCTTCCTTGGGAAAGGGGAACAAAGGTATACACAGTACTTCAGGTGTGGTCTCACCAAGGCCCTTCCAGAAAGGGATCCCTGCTACTGTACACGAATCCCCTCACTAGAAAGGTCACCCATCATTTACATTCTCCACTGCTTCCCACTCCTGCCTGCTTCCGAAAAAGAGGGAATCGCAGGGAAACATGGAATCAAATGAGATCAGAGTCTCCGGCATAAAACTGTTGAACACAATGCCCCCATCTTCTACATCCTGGCCATCAAGCGCACGTGCCTGGTGTGATCATCTGAACACTTCTTCAAGGCTGCAATGTTTCCTGCATCTGTCAGCGTTTCAGATGCTGCCAGACCTGCTGAGGATTTCCAGCACTTTCTGTTTTCTCTGCTGTAGAGTACTGAAAGGGGGGATTTGCAGTTGAGAAATTCAAATTGAACTTCATGTTCAGATGTGATAGTTACTTGATCCGTGCCGATCTGAATATCATTGGCCTTTTCATCTGGATGGAAAGGTGTGCATTCTGCCCGTGGACGAATATTTCAAATCTCAGTGTGATTGGGAAAAAAGTACTGAGACAGTGAAGTCCATGTTAGCGTGGGGTCTGTGGAGAGAGATTTCATTGGTTTTTGAAAGTCTAAACAATCATGGCACGTTTCCCAGGAACAATTAAGCCACTGGTTTTGTTTGAGGGCAATTAACCATGAAACCAGAAAGACAAAAGGATTCCTGCATCATGGACGAAGCTATGAAAATGGGATTGTTGTAACGGAGTAAATGATCGATCATTTATTGTAATCCATTGGCGTTGTACCGTCAGTTCCAGTGCCGTGGGGAAACACTGGAAATGTGATGAATGCAGTGTAGGTTTCAGTTATTAAACTGGGAAAGGTGCTGAAGAAATTTACAAGGATGATGCCAGGGCTCAGGGGTCTGCGTTATAGGGAGAGGTTGGACAAGCGAGGGCTTTTTTGTTTAGAGCAGAGGAAACTGCGGGGGAATATTTTATAGAGGTGTATAAGACGATGAGATGCATGGGTAAGGTGAATGCACTCCGTCTTTTTCCCAGGGAACCAAGGACTGGAGGGCATCAGTTTATGATTTAGAGCAGAAGGAATAAAAGGGAAGCTGAGGGGCAACTGTTTTACACAGAGGGTGGTATGTATATGGAATGAGCTGCCAGTGGAAGTGGTTGAGGCGGGTACACTAAAAACATGTAAAAGGCATTTAGACAAATACATGGATAGCAAAGTTTCAGAAGCAGATGGGCCAAGTGCAGGGAAATAGGGTTAGCATGGATGGACATTCTGATCGGCATGGGCCATTTTGGGCCAAAGGGCCTGTCTCTGCTGTAGGATGCTATAACTAAGTGTCTTTGCTATTTCTCCCACGAACTCTGTTGGTATCCTGGGATGTATTCCATCAGGGCAATGAGACTTGTGTACCTTTAACTCCATTAGCTTGCCCAGCTCTAACTCTTTCACGATAATGGTTATTATCCAGGTCCTCAACTTCCTCAGTCTCCTTATCAATTACTGGCATGTTCTTCGTATCCTCCATTGTGAAGACTAATCTGTGTACTCATCTTCCTGAACCCTGCTGGATGGGAATTACAAGGCACAGAACTCTGAGAGGTCTTCTTTGAGTCTTTATTGATGAGACATGGTAGTTACCTGGGTATTTTACGTGCAAAACGCCTTTAGGCAGCATCAGGTCCGATGTACGGCTCCCATTCTTCTACCTTTGTGATTTGTGACTTTGCATAGAGACTGTCTCTCAGGATTATCTCCATGGCAAGAACAGTTAAAAAAAGTCTAGTTCAGTTCAACTCTGTGGTTAAACCACACACCCCTCCCCCCACACCCCCGTGGCTCCCTCAAGTACCTTACAGGTGCTTCAGTTTCCGTGGAGCTCTCTATCAGGATTCTGATGTGGAGGAGCCGGAGTTGGGGTGGGGTGGACAAAGTTAAAAACCACACAACACCAGGTTATAGTCCGACAGGTTTATTTGGAAGTACAAGCTTTTGGAGTGTGCTGTGATTTTTAACTTGATCAGGATTATCTCTCCGGTAACTGTTAAATGCTTCAACAATTACAGAGGCCATATGTTCCCCAAACAATAGGTTTCCCTCTAGCAGTGTAAACTGCTATTCTGTCCCTGGGCATAGCTACTCATCACTATTTATACCCAATCCCATCAAGCTTTCAGTTGACCTTTGATGTTTTTCTAATCTCCTAGTTTCTCCTAGGTCTTTACCAATTTGTATGCCTTCTATTTCAATTTGATAGACTCCCTTATTTCCTTAGACACCCATGGCAGCTTACCCCTTTTCCGACAGTCCTTCCTTTTCACTGATGTATACTTCTGCTGAGCACTTCGAAAAATTGCTTTGATATTCCTCCACTGTCTGTAAACTATCCCACCGTAAAGTCTTTGCTCCCAGTCTACATTACCAACTCCTGCCTCATCCTATTGTAGTCTCCTTTGTTTAAGCACAGGATCTTCGGACTGGATTTAATCTCCCCGCTTTCCATCTGTGTTCTAAATTCAACCAGATTTATCACGCGTCTTTTGTTAGATTAGGAAGTAAGGCGATGTTTCCTGGGTGTTTTGGTTTTCATTATCACTGACCTTGGCTTTGTAATAAATTACAGAATAGATATTCACAACAGAGTATTCTGGACAGTGTGAATGTACGACACAATCTATAATCATAAATCACTGTTACCCCTCAGTTTAAAATTGCAAAATCATTATCTTCGACACACTTCCTCACTATCTCAGTATTGAATACTATTCCACTTGACTATCCTACATTTTCCGAAAATCTCCTTTGGTGAAGGTGGTGAGTTTTGGATTCAGCTTTCCAGTTATTACCTTAAGAAGATAAGCAATGGGCACAGGAGAGGCAATGCAGCCCTTCGAACCAGCTCCACCATTTAATACTATGATGATTGAGCTCGCCTCGGTCTCAGCTGGATTTTCCTGCCTGCTCTCTCTCTCTCTCTCTCACCCTTCAGCTCATTGCAAATTGAAAATCTGTATCTGTCCATTAAATTTGCTCATTGTCTTGGCATCCACTGCGTTTTGAATAGGGAATTCCACAGATTCATAACATATCGAGATAGGTGCATTCTTCTTCATGAGAATAGAATAGAATCCCTAGAGTGCAGAAGCAGGGTATTCATCCATCGAGTCCACACCAATCCTATAATTCAGACTCACCCATTCCCAGTATTTCCCATGGTTAGTGGCTTAACCTGCACATGCATGGACACTTTGGTTTAGCATGGCGAATCCACCTAACCCGAACATCGTTGGACTTTGGGAAGAAACTGGAACACCGATCAAAACCGTACAGCCACTTGGAGAACGTGTAAACTCCACATGGTCACCTAAGGCTTGAATCAAACCATGGTCTCTGAAGCTGTGAGGCAGAGGTGCTAGCCACTGAGCCACCTCTGCCTAAAACTGCTTCCACTTATTGACCCCTCCACCCCGCAATTGACTGAATCTATATTCCTTACTTCAGAAATTGGGTTGTCTAACCAGATGTCTCAGTAAAACCCAGTGACAAGCCAAATGTCCTGTCTGTCTGAATGGGGATCCTATACACAACACCCTGCCATCCCACACGTTTCATTCTCTTTCCAGAGACAGGGCTCCAGTGACTTCATGGGGACTGTAACTTCCATAATTCCTAAGGCAGGGACCACAGGTGTATTGGGAAACCCGGCGCTGCATATGTGCAGAATGTGGGTGGGTTTTGGAGCACATGTTTTGGGGTAATTAGGGGAAAGTATTTCACACTGTGATTGGCTAGAGGAGGAACGTGTCTGCTTGTAGTATTGATCAGTTGGGGGGGTCAAAGTGTCACTACACCCTCGTGGGAACACTCTACATCCCCAGTTCATTGTAACGCTGGGAATAAACTAATGGGAAACAAGGAAGAATCTGATCCATTCTCCCAGATTAAAGGTTTCTCTTCTGTCCAGGATCTGCCACCTCCCATTCTGCTTCCTTTTGTTTCATTCTGCTGTTACAGGATTGACTTACAGCAACTGAAGGGAAAGGAAGTAAACCCAGAAAGGGTGCAGAGTCAAACCAGGGATGGGAAGTGGTGGCTTGGATCTGTTTATCAGTAACTCCATGAGAATGAGGAGGGTGTACATTCGAGGCAGCAGAGTCAGAATGGTAGGAGAGAGTAAGTGGGCTGGAGGGTTACAGCTTTGGGGGAAGAAAGGGGAAAAAGATATTCCAGAGAAACTAGAATAGTCTGTTCTGAACTTCTAATCTGTGCATATTCCTTTATACAGGGTGCTAGATGGTGAAGATTTGCAGTCTGAAATCTCAAAATCATGTGCAGATTGTGATTAAATTAACCAGCGTTTGAAGAACCAAAGATGGAGAATCACTGGGCCAAAATCCTGTAACACTCTCCCTCCCAGCATTGTCGGTCTATCTGCACCAAATGGACTGTGAATGGTTCAAGACAGCAGCTCACGACCATCTTCTCAATGGTACCTAGTGATGGGGTATAAATGCTGGCTGAGCCAGTGATGCCCATATCCTGGAAACGGTTTCTTTCTTTATTTACTGAAACCCCGTTGATGTTACTGCAGGATGATGAGGGACGCTGAGTGTGTCCTCCAGGAAGAGCACCATCACATTACCCCTGCCTACACCCACGCAATAACACAGCAACATCACTGGTACAAAAGGCAGTGAAGCCCAAGGAGGACTGAAATATAGTTCTTCAAGGTAAAGTCATGAAAGCGGATTGGACCACAGCAGGAACAGGAGACTGAGCTGGATGGTCAGCTGTTTCTCATTGAATGGTGGAGGTAGATTCAAAGGCCGAATAGCCTTCTCCTGCTGCTATCTCCCAGGTATATATAAATATTATATATATCCATGGAGCCCGGGCAGGAAGAAGTAGTCAGGGCAGGGATTCTGCAGGAGAGTGGACTTCCACCTCAGTTTTCAGTGAGGGATGGTTTGATGGATTTTATTTAACATTTGTCTTTAATGCAAGGTTTGTGAATTTTTGTTATATAAAGTACAAGTTTATTCCACAATAAATAAAACTTAAATAATCGAAACTATCTGCATATAACAGTTTTTAAAATTTCCAATGCCCCTTAAACAAAATCCTGTCTACTCCCGGACCCCATCACTTTTCAGTTACTCAAACTCCAGGGAAATATTCCTTCCCTCTCTGAACCTTTGGTTTGATTTAACTACTTTCAGTTCTCGTTCTGTGAGCTGTGAAGCATTTTTCTCCAATTCCTCTTACCCAGAAGTGTTATCTCTCACAGCTGAGCAACCTTCCCAGCAACAACATCATTATTCCATTATTTTGCTTTTTGCTAACGTATAATCGCCAGCAGTAGCACACCAGTGTCATCAGTTGAACATTTACAAACAAAGCCCATTATGGGCAAAGCAAACCATTACAAGTGAAAGAGTGGGAAGGGACTAAATCAAAGTAGAGTTGGGGATGAGGGGGTGGCGGTGGCGGTGGAGATAATGCACTGTATCCCCTGCGGTGCCCACCTCTATCTAATGCCATAGAGAGCATTGATACACACCACATGCTCCTCCTCCAAGGAGACCCTGAGAATATTCTTTATCCTCAATCATAGAATATAATCCCTACAGTGTGGAAGGAGAGCGTTGGTCCATCAAATCCCACCAACCATCTGAAGAACATCCCGCCCAGAGCACTCCATCCCTGTAACACTGCATTTCCCATGGCTGATCCACTTAGTCTGCAAATTCTGAACACTGTGGACAATTTATGACGACCGATCCACCTAACCTGCATATCTTTGATTTGTGGGAGAAAACCAGCGCACATGGAGGGTACCACACTATTATGGGGAGAATGTGGATACCCCACATAGGCCGTTGACCAAGGCTGGACTCTAACATTTTACCTGGTGCTGTGAGAAAGCAGTGCTATGATCACAATTTAAATCAATACAGATGAACCCTGCTCCTTGTCACATTGCTGTTTGTGGTGACCTACTGCCCAGAGAGGCATCCTAAGGTTCAGAAAGTGGCAATATAAATTCAGCCAACTCCAGCCCAGTTAATGTGGTTAACAACAACAACATCAATACTCCAGCAGTGTCATCATGAACACGGTCCACTCCTGACTCTGATGGACAGTAACTGCAGAATCAGAGTCCTGCAGTGATGTGTGAACTCTACACCACACTGAGCAGGGGGATGACCACTTCCCTGTGTGCACTCACTGGGCTCTCAGTCGTGTTGAAGTCTCAGAAAATCCCTTGTCCCACAGAGAGGGAAACAGCTCCTACCCAGTGTGAACACGCTGGGGTCTTGGGGGTCAGGATGAATCACTGAATCCCCTCTCACACCCTGACCATCTGAATGGCCTCTCCCCCTGTGTGGGCTCACTGGGGTCTCAGGGGGTCAGGATGAATCATTGAATCCCCTCTCACACACTAACCATCTGAATGAGCTCTCCCCCTGTGTGGGCTCACTGGGGTCTCAGTGGGGCAGGATGAATCACTGAATCCCCTCTCCCACCCTGACCATCTGAATGTCCTCTCCCCTGTGTGGGCTCACTGGGATCTCAGGGGGTCAGGATGAATCACTGAATCCCCTCTCCCACCCTGACCATCTGATTGGCCTCTCCCCCCCTGTGTGGGCTCACTGGGGTCTCAGCAGGTGGTGCATTTGAGTGAATCTCTCCCCACATTGGGAGCGAGTGAATGGTCATTCTCCAGAGTGAGCTCGCTGGTGTTTCAGCAGATCAGAGGACTGAGTGAATCCTTTCCCACACATGGAGCAGGTGAAGGATCTAAATCCATTGTGCCCCCTCTGGTGCCTCAGCAGATTGTAAGATCGAGTAAATCCCTTCCCATACGTGAGGCAGGTGAACAGCCTCTCCCCATTGTGACTGTGTCAGTGAGTGTCCCACTCGGAGGGGTAAGTAAATTTCTTTACATTTACACAGCTTCGCCCTGGTCCCGTTACATTGGTGTCTTCCCAGATCACATGACTGGTTAAATATTCGACCAGCTGCCTAACATGGGAATGATTTCTCTGAGCTAGGAATGCTGCTTTCCCCTTTTATATTACTGATAAGGATCAGGACCTGCAGAATTGGACGACTCTGCAGTTGATGTGATGTTAAAGCTGAGTTTTCCATCTGTAAACTCTCTCTCTCTGTGAAACAAGTTTTTCCCTATCATTACTACAACTCCCAACACCAGCTCTCCCTTCAGTTCTCCTGAATTTCTAAATTTGGACTAATGCAAAGACCTCAGTGATGTGCTTTCCTCTCAATTGTTTCTGAAAGTAAATTGGAGCCATTTTGAATAAATTTATACACTTTACCAGCAGAACTCATGCCTACTCTGTCATTTACGATTTGTAACCTCTGGGAAATTTGTTGCCATCTTCGATGACCGTTATAACGCTCTGCCCACTTCTCTGGAGCCAGGATAAGTCAATTCTAACAATTACCAATAGATTGGATCTGAACAGAATGTCCCCACAACAGTAGGCACTCTGACACTCAGTGCTCAACATTTAAGTTCTGTTTCTTAAACCCCTCATGTGTCTGGCAATCTGGCGATACAATTGCAGATATTTTATACAGTTGCCTTTCAGTCTCTATTGCCAGTTCCATGTCCTTGAAGCCATCGTGACCTAATTCTAACAGCAACATTGCCTTGGCAGAAGAGATTGAGGAGAATTAAGCTGTCTTCTCTGGACTATCTAAACATGAAACACTTCAAATGAACAAAAATCTTAAAGAGATCAATATGGTGGACACAGCAAGGATGTGTGCCCTGGCTGGTGTGTCTGGAATGAAATAAGCACTAACTGTGGTATCTTTACCCAGCATCCCCTTTAGCTGCATAAATGTTTAAGATTTATTTGCTGCTCTAATTCCACTCTCTTGATCACTCCCATTTGTAACTGCTGTAATCTTGGCAGCTGTGCAAATTGATAACATTTGATTCAATCCATCCCAAAACCTCTCTGTATCTGTGTCTCACTTTTGTTCACCGAGACCCTCATTCAATCTGACCTCTTTACAAACCCTGCCCTGATATTTCCTTCGTGGGCTCAGAATAAAATGTTCACAGAATTGTTAATGCTGAAAGGAGGCTGCTTAACTCATCAGCTCTCCAAAGGTAAGAGGGCTGAGAGGTAAATAAGAGGGGTGTGTGGGGTTGGTGGGATGGGAACTCGGAAGGCAATAGGTAGATGTAGATGGGAGGTAATGATGAAAGGTTGGAGTGGATAATTGGGAAGGAAGATGGACAGGTGGGACAGTTCAAGAGGGCAGTGTCGAGTTGGAGGGTTGGATCTGAGTTAAGGTGGGGGAGGAGAGATGAGCAAACCTTGATGCCGTGTGGTTGAAGGGTCCCAAGGTGGAAGATAAGGTGTTATTCCTCCAGGCGTCGGGTGGCTGGGATTTGGCGATGGAGGCAGCCCAGAACCTGCATATCCTGGGTGGAGTGGGAGAGGACGTTGAAGTGGTCGGCCACAGGGTGGTGGAGTTGTTTGGTGCATGTGTTCCAGAAATGTTCTCTGAATCAAGTTGGCGTCCTGACTCCCCAGTGTAGAGGAGACCACATCAAGAGCAAAGGATAAAACAGGTGAGGTATCTGGACGTGCAGGGAAATCTCTGCTGGATGTGGGAGGATCCTTTGGTGCCGTGATTGACGTGAGGGGAAGGTGTGGGCACAGGTTTTACACCTCTTGAATTGGCAAGCAAAGGAGCTGGAGTGGAGGGTGGGTTCGTGGGGAGCATGGATCTAACGAAGGAGTCGCAGAGGAAATGGTCTGTGGAATGCTGAAAGGGGTGGGAAGGGAAATATATCTTTGATGGTGCGGTCTGATCGAAGGTGGTGGAACTGGCAGAGGATGATGTGTTGTATCTGGGTGGAAGGTGAGGACTGGGCGGTTCTATCCTTGTTGCGGTTGGAGGTGTGGGGTTCAAGAGTAGAGGTGCAGGAAGTGGAGGAGATACACGAGGGCATTGTTGACCACATGGGAGGGGAAATTGTGAGTCCTTGAAAGAGGAGGCAATTTGGTATGTTCTGGAGGGTTCTGACAGCTTGCATCAAGTTTCACTGGAACACTGCAGTAAGCTTGAAACAGAGATGGTGGCCAGGGAACAGTCTTGTGTGTTAAAGAGCAGGCAACTGGAAGCTCAGGGTCTTTTTTGCAGCAGAACGTAGATCATCAGCCACCATTTCCACCACCGCCAGTGAGATGCTGCCAGACACAGGTTCCTGTCCCCTGCGTTAACAGCGATGCACCCTCCCAGCAAGGTCATTCTCCACTCCTTTGTCTTTCCAAATGTTTCTGTTTCTCTTTGCACTCCATCTCAACCTATTATTTACTCTTTATCCCCTATCTCCTGCAGTCCAAAGATATGCAGGTTCGTTAAATTGGCCAAGCTACATTTCCCGTAGTGTTCTGGGATGCATAGTTTGGTGCATTAGTCAGGGGAAATATAGAGTAATAGGGTCGGAGAATGGGTTTGGGTGGGATAATCATCGGAGGGTGGGTGTAGGCTTGTTGGGCCGATGGCCCTGTTTCCACACGGTGGCTGGGAAAATTTAGAATTCCTACAATCGGATCTAAGGAAGGGTCACAGGTACCGGAATGACCCTTGGTGTGTGAAGGAGGTGGAAACGGGAAAGGGGGAGTGGCAGCGGAAACCAAATTAAATGTATCAGTTTAGACTAGGAGGGGTTTAATTACACTTTGTACAGGTCGCTAGTCCTGAATTAGAAACTCCTGCTCCCACGTTTGCAGCAAATGGGAAAATGTCTGTGGCCCTCAGGCAATGATAGGTCCTGGGTTATGGCCACCATCTTTATTGGGGGCAAGGTACAGCGAGGCGCATGGACATGTCCTCTTCCTGGGTGGGGGCGGGGAGATTTGAAGAGGAGCATTTACACATCAAACACATACCAAGGAAATATTTGTCTTTAATATTCATCTTGCACTGACTGTGAGCTTTGTCTTGTGAATTTTTTTATCCGATATTAATTGAGAATAATTGAGACCGGGATCTCAAAAGCATGTTTCTACAGTCAGCGGAGTCATCAGGATCTGAATATCATTGGCATTTAACTGTGGAACGAGAAAGGTTTGTCTGTTCTGTCTGTCGAAAAGTAGCTCATATTTTTAGGTAAAAACATTATCCTGTGGCCCAACATTTCAACTCCCCTCCCACTCTGTCGAGGACATGGAGGTCCTGGGCCTCCTTCACCGCCGCTCCCTCACCACCCGACGCCTGGAGGAAGAACGCCTCATCTTCCGCCTTTGAACACTTCAACCCCAGGGCATCAATGTAGACTTCACCAGTTTCCTCATTTCCCCTTCCCCCACCTCACCCCAGTTCCAAACTTTCAGCTCAGCACTGTCCCCATGACTTGTCCTACCTGCCTGTCTTCCTTTCCACCGATCCACTCCACCCTCCTCTCTGACCCATCAACTTCATCATCACCCCACTCACCTATTGTACTCTTTCCTACGTTCTCCCCACCCCCACCCTCCTCTCATTTATCTCTCCACCCTGCAGGCACCCTGTCTGTATTCCTGATGAAAGGCTTTTGCCCGAAACGTCGATTTTACTGCTCCTCGGATGCTGCCTGAACTGCTGTGCTTTTCCAGAACCACCCTATTCCAGACTCTCATATTTTTGTCAAGCGAATAGCAGAAATATGTACAAATTCATGGTTGGATCACCCTTGGGGTATGTGCTCTGTTCTGGGCCGTGCAGCCCGGGAAGGAGATATTGGTCTGAGAGGGAACATTGATTTATCCAAACTACACCTCGACTCTTTGCAGGAACTGTCATGTTTAGACCCAGTCAACCACTGCATGACTTTAACCTGTGAACTCCTTATTTTCAATTCCCTGTAAATTTCCCATTAAAATTTCTTATGGACTCAAATTCCAATACCTTTTTAGGTGAAATGTTCCAGATTCTGACAATTATCTGTTCATCCAGAAATTGCTGAAGGCCATGTTGACGCTGGAGTTACAAATGGCTGAATTGAGAGATGAGATGCTGTCCCTGAGCTCCCATTGAGATGCATTGGAACAGGACAGGAGGCTGAGGGCAGTGTAGGTGTGAGAAGGCATTGAAAATGAAAGGGCTGCACTGTGAGGGCTGCTTGGCTCAATGAGAGTGTTTTGGAGTTGGGTGTAAATAGTGAGGTGAGACGGGGAGAAGGTGAAGCTGGAACTCAGTTTTCGTTCAGGCCATTCAGAATTTCGCATGGTCCCAATGAGAACAGCCTATTTGTTAACAGTTTTTTAAAGTATAATATATCAGCTTAAGTAAAGATTGGGGCTATTGATTATAATGGACATGTTTGAAGTGAAGAAAGGTTGAAAGCTCTTTTAAATATTCTTCATGGGAGAAAACAGCTGAATCTAGAGAGACATTGAGACAGGAACCCTCAGACCCGTGGCGGACTCCTCTTGTACAATGTGGGAAATAAGGGACGTTTCCAGTGTCCCTGACAGCTATTTGTGTAGGAAGTGTGTCCATCTGCGCTACTGGGAAATTGCTTTTCTGACCTGGAGCTGTGAGTGGACTCACTGTGGACCATCTATGATACTGAGAATATTATGGACAGCACGTTTAGTGAGTTCGTCACACTGCAGGTGAGGGTTACACAGGCGCAAAGGGAATGGGTGACCATCAAACTAAATAAAAGGCTCAGGAAGGCAGTGCAGGAATCCCCAGTGATCATCCCCTTCTCAAACAGATATTGTATACTGGTTCGAATTCTGTTCGGGGTGAATGGGTGGGGTGGCCTCTCGGGGAAATCTGCAACAACCAGGGTCATGACACCACAGATAGCTCTGCTGCACAGAACAGGAGGTAAGATAGTTGCAGGGCTATCGTGACATGGGATCAATGGTGAGAGTTAGGGCAGGTACTTCTGTGGCCACAGACATGAATCAAGGATGGCATGTTCCCTCCCTGGTGCTAGGATCTGTAATAGCATGGAGTGGCTACAGTGAGTTCTGCAGCTGGAGGGTAAATAACCAATGGTTATGGAACACACAGATACCAACGACATCGCGAAACAAAGGGATGAGGGCCTGAAATATGTATAAAGGAAAATCAGAGATATATTAAAGTGAAAAGTAATAATGTCAGACTTACACCCAGTGCCATGTGCTAGTGAGAGCAGGAATAAGAGGATAGATCAGCTGGATGTGTGGCTGGAGAAATGGTGTACTAGAGAAGGGTTTAGATTTCCCAGGCACTGCGACCGTTTCTGGGCGAGGTGAGACTTGTACCAGCCTGACTGGTTACCCCTGGGCAGGTCTGGGAGAAATCTCTTGGTGGGGTGATTGCTAGTTCCATTGGTGAGATTGTCACTAGTCTGGCAGGGGGTTGGGAGCTAAAGAGTGGCTTAGATGGGCCAGATTCAGGTCAGGGAATGGGAGATAGAGTATTCGTGATGCAGGCAACAGCTCAGAAAGACAAAGGAAAGGAGAATTAAACGAGGATTGAGTCCTCTTCATCCATCAGTCCTGCCATCCCAGGGGTGAGAGTCAACAAAATATGAAGTCTTTCAAATGTCTATTACTCTACGTGCCTCAGCAAAATCGTGGAAATCTGCAATAAAAACAAAAAAATAATTGCTGGAGATCCTCAGCAGGTCTGGCAGCATCTGAAATGGTGACAGTTGCAGGAAACATTGCGGTTTTGAAGACCTTGTATAATGCCATCCCACAACGTTCACGACTCCAGGCAAAATATCCTCAGCCCCTCCTTATGGTTCACATGTTTCAATACTGGCAGCACCCTTATAAATCTTTTCTGGACTTTTTCAGGGTTCCCAACATCTTTCCTATAGCAGGGATACTAGAATGTAAAGCAGTCTGGGCATTCCAAAAGTGGCTGAGCCGATAAACTGTACAACCGAACCATGATCTCCCAACTCCTATACTCAATGCACTGCCCAATAACAGCTAGCATAGCAAACACCACCTTCACGGACCTGTCTACCTTCAGCGCCACTTTCAATGAACTATCAAACCACTCTGCACAGTGTATTTGTTCGTCAATACTTCCCAGGAACTTGTTATTATGGCGCTGAGTCTTATCTTCCTGAAATCAGGGAGACTAGAATTGAATGTAGTATTCTAAAACTGGCCTCACCAATGCCCTGTACAGCCACAACGTGACCTCCTAACTCTTATACTCAGTGACAGAATCCATACGGTGTGGAAGCAGCCCATTCAGCCCATGAGACCTTACCGACCATCGGAATAGCATCCCACCTGAACCATGTGACCCAGCATTACCCACAGTTAATCCACCTAACCTGCACCTCTTTGGATTCCAGAGCGCCCAGAGGATGCCCGTGCAAACACACAGAGGGAGAATGTGCAAACACGGCACAGAGTGGAATCGAACCCAGGTCCCTTTATTGATGAGTGCACAGACCAATAAAGGTCAGCGTCCCAAATGCAGCCTTCAGCACCCAGTCTCCCTGAAACTCGACTTTCCAGGAACTATGCAGTTCTGAGCTCTTCAGAGGGATTGAAAGTGAGGAGGAGAAAACAGGAACAGGGTTGAGTTGTAGATCTATAAAATAACTCTCTGTTCCCCCCTCTCTGTTTCCCTCCCCCTCTGTTCCACTCCCCGTTCTCTGATTCTCCCCTGCCTCTGCCTGTCCTCTCCTGCCCCATCCCTGTCCTCACCTGTGTGACCACTCTCAATCCCCACATCCTCTCTTTCCCCCCACCCTCAGCTCACCCTCTCTGCCTACTCTCCCTTCCCTCTCACTTAGTTTTGTATACTCCAACCACAGGGAAAGGACCTTGTCTATTTGCCCTACACATGACCGGCTGATTTTATAAATCTCTATCAGGTCATCCCTCAGCCTCCGACGCTGCAGGGAAAACACCCTATCCAACGCTGGCAACATCCTTGTAATTCATTTCTGACCCCTTTCAAGTTTGAGAACATCCTTCCGATAGGAAGGAGACCAGAATTGCTGGAATATTTCAAAACTTGCCTAATCAATGTCCTGTACAGCCACAATATGACATCCCAACACCTATACTACATTCTCTGACCAATAAAGGAAAGCATACCAACTGCCTTCTTCACTATCCTATCCACCTGTGACTCTACTTTCGAGGAACTATGAACCTGCACTCCAAGGTCTCTTTGTTTCACAACACTCCCCAAGAACTTACTATTAACTGCAAAAGTCCTGCTAAGGTTTGCTTTCCTAAAATGCAGCATCTCACATTTTTGTAAACTGAACGCCTCAGCCCATTCGCCCATCTGATCCAGATCCCGTTGTACTCTGAGGTAATCTTTTTCACTGTCCACTACACTGCCAATTTTGGTGTCATCTGCAAACATGCTAACAATACATCTTATGTTCACATTGATATAAATGGCAAACAGTAGTGGATTCAGCACCGATCTTTGTGACATTCCATTGGTCACAGGCCTCCAGCCTAAAAAGCATCACTCCACCACCACTCTATGTCTTCGACCTTTGAACCAGTTCTATATTCAATTGGTTAGGTCTCCCAGTATTCCATGAGACCTAACCTTGCGAACCAATCTCCCATGAGGAACCTTGTCGAACACCTTACTGAAGTCCATGAAGATCATGTTCACCGCTCTGCCCTCATCAATCCGCTTTGTTACTTCTTCAGTAAACTCAGTCCTGTTGATGAGACATGATTTCCCACACACAAGGCTGTTATTGATATCCAGGACTTAACTCTGTACATTGGGGTCTGTGTCGCCCAGTTATAGGAGTTAATATTCTGGATAACGTTCACGTACAGCAGCTTTGTGTTGGTGACTGTGTATTGAGTCTTGTTAATAACACCAACACAGGTGAGTTCCTTTTGAAAGGCAGTCCCTATATCCCTACCCCCTCCCACCTGCTCTGTCTCCTCCATCCCCACCGTAGACAGGAAGTATGAGGAGCTCATGGAATTTCCATGTTTTTGAGGATGAGCAAATCTTCCCTTCTTTCCACTAGCCCACCATGAAATGGTGGTAGTGTCCTTTCCTCTGGACCAAGAGGATAGGGTTCAGGGTTTGGTAACAGCGGCTTTGAAGAGGATGATTAGAAAACCTGCCCAAGCCACCAGGCCATACTGTCTCCCAACAGTCCCTGCCTGAGTCTCCAAACAGAACCTTCCTGTGGTTTCTCTCCTGTCAGACTCTCCCATTACTCAGTTTGTCCAGTATCCCCTCCTTCTGCTGCACTGATCCCGTCCCTCACTGACCTGTCCATCCCCCAGTGTCCTCCACATTCATTCATTGTTTACAATCCCATTATTTCCCGTCCTCCAGCCCCACCCCCTCCACTCTATTGGGCAGCAGCTGATATCAATCCTCCAGGCTCCTTTGTGATCGACAGCATGTTCCGTAGGAAGGGAGATCGGTGCACGGGTGCAGTGCTGGCCAGTTGTTGGCGTATGTGCAGGGCAGGTCAGTGCCAGGGAGGGAGGCTGTGGGAATAATCTGTCATTTTCAACTCCCTTCCTTCTTTCCTCTGAGAACCCGACCCAGGGGTATAGCCCTTTGCCTGGTGTCCTGACGAATGGTCAAAGAATCTATGGGGGATCATTTTGCAGCACGTTGTCAGAACTCTTATGAATAGTCAGAATTGTTATAGAAAATGACAAGGGTGGGCCTACAATTAGAGTTCTAATTTGGTTAATTTTAGTTCAACCAGATATGATTTGGCCATTGTGTGCAGAATGGTTCTCATCAGAGAATGGGGGTTCTTGGAGATGGGGGGAGGATTCACCAACACCCTGGAGGCTCCAAGTCAAACTCATTGATTTGGTTCTTAGTCTGCAGACAGCAGCTCGGAAACTGAATTCAAGGCGAGGAGAGAGATTGTGAGAACTGGGTGTGGAGGAAAGGAGGGACGAGATTGGTTTGGATTTCAGTTATCAAGAGAGAGAAATTGTGCGACTGAGATTTAAAGCTTTGGGGGAACAAGGGAACTACAATTTAATACTATCATTGTCTTATAAAGTTCCATCCTGTATTAACAATGCTGACTTGTTTTTTTCTGTTATAGGGTACGGAAAGGGTGGATTTGCAGATGAGAAATTCAAATTGAACTTCATGTTCAGATCTGATATTTACTTGATCCGAGCCGATCTGAATATCATTGGCCTTTTCATCTGGAAGGAAAGGTGTGCATTCTGTCCGTGGGTGAATATTTCAAATCTCAGTGTGACTGGAAAAGTACTGACACACAGCCAAGTCCATGTGAACGTGCTTTGTGGCTTTGAATGGAGGCTGGTTGTAAGGATTATCTCCGTGGCAACGGCAATTTAAAAAGTCTAGTTCAATTCAGCACTTTGTGTTTAAACAACACACCCCTCCCCAACACCTCCGTGGCTCAGTCAAGTACTTGAGAGGTGCTTCAGTTTCGGTGGGGTTGTCTGTCAGGATTCTCATGTGGAGGAGCCGGTGTTGGAATGGGGTGGACAAAGTTAAACATCACACGACACTAGCTTATAGTCCAACAGGTTTATTAGGAAGCACTAGCTTTCCAAGCACGATGTAATTTTTAACTTTATCAGGTTCATCTCTATGCTGACAGTTTTCTTCAGATAAGACCTTCAGCAATTAAATAGGCCATATGTTCCCCATGCAATAGGTTTCCTCGAGCTGTGTAATCTGCTATTCTTGCCCTGGGGATAGCTACACAATTGTATACCCAGTCAAAATCCCATCAAGCTTTTTGTTGATCTTTAAAGTTTTTCTAATCTCCTAGTTTCTCCTTGGTCGTTGCCAATTTGTATGCCTTCTATTTCAATTTGATAGACTCCCTTATTTCCTTAGACACAAATGGCAGATTACTCCTTTTCCTACAGTCCTTCCTTTTCACTAATATATATAATTTTGCTGTGCACTTTGAAAAATTACTGCCTCATCCTGTTGTAGTCTACTTTGTTTAAGCACAGGATCTTGGGATTGGACTTAATCTTCCAGCTTGCCATCTGTGTTATAAATTCAACCAGACTTCTCACATATTCTTAAAATGCCTCTTTGGATTCATCCTAATCTTCTCAGCCAAGATTCTTTCATATCCACTTTGTCGCCCTCCTGATTTCCATCAAAGGTAAACTCCTATATCCCTTATTGTGCGCCACGGACTCCCTTAATCCCCGTTGCCTGTACCTGAGCCACGCATCCCTCTTTTTTCCAGTCAATGCCTAAATATCTCTTGTCATCCGGGGTTCCCCATTCCTGCAAACCTTGCCCTTCACCGTCACAGGAACATATAGAGCTTGAACTCTAGCTATCTCACATTTAAAGGCTTCCCATTAGCCAGAGGGCCATTTACCTGCAAACAAATTACTCCAGTCGACCCCTGCAAGATCCTGTCCAATCCCATCAACATTCCCCTTGTCCTAATTTAGAACTTGAAACTGTGGACCCAGTTTTGTCCCTCTCCAAAGCTATTTAAAAATTAATAGGACGATGGTCACTGGTCCCGAAGTGCTCCCCCACTGTCACCTCAGTCACCTGTCCTGCTCTGTTTCCCAAGAGTTGTTCGAGTTTTACCCCTTCCCAAGTAGGACCCTCGACATACTGCTAGAGGAAACTTTCCTGAATTCACTTATCGGATTCCACTCCATCAAATCCCTTCACGCTATGGCAATCTCAGTCTGTTACAAAAATTAAAATCCACTCTTATGACAACCACATTGCTCCTGCATGTCTCCCTTCTCCCTGCATATTTGTTACTCAAATTCACGTTGACTATTTGGAGGCCGATAGTACAATCCCGGTGACATCATCATCCACTTCCTACCTCTTAACTCCACCCCCGAAGCCTTACTGGATGATTGGTCAGTTATTTTATCTCTGATTACTGCAGTGATAATCGCCTTAATCAGAAATTCAACTGCTCCTACCCTCCTTCCACCATTCCTGTCCCGCCTAAACTACCTGTACCTGATGCGTGAAGCTGCCAGTCCTGACCCTCGCTTAGCCATGATTCCATAAAGGCTATATTATCCCAATCCAATGTTCCTAACCACGCCATTAGTTTATTGGTCTTACCTGCCAACCCTCTTGCACAGAAATAAATGTAGTTTAATCTAACAGGCATTCCTTACTCCTTATCATGTTCCAGCCTGACCTGTCTCTTCACTTTATTGTTTCTGATTACTGTATCTCCTACCAGCCTCGTTCTTGCCTCCCTGATCATGACGGTATTGCTCCTCGCCAATATAGTTTAAATCCTCCCTTGTAGCATGAACAAATTTCGCCAACAAGATACTGGTCCCCTTCCCAGTGCATGCACCACCTGTCCCTCCTGATCAGGTCAACTCTGTCACAGAAAAGACAACAATGTAAAAATCCGAATCTCTCTGCCCCCCACCCCCACACCAATTCTTTAATTACTTATTTATCTGCCATATCCTCCTGTTCTTACTTTTATTAGCTCATTACAATGGAAGTAATCAGGAGATTACCACCGTCAAGGTCCTGGTTTTTAACTTTTCTCCCAGCTCTCACTAATCACTCTGTACGACCTCATTCCTATATCTACCCGTGTCATTTCTGCCAACGTGCATAATGATTTCTGACTGCTCCCCTTCCCCCTTGAGAATGTTCTGCAGCCGCTCGGAGACATCCTGGACCCTGGTGCCTGGGCGGTAACTCAACATTCTGGATTCCTATTTGAGGCCACAGAATCTCCGATCTGTCCATCTAACAATCGACTCTCCTATCTCTAAGGTCCTGTTAACTGTTACCCTTTCCCATTGTGCCCCAGAGTCAATGGTAGTGCCACCAACCTGGCTACTGCTGCTTTCCCCTCGAATGTATTTCCCCTGAACAGTATCCAAAACGGTGTACTTGTTTTCGCGGGGAATTGCCACAGGGGATTCCTGCATTCTCTGCCTACTCCGTTCGCCATTCCAGGTGGTCGCCAACTTCCTCTCTGTCTTGAACACAACAGGGAGCAAGGACTCCTATTGGATTAAATTGCTTTTATTTAAATGCAACAGGACAGATAAGTAAGCCTGATGTACTCATAGCATGGATCTTAACGCGGGACTGGGATATTATAGTCATTACAGAAACATGATTGGGGCGAGTCTTGGGTGTGACCACAACACGAAAGCTCTTATCTATGAAGTTTTCAATATCTCAGATGATCCTGAGGGCATCCAGCTCCAGCTCCCGAACACCGTCTCCCAGGAGTTGCAGCTGGGTGCATTTTCCACACGTGTAGTTACCAGGGACTGTGGGAATTTCCCTGAGCTCCCACATCCCGTTGGAGGAACGTTCAACAGTCCTAACTGCCATCTCCATTGCTGCAAGACTAAAGTTGAAAGGACTTTATTTGAGCTTGCCTGTAGTTTTCGCTGAGCTGCTGCTATCCAAAACCTCTTGAGCCAAACATTACTGCTGACTCTGCTACCAACCGCATGTCTCTCTACCCCTTCACATTTAGTTTTGGTTAGAGAAGGAGGGAGACATTGCAGTGATGTCGCACTTGGGCATTAAGCACTCCTTGACACCTGGTCACTAACGACCTGCTCTCCATCCAAGATCACTGATTGGCCTTGGAAGATGTCTTACTGAGATTTTCCTTCTGGTAGTGCTAACTGCGCTGCTGCTAATCTTCACCCCGACAGCCAATCTGCGTTGTCACAGTCCCTTGGTCCTTTCTGTCTAAGAGTACTGAATTTCTTAATTCTTTGAATCCATCGCCTGCATTCCAAACTGTGTCTCACTCCACAGCGAGAGAGGTTGATGTTCCAGTGAATACAAGGCTATTGTAAAAATGATACAATTCCACATCGGGACAAAAATATGTCTATCCGCTCACTGAGTGCTTTTCCACTCAATTAGGTGAGATCGATTTTGATAATCCCCCATTCCACTTGTCTATATTTTCCACATAAACCTTGTATGAAAATCAGTCTGCCTCAATCCTAAAGATATTTAATGAGACAGCCTCAACAGCCCGAAGAATTTTCGAAAATGATTTCCCTCTCACTGATGTGAGACTTGGTGGTTTTTAACCCCATGCGGTACTTCTAGCACTCTGTTTGAAAGTTGTATCAATATTAGATGTTATCCTGTCCTATCACACCTTCTCTGTGGTCAGAGGCAAAACAAAATGAAAAGTTAAGAGACTGTAATATCCTCACATCAGCTGAAGATACAGCTCATCCTGGTCTGTGCATTTGCCGACTCTCTATCCCGCAAAACCTACCAATTCATCGTCAGCTTCTGTATCAATTCACTCAAGGATCACACGGTCACTCTCCTTGAATCCAGGAATTCCTTCTTCAAACTGAAGATCGGAAGGAAGTCAGTGTTTAACATATTCTCTGGCTCCATTCACAGGCTGCCCCCTTGGTCCCTAAATACTCCCCATTCTCTCCCGCGTTATCCTTTTCCCCTTAATAACTCGAAAGAATGTCTTTGAATTCTTGCTAAGCTCTACCCTCGAATGTTTTAACTCCCCGCCACTACTTCTGCTCTTCTACTGACTTTTTAAGTTTAGCCCTACACTTTCTATATTCTTTTCGGACCTCCGTTGACCTGTTCACTTTGTTACTGCTTTAAGCTTCTTTTTCCTTTTTAATTCTGTTCGGAAATGTGTCGACACCCAAGGTTCTCTGGGCTTGTATTCCTAAAATTCATCTTCGGTGTAACGAGGTCCATCACTGTCATCAATTATATTTTGCTCAAGTGACCCCCTAACTCGCGCCCCACGCTGTTCTGCTACAGTTGCACCTAGAATCATCTGCACTTTGGCCAGATCCTGTCATATGTTTTCATAAAATCGGTCTCCAATTGCAAAAAGCTTTTATTTTCCAAACATTTTTGGGTCTTCTCCTTCGCAAACTCAAGACATAGGAGTCACGGTCACTGGTCCTTTCATGCTCAACCCAACCCTGCCTGCAACATCTGACTGGCTTCGTTCCCCACGGTGAGGCCCAGCACAGCCCCGCCCATTGTTGTATCTGCTACACTTTGACATAACAAACTCCCAGGAATAAATTTCAAGGCATCTGTCCCATCTTAAAAATGTTATCACTGCCCGAATGAATGTTTGGAATCGAAATGCCCGAATATAATGATCCTATTGTTGTGTTAGCACACCTCAATAAATTGGTTTTATATCAGCTCCTGTACTTTCTTTTGTTTGGGAGTCTATAATATATCCCCAGCAGTGTGTCTTCATGGTTTTGATCCTGAGCTCTAACCACCAAGCCTCATTAGATCATTCTTACTGCAGTAACTAACTCCACAATTAGTAATGCAACCCCACTTCCTCTTTTACCACCTCTCTTGTCGTGCCTATAGATCTTGTACCACAGGATATTGAGTTGTCAGCTCTGACCTCCCTCAAACACATCTCTGTGATGGCAAAAATGTCACACTTCCCCATTTCACCTCATTCCGTTATCACATCTGTTTATCCGATAATATTCCCAGCATTAAGGTAAACGACATCCAGCCTGGAATATAGCACCTGGAATACTCTAAAACGCGGAGATCTTTAGTCATTCATTGTTTGTTCTCACGCTGCCCAATTGATGAACCAAACCTCTGGGAATGAATGAATATTTGTTGAATTGTAATTTCTCTTTTAATAAATGTATTCATCAAATGCAACATTCCAGAACTAAACAGTCAGCTTCACACGCAATGGGTTTCTGCTGATTAATTCCCTGTTCAGTGTGCAGAGGGGAGAGCTCTAAGTAATGGAGAAAGTGAGAACTGCATTTACTGGGGATCAGAGTCGAAACATGTGGCGCTGGCAAAGCACAGCCATTGGGGCAGCATCTGAGGAACAGGAGAGTCAAAGCTTTGGGCATCAGCAGTTCATCAGGATCTGCAGTTCTTACTTTCTCCATTACTTAGTTCTGGAAAGTTGCATTTGATGAACACAAAGGAGAATGAGAGATGACTTGACAGAGGTGTATAAGATGACGAGAGGCAAATATAGAGTAGATAGCCAGATACTTTTTCCCATGGTGCAAATATCTATCATGAGGGAAAAAAACCTAAAGGTAAGTGGAGGAAGGTTGAATGGAGATGTCAGAGGTAGGTTCCTTTCACAGAGAATGGTGGATGGTTGGAATGTACTGCTGGAAACTGTAGTAGAGTCAGCTGCATTGGGGATATATTAAGAGACAATTGGATAGGCAATTGAATGATAGCATAATGAAGGGTTTGTCGGTTAGTCTGATGTTAGAGTCGGATAAAGAGTCGGCAGGACGTCAAGGCCAAAGGGTCTGCACTGTACTGTTCTATGTTTCACTCAGCATGTGGATTCTTTTCAGTTGTTGAATGTGTGAGGCAGTGATGTGTGTGAGATCAGGATGCTCTGTAGGTGCGTTAGGCCAAGACGTCCACTTCTGGGGTGCATTCTTACATTCGCCTGAGTACCAGTACAATATATGTGTGATGACCAACACCAGACAGAATCAGTCAAGTTCTGTTATTAAGGTGATTCTGGACTTGTCATTTGCTGCTGTGTTCTTCAGATAGATTTTGTTAGTTGACCCACGTATTAATTTTTGTCCATCCACAGAGATGTACAATTTTATTCGTATACTGGTGAATGTGAAGGTGACATTTATTGGACACGGTTTTGGAGCTTTCTTTGAGAGACACAATGTGCTGCAGAATACTGTCACCTTGTTAACATCTTTACCCAGTGTCTGGTCCAGATAGCAGATGCTTGGAGTCTGGGAGGCAGGCCACATATCATCACCATAATTAACTTGTGCGATGTGATTCTGACACTCCATGTCCATTCATCTGCCCCCAGTCAAGGCTCAGACCGAAGATGGAATCGAAATAATTTGTTGTGAAATAATGTTTGAATGACTGCTGTGACCCAGGTGGAAGCTCTCTGGATTCATTTAAGAGCAGACAAATGTCTTACCCAGTATCACAGGCAGCTGTGACTGAATTCAAATCTTTTAAAGTCTTTTTTCAGTGCAGGTTATGATTGCAATCTGATCTGAAAAAATCAGATATTTGCTATGTTCGTGAATTGTGATTCACAAAAGTGTGAAATATCATTATTCAACCAAACAATAATTGCATCACCTCTGAAAACAATTAGGTTGATGTTATATTTATGGAACTAAAATATACTTACCTGCCAACATTTTATGTTACAAAAAAAAGATAGTATGTTTTATTTAATACCGAACAAAGAACATGTTATCTGACTATAGTGCTGATCACAATTAAATGCTTTTGCATACATGAACATCAATTCACCACAAAAATACATCATCCTCTCTCTAGTATTCTCACATACGGATGAGGAAGGACACCACTTCAACTGGGACAACACATCCATCCTAGGACAAACCAAATAGAGGCACGCACGAGAATTCCTAGAAGTATGGCATTTCAACCTGAACTCTATCAACAAAAACACCGAGTTAGACCTCAACTATCATCCCTGAGAAAAGGAGCAGGATGTGACTTCACCACAGGAAATAACATCACCACAAGAAATGACATCACCAAACCAAAGAAACTCCTGAGGCCCACTGAAGATGAAGATGGCAAAACGTCTCGAAATGAACCTCCCAGCTCAGCGAAGAAGCCTACATCCAAAACTTCAACCTGAGCTACAAATCTTCTCAAAACTCGCTACAATTACATACTCATTGTCAGTATTCAAATGCTCCAACATTTGGAAAGTTGTGGGCGTCTGAATGATTGTATGTTTCGAGTGAGAAAACGATTGAACAGTCATATAGAAATTGCGTTCTTACGCATTTATACATAATCGATCAGTTTAATTTCTCACTAAATGTGCGAGCTTCAGTTCTTTTCCAACAATTGAAAAATGACAATAATTCAATATGAACAGAGAATATTAGATTAAATAAATAATTTGTGTTATTAAATTGAAACCTTGCAATTTTCAGAATGAATGGTATTTAATGTGAAATGTGAAGAAGAATGAAGAACATTCATTCATGTCGGCTGCAGAGGGACTTAGATATGATGCAGAGTTGGGCTGAGGAGTGGCAGATGGAGTTCAACCCTGCCAAGTGTGAGGTTGTCCATTTTGGAAGAACAAATAAGAATGCGGAATACAGGGTTAATGGTAGGGTTCTTAGTCAGGTGGAAGAACAGAGTGATCTTGGGGTCTATGTACATAGATCTTTGAAGGTTGCCACTCAGGTGGATAGAGTTTGTAAGAATGCCTATGGAGTATTATCGTTCATTAGCAGAGGGATTGCATTCAAGAGTGGTGAAGTGATGTTGCAGCTGTACAGGACTTTGGTTAGGCCAGTTGGAGGACTGTGTGCAGTTCTGGTCGCCTCACTTTAGGAAAGATGTGGAAGCTTTGGAGAGGGTGCAGAGAAGATTTACCAGGATGTTGCCTGGAATGGAGAGTAGGTCATACGAGGATAGGTTGAGAGTTCTCGGCCTTTTCTCGTTGGAACGGCGAAGGATGAGGGGTGACTTGATAGAGGTTTATAAGATGATCAAAGGAATAGATAGAGTAGACAGTCAGAAACTTTTTCCCCGGGTACAACAGAGTGTTACAAGGGGACATAAATTTAAGGTGAAGGGTGGAAGGTATAGGGGAGATGTCAGGGGTGGGTTCTTTACCCAGAGAGTGGTGGGGGCATGGAATGCGCTGCCCGTGGGAGTGGTAGAGTCAGAATCATTGGCGACCTTTAAGCGGCATTTGGATAGGTACATGGATGGGTGCTTAATCTAGGTTAGAAGTTCAGCACAACATCGTGGGCCGAAGGGCCTGTTCTGTGCTGTATTGTTCTATGTTCTATGTGATATGTTCTAACATATATCCGTGTGAGTGAACAGTCAGACAATTTCGAAAGAGTTTTGTGGCAAAGCAAAGGAAATATTTGTTTTATTTGTTGGGATACAAAATTTAAAATATTCGTGTGCTGAGTACTAATTAGACTTCATCATCAAGCTGAACTTGCAATACTTGCATTATAAATGGTTATGCTGCAGCAAAATGATCAGATATTTGCCAACATTTACAGCGGAAAATAATCTGATACTGGCTTTGAATTGCATCTGTACCTGATAGAGTACAGAACTTTTATGTACACAAGGAGGCTATTTGGCCACTGTGTATGCATCAGCTTGTGAAGTGTCTCCCAAATCCTCCCATTTGCCACCTCTGTCACTGTTGCCCTTTAATTTCGGAACGTTCAAATATATATCCAGTTCCCTCTTTAGTCTTCATTCACAAATCTCCCAGGTAGGGCATTCCAAATCCTAACAACTCTCTCAATAAGGAGCTTTTGCCTTATCTCACTCCAAGGTCTTGTGCCGACAATCTTGAAACTGGGATGCTGTAATGCCAGCTAAGAGAAATGAAGTATTCTTATTTTATCCTTTTTTTCATAATTTTGATTACTGCAATAAGTTCACATCTTCGTCTGTTCTGATCAATCAGGCGTAATTTCATTACTCAAATTTCTCGCATCCTACCTTTAACTAATTTCTTCATTCCACTTATCATTCTGATTATTTATAAGGTTCCTGGTATTCTTCTTCAAAATAATGAAGGGTGTGTGTGTGTGTGTGTGTGTGTGTGTGTGTGTGTGTGTGTGTGTGTGTGTGTGTGTGTGTGTGTGTGAGAGAGAGAGAGAGAGAGAGAAAGCGAGAGAGAGAGAGACAAAAAAAAAACAATTCTCTGTAATGTCTGAATTACACCCAGTGCCTCGTGTAAAAGAGGTAAGGATTAGGTAACGATTAACATAAGGTAAAAGAGCTAGTTCAGGGACGATCTTGCAGGAAAGGATCCTCTTGGAAAGAATGACCACAACATACTGGTGAGAACAGTGTCACATACGAGAGCCTTAGTGTTGGGTAATAATACTTACAGTGGCCGAAGGAAGGTGTTGGTGGGGGTGAGGGGGTGGGGGTGGGGGGACAGTCAAAGGCAGGACAGATGAAGAAATTTGGCAAATACTTAAGGGGATACTAAATACGTCTCTAGAAAGTATATTTGTGAGAGAAGAGGAATTGCATGACAGAGAAAATTTATCCATGTCGAGATTAGGAATTCAATGACAGCATGAGGGCAAAAACTAGGGCAAATCATACTGCACAAGTTAGTCGTGCTCCAGGGATTGGGTAAGGTGGTGGCCCAGTGCATTACAGCGGAACTGCTCATCCAGAGACCCAGATAATGTTCTGGGGAGCTGGGTTCGAATCCTGCCATGGCAGATGGTGGAATTTGAATTCAAATTTGGGATTAACAAACTGATGGTGAACATGAATAGATTGTCAGGAGAAGCTCACCTGTTTCACTAATGTCCTATGGGGAAGGAAACTGCCATCCTTCGCTTGTCTGGCCGATATGTGACTCCAGACCCACATCAATGTAGATAACTCCTAACTGCCCTCTGGGAAATGAAGGATGGGCAATAAATACCGGCCTACACAGCAATGCCCTCTTCCTGTGAATTAATGAAATCAAACAAAAAAAAATCAGCAAAGGGTTAACACACAACATTAAGAGAAGCTATGACAGGAAATGAACGGAAACATAAATACTGATATCATTAGCTTTCACTAGTACATAAAAAAGAATCGCAGAGTGAAACTAAGTGATGGCTCTTTGCAGGATGAAACTGATAAGATAACGATGAAAAACTCAAAAATGGCAGAGGCACAAAAGCAATGTTTTCTGTTTTCACAGACTACACTAAAAACTGTAGTTCCTACAGAGGAACTTGTTGGGATTACTGCTGTTTGTCATTTTAATGAATTAACTAGATGAGGGCATAAAATGATGTGTTAGTAAATTTAATGATGATACTAAGGTTGGTGAAGTGTGGATAGTGCTGAAGGATGTTGCAGGTTACAGAGGGACATAGATAAGTTACAGAGCTGGGCTGAGAGGTGGCAACTTCAGTTTAATGTGCAAGAGTGTGAGGTGATTCATTTTGGAAGTAGCAAAATGAATAAAGAGTACTGGGCCAACGGTAAATTCTTGGCAGTGTCCATGAGCAGTGATCTCGGTGTCAATGTACGTAGATCACTCAATGTTGCCAATCTGTTTAATAGGCTTGTTAAGAAGGTGTAGAGTATGTTAGCTTTTATTGGAAGAGGGATATAATTTTGGAGCCACATGATCATACACAAAGAACCGATGTGGCCGCACTTGGAGTACTGTATATTTCTGCTTGCTATATTACAGAAGGACGTGGAACGATTGGAAAGGGTTCAAAAGAGATTTACAAGAATGTTGCCTGATTTTGTGGGAAAGTCTTATAAGGAAAGACTGAGGTAGTTGTCGCTGTTTTCATTCGAGAGAAGAAGGATGAGAGCTATCTGAATTGATCTATATTAGATAATCAGAGGGTTAGATAGGGTGGACAGTGTTATGAATTTTTAAGTGTACTCTCCCTTCAAGAGAGTTGAAAGGCTGGCCAGAGTACTGGAAAAATTAAAAATGTAATATTTGGTCAAACAGCTAGCAGTATCTGGGTTGCTATGAGACAAATTCAAATTCAAATTCAGCCAATCAGTTTAAATAATGTGCCAAGATGCCAAAAGCTAATCAAGTTTGTATTTAGTGTTTTTACAAAATTAAAACCAATAAAACAATCCAATTTTTTGGGGTATAAATATCAAACATTTTGAACAGTTGGCCAGAGCAGCAAAGAGCAGCAAGCCGCCAACAAGTCCAGCCTGGCAGCAGAAAGATCTGCTCTCTGACAGGGACCTTTATCAACCAAAGACCTGGGAAGCAGAATCCCCAATAATAAGAAAAGAAGACAGGAATATGGTGAAGAATCGACAGCTGCCTGGTTTTGAAATAAGAGTTTTATAAAAAATCTTCATCAGGATTTTTTGATCGGACTATTATTATAGAGATGGAGGTATCAGTGTGCATATCAATCTATTGGTGAGTAAAAACGGCGAAGTTGCAAAATTTTGGACAATACCATGATGACCTTTGAAAAGGTAAGGTGCTTTTCGGTGATTAAACAGAAGAACGAATGTCTGTGGGTAAGCAGTTTGCAGGTTCCCAATTGACAGAATGGATCAAACCCATTCAGTTAGCAGGCCCAAGCTGCATTTTTATCCAGGCAACAGTTCAAATGCTGCCAATTAACATAAAACGGCACTTGGAGATTAAGGATCCATTTTAGCGTTAACAATATGAAACCAATCATAGAACAAAAATTTCTTGTGTCAAGGAGATATATATATAACAGAGAGGCAATTGGACAGAGGGGGAGAGTCCACTGCTAGTTGAAAAAATGATGACAGGGAAGTGTCATCTGTGAAAGAAATATTGGGGTCTCACAAAAAATCTCCATGCTCTGCCTAAAAAGCTCTATCCATCAATAAAGGTACACAACACGCTGAGCAAATATTCTTGAAACCAGAAAACAACTGAGAAGGCATTTCAGACAGAGAAAGACGAGGGAATAAGATACAGAAATTTCAAGGCAGTCCATACTGGATGAACTTTGAGAGACTAAGTTTTAATTTTACTCTTAATAATAATGGATTTATGAGTGGAATCCGCATTAATGAAACCGCATATCAGGAAAATCTTGTTTCTTTTCCGGAAAACGTAATTAGTTACAGAGAGATTGTTCAGTTTGTTAGTGATTTGTTCACTGTTAAAGTTAGAATCATAGAATACGTAGAGTAGGGAAACAGGTCCTTCGGATTAACAAGGATCACACTGACCCTCCAAAGAGTAAACCACTCAGATGCATTCCTCCACACTATTGACTATATTTACCCCTGACTAACGCACCTAACTTACACATCCGTGAACACTATGGGCAATTTGGCATGCCCAATTCAAGTAACCTGCACATCATTGATTGTGAGAGGAAACAGGAGCACGTCTTTGAGCCCACACAGACACGAGTAGAATGTGATAACTCCACATAGACAGTTGCCCGAGGTTGGCATCTAGCCTGGGTCTTTGGCACTATGAGGCAGCAGTGCTAGCCCCTGAGCCATGATGTCACCCCTAGACAAGCAAATAGTACTTGTCAATTACAGAATGCATGAAAGGATTCCATTTCATTGAACCAATCCTTTATAACAAACTGGATTGTCAAAAAGGAAGTGGGTTATATCACTTGTCACACTCTCTTCGTTGGGTGCATTGCTTTTAATTATCAGATGGATGTTGACCTCCACTTCGTTATATTATAGAGAGTTTGAAGTGGGTCAAGTGAATGATATATTGGTACATGGGGCATAGGAGGAAGCATGTTTCTGTGTTTGAATAGATTGGTGGTTTGAATGAAAAACAGTGCATTAATCCAATGGAGAGATTGCAAAGCTGAGGCACAGAGGAATCAGACACCTGGATAACAAAAAAAAAACACGTTGCGTGCACATCATAGGGAGGCAATATAAATTTTCAAACCTTTTGAAAGAGAATACATTCAGGAGTAGGGAAGATATCCTACAGTTTTGTAAGGTACAGTGAGATCACATTAGGAGAGCTGAGGGCCCAATGACATGAAAAGCAGTCCAGAGAAGATTCTCTCAACTGATTCCTGTGAGGAGCATTTATCTCTGGAAGAACATTGTCAGATTGGCCTTGGATCAGTTAGGGTTTAGGCAAATGACGCACGATCCCTTTTAAACCCATAATATTCTGAGTAGTCTATTCAAGTTGAATGCTGAAACAATATTTAAATTTGTGCAAGAGATTTACAGACATGGATATACTCCTGGAAACTGAAGAATATCCCAGTGAAGGAGTTGGTGATTGTTTTAACCATCTCGAAGGGTTCTGCGTCTTTGGGAGCTTCCATCCCAGAGAGTGATGGAAGGTGAGACATTGAATATTCTTAAGACACAGTCAGACAGTTTATCGGCTATGAATTATGAATTAAAGTTATAGAGCATAGCCACAATCAGATCATCCATGATCTTATCACATTGCAGACTTGGTTCAAGTTGTCCAATCACTTACTCCTGATCTTAGTTTTTTCGTTGCTATTGCCTTTAGATACTGGCAAATAATTAAAGCATTCTCAAGAGCACAAAGACTCTCCTTTTCAGAATGATGAGCACACCTTGAAAATGTGATTTTTAATCAGCACTGCGAAAGCACTCGTGGAAGTTTCATGGAGTTACAGCAAGATCAGATGCTTAGGTCAAAGTAAAAGCCTCATTAAAACTGCGTTAGAAATCAGATAGTTTAGAATGTATGCCTTTAATAGAGCAGATTCCTGTCAGTTGTTCTTGTAAGGTGAATTCCGTTAGCAAGACCAGCATTTATTGCCTATGTCTAAGTTCCACTCAGCATATGGTGGTGAACCCCAGTGATCCTCGTGGTGCAGGGACACTAACTGATATGTTTCAAAGAGAGCCACAGAATTCTAAACAAGTGACAGTGAAGGGAAAATGATATTGATTCAAGCCAGGATGCTGTGTAACCTTGGAGATTGTATTCCTCCCTACGTGATGCTCACAGCGATGGAGATAGTGGGACAATCTCTTGCTTTTCTTATTTTGGGGAATGTACAGAGTGATGTAGTTAAGGTCATTTCTGAGGGAGCCTGAAGTCGCATTTTGAACACATAGCTGAACTCTCCTTTTACATACACTCTGCCAGCTCTGCATGTTTTATTTATAAACCTTGTGAATAATTTAGGATGAAAATGTGTTGCTGAAAAAGCACAGCAGGTCAGGCAGCATCCAAGGAACAGGAGAATCGACGTTTCGGGCATAAACCCCTCTTCAGGAATGAGGAAAGTGTGCCAAACAGGCTAAGATAAAATGTAGGGAGGAGCGACTTGGGGGAGGGACGTTGGAAATGCGATAGGTGGAAGGAGGTAATGTGAGGGTGATAGGACAGAGTGGGGGTGGGGGCGGAGAGGTCAGGAAGAAGATTGCAGGTTAGGAAGGTGGTGCTGAGTTCGAGGGTTGGGACTGTGACAAGGTGGGGGGAGGGGAAATGAGGAAACTAGAGAAGTCTGAGTTCATCCCTTGTGGTTGGAGGGTTTCTAGGCGGAAGATGAGGCGCGCTTCCTCCAGCCGTTGTGTTAATATGGTCTGGCGATGGAGGAGTCCAAGGATCTGCATGTCCTTGGTGGAGTGGGAGGGGTAGTTGAAGTGTTGAGCCACGGGGTGGTTGGGTTGGTTGGTCCAGGTATCACAGAGGTGTTCTCTGAAACGTTCCTCAAGTAGGTGGCCTGTCTCCCCAATATAGAGGAGGCCACGTCGTGTGCAGCGGATGCAGTAAATGATACGTGTGAAGGTGCAGGTGAATTTGTGGCGGATATGGAAGGATCCCTTGGGGTCTAGCAGTTAGACTTTCTCATTGCTAGGACTAAATCTATAGTTGCCCAATCTCTAATGGATTGTGCTACGTTAAACTTCACCTGAGGAATTGTGGGTGGTATTAATTGTACATTTGTCATTGTACATTCCCACTTTTGAACTTATGATGGAGGGAAGGACATTGATGAAGCATCCGGAGATGTCTTGGCCTGGGATATTTCGCTGCAGAACTGGGCCCTTGTAATGTAGTACTTGGAGGTGCATCGTAAAATAGGGGTGAGTCAGCATGACTTCGTCAAGGAGAGGTCTCGCTGACAAGTCTGGCAGAATTCTTTCAGATGATAATGTGCAAGTTGACAAGGAAGTATGTGATTTGATTGGCTAATTGGGACTCTGCGAAATATGAATCTGCGTTAAATTGAATTTTGTTAATCTGTTGGTTACAAGTTGCATAAGTAGAGATATAAAAACATTTAAAAATAAAAAAAAACACAATTTCAGCACTAGCTAAATACAATAACGATGGTGGTTCGGGGAATGTGTTATTTCTGCACCATGTGGTAGCTGGAGACATTCACTGTCTCGCTCAGCAATCCTAACCTGCGGTGTGACAAGTTCACTAAATGTGCTATCCACTCCCTCCTCAGCATCGCGGATGCTCCACAGTGAGTCCATCCGCAGCTCCAGAGCCATCATGCGGTCAAACAATAGCGGCAGCTGCATACATTTCTTGCAAGTGTAAGAGTCAGGAACGTCAGACCCGTTCCTAAACTCCAACATCAAGCATTAGTCACATGCCACGCGTCTGAGGTCCCCTGCCATTGTAAGCTTAACTTTATATGAACTAACTAAAACCAAACAATGCACTTAAATAAATGAAAAAGATGGATAAGACATAAAAGCCTTACCTTACAGGATCGTTTTCTTCTGGTTAGTGGAGGGGGGAGTTAGGAAGATATACGTGTAGTATCTCGGTATAACAACAGCCCAGATATAAATTAAGCCCTAACCTTCCCAGCAGCCCTTGTTTCACTTCTCCTCCTCTCCCTGCCGCTCTGGAAAAATGGAGGTCGTTGTCAAGCAGGTTTGGTGGAGGTGATAGTTCACAGATCCTGTCATCACTGCACTGATTCAGAGGATTCCTCTTTCCCAGTTAATGAACTCACTCTTAAGTATTTATTGTCAAGTCTGTCAATTTTAAAGAAAAAGTAATTGCCGGAGTTGTGCTGAAATGACATTTAAATTTTGGTGTGACAAGACTATTCCATGTGCCAATGAGGTTAGGAATAGGATGGTAGTAGAGTTAAGTACATGGGCAAAGAACTGGTAGAGGAGGCAACACTTCCGATATGTGTATCATTGGGATTCCCGAGTCCCTCTCTCAAACAAATCTCTATAATATTAACATAGCAGTGGTATATACTCACCCAAGCTCCAAGTTCATCCGTCTTGCCTGTCATACTCCTCACATTATAATCAGTGTACTTCAGACTGCCAGGCTCATTGTGTTCAGTAACCTCTGTCTGTTTGCTGTTGGTCTTAGCTGTACTGGGATTAGTCACCAACCCCGCCTCAGTCGTGTACTTGTGGACCTACTGCTCTGGTTCCCACTGTTCCACGCTCCCCCCAACGACCACACGAGCTTAAACCCTCCTGTTTGACAACAGCAAACCTGCCTACCAGGAGATTTCTGCCAGTTCAGGTCCATCCCGTTCTTCTTGCGAACAACCTACCGACCTGCAAATCCCAATGATCCACATATCGGAGATTGCTGCCAATTAAATTCCATCCCATCCTTCTTGTGTATATCCTATCGACTCAGGATCTGATGGCATTGGGCTGAAGTGTGTTTATGTCAACGCCATGATTATTATGGGTAAGGCAGATGAGCTTACAGCCTGATTCAATACGTGGAACCATGTTGTTGCAACTATTACAGGCATTTAGTTTGGAGAGGGACAGGACTGGGCGTTCAACATTCCAGGGTATTGTTGTGTTAGATGAGATATAAAGGAAGGTAAAAGAGGTGGAGGAGCTATATTACTAATCAGGGAACATGTTGCATTTGCAGTCAGAGAGGTCGTACTGGAGGGCTCATCAACTGAGGCAATGTGAGTAGAGTACAAAAATAAGATTGATGCAATTAATGTGTTCGGATTATACTATAGTCCGTTCAACAGCCACTGAGACTTTGAGAACAAATGTGTGGGCCAGTTATGGAAAGGTGTAATAAAAGCAGAGTTGTCATAGTGAGTGACATCAAAATCCCCAATATTAACTGCGACTCCCTTAGAGCAAGTGGCTTAGACGGGGCAGAATTTGGTGCATCCAAGCGGGTTACTTGAATCGGTATGTGGGTAGTCCACCACAGGAAGGGTCATACTGGACCTCGTATTGGCTAATGAGCCTGGACAGTTGACTGATATTTCAGGGGGACAGCATCGTGGAATCATTTTCGAAACTCCTTCAGTTTTAAGATAGCTAAGAACATGGATAAATCAGGACCTTTTGATAAGCTATGGAATTGGAGTAAGGCAAGTTATGTCAGTATCAGGCAGGAGCTAGGGAGTGTTAATTGGGAGGAGTAGCTATCAGGCAAATCCACATTTTGTATGTGGCAACTGTTTATTAAATCCTGATTGCAATATCATCTGGCGAACGTTGTTCGAATTTCAATCTATTTTATTTGAACAGAGATTTCGAAGTCGCTGTATACCAGAGACCAGAAAGAGATAATGGATGATTGTGACCTGTGTCCTTCACTGAATCATCTTGTCTCTACAGCACCTAACATTTTTATTGTGGGTCAGAGAACCTCAGAATTAATAGAGCACAGACGGAAGCCATTCATTCCTTCGAGCTCTCCAACTCTGTCTGAAAGCAGAGGGAGTTATTGGAGATAGACAGTGAGAGAGAGAGACAAAGAATGAAATAGAGAGAAAGAATGTGAAGGGAGATAAACAGAGAGGAGAGAAAACGGAGTGACAGACTGATAGAGAAATGAACAGGGGTGAATCGGGGATGAAATTAGATAGATCACGAAGCAGCATGAGGAGAAATAGACAGAAGATGCAAGTTATATTTAAACATTCCCCTGAACTGTAAGCTCTTTGTCTGAGAGCCATACCTTGTGAGCACCATGCTGATACTGGTGGTGATCCCAGATCATTTATCTCCTATAATATCACAGAGTTGAGTGGCTGACAGCTAAACAGAATCCAATAGACCAATTGACGGGCTCCAGAGAGAAGGTGGATTAATTTAAATGGACTGTGCCAATACTAGCAGGAACTGATAACCCCCGAGACACTGTGCGAGTGACTGAGCCAGAGAATCTCAGTGAGGGGGATCACTGTCAGAGGGGAAATCAGCATCTCAGCTGTGGGTCAAGTAATGACTGAAAAGGTTTGCACCCCACTTCCATGGTTTAGTAATCCACATTTCACTTCATACAGCTCGATATCATGAGGGTATTTGAACAATCTTATCTCTTTGTACATTTCATATTTTGGTTTGTCGACAAAATCATTTTGACCCTGTATTTTGTGTTAAATAAACGCATATAATTTCTGGGGAAGAAAAGACCTGTTCTGATGGGACAGCCTTTATCAGATCCATGTTGGGACCAGAGTCCGAATGAATCACTTAACTAGGGCGATAGACAGGGATGTAAATGGAATAGGAGTGGGGGAACGGGAATCAGTTATAGGGGTAATTAGAAACCTGAATTAAAAGAGGAGGTAAGAGTGCAGAATTCAGGATAGATTATTAAAATCTCCATCACAGACATAAATAGGATAGAGTATCTAGAAATGATTAACAAACAAACTTCAAGCACACTGGAATACGAATGACAATGAGAGGAGAGATGGTTAATACAGGACTGACAGCGTTATATCTGAATGCATGCAGTATGAGGAATAGGGTAAATGAATTCGTGACCCAGATCGAAATTGGCTCTTATGACATGATGGGCATCACGGAGATATGGCTGCAAGGGGATCAGGATTGGGAGTTAAATATTCCAGGATATGCACCCGATCCAAAAGATACGCTGGTGGGCTGATGAGGTGGGGTTGCCTTATCAGTAAGAAATGAAATTAAATCAATAGCAAGAAATAACATACGGTCAGATGGTGTAGCATCTGCATGGGTAAAATTGAGGAAGCACAATGTTAAAGCAACGACAGTTGGTGTCTTATCCAGGCCTCCAAACAGTAGTGAGGAGCTGGGCCATCAGATATATCAGGAGATAGAAAAGACGTGTAGGAAAAGCAAGGTTACAGTGATTATGGGCGATGTCAATATTCAGGGGGGAATAGGAAAATCAGATTGGTAGTGGATTGTAAGAAAAGAAATTCATGAAATGTCTACAAGATTTTCTTTGAGTAGCTTGTGGTGCAATCCACGAGGGAACAGGCAATACCGGATTTAGTGTTGTGTGAAGAGGCAGACTAGATAAAGGATCTTAAATTGAAGCACGCCGTCAGAAGCAGCGATCATAGCATGGTTGATTTTATACTACAATTTGAGAGGCAGAAGTTAGAATCAGAGGCAACGGTACTTCAGCTGAATAAAGGCAACAGCAGAGGCATAAGGGAGAAGTTGGGTAGAATTGACTAGGTAGAATAGCCTTGCAGAAAAGACAGTAGAACAGCAATGGCAGGAGGCTCTAAGAGTAATTTAGGAGACACAGCAGAGATACATTGCAAGGACAAAGAGGCATGGTACAAGGAGGATGAGGCAACCATGGCTGACCAGGGAAGTTAGGGATAGCATCAAATCAAAGGAGAGAAGAATATAATGTGGTGATGGGCAGTGTGAAACCAAACTATTGGGAAGCTTATAAAGACCAACAGAGGTCAACAAAAATGTTTCAGGATGGAGAAAATTAAATAAGGAGGTAAGCTAGCCACTTAGATATATAAAGTGCAAAAGAGAGGCAAAAGTAGATGTTGGAAATGATGCCAGAGAGGTCGTGGTGGGGAACAAAGGAATGGCTGAGGATCTTTACGTCAGTCTTCACAGTGGAAGACAGGATTACTTTCCCAAAAAAATCAACAGAGTGAGGGGAAGAACGGAATATGGTGGTCATCACCAAAGAGAACGGGTTACAAAACTGAATACCCAGAATGCAGAGAAATAATCTGGACCAGATGGACTACACCCAAGCCTTGTAAGGGAGATAGCTGAAGATGTAGTGCAAGCGTTAGTTGTGATCTTTCAGGAATGACTAGAATCAGGAAAGGGCAAAGTGGACTGGAAAATCGCTAACTTGACACCCCGTTTAACAAGGAGTAAGGCAGAAGACAGAAAATTACAGACTGATTAACCTAACCTCAGTTCTAAAATCTATCATGAAGGATGCGATTTCTGAATACTTGGATGTAGATGGAAAAATAGGGCAGAGTTAGAATGGTTTCATCAAGGGGCGGTCATGCCTAACAAACATACTAGAATGTTTTGAGGAAGTACTGAGCAGATTAGGAGAACCAATGGATATTATCTACCTACACCTCAAGACGTCCTTTGACAAATTGCTACACTGGAGGCTATAGAGAAATGGGGACCCATGGTGTCAGAGGCAACGTGCGAGCATCGATTGAAGCTAGCAGAGAGTAAGGGTAAAATGTGCCATCTCACGTTGGCACTCAGTGACAAGCGTTGCCACAAGGCTCAGTGTTGGGAGCACCAAATTTCACCTTATACAGCTAAAGATCTAGATGAAGGAACAGAGGGTACTTTGGCTAATTTTTATTATTAGAATCAGTAGAATGTGGAAACAGGCCTTTGGCAAGATAAGTCCTACACCAACGCTCCGAAGAGTAGTCCAAGCAGACCCATTTTCTGCTGACTAATAACGAAATAACTGGGCAATTTAGCATATCCATTTCACCTAATCTGCACATGTTTGGACTGCAGCGGGAAACCAGAACAACCGCAGGGAACTCACGCAGATATAGGGAGAATACACAAACTCCAAACTAGCATTGACCCGAAGTGGGAAGTGAACCTGTGTCCCTGGCACTGTACTAACCACTAAGCCACAGTGACACCGACAACCTGATATTCAGACAGTACAAAGATATGAAGAGGGTCAGATAGCATTGAAGAGGTGGTGAGCTTGCAGAAAGTTGCTCCACCGATTCTCCTCACCTTCCCAAACCTCTGTACTTGAACCCCACCCTTCCTACCAGAACAAGGATGGACCGCCATGGTCCTTAACTTCCACCCCACCAATCTCCACATAAAATCATCATCCTCCACTATTTCTGCCACCTCCAGTCAGCCTCTACCACCAGAGATATATTTCCCTCCCCACCCCTATCAGCATTCTGCAGAGACCATTCCCTCCACAACTCCCTCATTAGGTCCACGCCCCAACCCCCCAACCAAGCCATCATCCACTCCCAGCACCTTCCCTTGCCATGCCAAGTTGTGTAAAGCGCGCACCGACACCTTCCCCCTCACTTCCATCAAAGGCCCCAAAGGATCCTTTCACACCCCGTAGACATTGTACTTTGTCCATTGTTCCCTGTTTCCTGTACATTGAGGAGACAGGCTGTCAACTTTTGGAACGTTTCAGGGAGCATCACGGACACACACACACACACACACACACACACACACACAATGACCCTACCACCCCATGGCCGAAAACTTCAACTCTCCCTCCCAATCCGCTAAAGACACGTCAGTCTTGGGGCTGCTCCACTGCCAAACCCAAGTCACCGAACACCTTGTGGAACAACATCTCATCTTCAACCCTGGGACCGTGCAACCACACGGTATCAATGCCAATTTCACCAGTTTCATCATCTCACCTTCTCCACCTTATCTCACATCGAACACTCCAACTTCGCACTGTCCCTTTGAACTGTCCAATCTCTCCATCTTCCCTGTCCTTCACGATCACAATCCACCTTCGTCGAACTATCGCGTTCCACACTACCATCCCGACAGCCTCACCCTCTCCTATTTAGCTTTCAGCACCCTCCTCAATCCTGACAAAGAGCTTAGGCCTGAAATGTCGCACCTCCTGCTCCTCGGATGTTGACCGACCGGCTGTGCTTTTCTAGCACCACACTTTTGGTGATCTCTTGCATCTGCAGTCCTCACCTTTGCCTGCAGAAGGATGTGGGCAGTTTGGGAGATTGCGTAAAGAACTGGTCGATAGAGTACAGTGTGCAAAAGTGTGTGGTCGTGCTCTTTGCAAGAAAGACAAGAGGCATGGACTATTTTCAATATTAAGAGTAAAATCAGAAGTCTGAAGTGCAGAGACTTGGGAGTTCTAGTCCAGGAGTCTCTCAAGGTCGAATTGCAGGTTGTCAGTCGTAAGGAAAGCAAATACAATAATGCTATTTATTTCAAAAGTGTTTGAATATAAAAGCAGGGATATACTTCTGAGGCTGTATAAGGCTCTGGTCAGACTACATTTGGAGCATTGTGTGCAGTTTTGGGCCCCGTATCTCACGAAGGATGCACGGACACTGGAGGATGTTCAGAGCAGATTCATAGGAATGGTTTTCGAATGAAAAGCTTAACATATGTGTAACATTTGAGGACTCTGGGTCAGTATCTGATGGAGTTTAGAAATATCTGGGGCATCTAATTGAAACTTACAAAATACTGAATGACGTGGACAGAGAAGATGTTGGAAAGATGTTTCTATTGATAGGAGTGACTCGGACTCCAGATCCCAGCATAAAGGGAAGACTTTTTAGAGCAGAGCTAAGGAGAAACTTCTTCAGCCAGAGAGTCGGGGATCTATGGAATTCACGGCCACAGAAGCTGTAGAGACCAGGTCATTATGTATATTTAAGACAGCGCTCATTATGTTCTTGATTGTCAAGGAGACCAAGGGTTATGGGGAGAAAGCGGGAGAGTGATGTTGAGAAGCTTAACAGATATGATCAAATGGTGGAGCAGACTCAATGGGCAGAAAGGCCACATTTCTGCTCCTATGTCTCCTGTTCTAATGGTTAATGTTGGCTGTCCTCATCCCTCACTATAGATGCATCATGATTCTGGCCTAATGATTTATAAAGAGCCACGTTCCAATACTGATGAAGGGCAATATCATTATCTCTCCCTCCAGTCGCAGCAGATATTCCCACAATTCTCTCTGATTTCTGTCTCGTCCCCAATGTCATAGTCGCACAGTAATTGAAGTCTAACAAATGATAATTCATCAGAGTTCATTGACATCAATAACATCAACAGCATGACCCTTACTTGCCCCTTCTCATCCTCAAATAACAATCTGAATTGTATTTGTCATGTACAGTTCTCTGTTAACATATCCATGCAGTTTGCCTGTTATAATCCATGTTATCTTAAGCACATTTTCCCATCAGAGTTTGGACTATAAAAGTTAATTCATCAATATAATCACTGATCAATAATTTCAGGCTATAATTTCCATTTATAAATGGAGAAACTGGTTTATGTTCCAACAATTCTCTGTAATTACTCTCCTATCCAAGGCAGATTGAAAGATTACACACAAACAATCTGCCATCTCCAGCATCCCTTCCCTCAGTCACTCCAACATATCCCATGCGGACTGTGAAAATTTTAAACGTTATTTTGAATTTTAATAAAATTAATATTGAATTGAAAGGGGTTAACTGAGCTAATTGTTCACCGACTGTGATTATTGTCAATCTCTGTGGATTCAAATTATCCCAGTGGAGGGTTTCCATCTTTAAACGATAAATGGGCTCTGTCAATGTATTATCCCATAGTGTGAGAGAGTGTATCACCGACAGCACTAACAGGGATCAGCAGCACCAAAGGGAATGGAGAAGAGATCAGAATCTGTGAACATTACACTCGAATGTTCCAACAATGAACAAGATTTATCCTGGCGTCTTTACTTTCTTTCTCAGCCTTGGATATCATTAGCATGGTGGATACAGGAAATCCTTTGTATTATTCAAGGTGGTTACTATCCCATCCTCGCTATAGTTGGTGTTCCTAGTAAGTCATTCTCTTTGACTATTAAACTGGGTTGAACTGAATTTCTGCTCATGATATGTAAATATTAGGAAATGGCAATCAATGTCTTCAGTTCCAATCAAAAATTCCTTTCCTTATAAAATATATTAAGGAAATTACTATTTACGAATTACTCACTGATATGCGAGAAGGAACCGGACTGTTCTCAAACTCCATAATCCTTTCTATCTGCACAAATTTACATTTCCATATCCTCCCTACCCACCAATCCTGTCCAATACCACCATACCATTATGATATCCCAGTCGCCTCCTCAGCTTCAGTGCAATTCCTGAATGAACCACCGTTTGTGTTTTTGTTAAATCCGACGCAGCTGTTACTTCAAGTCTCTTCAAACCACGTGTCCAGCACAAAATAATTGCACTTGAGATGTTTAACTTATTCTCTGCACAGAATCTATCAGATATAAGACAGTGTATAGTGCTCAAATCAATGACGCTTAACCTACTGCCATCGAATAATAATCCATTGATATCACATGAAAGAAATTGATATAATTAAAATGAAACCATTATCGTTTGTGAGAAAAAACCCATCTGCTTGCCTCATGTCGTTATAAGAAGACAATGGGTCATTTTTGCCTGGTCAGGTCTCCTTGTGACTGCAAACTCACAGCAATGTAGTTTACTCTGTACTGTCCTGTGGAACAGTTGAACCAGCCACCCATTTTCAGATCGGTATGACATGCTGGTCTGACCAGGGCTGCACACATCCCATGAGGGAACAACAAAGGAAAGATAGCTCCTCCCTCTGCGTGTTTACCATATTCCGACAGCTCATTTCCATTGGGGGAGGTGACCATTCCTTTTTTTAGGTGTATTCTTCATCTTTAAAGTTCTTCACAAGAGTGATGTTCATCTCCATCTCTGGTGTTGGCTTTATTGATGTTGATGTACAGACGGAAGGAACTTGTAAATTTCACGTCAGTCTCAGGGCATAGAGAAGGAATGACTTATTCACACCACAGGAAAGAAACAGAGACGGAAAAGTGATGGAATTCAATTACTGTGATAATCTCTGAGAGTGTTGTTGAGGCAGTATTTAGGGTATTGTGAGCAGATTTTCTCTCCTTCATAAGGAATGATCTCCTCGTCACAGAAAGCGTGTGAAAGAGTGTCAACAGACTAATCACTGGGATCATGGTACCAAGAGGAGTGAGTGAAGATTAATCTGTAGCGCTGTGACAGAATAAGAGGTGATTGCATTGAAACTTGAGGGGAATGGACAAAAACTCATTATGTTCTAAACAGACACTAAGAACGTGATTAATTCAATTGTTTGGTTTTTTTATACGCGGGTTATAATTCTCGATAGTTTAAGTGCCTCTGAGAACGTTTCTCCTACTTCAGCCGCACTCTCCATGTCGATTGACAGAGACAGGTTCAGACTTTGCATACAGTCTCCGACATTAATATAGTGCATTCGGTGTGTGTGACTCTGCACAGAACGTCATGTTATCCACAATCCCGACAGCAGCCAAAATACCTTCACTCTAAAACAGTTAACTATTCCCAACAGCTTCTGTCCTGGATGGAGAACATAAGTCTGTCTTCTCGGAGGGGGAGGATGTGTCCTTGAGACTTCGCACAAAATATTTGGCTTCTCTCCTCACTGCCAGGAAACTATGTTAAAATGGCACACGTTCCACATGCAATGGGGCTACGAGGAAAATCATGGAGCCATCTCTGAGTGCAGTCTCTGCTCCTTTTGTTTGTCACGTTGGAGCATCAATGACATCCTCCTTTTTCTGCATAAGAGGGGATGGATGTTCTCGTCCAGGTCGCATGGAACACGCTCAAGGATCTGATTGGACTTTTCACGTTCCTGTTTAGCAGTTAGATGCACTGACGAGACTGCTTCTTTTCTTGTGGAACAGGCAGAAGGATTGAATGGTTTGTCCCTCTTCTTGTTCATTCGTTTCGATGGCCTGAATTACTTCCTCATATCCGGGTGCAACCACATTGAGATGCTGAATGAGCTCCTATTTTAACTGTGGAAATGTGCAGTATCTGGCCGTGCTGTATCATGAATGTTACCGACACTTTAACAGCACAAGCCTGAATGTTGTCCGGATCTTGCTGCATATGGACGCAGACTGGTTCAGGAGCTGACAGTAGCAAAATGTTCTGAATATTGTCTGATCTTCAGTGACCATCACATCTTCTGATCTTATGGTGGTGAGAAAGGATTGATGCAGCAGCTGGAGATGTTTGTGTTAAGGAAGCTCCCCTGAGATGTCTTGAAGTGATGTCCTGGAACTGAAAGGATTGATGTCCACAAACCACGCATATCTTCCGTTGTGCTTTGGATGACCCCAACCAGAAGAGATATTGTGGCTGATGCCCACTAAATTTAATTTAGTCAGCGTTCCTTGATACCATCCTGAGTCAACTCCGGCCTTGATATCAGGGTCTGCCACTCTGAGCTGGGCTCCTGTGTTCACCTCTTTTGAACTCATCAATAGGTCATTGTGTCTGTGTGGGGCGTGTTTTCTTCTCACAGATGATAATGCATGTCAGGAACTATCTGGATGAGAGAGTTCAGGGATCTAGATCACTGAAAGCAGTTACAGTGGAGGTAGATTGGATTTTGCCCATTTTCATTTTATTGAAGGGTGTGAAGAATTGGGAATTGAATGGAATTGCTACCAACAGTGGATCCGTCATCATCGTATACAATGGCACAGCAGGATTGACTGGCCGAATTAACTCATCCTGTTCCTTATGTTCTCATATCCTGTATCTGGAAAGTTAACGGTTGTAATTTTCCTGAATGTTGCAGTCAGCGAGCGCAAATTGTCTTGTGTATCATCTCTTAGTGATGTCTGTGGGTTGTATTCACAGTGAATCTGGGTCCACGGCATGTCCATCAAATGAACCACTAGTTGCAGAGCGGAAACGCTCTGTAAAGAGACCAGAGGCCTCTTTCAAACCCAGCTTGTATTACCCAATAACATTTTCCAACCCCCACCATACTGTGTGTGTCAGTCTGGAGGAACTGAATGATATCCTATGTTACTGTGAACCACGTATTTGGCGCAAGTGGCCTTCATCTGCTCCTGTGAGGGGCTGAATAGAACATTGGAACATTTGAGTGAGGAGCAGGAGTGGGTCATTAACCACTTCGCCACTGCTGTACCAGGTACTAAGTTCGTAGCTGATCTGGTTGTGGTCTTAAAAGCACCATTTCCATTCATTCATTTCTCTGTTCAATACAAATACCTAGACATCACATACTTCTGGGAAAGGGAATTCCTACTTTTACAGCTCTTTCAGAATTTCTCATTCCTGTTCCAACCGATGTTACAGGGTCACTGATTCCTTTTGCAGTCACACTCCTGCACTGTTTACAAGAAATTTCAAAGTTTAGTGATAAGGCCAATGATATAAGTGTCAGACTGGCTCACCTTCTAGAGAAATGTGACAAACACACAAACGTGCCGCTGCATGCACACATGATCACACACATTTTAAGACAAAACAAAAAAAAGAAAGCTTTCCAGAGTTCTTTAATAGCTGAACTCTTAACAAATGGAAAGATGACAGAATGTCCCAAATGTTGTTCGGTCCACTGAAGTTCTTCCACTCACACAAGCTGCTTGGAATGGGCTATCTCCCTGGAACAGTTGGATTTGGTTCAATTCACTTTACGTCAGGTAGTGGAAAGATGCCAAAGAATCTTTCATCAGGAAACCTACACGATTGGTAAAGCTGACGCAGGATTTTCTTCTCTTGTCAGGTGGAAGAAAATGAGGGAGGGGGGCACGAGGCTGCTGCTTCTGTGGCAGGTAACATTTTTATCCCTCCCTGTGTTAAACTATTCAATAATGCCAACTGAACACCAAAAAGGACCACGTGTGATTTCCTTGAAAATTCTCTGCAATGGATGATAAAAAAACAAAATTCAAGCTGCATAATTTCATGGCATGTTTACACGTGTCCGCATAATTTTAAGAAATCGGTTGATGTCTTCATTATATCTGCTTAAAATCAATGTTACGACACAGTGTGAAGCCCATTTGCTAATTTAAACCAGACACACAGAAAAAAAATCACCACGCCTCATAGTCTTTAAAAGTGTGAGTGACAAAGAACGACCAAATCCCACTATCTATCGAAAGCAATAATAGTGTATTCTTCAACTCCAGGAAAAAAAAGAGAACATTAAACAACAACTTTCTACACTGTACTCATCCTGGTCTCATCAGTTTATCTACTTCCTACTCTACAGCAATATACTGATCCAATAATACCACCCGATTAAGATTTACAAAAATAATCGAATTTCAAAACCCCCAGCGAGTTATGTCGATTTTCCTGTGAATCTTCATCTGTAGGTTTTCCCGGGTCTTTTCTTCGGTCTTCTCCTGCACAGATTTCATAGAAACAGGTACCTTTCAAAGAGCGATTCTGCAGGCAGTCTGCATTTATTCGTGCTTTTTGCCGCCCTGGCTAACTGTTCAAAATGCCCGATTTTATACCGCAAAACACCAGAATGTCTCATTGGTTTTATAGCATTAAAATTCAAATTCGTTTGGATTTTGGTTTCTTGGGGCGTAAGTTAAACTGATTGGCCTAAATCGAATATGTTGTAAACCAGAGCACTCAGCTCAACTGTTTCTTTCAGTCAAATGTTACTTTTTAAAAAAAAAATCAGCACGCTCTGTGTTTGTTAAGTCCTTGCCAACTTTTACTCTCTATAAAAGGTGCAGTACACGCCGAAGCATTTTTATCAATCAACACATTTTATTCTTAACATTTATTCTGTAGTTTAAAACACCCTAACAAGATAAAATATGTATCCAGCTAATTTTTTTCACAAAATCGTGTATTGTTCAAAAAGATTTCGCATCCAATACCTAAACTGGTAATGCTTCTTATCAAAATGCCTCCCAGGAACGTGTGTGCAGGGAGAAGGAGAGGCATGTTTCGGGCACATTCCTGATGAAGGGCTTATGCCCGAAACATTGACTTTCCTGCTCCTCGGATACTGCCTGACCTGCTGTGCTTTTCCAGGGCAACACTTTTCGAGTCTGACCTCCAACATCTGCAGTCTTGCTTTCCAGATGCAGTAAAACATTGCTATGATTAAACCCGATACCCTTTCCCACTTGCCACATCTGCAGACTAACTTCATGGATCGGAGCAGAAGTTGGCCATTCGGCTGCACCATTCAGAATGCTCAGGGCTGATCTGAATGTTCTGACCATCTTCTGGTCTGTTCCCAATAAGCATTGACTCTCCTGTCCAGGAAAGATCATTCGAGGTCAGCCTTGAATAGCTTAAAAAACCGCGTGTTTACTGCTCCCTGAGGAAAAGGGCACCAGAGATAGCATAACACGAAAGGGAAAGGAGCGTCCTTATTTCATTGCCGGACTCATTTTAAAACTGTGTTAAACTAACATCAAATTGTCACCTTTTTTGAAACATAAGGATAGAATAATTAGGAATAGACTTATACAGCCCCCTAAACCTGTCCAACAATACCACTGACTCTTTCCAATCAAATATGTATTAAACTCATTCTCTGCTCCTGTCCCAGGAAGAGAATACCAGATAGCATAACACCACACGAGCTTTAAAAACAGGAGCAGAATTAGGCAATTCGGCCCATCGAAGCTGAATGTCATTTAATATTGACTTCGAGGTTTCTCAACATCATTCTAGTGACTTCGCTCGGTAATCCTTTGTACCCTTATTCATCAAAAACCTATCTAGCTCTGGCTTAGAGACACAAGTGCCTGCATTTCTGTGTATCTGCATGCGTGCGTGTGTGTTTGTTCATGTGTTTGTGTGTCTGTGTATTTGTGTGTATACATTTGTTCTTCCATGTATTTGCCTCTGCGTTTTATCTGTTTAAGTCTGTTTGTGACTGTGTATGTCTCTGTATGCCTCGACATGTGTGCGGGTCCATTTCATTGCATGTGCTGTGAGTGTTATGATATTGTGGTGTTTACATATGTCTCTCAGTATTTTTGTGTCTGCATCTTTCTGCAATGAGATATTTGTTGTTTTGGGAGGGAAAGAAGTTGCGGAAAAGACAGAGCGGTTAAAGTGAGAATTGCCCTTTATAAAACATTGCTTCTTACTCAGTTGGTAGGATGTGGATAGTACAGAATCTCCATACGATTCACTCGGTCCTCTCCAGCTCGTGCAAGGGTCCTACCAACATGGCGGGGAGAGGGGAGGGGGGAAAGGGTACGGATATCCGACACTCCATCACCTGGCTTGGCCCTTTCTGTCTTGTTCCAGGCTGTGTATCCTGGAATGGGAGAAAGGAAAATGGGGAATGAGCTGTTCGTACTGTTTTAGGTGGTTTTGGGGGGTGTGAGGATTGCTGAATGGTGAGGTGTCCGGAGGGAGTCAGTCCACAGTGCAGAATTCATAAGGTGTTATTGGTATGGGTGTATTGCATGGGCGACAGACAAAAAAATGGAAGGAAGGTGCTGAATTCAACAGTGAGATTGGAAATGCATGAACTTTATTTGGAGATAGAGCGTAAGCCTTGTTCGGGGGTCGGTGCTATAACAGATATACAGTGAGTGTGAGGGAGCAGAGAGAATACAGTTATACTTATCCTGATAGAACGAGGATGCAGAACGTCCTGGACATTTCTTCAGATCATCTCAGCGTCGAGGTGAGCCTCAATGAACGTCTTCTCTAAGTCTGTCACTAATAATGCCACTGACCCTGTCCCTCAGATCCCACAGAATCGGTTTTGGAGGATCTTAGCAATGAGAAACAAGCATTGGTGTGTTCTGCCGTGTAAAATTGTCGTGCAAATTTTGTATATCTTATGCTGTGGAAAATTGGTATTGTTGGTGCTGCAGGAATACTGAATTATCCCACGTTACATCTAAACTGCATAAACTAAGTGACTGCTAATGCTGTGAAAAATAAATTACGGAAGTGTGTATCAGGCAGCTGGAAGAGTATGTTGTAATCCAAACTAGAGAGAAGGTTAATTTGGATTTGGTGATGTGTGTCAGAAGGACTAATTAATAATCTTGTTCTCAGGAAATGTGACATTAATATATTACATTTTACACGGCATCTGCATATAATATCGAATGTTGAACATGATTGTCAAACATCAGGGAAGCCTGTAGGGTGGAGGGTCAAGTTCGCTCCAGTGAATTGGGAAAGTACAATATGGCATTCAGTCGGAGACAAGCAATGGTTGTGAGAGTCATAGACTCCTAAAGCACAGAGGCAGACCCTTTGGTCGAAACTGGCTCATTCCTACCAAAATGTGCATTCAGACTAACCCCACCTTCCTGCCATTGCCCCGTAACCTTCTAATCCTTTCCTATACATTAATCTCTATGGAATAGCTCCACAGTAAGCTGGAATTCAAACCAAAACTTTTGGTTGAGACTTTGACACAGATGAAGCACAGTAAAAACCAGGCACTTTGTTCACTTGTGAACTTGCTGTTGTTTCAGTAGGTTGGATTTCACATAAAATCTCCTCCCACACCAGTGCGGGTGAACAGCCTCTCCCCACAGTGAGATTGCGCATGCACAGAGAGTCCAATTAACCACTTTAATCCAGGCCCAGTTTGGGAGCAAATGACGTTTCTCATCAGTGTCAACATATTGATGGGTCAACAGATTCTCAGAGATTTTAAGCCGCTTCCCACGTTCAGGGTTTTTAAAAGACATTTCCGCATGCGGACTTGCTGTTGTTTTAACAACGTAGTGGATCAAGTGAATTCTGTCCCACACTCGAAACAGATGAATGGCCTTTCCCTCGTCTGACTGTATTTATGTTCTGACTAGGCAGATGATCTGGTGAAGCCCTGCCCACACGTACAACACGTGTACAGTTTCTCCAGACTGTGAATGATGCTTTTCCCTTTTATGTTCAAAAGCGAATCATATTCAGGCAACAATCAACTGGACAACACCATCAGATACTGAAGTGATATTTGCTTTTTGGCCTTCGCACTGTAAATCTTCTTCTTCTAATGCCCGATAAATTCATTGATAAAGGAAAAACAGAAGCAATTGAAAGTCCAGAAAGGAAAGATAATAAGATGCAAGAGCAGAAGTCTTCAATTAAACCTGTGCAGTCTGCTCTCACCATTCAGTGTGATTGCAGCTGTCTGATAATCCTCAGCTTCAAGTTCCTGCAATAGCACCTAACCTTTGAATACCTTGCTGATTAAAATCTGTTTCTCACAGTCTTAGAACATAGAACATAGAACAATACAGCACTGAACAGGCCCTTCAGCCCACAATGTTGTGCCGAAAATTTGTCCTGGCTGAAGCACCGATCCATGTATATATCCAATTGCCGCTTAAAGGTCACCAATGATTGTGACTATGCCACTCCCACAGGCAACGCATTCCATGCCCCCACCACTCTCTGGGTAAAGAACCTACCCCTGACATTCCCCCCATACCTTCCACCTTTAACCTTAAAATTATGTCCCCTTGTAACACTCTGTTGTACCCGGGGGAAAAGTCTCTGACTGTCTATTCTATCTATTCCCCTGATCATCTTATAAACCTTTATCAAGTCACCCATCATGCATCGCCTTTCCAATGAGAAAAGGTCTAGCACTCTCAACCTATCCTCATACAACTCATTCTCCATTCCAGGCAACATCCTGGTAAATATCCTCTGCACCCTCTCCAAAGCTTCCACATCTTTCCTAAGTAAGGCGACCAGAACTGCACACAATACTCCAAATGTGGCCTTACCAAGGTCCTGTACAGCTGCAACATCACCTCACGACTCTTGAAGTCAATCCCTCTGCTAATGAACGCTAATAGACCATAGGCCTTCTTACAAGCTCTATCCACCTGAGTGGCAACTTTCAAAGAGCTATGAACATAGACCCCAAGATCCCTCTGCTCCTCCACCTTACTAAGAATCCTACCGTTAACCCTCTATTCCGCATTCTTATTTGTTCTTCCAAAATGGACAAACTCACACTTGACAGTGTTTAACTCCATCTGCCACTCCTCAGCCCAGCTCTGCATCATATCTATGTCCATTTGCAGCCGACAACAGCCCTCATCAGTATCCACAACTCCACCAATCTTCGTATGTCTGCAAATTTACTGACCCACCATTCGACTCCCTCTTCCACATCATTAATAAAAATTTCAAACAGCAGAGGACCCAGAACTGATCCCTGCAGAACTCCACTTGTAACTGGCATCCAGGCGGAATGTTTACCATCTACCACCACTCTTTGACTTCGAGTGGTTAGCCAGTTCTCTATCCAACTGGCCAAATTTCCCACTATCCCATGCCTCCTGACTTTCCGTGTAAGCCTACCATGGGGAACCTTATCAAATGCCTTGCTAAAATCCATGTTCACTACATCCACTCCTCTACACTAATCCACATGCTTGGTCACCTCCTCAAAGAATTCAATAAGACTTCTAAGGCAAGACCTACCCCTCACAAATCCGTGCTGGCTGTCCCTAATCGAGCAGTGTATTTCCAGATACTCATAAATCCTATCCTTCAGTACCCTTTCCACTACTTTGCCTACCACCGAAGTAAGACTAACTGGCCTGTAATTCCCGGGGTTATCCCTATTCCATTTTTTGAGCAGGGCCACAATATTCGCCACTCTCCAGTCCCTGTACCACCCCCATTGACAGTGAAGACGAAAAGATAATTGCCAACGGCTCTGCAAGTTCCTCTCTTGCTTCCCACAAAATCCTAGCATATATCCCGTCAGGCCCGCCGGACTTGTCTGCCCTCATTTTTTTCAAAATGCACAACATATCTTCCTTCCTAACAAGTATCTCCTCTAACTTACCAGTCCGCTTCACACTCTCCTCTTCAACAATACGGACCCTCTCATTTGTAAATACTGAAGAAAAGTATTTATTCAAGTCCTCTCCTATCTCTTCCGACTCAATACACAGTCTCCCATTACTGTCCTTGATCGGACCTACCCTCGTTCTCGTCATTCTCATGTTTCTCACGTATGCATAAAAGGCCTTGGGGTTATCCTTGATCCTACCCGCCAAAGACTTTTCATGCCCTCTTTTAGCTCTCCTAATCCTTTTTTCAGCTCCCTCCTGGCTATCCTGTATCCCTCCAACGCTCTGTCTGAACCTTGTTTCCTCAGCCTTATGTAATCCTCCTTCTTCCTCTTTACTAGATATTCAACCTCCCACGTCAACCAAGGTTCCCTCACACGACCATCGCTTTCCTGCCTGACAGGTACATACATATCAAGGACACATCGTATCTGTTCCTTGAAAAATTTCCACATTTCAATGACATCCTTCCCTGACATCCTATGCTCCCAAATTATGCTCCTCAGATCCTATCTTGCAGCGTCGTAATTACCCTTCCCCCAATTGAAAAACCTGCCCTGTTGCATGAACCTATCTCTCTCCATATCCAATGTGAAAGTCACAGAATTGTGGTCACCATCACTAAAATGCTCACCCACTAACAAGCCCATCACTTGTCCCGGTTCGTTACCGAGTACCAAATCCAATATGGCGTCCCCTCTGGTCGGACAATGTCCATACTGAGTTAGAAAAGCTTCCTGGACGCACTGCACAAACACCGCCCCGTCCAACCTACTTGATCTAAAGAGCTTCCAATCAATATTTGGGAAGTTGAAATCGCCCATGACTACTACCCTGTGGTTTCTGTACTTTTCCAAAATCTGTTTCCCAATCTGTTTCTCCACATTTCTGCTGCTATTGGGGGGCCTATAGTAAACACCCAACAAGGTGACTGTTCCTTTCCTATTTCTGACTTCAGCCCATACTACCTCCAAAGGCAGATCCCCCATGAACTGCCTTTCTGCAGCTGTTATACCATTTCTAATTAGCAACGCCACACCCTTTCCTTTTTTACCACCCTCCCTAATCTCAGTGTAATCTTGGATACACAGAGCTGCCAATTTCTAGAGCGGCCTGCAGTTAATACTTTCACATATTCAAACGGCTCGAAGAGAAAGCAATTCCTCCACATCTTTCTTAAATAGGTTACTACTTACCCTGAGATTATGTTCTCTGCTCTTCGATTCTCAGACAAGGCGAATCATTCTCTCCTAAATTATCCTATCATGTCCCTCATAATCTAATCTATCTCAGTAAAGTCTTGTTACATTATTCTACACTCCAATGAGTACAGGGGCAATATTCTTAGTTTCATCTCCCGAGAATATCCTCCCATATCCAGGATAATTTGTGCTAAATTTCCCTGAACTGCTATTCCTAAAATAGGGGACTAAATTTGTTCACATTAATCCAGTTCTGATCTGACTAATGCTATTTGTATTTTGAAAAAAATCATATGTCCCCATTCCGTTGAAATAAAGTGAAACAAAATTATTTAACTTCCTGATTACCTGCTGAAACTGGATGCTAACTTTTCATATTTCATGTCCAAGGAAGCGATGTGCTCTGTATGCTGATGCTTTGTGCTGTGTATTTCCCCACTTAATATTTATATCTGCCAAAACGCATAAACCTCTTCTTTTTTGCATGTTATATGCTGCTACGTTTTTGACCACTTATTTATCCTAATTCCGTCCGTCCACAATGTTGCTGTGCCGCCCTCATTACTTGCATCCATATCTATTTTGTGTCATCTCCAAACTGAGCAACAGTACATTAACTTATGTTGTACAGGTGATTAGTACATGTTGTCAACAGCTGTGGCATCAATATTGTTGGCTACGGGAATCTGCAAGTTACAATTTACAATCATGAAAATGACCTCATTACCTCGCCTCTCCATTCATTCCCCAATCCTCGACTAATACATACCCCCAACTGTGTTGGTTCATGCTTCTGTGCTTGTGAAGTGCTATCGTGTAAAACACCGTTCTGAATAAGTTTAGAAATTCAGATATGTCCATTTACTGCATTCCCCTTTATGTATTGAGCTTGTTGCGATCTGAAAAGACTTATTAACGTGTTCGGTCTGATTTCGTCTGCACAAAGCCATTGCAGAATCCATTTTATTCTGTAATGCATTTCTAATGCTCTGTTATTCCAACTGTAATCACAGACTAACATTTTCCCAGTGGCAGATATGCTGTCAACCTGAGCTGAATTTGTCAGGCTGGACACTCACAAGACTTGACCATTGTTGAAAAAAGGTGTTGAGAACAAATCAGAACGGAAGAGTATTCTATATCAGATGGACAACAGGGTTCAAGGTCAGAGACAGAGTGAATCCCTTTCCACACTCTTAGCAGGTGAATCGCTTTTTCCTGGAATCTTTGCCTCCATGGGAATTCAGCTCAGACAAGGAAATGAATACGCACATTTCCATAGACTTTCCTCAGTATGACTGCATTTGTGGTTTGTGAGCTCTGATGATGGGTAGAACCATTGTCCACACAACACAATAAGAGAACGATTTCTCTCTCACTGTAACCAGAGGGTTTTTTTTCCTTTCATGTTATCTCTCTGATCAAGTTCTACTTGTGATAAAATGTGCGACTTTATCAGATCATGGCGGAGAGATTGGTTTGTAAATCTTCCCCTTCTAATATCCTGCAAAATTGATGTTATCCAAAAATGAGAGTGGGAAAGCAACTTTCACAAGACTCTGGATACTTTCTAAGATATGGTCTGAGGGTGAGGGATTTTCGACCCTTAGTATGTGACCAGAATTTCGTCAGAATCTTTCATGCACACAGCATCCACCACAGAGAACAAATGGATCTGCAGGTGGATATGAACACGATTACCTCCCTGTTCCTTCCAGGTCAAACGCTGTCCTGCCTTGTCTGACATGCAGTTCTGTTGGAGCAGACATTTCTTAGAATTGCATCATGGCAAATCTGAGGCTTCTGTCTTCAGTCCCGAAATCAAAATCCACTGACTCGCTCCTGAGTCGAAAGTGTGCTGCTGGAAAAGCACAGCAGGGAAGGCATCATTCAAGGAGTAGGAGAATCGACGTTTCGGGCAAGAGCCATCATCAGGAAATAAGCTTGTAAACCGAGGGGGTAGAGAGACAAATTGGAGTGGATGGGGCTGGGACAAGGTAGCTGAGAGTGTGATCGGTGGATGGAGGTGGGTGTAGTGGTGATTGGTCACAGAGCAGTGCGGAGCGGATAGACGGGAAGGTAGATTGATACATAGGACAGTTCGTGAGAGAGATGGAAGCCCAGGACCTGCATGAACTGGGCTGATTGGGAGGGAGAGTTGAAGTTTTCGGCCACGGGTCAGTGATGTTGTTTGTTATGGGAGTCCGGGGGAGTTTTCTGAAGCGAACTGTAATTAGGTATCCTGTTTCCACAATATAGGTAGACTGCATCAGGAGCAATGGATACATTCAATGACATGTCTGGAAGTGCAGGTAAAAGTCTAATGGATGTGGAAGGCTCCTTTGGGGCCTGCGACAGAGTGGAGGTATGGGTGGAGGTTTTGCAAATCCCGTGTTGGAATGAGAATGGGGCGGGAGGGGAGGGTGGTTTGGTGAGTGGCGTGCACTTGACAAGGGAGTAGTAGAGGAAATAATCTTTATAGAAAGCGGATGGGGTGGGGAGGGAAACACATCTTAGCTGGTGGGGTTCATTTTCAGGTGGTGGAAATGTCGGAGAATGACATGATGTATGCGGAGGTTGCTGGAATTTAAAGTGATGAAGAAGGGAGCTCTGTCCTTGTTGGAGGGATGGGTTTTGAGAGTGAGTTGCGGCAAATGGATGAGATGAGCTGGAAAGCATCATTGACCATGTGCGAGGAGAAAATGCCTCGCCACTGACTCAATCTTCTCCCTCGCAACTGTTTGAGTCTGAACGAGTCACGTCATAACAATAGTGACATCCTTCACCGTGTTTTGTGCTTTCAACCACATATCACCATCGTCACCATGTCAGCCGACTTGCACCTCATTAACATCATTAACTCTTCCATGTCTCCGCTCTTCTGCAGCTCAAACTCTCATCCATTTGTTTGGATTAAACGGTGGTAACATATTTCCATCCGTCCTCTCAAATTCCCCCTCTGCTCTGGACTAACTCCCTCTGCCTCTATTCAAGGGTGTACTTGCGTTCTGTTCAGTGTTTCATTGTTCCTTACCTGAATGATATTTTTACCACTGCACATTTTCCTAAACCTGCACTGCGGCCTTCGCAGCTTTATCTTTCCACACGGGCTCCCACATGCTGGAAGGGCAGGGATTGCGGGTTATTCATCCATAGATGTAGTCCTGAGATCTTTCAACAACTCTGCTGTGCGTGGGAGTATTAACAACAAGGGCTGTTCACCCATTACCGGGCAGCTAAATACCAACGTGTTTATCATTTCTGCAAATCTCTTGATTGTCTTCGCTCTGTCTGTCACGGTCATGTCCTCCAGCCCACTCAAGAGCAATTAGTGTTGTTCAATAAATGCCAACCCAGCCAGTGAACACGACACCCAAGATTTTGTTTTAAAACGCACTCTCAGATACCTGCATAGCCTGGAATTCCAATCTCCGGAGTATGTTCGATTTGAACTGTTCCACGTTTGGTGCCTCAACTTCATCAACCAAGGTCATCAATTGTGAAATCGCTTCAGGACGTAAATCGCACAATGGTATAGGAAACGAATTAGTCAACAACGGAAGAAGAAAAGCTGTAATCTTTGTTGAAATGAAGGGCAATTAATTGCTATCAATACTACTTCGTGCCTTTCACATAATGGAAACTTCAAAGCTGTTCCTCTGGAGGGAGTTTAAACAAATTTTGATCCCAGTCACATTATGAGATATTGGGAAGCTGACAAAGTGTTATATCAAACAAGTGATCAAAGAAATGGGTTTCAAGTTGTATTTTAAAACAGAAAACGAAGGTTGCATCACGAACCTCGGATGACGGAATTTGCTGTGCTAGAGTTCATCATTTTCTGTTCGTCAGAAAAACCACTTTCCTTGCCGGTGGCTCCATAGCTGAGGTCTTACCAACCATTGGTCGTGTATTCGAATCTCGCTTGGGCCTTGCTGAATTGGTTTACAACTGTTGCAACAAACATTCACAGAAGCATTTTCCGTGCTGCTTGGAATTATTTCTGAGGGAACATCGTGAAGTGATTTTCCCCACGGACCAGGCCTCATCTGCTTGACTTTCGAAATCCCCCTCTGTGTTTCTACTTCGAGGAACACGAGGACGACAAGCGTCTGATGCCAAGAATGCTCTCGTTTAGCCGGAAGAACAACGTGATATCGTCGAAACAGTAAAGTAACGGTGAAATAGTGGGGGAGGAAAACAAACAGCGAAGCGGCTGAATGCTTCCATTCCTTATGTAGAGGCAGGAATCTGCTGGAATCCAAATGAAACAGGTAGGGGGCTGGAAGAGCACGGCTAGCCAGGCTACCTCAACAGCTGGAGAATTCAATGATTAGCATGTCCCAATTATTCACGACTGTGCCAGTCCTCGAAGGACAGTCGCATGCCTGTTTACCCCTTTGCTTATGCAAACAGAATCTGGTTTTAAAGCCCGAAGTGAAGAAAGAAGAGGCAAACAGTTCAATTCCTCATTTTCTGAATGTTGGCCTCTCCTAAGGCCTTTGTCATTCTCACAAGATGTGTCTGTATACTTCGCTCTTTGGTTGAAAATGTGGTTCAGATCTCCCGCAGCTCATGATCAAATTTAATGGTATCTGACTTCAGTCTCATTCGCTTCTTCACTTGAGATTAAACCTTTGCAGGGAACGTCTCTTTAAGATGAACACTTCAGAAGTCAGGCTGCGGGCTACTGGAAGCTGGAAATGTGAATGGATGGATGTTTGATGGACTGGCATTGACATAATGCATTATTCTGTGCTGTAAAAGCTCGGTGTCACGAATAGTATTTTGGAAGAAACGTCTCATCGCAGGAAAAAAAAACTATGCTGTTAAGAGAAGATGCAATTGCACCTGCCGTCCTAAATGTCAGCTAGTGGTTACAATTCAGCACTATCACCGCTGTGATTGGGTTTCATTGCCTGGTCAGGGAATCACGATTATTGTTCCTGACAAGGACAACAACAAAAGCGGAGCATCTTTGACAGAAACGCATTTTACAGGCTTCCACATGTGCCTTGAAATATTGCTGCAGGGCGGCAAGGTGTCTCACTGGTTAGCACTGCTGCCTCACAGAGCCTGAGGACATGGCATGAATCCAAATGGGGCGACTGTCAGTAAGGTGCCTTATTCAGGAACAAATGAAGAGTAATAGGGTAAGGAATTGTTCTGTGGGGGTTAATCCCTGGAGGATCGGTGTGAATTTGTTGCATCAAATGGCCAGTTTCTTAACTGTCGGCATTCTATGATACCTTACTGTGTTGTTTTAGCACATGTTCAGAGAGGGGAGAAAAGTGAAGAAAAAAAGCCATTTCCCAGTCAGTGGTTGATCCATTGTGTGACAACCAACCGATAGACCTGTGACTGAACTAGCTCCCATCTTTCCTCTACTGGTAATGACAGTATATACCATTCAAGCGTGTTTTCATGTGTTGTATCGGAACAGCATTCTTTCTCAAGATGGACTTCCCTGGGATATAAAAGAGATGATAAAAGACATGGATGCCGATGACTGGAATCAAAAAAACGTCAGGAAGAATGAACAGCGTCTACTGAGAAACAAAAATGAATGGAAAGGAAGCCAATGAAGTACTGGGGCATAATGCCATTAGAAAAGACAAGGCGGGGTTTCATGCGATGGTGGAACAGATGAATAGATCATGTGGCGTGAAACCAGGTAAAACTGAGTTGCGTCCATATGGAAGTTTCCCTGATGATGTGAATTTGCTGAGAGTAAACAGGAGGGAAAATCCTTCATTCAGATGGATCTATAACTAGACTTTCGAACTTCAAAACCAGCGATGAATTATAAGGAAAAGTTTGGAGCAGTTTTTTTTTCATTCTACAGTAATTGAAATCGAAAATGATTATTTTTCAGGAAAAATGTGTCAGAAGCTGATTCTAAAGTATTTGCAAAAGTGCGTGCAGAAACATAATGAGTGAATTTCACCAAGACATGGAGTCTGGTCGGCCGGGTCGTGTAAGCGTTCGGTGCACAATTTCTAATTGGTTAACGTTAATTGGAAATATACCACATATCGCCTCCAACTGAGTACGACTTAGTGTAGGAAGTGCTGGTTGTGAAGAAAGGTTTAGCAGCTTGTTCTACATGAACTTCCATAAATTGTAAAAGAATGAGCTGTTTATGTTAGCTCAGCATTAAAGGAAAGTCGGTAAGCTCAGTCCGCTGCATAATTGGTTTATGATATAAAGTGATGCCAACAGTGTGGGATTAATTATCGCAATGTCTCAGCTTACCATCAGACTCCCGATCTCCCCACTCACTTAACCCTTTATACAATGGCGATAATAAAAGCGAAATTATCCTATCGTGAGTGGGAACTGACCTGTCGATGGAATGCACCATTTTGTTTTTCATCTATTGCCTTGGACATTTGGCTGCACTCACAGAGAAGGGAGTGAGACCGTTTGCTGCTCACCCATCTCCCAAACTTTCCAGTGACAAGACTCGAAAAATGTTTCTGTTTGATTCCTATAATCTTTAAAGCAGTACTTCAAACATCTTTATCATTTCGGTTCCAGTTTTGCCGACAACATTGTGCAAGGAGATAAATCTAATAATTTTTGGATTGTTTTAATGGCCTGTGCGAGGTTGCAACAAAATAAGTAACATGAACCAAATAAAACGTCCTTTCCAGAATTTAACGCAGCACAGGACCAGCGATATTAGAAACGTAAACATCTTCAAACGTCACAACTGTGTCTCTATTGAGAGATGGATATTCACTCAGGGAGTATTTCTGCTGGTTGTAAGTAACTGATGTATTTCCCAAGGACAGAGCATTCCACAAAATCATTTTTTAATAAAAAAAATACCGTTTCAATCAACTTCCTTTTGCAACTTTTAAATATATATGTGCACACGCATACATGCAAGTGCACACACATTTTTATATACATGTATATATGTTAGCATATATATGTATGTGAGTGTGTGTATGTGGACAATATTAGAAATGAATGGCCGGAAATTTGAAATTTCTTTCTGTCGAATGTGAGAGGTAAGGGTCTTCAATAATGTCCCAGATATACACATCTGCGGGAAGTGCACCTAATTCCTTCTCGTCGGCAACTGCATTCGGGAACTGTAGCTTGATGTCAGATCATTTGGAGTCTGAGTGGAATTAAGCGAAGTTATAGGGAGTCAGTAACACTTCAAGTACAAGAAATAGATAGATGGGATATAGTCGGGAGCTGAAACGCTAACAGGTAGACAGTACAGGCATCTGCTGTGGCCGTGCCCCTCAGTAACATGTATACCATATTTGTTATTTTTGGGTGGGATGACTTCAATGGGTAAAGCCATTGGGTATAGGTATTTGGCACCGAGGTTGCCCTTTTTCTCAGAAGGGTGGGGGAGAGAGGAGGAGAGCATTTGTTAATGGGACTCCATATCGATGGGAACAGATTGAGATTCTGTGGATATCGGACAGACTCATGATTGGTGTGTTGTCTCCCAGCTCCCAGGGTTTGTGATATCTCACATCGTGTTTTCAGGATCCTTAAGGGATAGCGTGGGCAACCCCAAGTCATTGTCCACATATGCACCAACATCGTGAATAAAAGTGATGTGAATGTATGGCAGAATTTCAGGGATCGAGGGTGACATCTTAAATCTAGAACAAACAGATTTGATCTCTCTGATTTGTTGCCCATTCTACGTCGTTGTGAGGTGAAGTGTCGGGAGAGACCATTTGAAAATGTTGTTGGAAGGATGATGTGGGAGGGAGAGATTCCGATACCTGGATAGTTGGGGCTCATACTGGAGTCGATGAACATTTACAAACAGGATGGTCTTCACCTGAACTAGAAGAGTACCAATACCCTGAGGGGATAATTTGCCAAAGCTCTTCATGAGGGTTTGAACGAGTTCAGCCGCGGAGTGGGAAGCTGAATTGTAGCTCCAGTTTGCAGGTGACTGTGAGCGGTTTGTCATAAATAGCGTTTCAGGTTTACAAGAGTGTACTGGCAAGTATGAAGGTGGCTTGAAGTGTGTTTGCTTCAACGCCAGAAGCATCTGGGATAAGGTAGCTGTCATGGATTGTTACCTGGGACTTCGATGTTGTGGCCATTTCAGAGACATGAACGGAGGACTGAAGAGAATGGTTGTTCCTGGTACCTCAGTTTCGACTTTTCAGTCAGAACACGGGGGTCGTTTCAGAGGGGGAGATGTGGCATTATTCGTCAAGGACAGTATTATGGTAGCAAAAAGGATAATGGTGAGGACGCGACTGAATCTGCTGAGGTAGAATGTATGGAGATTAGAATCAGGAATGGAGAGATCACCGAAAAAATGTTCTAGATTCATGGAGGAAAAGATTGCAAAGATGATTCTGAATAGGAACAAAAGTGGCAGGGTAGTTGTTATGGGGAGCTTTAACTTTCCACATATTGATTGGAAGTGTTATCAGTTCAGCACCTCGGATCGGTCAGTTTTGGTACAATGTGTGCAGATGGGTTTCCTGACGCAGCATGTAGACAGGCCAACAAGACGCAAAGCCACATTGGATTTGCTTATGGGTCATGAACTCAGCCAGCTGTTCTCTTTGGAGGTAAATGAGCACTTTGTTGATAGTGACCACAATTCGGTTCTGTTTATTTAGTGATGGATAGGCATAGGTATTTATTGCAGAGCATGAGGTATCGCGGGGAGAAAGGCCATTATGATGCGATTAGGCAAGAGTTAAGATGCACCACATGTGGAAAGTAACTTCAAGGGTTGTGCACACCTGAAATATGGAGCTTGTTGAGGGAAAAGCTACTGCATGTCCTTGGTAAGTATGTATGCATCATGCAGGAAATATGAGGTCGACACAGGGAGCTGGGTTTACTGAAGAAGTCGAATCTCTTGAGAAGAAGGAGAAGGAGGTGTATGTAAACATGAGATATGACGGCTGAGGTAGGACGCTTGGAAATTAAAAGCTAACCAGGAAGGGCTGAAAGAGAGAACTACTTCGAGCGAACAGGAGGCAGAAGTCTTTTTCTGGCAGGAACAATCCTGAAGTTTTCAATTGATAGTTCAAGAATAAAAGAATGTCTAGCATATGATTATGGCCTGTCAAGAACAGAGGTACGAAGTTGTCAGCGGAGTCCAAGGATAGCAGAGACGCAGAATGTATTTTTTTATCATATCAAAAATGAAAAAGACAATGTTGTCGAAGAAAGTATTGCGATGCAACCGATTAGAATAAACGAAATTGACATTCATAAAGAGGAGTTGTTAGCAATTCATGAAAGTTTCAAAATAGGTTTGTCCCCTGGACTTGATGGGATGTATCCGAGGATTCTCTGCGAATCGTGGGAGGAGATTGCAGAACTTTTGACTATAAGCTTTATTTCGTCAGTGTGTATGTCATTAGTGCTAGAAGACCCGAGTTTTGCAAATATTGTCCCCTTCTTCACGAAGTGGAGTAGAGACAATGCTGGTAATTATAGAACAGTGATCCTTAGCTTTCTTGCAGCTAACCTTTTGGAACAGATTATGAGAGATAGGATTTATGATCATCGAAAAAGGAAGAAGTTGATTCGGGATAGTGAGTACGATTTTATGAATAGCAGGTTGTGCCTCACAAACCTTATTGAGGTCTTTGAGAAGGTGAGCAAACAGGTGGATGAGAGTAAAGTGGTTGATGTGGTGGATATGGTTTTCAGTAACGCACTGTCGGCTGTTGCATGAAATACAGAGTCATGGGATTGAGGATGGTTTAGCGGTTTGGATCAGAAATTGGCTCGCTGAAAGAAGACAGAGTGTTGCAGTTCATAGGAAATGATCATCATGGAGTTCAGTAACTGATGGTGTACTGCAAGGTTCCTTTTTGCGTCCGCTGTTGTTTGTCATTTTTATAAATGACCTGGCATGGAATGATGGATTCATAAGTTTGCAGATGACATTAAGATTGACGATGTTTTCAATAGTGCCAATATCTGCTGATGGTTACAGAGGGGCATGGATAATCTGCCGAGCTGACCTCAGAGGTGGCAAATGGATTTTAATGTGGAAAAGTGTGAGATAATTTACTTCGGAAGGAGCAACAAGAATAAAGAGTTCTTAGCTAATTGTTATATTCTTGGAAGTGTTCATGTGCAGAGCGACCTCGGTGCCCATGTATATAAAATTCGGAAAGTTACCACCCACGTTGACAGGTTTGTTTGCAAGGAGTACGGTGTGTTAGTTTTTCTTGGGAGAGTGATTCAGTTTCAGAGTGAAATTATCACTTTGCAGCTCCAGACATTAACTGGTGTGGCCGCAATCGGAGAGTTGTGTGCATTTCTGGTCACCACATTATACGATGGATGTGAAAGCATTGGAAAGGGTGCAGAGGACATTTTCTAGGATGTTGCCTTCCATGGAGAGATGGTGTTAGGAGGAAAGGTTGAAGGACTTGAGGCGGTTTTTGATGGAGACAAGAAGTTTGCGGGGTGAATTTAGAGAGACATAGATGATGATCAGAGGTTGCCATAAGGTGGACAGCGAAGGCATTTTTCTTAAAATGGTAATTTTGGCACAATGGCACATCGATGTAAATTGGGGGTGATAGATACTGAGGTAGGTTCCTTTATCAGTGAGTAGTAAGGGTGCTGAACGCTTTGCCTTCAACACTCGTAGACTCAACAACATTCAGGGCAATGAAATGGTCATTGTATAATCATGCTGATTATAATGGTAAAATACTAGTCAGATTGGTATCACAGGTCGATGCAACGTTAGGGCCAAAATGAACTTTATTGCGGTGTAATATTCGGTGTTTGAACTGTTCGTCAGCTTGAAGTTGCAATCATCTCTGGTCACTATCAGTAAAACCAACACCTGGCGAGAACCGAATGTGCAACTTTGGCACCTTACGCACTTCCAGTCTGTCGTGCAATTACATCAAACTGATGAATTGCACCACTGGAGCTGCCGTGTACTGATGACCAATGGCTACTGATCTTACCACTGGGCCCCTCAAACCAATTACTCCTTTTTTGCTGAAGATCTGAAATGAAACACAGCGCAGAGGAGGTTATACAGATGATGGATCATCGATTATGGAGCATCAGGTTCAGGAAAATTAATAGTAAATTGTGGTGAAAATAGGCAGAATTGAATTCTGTGTTCGTTTACCGTGGCTTCCTGCGTTGATCACAGGCAATGTTATGTCGCTACTGTGCTGGGACTTTCCTTCTATCGGTATCAATTCGTCAGAGAATTCGATTCACTGGTACTTCACCAGCATCCTTTGGAATGTTCATACGGCACAATGACCCACACTGTACACAACGTCAACAATCTTCTGCATTACTACATCCAAGGGCACGTGGCATAGTTTTTTTTTATAAATAGTGAAAAATTAATCATGTTATGCAAGGACAAATTGAATTTTAGTTTAATTAGTAAAGTCGCAAGAATCCAGAGTAAATTTCAAAATATCAGAAATTCACGTTCATTACCTTGGCCAGAATTCTAGCCCAGCAAGAGGGAAATCTGTCCCTCAATCCCCAGCATCCATGTAATCGCTTGTTCCATGTGTCCACTTGGAAACCTATATGAAGGGATGTTCAGCCTGACAGAGAACCTGTGAGAATCCTCCACTGTCTGACCTAAAGCTGAAACAGGAGCTATCTATTCCAGCTTGGAGGGTAGCGAAGTGGAGGTGAGACAGAAAATATTAATTGCTGTAGATTCACATTGTTCTCATTGTGATTGTTTAAAAACCTGGGAGAGAAAAGACTCAATCAGCAAGGAGCAGAAGTAGGCCATTCTTAACACCGCACCTGCCCCGTCACGCCATTCTGTACCATCATAGCTCACACAGCACTTTTATGTCTTTTTCCAGCGTATCCATATCATCATGTTGCCAAGTGGCTAACACATATTTATCGATCTCTACCATAAATAGACATCGAAGTTATTCATCGCTGTGAGGAAAATGTTGCATTTCGAGACAGTTGGGTTTCTGCATGAATGTTATAGGTTTTGCAGAGGAGCAGCCGAGTCTGGTCTGAACACCTTTCAAACCATAAACTAAAACTCGACTCTGATGAGAGTTGCATCCACAACTTTTGAATTGCAGTCTTAAAAAAGGCTTAGAAATTCAACGCGCTTTCCATTGCATCACAGAGTAGCGGCCTCACCCAGTTTTCAGCACAAAAGTTTGCCTTAGAACGATTTCGTTCGGGACACCCATCTCATGTCTGTCTGACTTCGTGTCACTTTCCAGTATCTGGTCCTTATCCACGTGTGCTCTGGATCTTTAAGTGTTCGGCTACAAACTGCTGAAATGTCCTCATAACACTTAGCATTACCACACGTTCAAATAAGAAATTCCAGATGAACAGCACTCTATGGGTCAAAGCGTTCTTCCTGAATCTCCTCTAAACCACTTTTCTCCTGCTTTTCATCTATGTCACTGGTTATTATTCCTTCCCGAAAAGCCTTATTCCTGTCATACATATCTATCCTCTTCATAATATGTGCATGTTAATCAGTTTCTCACTCAACCTTCTCTGTGCTTAGTTACACAGCCCGAGCTTAGCTCATCTTCCTTCACAATGGGAATGGTCTAGCCCTTAGCATTATTTTCATCTCCTGTGAACTTCTCCTCCTGCAATCAGACGGTTCCTGCGGTCTTGCGATTACAACGGAAAATGAAATGCTCTTTGAAGAAATACCAAAATATCTGAACAAAATCAGCAGCTCTTGTCCATCTATCATGAGAAAGGACAGTGAAGGCTTCGAGTCCAATGATTCGTGTTCGGAACTGATTGGATGTATGGGTGGGTGAAAAATGTGGAAGAGGGCGTACAGGATCCAAAATAATTGAACGCGATGTTGGGTCCTGAAATCTGCATGGTCTTTCAGTAGAAAATGAGTTGCCCGATCTTCCAGCTTGCGCTGTACCTTGAAGAAGAACTGCAGCAGACCAGGGACTGGTAGGATGGCTTTGGTACACAATGCAATCTTAAAGTGGCAGGACACTGGAAGACTGGGGTATATTTTGTTGATTCTGGACAGAACATAAGTGATCTCAGCTTTGTCACCGACTCTGTTTTCCTCTCTCCATTGTAGAGAGATCACATTCTCAGCAGGAACTACAGTTTTCTGGATTGAATGAAGTGCAGACAAATCACTGCAAGCTGTGTCTGGAAGTTTCCACAGTGAGGAGAGACATCGGAAACCAGCAGGAAATGTATCTTACAACATAGAACGTTACAGTGGAGTACAGGCACTTCGGCCCTCGATGTTGCACCGACCTGTGAAAATATTGTAATGTCCATTGCGATGGAAAATTAACATTTCTTTTCAAACCAATAAAAGCACAGGGAAACAAAAAAAGTAAGGGTCTGACTTTGCAGAGGGCAAGGGTTGCAGACAGAAAGAAAATCTATGTATATTTAAACCGAACTAATAGCAGACTTACAAGGCCAGCAAACTACCATATCAACAGCCAAAGAATTAGAAAAAAAACAACTCCATATCTGGAAAGGAACTCGAATGTTTCAGACCACTGACCTTGAAGCGTTGATAAGAAGAAGCGAATTGTACTTTAAAGTGAATATGTAAAAGCTATCAGGCGCCCATTACATGAGGCGTCTTGCCAATGTATTATCTGGGACACGGGAAACCTGCATTTGATGGAACTCCACGCGCTACATACTGAAAACATTCTGGCCCAAGAGAAGGAAAAATGGAAATGAAAGATGGAAAAGCAAGCACTTAAAGCTCAGCTTACGATGATGCAAATGGTCGCCCACCCGTTGGAAGGAGGTGCTGCGTGAAAAGAAGGGCTGGCAGAGGTAAATCTGGCGGGTGCTTTGTTTGCAGAGCAATGGACCACTGAGTGATACACCGCACGCCCAGACAGCCTCAATCGGCCCTGGAGGCTGGGCAGCAGGGTGACTAATGGAGGAAGGCTGAGGTGGAGGTGGGCAGCCCCAAAGTTACAGGTAAGCCTCTTTGCTTTATGCTTGGCAACGAATACTCGCTTATGCTCATCTCTACTGCTAACCTTATGGCACTGAAACATGTCCCACCTCTATACTGAGTACTGCGTTTGCGAAGCCTGAACTATATTTTCAGTACAACGATGATGCATATAAGTCAATGCTTACATCTATGTTATATGTGGAAGGTGCACCTCTTACTTTTTTGGAAGATACAAGGGCAACATATTCAGTTCATAAATCAAGGCAGTTCAGAGAGTCGACGCAAATAAAGATGAACGGAAATTTCCTGAACTTAATGGGTGCATCAGGAGTCGTGACACAAGAGAGATTTACCGCACCCCTATTGTGCAAAACCAGTATTGGGGAAATATTCCAATTCTCATTTCTGTTAGCGGAATTCTGTACTTTAAATCTGATGTCTCGGGATCTCATAGTGAGACTGGGGTCCGATTTGCGCAGTACCCCGACGGGCTTGCAAGTACTACAAAAAGAAGATTTAACAGTGCAGGCTCGAAAATACGAATCACGACCCCTGATGCATGTCAGAGAGCGATAGTTTCCGTGAGCGATTCACTCACCCAGGAAGCAAGTAGCCATATTAATCCCATTAACACCGATTTTCTTGCTGGAGATATGCTGCACTGCACAGCAAACATACGCCGCGATGGTCCTGACAAATCACAAGAGAAGGATTGGTTCAGGAGATTGGTTAAACCAGATCAGTTGTTATTGTGCGGATTTTATTGGAATGATCACAGATGTGCTGTCACTTTAAACTTTTTTAAGCATCTGTGATGGTAAATAGACCCTTTTTTTGATGTGGAAGGCTCTTTTCCTCACGGATCATTGGAGAAGACATCCAACGACAGGTGTCAGAATTTTGGACCATGGGTATGACAGGCACAAAAAACGAAAGATTGTATCTTCAGTGTCCGTGTGGGTATCTGCTTGAATGCAGTTATAAGGACGTATAGGAAGAAACTAAATTGGCTAACTCAGGCAGACAGGGCAGTCCAGGTAATCCCCGGCAGGAGTGTCGTCTGGCGTTTACCTATGGTAGATGTCTCGGACCCAATTTTAAGTAGGGTCCCAACAGATTTCAGGACAAAAGGCAAACACGATGTGGGGCTCAAACGAATCCTTAAGAATAACGCCGAAGTCTGAGTATCGTCCTGGCAAAGCAAAAGAGCCGTTAAAACCCGAGGCTGTGCAAGGAATTACTCCAGTCTTTGAATCTCTCTTTTTGGCTGGAGTGATAATCCTCCGTGAATAATCACTGGCGAGAACACCCATTTTTTTCGTTCAAAAAGGCAAATATTCCAGGGGAATCGGGGGAATGGAGGTTTGTTCATGACCTGCAGGTTATCAAGAACGCTGTTGTTCCTCACACCCCAAATGTTCCCAACCCCTGTATTATATTGGCTCAAATTCCACCGGATTTAAATGGCTCTCTATTGTGGATTTAGCAAATGCCTTGTTTTGTGTACCGTTACACGCCGACAGTCAATTCTGGTTCACTTTTCCATTCAAAGGAAAATGGTATACTTTCACGTGACATTTTCAAGATTACTGTGAGTCCCCACCATAATTAACGAGGCTCTCCACAGGAGTCTGGAGACTCTTGTTTTAACCGGTAGGGGGGTGGTGTCAGCGCTTCTGCAGTATGTAAACGAATGCTTAATCGCAGCATCAACAAAGAAACAATGTGATAAAGGTAGGCTTGCGATGCTCTGCCATCTAGTCTCGCAAAACTACAACTTGTGGAACAACAGTTGAAGTTCTTAGGTCACTTAATATCTTAATAAGGAAAGGTCATTGGTCAAGACAGAGTTCAAGCAAACCAGCAAAATGCAAAGCCTCACATGAAGAAACAATTGTTATCCTTTTTGGTCACGTGATCCTACTTAGAATGTTTAACCTGCATTACGCAAACCTTTAGGCGCCTAAAAGTGATATAGTTCATGGTTCAGGTTTGCAGAGCTAGAGTCCGTTGCAGTGACCCCTGAGGCCTAGAGTGCCTTTGTTGAATTGAAATGGCACTCCAAACTACACCGACACTGGGATTCCAAATCCAAACAAGCCTTTTGTACAAACAGTGGATGAGAAGCGTGCCTGCATGACATTTGTGCTGATGCAGAATTATGTGTGGAAAATTGAAGCCAGTAGCTGATTTTTCACCTCAAATTGGATCTTGTAACGGCAGGATTGCATAAATGCCTCCGTGTCCTGCTTGCATTTGAAAAGGCTGTTGTAGCTTCCAGGGACATAGTCGGCTTTGTTGAATTAAACCGACTGGTCCCACATGCAGTGTCCTTACTGCTTTCTGAGCAAAGCAAAGCACACATGTCGGCTACACGTTGGCGCACATACAATGCTATGCTATTGGAGAAGCCTAACATGACAATAAAGCGATGTAACGTCCTTAATGCTGCTTGTCTTCACACAGAAGGAGACAGAGACCCACATGACTGTGTCGCTGTAATTAATGACATTTGAAGCCCGAGACCAGACGTGTAGGATTCACCAATTTAGAATCCGGAAACGGCGTTTTATTGTGGATAGGTCAGCATTCAGAAGCAAAGAGATAGGCCAGTGTCTGGTATGTTGTAGCAACTACCCACGAGGTAGTCAAAGCTGGACCACTTCCTTCTCATCTGTCAGCGCAAGCAGCAGAGCTGATTGCCTTGATTGAGGCACGTAAATTGGCCGAAGGAAGAACAGTGAATATTTACATCGACAGCCGATATGCATTCGGGGTTTTACATAATTTTAGATCCCTGTGGAAAAACAAGGTCTTCTTGACCTCCACTGGAAAGCCAATCACATAATATGGCCTGATCTCTGACCTCATGAAAGCAGTCCGATTGCCTAAACCAATCACTGTATGTACATGTGAAGCCCACAGGAAAAATTATGATTCAATTTCTCAAGGCAATGAAAATGTAGACTGAGCGGCAAGGACGGCAGCCAATCAGCCGCCACGTGATGAGTTTGGCATGTGTATGTCAAATATTTGTAATCCAAATCAGACTTATGAGAGTTACAGTCTCAGGCCACATCGAAGGAGAAGCGTGAATGGACAAGGGCAGGGTGCAGAATGAGGGAATGGGTGTGGTGCGGCCCCAGTGGGAAACCCTGTCTACCACGATCTTTATTCCCTTTCTATGCCAAGTAACACACGGTAAGGACCATGTGTCAAAAGTGGGGATGTACGACACTATTTCAGCACGCTGGTACAGAAAGGGATTTACTCATTACTCACAGAAATAATGTGAACAATGTGTTATTTGTACCACTAATAATGTGGGGAGGAGAATACAAATGAATCAGGCAGAACACCCCAAATCCCAAAGACCCTTTGAACATTTACAGATGGATTTTATTGAACTAACACCTAGCGAAGGGAAAAGGCATTGTCTGGTAATAGTTGATGTTTTCCCATGGGGTGGAAGTGCTCCCACGTCTAAACAGGATGCCAGTGCAGTAACCAAGGCTTTTCTAACTGAAACAAATTCTGAGATGTGGCATCCTGAAAGGCTAAGCAGCGACAATGGAAAGCCATTTATAAATATTGCCCTACAGCAGATCAGTGATTACTTGGGAATAAAGGTGAGGCAACGTTGTGCCTACCACGCAGCGAGCAGTGGGGCAGTGGAAAGAGAGAAAACTATCCTTAAAAATAAATTGGCAAAATGTTGTGAGGAACTATAGGTGACATGGACAAAGGCATTTCCAATTGTGCTAATGTATATGAAGGAGAGGAAGAGTAAATATTAGGACGTTTGAGATTTTGTTTGGACGGTGGCCCAATACAGGAATTGGCCAAGACCGATTGTAAAACAGATAACAGACCACTGTGAGGACGAGATAATATGTTACAGTATAAATCTCTCCACATTTCTGTCTCAAATACAGAAACAAAAGAAGGGCAGCACGACCCCAATCAGCAGAAGGGAGGATGCACAATCTAGAAACTGAAGATTGGGTAGTGGTGAAAGACGTCTGGAGCCAAAGCATGAAGGCGAAGAGCTGGCTGGGACCGTTCCAAGGGCTCCCTACAACACGGACAGCTGTTAAGATCGCTGAAAGAGTCACGTTGATACACGCCAGGTGTTGCAAACGTGTAGCTGACCTTGAGGAGACATTGGACAACACCAGATCCAAATAAGTGTAAGTAATGATAAGAAGACTAATAGAAATATGGGGCTGCACGGCAGGACGAATCGTGAAGGCAGGGGTGCCTGGGATACAACAGCAGACGGTAATCTTAACCAAGGATGTTAAGTTGACCTTTACATGCCAACCATGCCCGTTTGGTAACCAGGACGACTATAAATACGGCAATAAATATTTACGCAGAGATCCTTGTGTACCCAGTTACTGGCACTGAGTAGTATTCATCACGGCTACAGGTACACCTGACACGGGATATCGGTTTCCTATTATCAAAGAAGGAGGTGCCATGGCAAGGGTAATAATAACAAAGATTCAGAATAGTGATAAGGAAGTCTGGTGGTGTGGAATAGATAGACCCTTCCCCGATATCTATAGACAGGTGAATATAGTGGTACAGTCTCGCACCCACCCCACCCGAGATGCAGTGCAGAAAGTCCTTCAAGTAATAGTAGCTCCTGCACTCGAAAAGATGAATGTCCAATGACCCGCACTGCAGATGGGCGGAAAGGCCTTTTCCAAGCTGACAGAAATGGAAGAAAGAAATAAACTGAATGTGCAGCTAAAACGATCAAAAATGAAAAAAAGTAAAAGTGGATTCATTGAGAAAATTTACAGTGCCATATTTCACTTTCCGTGGAAGTCTCCTGTTAAGGACTCAGTGGTCTCACTGCTGTAGCAATGGGGGATTTCCTCTGACCGTTTATGTTGTTGACAACCTACCCAAAGCAGGGAATTTGTATGGAACTGGCAATTAATCCAGTATTGTCACAAACAGGATTCAGACTAGCATAAAACAAAGAAGTGTGAATCCTGGAAATCTGAATCTACAACAGGAATTGACAGAGAAACTCTGCAGGCCTGACGGCATCGGTGGAGACAAAGAGATTTATTTTTTTCATATCACAGATTCAGGCTACTTATGCTTTTTATTGTTTTATTGCCTGGTTAATTCTCAATTTCACTTCACAAAACAGCGTACTTACCAGAATCTCTCATTAGCTGACAGACGTCATCTGTAAAAATGCAAACTTCCTTTATCGGTTGTAATGCTGTTGCTGTTGCTCTGAGTTGGTGAAAGGCTGGCATTCATTACCTTTTCCTTCTCCTTTATGTCGATGAGCAGCCATGGTGAATGGAGAATTTCTGTTTGTGTCCCTTTGTCTCTCTGTACCATCTCACTCTCTTCTATATTCTCCCACTCTCTGTCTGTCAATATCCCTCATTTTCCATTTCTACTCTTGGAAAAGTGTTAAAATCGGTGGCTGTTCCGTGGCTTTCTCCGCCCCCCCCCCCCCCCCCCCCGGCCAGAGTGTGTAGAACTGGGCTCACAGTCTCTAAGTAATGTCTGTGTTACTTAGGTCTGAGATCAGGTGACATTTGTTCACTCATAACGTTATGAGCTTTTACAATTCTAAATAGTATTCATAATAGACCAGAAAAAAAGCAGTTTCACTCCAATTATAGGATTTCTATGATGCCATTGCCATTTGCCGAAAATCAGTGAATGGTGACAGCAGAAAATGAGAGCCATTATCTCATTGGATGCGTTATTACTACAACATTGTCCTGCAAGGCTGCAGTGTCTCCTGCGTCTCTTCATTATTCCCAAAAAACTTGAAAAGACGGACGGACAATATTAGGAGAAGAGATAGACAAATCCTTGTCGAACAGAGTGAAAAGAACTCTGCGTTGAATTAGCAGGATAGAACATAAACTAATGGGTCCACATCAGGAGGTAGGGCTTGGTAGCACGAAATAATAACGGTCTGAGCTCAAACACAAGAACCATGCTGAGCCGTCACTGTCGGGATGTTGGATAAACAATACGGCTTTTACAAGAAGTTTAAATAATGAACTTTCAATGTACAGAACATTTGACAGCATTTGACACCATTAACGTCTGGTTATTACCATATGATTTAACTGACGAAGCCAGAGACACGGTTCTTCAAATCAATAAGGGCATTTAATGAAGTATTTGATTACAGTTAATCGGACGACCTTTCTGTAATAAAGCTGCTCGATGAGAATTTATATCAACGTCCGTTTGTGCAGGAAAGAAGTTCACAGCTGGTGACTGTCCACTGAAGATGTACAGGAAGTGGCAATCTCTTCTTGCTTTGATTTCAAACGGATGCCTTCACATCTTTAACCTGACCGGATAAACAGTATGCGTTCATCCTCTCGGGCCCGATTTACCGCCTGAATATGCACAGAGGGAAACTCATACCAAGAGACCAGGGTAATTGTGGTGAATTTGCCAGGAGTGGTGTGTGAGTTGGTGTTAACAGTGGGCAGTAAGGGCTAAACCATGAGCACTGACATTGATCCTTGTACCAACAGCTCCTCACTCACTTTGTGCCTCATTCATCTCAGTCATCATTGACTTTCAGTTTATCCTACTTTCCCTTTGAAACTTTACTTTTGTTCCGGACCACTTTCGGATGCCCACTTGGAAACTGCAGTTTTTTCAACCGAAATTCTGGAGAATGCACGTCACTCGTTGGGATAGGCTTCACTGCCCAACCATAATTACTCAAGAGATTGAGATGGTAAGTTACTTTACTTCGTCCTCGAAGTGCTCAACACAGTGATACAGCCATGATGTCGATAGGGAGGGAGTTCCAAGAATTAGACATAGCGACATTGAATGAACAGCGAGATAGTTTCAGCTCAGAAAGGCGAGATCCTTAGAGGGGATTTGCAGTGACAATTTATTCGGTGTACGTGCTGCCATGGCTAACAGAGGATGTGGTGGAGGCTCGTACAATTGCAAGACTTAAGAGGCATTTGAAATTGTATATGAGTAGGAAGGGTTTGGAGGGATATGGGCCGTGTGCTGGCAAGAGGGACCAAATTGAGTTGGGATTTCTGGTCAGCATGGACAGTTTTGAACGAAGGGTCTGTTTCCCTGCAGTACATCTCTATGACTCTGTGATTCCAGTTGGATGCAATCAATCACTGGATTCCTTCTGGCAGAACCGGGTCTGTGCTCTGTGTGGAAGCAGAAAATGGTTTTCATTCAGATTAGCCACAAGAAGAGAAATAAATCTTCATTTTATTTAATTAAAATAACATATTTACAACAATTTGAAAGGTTTGCACGGTTTGGGCATTATTAAGAAGCTGAATATTCTTCGACAGTTTTCCCCGGAGCTTCAGGCCTGAGGGATGTCCTTGGAAAAGTTTACAAAATCATGATGTAGACGAGCAGAGAACATAGTCAATCTACACTTTTTCAGAATTCACGTGAGTTTAAAGTGAGATCGCATAGGTTTAATGTGAGAGCAGTACAATTTGAAAGGGACGTGAGCGACACTTGTTTTAATACAGACATTTTTGTGCGTGTGGAATAAATTGTCACATTTAGTGGCAGAGTTTGGTGCACTCACAACACTTCAAAGGCATCTAAATGGGTATGCAGACAGGAATTGTTCGGAGAGATAAGAGACAAATATTGGCAAATATGTTTAGATTAGTTACGGTCATTTGTTCAACAGGTGCAAGGTGGATAGGAATGTTTGCTTCCATGCTCGGCAGTTCTGTGACAGTCCAGTACCTGACAACAGTTTGAATAGGCCACTTTCAAAAACGCATGCTGTTTGTTACTAAGTCAGCGTGTTTCAATTTTATTTTTTTCATGAGGCATTTTCCAGACATTTACAGACAATGACCATTTTCCTTGATACATTCTCAAGTTCTCCATCAAATAATTTCGTTGACTAAAAAAACCCTCACAAATCATGTTATCCCCTCAACTCTCCAGTGAATCCAAAAACTGACAGCTCTTAACGTGGACCAGGTGCAAAACTCAAAAGGCAGAGTCATTATCAGACACACAAACTCATTACTTCAGTCTGTGGGGCAGTGCGAGACGTGTATGTCAAGAACTGCTCACACGATTAACACCGAAGCAATTCCAAACGGAGCTTCCCGATATTCTGGAGATTTAGTGCATTGCCAAGTAACAGAAAGTGCTCAAGTAACATTAAACAAAACAGTAAAATGTACCATGCAAAGTGAATATGACCAATTATATTCTCGATTAAATTAGGTCAACAATGCGCTAGTGCCTCCATCTGATTGAGCGAGCCAATCTCCAGCCTCCCTCACCAGGACAGTAATGAAGGAGATGAGAGAAATATAACAAAGTTTCACGTTGCAATTGCCCACCTTTTAGCCACAACAAAAAACGAGGGAGCAGATTCAGTGCAGGATCTGGCTTCACAACAGCGGTGAAATAACGACGTCCGCTCACTTTCAGGGAAAACTGTGAACAACTCACATTGTCCAGAATATGAGTACACAGCGCAGAATATGTTTAGTTCCCATATTCTACTGCTGCCCCGACATTCATACAATAATGTACCTTTCAAAGAGAGCGTTTGTAGCTGTGGAATGACAGTGGCAGCTGTTTCCCCTCGCTCTTACTTCCGCCCTTGGTCGTGTAGGGCCTAAAATTCGCATCTTACACGCGGTAGTTGAGTGTGCAATTCTCTGTTGTGGAAAAGTGGAGTGTTTTGGAGCAGAAAGATGTAAAGTTCGGATGCTTCTGGAGTTCTTGTTGAAAAGTTCGGTGAAGCTAGGAAGATGGTTTGCAGACTTTTCCTCCTTTTCTGGGTGACATTTTCAGCGCTGCAGAGGTTCCTGTGAAGCGCTGCTCTCATGTTTTGGTACGAATTCATTTGGTTTCATTCCCACTGCTTCCGTTTGTTGGGATTGCAGATTGGGTCCAACAGATGGAATCCGTGGATGAGTTCCCTGCTTCCAAGAATTGTCTGGCTGTCTTCTGCTTGCCCTGTCCTATTATTGTTGTGCCATTCTAGTCGAATATGTGGCCCTTGCCGTTTGTACGTATTGCTACGAGGGACTGCTGGACTGACGCCCACACAAATTCTTTGCCAAGAACCAATATCCACCCACCTTCATTCGCAAATGCATGGCACACAAAGTTCGCAACGAGGATTTGCTATGAGGTTATTTTCAAATCATGCTTCCCTCTGTTAAAAGCAAATTCTGGAAAACGATATCCAGACTCCTCCGAACGCTCGGACTTATGACAGCACAGAAACCGAGAGCCTCACTCAGACAACAACTCACGAGAATACAAGGCCCAATACCCATCATGTGCAGGTCAAACGTGGTTGACGAGATTCCACGCAGGAACTGCACGAAACACGACATAGGAGAAGGAGGCTGACAACTAGAGAGCTGCATTCATAATTTCATCTGGACTGTAAACGCCTCGGACAGCTGTTCCTTGCAGTTATGTACAGAATTTTGAATGTCTCTGATTCCAGGGCTTGGAATTCGGATGATATGACCGTCTGCAGCACTGGTTACTTCCTTGTGTGAGGTAACTCCAGATGGAACACATGTCACACTCTATTGCTCATTGAGAAATACATCCAAAATAGGAGCTTAAAGCAGCATTTCTGTTGTCCTTCTGATGCTGTCCCTGACATGCCCTGTGGCACTGCGTTTCCTGAGGGTTCGGCACATGGTTCCACGATCGTATTATGGGCAGTACTCTGCATTTTCGCTTCAATAACGGGTGTGTGAAGTGGAGGTCCACCATTCTCTATTCTATTTTTCTCTTCTTATGCACAACTGCAATACAATAAAGGATCAATTAATATTGAAAGATGATATACAGAGGCGTGTGAAATACTGAAGTTTTAATGACATTTCTGCAATGGTTAGAGATTACCTTGATTCAGGAAATAAGGATGTAAAGTCTGTTTGGTTGGAGTTGAGTAACAGTGAGGAATGAACTCACAAGCATGTGTAGTTTACAAGCCCACTCGCAGTAACCACAAAGGGAAATAAATTGTACAAGGGGGAAAAATGCGTGTGAGTGACAAAAATGGCAATAGTCATGCGTGATCTTATCTTCCCATCTAAAACTCTCGGTTCCATTGTAAAAACGTTTGGAGAACCAAAATCAAAAAAATATATATCACATGTCCCATAAAACATCACGAGGGATATCTTTGTAATTGATTACTCTACCGGTGACTTAATTTTCCTATTTTCTTGGAAACCATCTCTTTAATTGTGAGCATCAGAAAAGGCTTTGTTTTGCCAGCAAGAAATACATATGTGATTAACCTTTGTTCGTTTCATGTATAAGAACACTGAGACTCCTCTGCACCGCACTTCTTTTGCATTTCTATCGATTTTAACACGAGTGTGTCTTTTGATTCTTCCCAACAAAGTATATGACCTCGCATTCCCTACATGAAACTGCATCTGCCAAGAATACTCTAATTGTTGGAGGGAATCCTGAGGAACAGAATGTACATGTATTTGGAAAGGCAAGGACTGATTCGGGATTGTTAACATGGCTTTGTGCATGGGAAATCATGTCTCACAAACTGGATTGAGTTTTTTGAAGAAGTAACAAAGAAGATTGATGAGGGCAGAGCAGTCAATGTGATCCATACGGTCTTCAGTAAGGCGTTCAATAATGTTCCCCATGGGAGACTGATTGGCAAGGTTAGATCTCATGTAACAGCAGTGGACCTAACACTAACCCTTGTGGTACGTCGCCAGGACCTGGACACAAAGAAGAACATGTTCCATCAACTACAACACTGTTTTCTATTGGCAAGCCAATTACTGATCAAAGCTGGAATCTCTCCCACAATTCCATTCCTCTGCATTTTGTATAATAGCCTATTGTGGGGAGACTTATCGAACAACTTGCTAAAACCCATATGCACCACATCAAACGGGTTACTGTCATCTACCTGTTTGGTCACTTTGTCAAAAAAGTCAACAAGATTCGTTAGGCAAGGCCTAACCATCACAAAACCGTGCTGACTGTCCCTGATCAGATTATTATTTTCGAGATGGTCATAAATCCTATCTATAATAACCTTTTCCAACACGTTACCAACAACTGCAGTGAGACTCACTGGTCTGTAATTCCCAGGGTTGTCTCTACAAAACTTTTCGCACAAGAGAACAACATAAGCTATGTTCCATTCCACGGGCTCTATTCCTGTAGACAACGATGATTTGACGATCAATTCCAAAGGCTCATCAATCTCTTCCCTTGCTTCCCAGAAGGATGCTAGGACAGATCCCATCCGGCCCAGGGGACTTGTCTGTTTTCACAATCTTCAGTATTTCCATAACTAATCCTTGTGAACCTCAATCTCTACTACACTAGACGCAAGTATCTCTGCATCTTCCTCGCCAAGATTTTCATTTGCTATAGCGAATACTGTCGAAAAATATTTATTTAGTGCTTCCCCAGTCTCCTCTGGGCGGCATGGTGGCACAGTGGTTAGCACTGCTGCCTCACAGCGCCACGAGACCCGGGTTCAATTCTTGCCTCAGGCGACTGACTGTGTGGAGTTTGCACGTTCTCCCCGTGTCTGCATGGGTTCCCTCCGGGTACTGCAGTTTCCTCCCACAGTCCAAAGGTGTGCAGGTCAAGGTGAATTGGCCATGCTAAATTGCCCGTAGTGTTAGGTAAGGGGTAGATGTAGATGTAGGAGTATGGGTGGGTTGCGCTTCGGCGGGGCGGTGTGGACTTGTTGGGCCGATGGGCCTGTTTCCACACTGTAAGTAATCTAATCTGACTCCACACAAAACTTACCAGTATTATCCTTGATTGTCCCAAATTTAACTCTCGTCATTCTTCGAGATAATGCTTTAAATATGGAACATTTCTGATGAAGAACTCGACTTTCCCAAGTCTAATCAAATTACCGGCCTGGTTTGCAAGATAAGCTTTCTGAACTTTGAGTAGACATTGTTCCAGCAGGAAAGCATTCATAACGTCTGTCAGTAGGACTCGAACCTACGTCGGGAAACCCCAATGGACTTCTTAACCACGACTGCAGACAAAGCTGCAACGTTGAGCAGTGACCAAATCAGCCGTGATCTCATTAAGAGCTGCTGCTGACTTGATCAGTTAAATGGTTCCATCTCCTTTCAAACATTTGCTGTCATTTGTAAGGTGCAACACACCAATGTAAACGAAGATTAGATGATTTACAGTGTGGAAACAGGCCCTTCGGCCCAACAAGTCCACATTGCCCCGCCGAAGCGCAACCCACCCATACCCCAAACCTAACACTACGGGCAATTTAGCATGGCCAATTTACCTGACCGGCACAGCACTGGATTGTGGGAGGAAACCCGGGCAGACACGGGGAGAACGTGCAAACTCCACACAGTTAGTCGCCTAAGGTGGGAATTGAACCTGGATTTCTGGCGCTGTGAGACAACAGTGCTAACGACCGTGCCACCATGCCGCCCATGACGAAGAAACGCACAAGTTAGGAAAAGATATTTGCAGCCAAATTGAGTCAAAATTATTTAATGAAAGGAAAACCACACTTGGCAATTTTCTAGATCTTTTTGCGAACATGACCAGCAGAGGTAATCAAGGGAGCTATTGATCTGAGTATTCTTGGACATGAAACAAACAAAGGTTAGTGACATATTCATTTCTTTTTCTGGTGAACGAAATGGTCTTTCCTGATGGTTCCAATGAAAGAGATGGTTCCCAATAAAAGACAGAGATTAAGTCTCTTGTAGATATACTTCAATATGATACGATTCACTTTCAGCCCCTAATTACCCCAGAGATGGAGGGGGTGAGTTACTTTTCTTGACTCTTCAACTCCACAGCATGGAGGTACAGACATGAAACCGCTAGAGATGGAGTTCTTGAATTGGGAACCAGCGACACTGAAGGAACTAGGCAAAAGTGAGGACTGCAGATGCTGGAAACCTGATTTTAGATCAGAAAATGCTGGAAAAGCACAGAAGTCAGGCAGCATTGGAGGAGCAGGAAAGTCTACGTTTCTGTTGCCAGTCTTTCTGCGTTCTGCAAACAAGTTTCGTTTTAGGCTCAGATTTCCAGCAACTGCAGCTATTTGTTTTATATTAACATCCATAATGTTTTGGACAAAACCAATGACCTGCTAGCTTCGGAAAATCGGCAGAAGTCCTAGTACACCGATATGTTAGCTGAACAATACAACCATTCCATGAGCGGGAACATGATTCGGGCCACGGTGCTGAGAGTACCGAATCCTCACAAGTAAATAACAAGACAAGGCGAAAGATACTCTCGTACTTGGTGTAAATAAAACACCCTTTCTGACATTTTCTTTGTAGATTATTTTCAACTTGACCTCGAAGATTTACAAAGTGGGAAAAGGCCATTCCGCCTAATCAGAGAGCCATCTATTCCAGTCGCAGTTTCCAACTTTGGCCCAAAGTCTCGTGTGTTCTAATATTCCCTGGGCAAATGTCAATGACTTTATCCTGTGTTCTTAAATGGCACAGCTGTATGTCACTTTCACAACGACTTGTAACTGTTTTGAGGAACTCATGCTCATTTTCACCCACAGAAATATACCCCAAACCGACAGAAATATCTGTTGTGGTGAGCTGGAGTTTGAAATGGACAATAGGACAAATGCAAAAGCACAGAAGCGACGTCCTGATAGGACTTCACAGGGGAGCGTCAACGTGGACCACAGTTAAAGTGACAAATTCCCCACGAGCTAGGTAGGATGCGAACCTACAACCTCCTACTCTGAAGTCAGACGGGTTATCCATTACGCCACGTGGCCAAGAGTCTAGCAATCCGCTGGCAGAATGTCAATATGTAATGTCATGGACTTTCACGGAATCAGAATTAAAAAGGTGAAGAAGCAGCGAAGATAATCACCAACACTGCTTCACTTCGAAGTTTCCAATTTGTGAAGCAGTGCCTTTCACTGGCAAAGGAGAAACATTTGTCCTCAGCTGCCTGCTTCAGGGTCGCCTCCTTCTCTGCTGGAAGTTTCCATCGTTTTATTCACAGTCACGACGCGATTTCATGATCCACTCCAGAGAAAACGTGTCATGGTGTCGTCTACGCAAGACCCTGCCGAAACTCAGCAGGAGACATCTGCTCATTTCGAGATCAGGATGTGGAATTAGACGAGCTGCGTGGCACCTGTTATTGGCGTCGCCACTTCACTGCAAATTAGCGGCTCAAAACGAGCCGTTGTTACCATCAGCTTGATTTGTGCCTTCCTGCAGTGCATTTGCTAAACAACATCAGATAGATCCCATCCGGCCCAGCTGACTTATCTATTTTCACACTCTGCAGTATTTCTAATATCTCCTCCTTGTGAACCTGAATCTCTTCTAGTCTAGACGCAAGTATCTCTGCATCTTCCTCGCCAAGATTTTCATTATCTATAGCGAACCCTGTCGAAAAATATTTATTCAGTGCTTCCTCTATCTCCACTCTCTCCACACACGACTTCCCACTATTATCCTTGATTGTACCAAATTTAACTCTCGTCGTTCTTTTATTGCTGACATACCTCTGGAAAGCCTTAGGGTTAACCCTGATTCTATCTGCAAACAACTTCTCATGTCTCCTCCTGGCTCTTCTCAGCTCTCTTTTTAGGTCTTTCCTGGTATCGTTGGAACCCTCGAGCGCTTTAACTGCGTTTTCACGTTTTGTCCTAACATAAGACTTCTTGTTCTTTTTGACCAGGGATTCCACTTCCTTAGTAAACCACGGCTCACACGTTCTATATCTTCCCCCCTGCCTGACAGGTACATACTTATCTAGGACACACAGGAGCTTTTCCTTGAATAAGCTCCACATTTTTAATGTGCTCACCCCCTACAGTTTCCTACCCCACTCTGCGCTTCCTAAATCTTACCTCATTGCATCGTGATTTCCCTTCCACCAGCTGAAACTCTTGCTCCGTGGAGTACACCTATCCCTTTCCATCACAAAAGTAAACCTGAGAGAATTGTGATCGCTGTCTCCACAGTGTTCACCTACTTCCAGATCTAAAACCTGGCCAGGCTCGTTACCCAGTTCTAAATCGAAAGTGGCTTCTTCTCTTGAAGGCATGTCTACATACTGTGTCAGGAAGCCCTCCCGCACACACTGGACAAAAACTGACCCATCTATTGTACTCCTACTGTAGTGATCGCAGTCAATATTTGGATATTGTCTTGAGTGTTCCAGAGTTTTTCATTGTCCCACAGTCCAGATGAAGTTTGTATTCCTCACGTACGGGAGCGAGAATTCTTTCAATGTCTCAGATCAGTTCCTGTGCCGAGAACATCAGAGTCAATGTCCCTTCCTCTACTTGGACTGACAATTTACACTTCTTCAATCTCCTATGATTCCATTTCCCTAAGAGTTTCTCAAGATTTCCAAAGCTGGAGCCTAAATTATATGGTTTGCTTCCTAAACATTTTTCCAACAGCCAACTGACAATATTTTCACAGTATCTCTTCACAATCCTCTGGCTTGCACCATGTCCAGGGATGAGAAGTCCCATTTGGTGGAGAGAGTTCCTAGGCTGGTGAGGTTCACTTTGGAACAAAGATCGTTAAGTGGCAATTTCCTGCGGTTGTTTGTAATGATGGGAGCGGGGGCGGTGGGGAATGAGCACTTTGACGAGCAGGAGGAAGTGTTGCCAATGACCAGAGGCAGAGAACAGAGGACAAGGGATTAAAGGAATCTAATGAAAAGCAGCACTTCTGCTCAGGGCGTTCAATAACAACTGCAGAAACCCGATGTGTCGAGCAGTGTATCTGGAAAGAGAAACAGAGATAATGTTTTAAATGTGGAGCATTTCTGATGAAGAACTCGAGTTTCCTCAAGTCAAATGAAATTACAGGCCTGGTTTGCAAAACAGGCTTTCTGAACTTTGAAGTGTTCCAGCAGGAAAGCATTCATAACGTAGTCAGCAGGATTCGAACCTCCGTGGGGAAACGCCAATGGATTTCTAATCCATCGCCTTAACCACTCAGCCATGACTACAGACAGCACCGCACCCTGAGCATTGACCAAATCAGCCGTGATCTCATTGAAAGCTGCCGCTGACTTGAGTGAAATGTTTCCATCTCCATTCATACATTTGCTGTCATTTGTAAGGTGCGAGACACCAATGTAAAAGAAGAAAAGCACAAAGTTAGGAAAAGATATTTGCAGCAAAATTGAGTCGAAATTATTCATTGAAAGGAAAATCACACTTGGCAATTTGCTCAATCTCTTGCGAACATGACCAGCAGAGGTAATCAAGGGAGCTATTGATCTGAGTATTCTTGGACATGAAACAAACAATGTTTAATGACATATTCATTTCTTTTTCTGGCGAAGGAACCGGTCTTTCCAGATGCTCACAATGACAGAGATTTTTACCAATTAAAAAAGGCAAATAAATCCCATCTCACGCTGACACCATCGTGAGCGCTGCTGTTTTACAATGCCACAGCGTCAGGGTCAATTCCCGCCTCAAGCAACTTAATGTGTGGAGTTTGCACATTCTCCCCGTGGTTGCGTGCGCTTGCTCTGGTTTTGTCACACACTCCAAAAATGCATCGGTTAGTTGAAATGGCCGTGCTAAATTGATGGGGTTAATGGAGCGGAATGCATTTGGGCTCGGGCGGGTCGGTGTGGAGTTGCTGGGCCGAAGGGCCTGTTTGCACATTGTAAGTATTCTAATCTACAGTAGTCAATGACCAAGGTACGGCGCACGTTGTTCGATGGGGCATATAGAACTGTTCGATTGTTTTTCTTCAAAGTTTCTTTACAATTCAAACGGGAGAGGAAGAAGGGAAATGAATGTCTCCCATAATTCTTGCCTTCTTTTCTCATTCAGAGGCGGTATTTTTTCCTGTACTTTTTTTTACACTGTGGTTACTGTTAGTGTTCTTGTGAGCTACACCGGCTGGTTTCTTCTTTCCTCAATGTTCCTCATCTCTACCCAAACACACTTTCCATCCTTATCTCCTGAACCAAAGTAATCTCTAACCATTGCATAATTGCCAAGGAAACTGGGTTTTTCACACGCCTGGGTATGTCATTTTCCAATATTAATTGATCGATAACTGTGTTGCAATTGCGCACGAGAAGAGGAAAATAAAATAGAGGCCGGTGGTCCTAGGTTTCAAACACACGTAATTGCAGCTAAAACGCACGTTACTGCACACAATGCGATCACGGAAGCATGCTCCGAACCGTCAGGAAGCGCACAATAAGTACAATGATGGATGTCATGTCAGGAACAGGACTAGAAACACGTCTCTTGGGTCCTATTATGGACGTATTTCTCAATGAGCTATCGTGTTTTACATATGTTCCATCGGGGGTTACCTCACACAAGGAAGTAACCAGTGCTGCAGGCGGTCATATAATCCGAGTTCCAAGTCCCGGAGTCAGAGACACTCAGGCCCTGTGTGTACCTACAAGGAACAGCTGTGAATGGGGTTTACAGGGTAACTGAACTGCATTAATGCAGCTCGATGGTCGTCTGTCTGCTTCTCCTCTATAGTTTTCTGTGCAGTCCGTGCGTGCAATCCTGTCAACTACGTTTGTCCGGCACAAGATGGGCATTGGTCACTTGTCTCTGAGAGAGGCTGTTGGTTTATGTGTTGTCATAATTCCGAGTGTAAGGAGGAATCTGGCTGTCAGTTCCCAGAAACTTACTTTAATAAATGGAAGCGTGCTTTTTAACTTGCCGCGGGCATTATCTCGTTGCAAAGTTCGTGCACTGCGAATCACGTTGCGGGACTATCCAATTTTGGCAAAGAATTTGTTTGGCAGTCACGAGTTGCCACGACCAGCTATCCCGAGTAGCACTACGGACAAATGGCAAGAACTACAAATTCGATTAGAGCAGCACAGGTTTAATGTGAGAGGGCAAACAGAAGGCAGCCAGAAGATTTCTGGGTGTAGGGCAATCACTCAAGGTACCTTTTCATATGAAAGTCTGAGCATCAGTAGAATCTGGGACCAAAGTAGTCTATGTTGGTCATTCATATTCCAGACAACTTGCGTTGTTCCCTGTTTACTCTGAAAGTGAATAAGCATAGCTATTTCACCGTTATTTCGAAAGAAGATCCTGCATTGAATCTGTTCGCCGTTTTTTGATGTTGTGGCGAAAAGGTGGGCAATCGCGATGTGAAACGTTGCTGTACTTTCATTTCCTTCATTACTGTCCTGGTGAGGGAGAAAGGTGATTGGCTCTCTCAATCAGATGGGGGCACCGGCGCATTGATGGCCTAATTGAATCACGGATATAATTGGAAATGTTCACTTTTAATGGTTCGTTGTTGTGTTTTGTTTTATGATACTTGAGCACTTTCTGGGACTTGGCAATACACTAAATCTCCAGTAGGTTTGGAATTGCCTTGCTGTTATTTGTGCGAGCAGTTCATGTCAGAGACGACTCACGGTGCCTCACAGACAGCACTTAAGCTTCGGTGTGTCTGATCATGGTACTGCCTTTTCAGTTTTGATTCAGTTCCACAATAAGAGCTGTCAGTTTTTGGATTCGCTGGAGAGCAAAGTGGGTAAAGCGATATGTGAGGTATTTTCCTTCAGCCAAAATCTTTGATGGCGAACTTGGGAAAGTGTCAAGAAGGATGGTCATTGGCAGCAAATATCCGGAAAACCATCATCTCTGGATCGGTTGGGCTCATCCACCCTCCAAACAAAATAGCCAAACTCGCTGGCTGAGTTACAAAACTCATGCGTTTTTTTTTGGGAAATGGTGTATTCAAACCGTTGCCGGTGGCTGGAGCATCTCAGAGTTGTCGACAATGGAAACAAATCCCGCGATCCAACTTGCCCTTGCTGAATAGATAACCGAAATTAATGCATACATTTCTGCCAACATTTGTCCCTTATCTCTCCGAGGTCTTCCTATCTATGCACCCATTCAGATGCCTTTGAAACGCAGTGAGTGCACCAGACTCTGCCACTAAATGTGGCAATTCATTCCACACACACAAATGTTCTGTGTGAAAAGCATGTGTCCCTCACATCCCTTTTAAATTTTTCCTCTCTCACATTAAAGGTTTGCTAAGTAGATTTGAACTCGTGTGTCTTGTGAAGAAGTGATCCCTAACTATTTACTCTGTCGGCCTTCCTCATGATTTTATAAGCTTCTGTGAGGCCATCTCTAAGCCCTGAAGCTCCTGGGAATCTGACGAAGCCTATTCAGTTTCGTTCTCATGTTCAAGAACGGCAAACCTTGCAAATCCTTGTAAAGGTTTTCTAAACTTACACTTGCAAGAAGTGTGTCCAGCTGCAGCACTTGTTTGACCGCGTGGCCACTCTTGAGCTGCGGGTGGACTCACTGTGGAGTATCAGCAATTCTGGAGAGTTATGTTGCCTCCCAGGTGCTCAGGCCAGGGATGTCGCGCATCGGCTGAAGTGCATTCGAAAAGGGGATCGTGAACAGCCAGTTGTCTTGGTGCATACAGGCACCAACGAATAAAAAACGAGATGAGGACCTGCAGGGAGAATTCAGGGAGCTAGGAGAGAAATTAAAGAGGAGGACCTCAAAGGTAGTAATCTCAGGATTACTGCCAGTGCCATGTGACTGCCAGCGTAGAAATGAATAAAAAAAAACGGCACGGTGAACACGTGAGTTGAGGAATGGTGCTGCAGGGCGGGTTTCAGATTTGTTGGATTTTGTGACCAGCTCTGGGGAATGTGGAACTATAAGAAAATTGATGATCTACATCTGAACCAGGCGGGAACGTACGTCCTTTCGGGAGTTTTTGCGACTGCTGTTGGGGAGGATTTATACTAATGTGGCAGGGGGCTGGGAACCACAAGAGTAAACAAGTCGGCAGTGAGGTGGAAACTGGAAACGCTAAGAATCTGGAAGATAGCATTAATAATGGGAAGAGTAGGCAGAGAGCAGATGAATGCAAAAGAACTGGTGGCCTGAAATGCATCTACTTTAATGCATGCAGTATAGACAGATGAATTTAGGTGCCTGGAATATGACGTTATTGCGATCACAGAGATTTAGTGAAAGGAAGGGCATGGTTGGCAACCAAATGTTCTAGGATATAGACGCTTCAGACGGGAAAGGAGGGAAGTAAAAGGGGAATACGTTGCATTGCTGGTCAGGGATGATATCATGGCTGTGCGAAAGGAGGACACCATGTAGGGCTTGGGTCATGAGACACTATGGATGGAGCAGTGAAATAAGAAGGGTGAGGTTAGGTTTTGGGGGCTGTATTACAGAGAGCGTGAGGTGTAAGAACAAATAGTTAAACAGATCAGGGAAAGACGTAGAGGCAATAATTTAGTGTTGATTGGAGATTTCCGTTTTCCGAACATTGACCGGGTTCCTCTTAGCGTCAGAGGTCTGGATGGGATACCATTTGTAAGAAGCCTCCAGGTGAGTTTTCTGGAGCGGTATATCAATAGTCCGACGAGGGAATAGGCAATATTGGAACTGATATTGGGGAATAAGCCAGGGCTGGTGATAGCAGTTGTCGTGGGTGATTTCTTTGGGAAGTGTCCAATATTCTGTAAGTTTTAGAATACTCATTGACAAGTATGAGAGTGGTCCTGAGGAAAGAGTACGAAACTGGGCCAAAGCTAATTATATCAAAATTATGCAGGAGGTCGGAAATGTGGATTGGACATAGCTATTTGTAGGAAAGTCCACAGTTCATATGTGTCAGGCTTTCAAAGCTAGGTTAAATATAGTGCAGGATAGGCATGTCCCGTTGAAGGCAAAGGATTTGAGAGGCAAGATTCGTGAACTGTTGATGACAGGACAATTGTACGACTCGTCAAGAGGAAAAGGGAAGCATACTTAACGCCTCGGCAGCTAACAACATAATGGTCCCTGGAAGAACATGAGAAGAGTAGGACAAGTCTTAAATGAGGAATCAAGGGGGGTTAAAAGGTGTCATGAAACAACTTCACGCTAGCACAATTAAGGAGAATCCTAAAGCCTATTATTCATATATAAGAGCAAGCGAGTAACCAGAGAAAGGATTGGTCCACTAAAGGAAAATTAAGGTAGGCTGCATGTCAAATCTGAGAGAGTGGGTATGATTCTGAATGATTATTTTGCATCAGTGTTCACTGAGGAGAGGAACATGATGAATGTCGAGTCTAGAGTAAGACATTTGATTAATCTGGATCAAGTTGACATAAGTAGGGAAGCTGTGTTGGGCAGGCTAGGAGTAATTAATGTGGACAAATCGCCAGGAACGGATGGGATCTATTCCTGGTTCCTGAGTGATGTGAGAGAGGAAATAGCTGGGGCCCTGACAGATATGTTCGTGGCATCCTTCAGCACAGGTGAGGTTCTGACTGACTGGAACGTTGTTCATATTGTTCCCTGCAAAAGAAGGCTAGTAGGGATATTCCGGATAACTACAGAACAATGGGCCTAGCATCAGTGTTGGGCAAGTTGCTGGAGAAGGTACTGAGGGATAGGATCTATTCATGTTTCGAAAATAATGTGCATATCAGTGAGAGGCATAGAGTTTTTCCGGGGAAGTGACCAAGTTGATAGATGAAGGAAAGGCTGTTGATGTCATATACATGCACTACAGTAAGGAGTTAGATAAGGTTCCCCATGGTAACCAAATATAGAACGTAAAGTAACATGGTGTGCAGGGTGTTCTAGACTGGTGGGTAAAGAATTAGTTGAGCAATAGGAGACAGAGAGTGGCAGTTGAATGGAGTTTCTGGAAATGGAGAATGATGACCAGTAGTGCTCCACAGGGGTCAGTGTTGTGGTCACTGTTGTTTGTGATGTACTTAAATGATCTGGAAGAGAGCACTGTTGCAATGATCAGAAAGTTTGCAGATGACACGAAGATTTCTGGACTAGCAGAAATTATAAGTGACTGGTAAGAATACAGGAGGATGTAGATATACTGGAAAGTTGGGCAGAAAAGTGGCAGCTGGAGTTCAAAACAGACAAATGTGAGGTGATGCATTTCGGTCAGTCTAATTCTAGATGGGGTTATACAATGAACGGAAGAGCTTTGGGGAAACAAAAGTTGATGGACAGAGAGATCTGTGAGTGCAGGTCTATTATACACTGAAGGTTTCTGCACAGATGGATAGAGTGGTCAAGCAGGCATAGAATATGCTTGGCTTCATTGGATGGGGTATTGAATAAAATGGCTGGCAAGTCATGTTAAAATTGAACAATACATTGGTCTGGCCACACTTAGAATACTGTGTAAATTTCTGGTCGCCACATTACCAAAAGAATGTGGACGCTTTGGGGAGGGCGTGTAAAAGGTTTAAGCGGATGTTGCCTCGTATGGATGGTACAATCTAGGAAGAGAGGTTGAGTAGGTTAGGTTTGTTTTCATTAGAAAAAAGGAGATTGAGGGAGACCTTTTTGAGGTTTACAAAATCATGAAGGGTACAGACAGGGTAGATAGAGAAAAGTTTTATTTCCCAGGTTGAAGGATTAAATACCGAGAGGTCACGCTTTCAAGGTGAGACGTGAAAAGTTTAAGAGGGATACACGCGGCAACTACTTGACACAGCGGGTGGTGGGTGTCTGGAACGCGTTCCCAGCAGAGACGGGAGAGGTAATCACGGTAGATACATTTAAGATGCGTCTGGACAGATCCATGAGTAGGTGGGGAGCAGAGGGATACAGATGCTTAGGAATTGGGTGACAGGTTTAAACAGTAGATTTGGATCGGCTCAGGCTTGAATGGATGAAGGGCCTGTTCCTTGTCTTTACATTTGTTTTGGTCTTCCTTCTTAAATTACGCCAATTTCATTACAAGATTTGCGAGGTCTCTGTGTCTGAAGTGAATCCATGCTGAAACACTAATCATAACAAATCTGAGTGCTGGCTTTTGTGTGGTAGCGTGGTCGAGCGGTCTAATGTGCTGGTTTTTAAGCTTCCGTTTCTATCGAATCGTGGCTTCAAGTACCAGCATTGTCAGTGAACAACTATATGCAGATGTATGTGAGAGAACTGCGCATGTGTGGGTGCCTTTTAATTGGAGTGTTTGCAGCTCCTCAGTGTGCTTACCCTTTCGGTGATAAAATCAGCGACCGTCTCTGAAAACAACGCAAGTTCCTGCTACATATCCTCATATCCGTCGATAACTTTGCTTTCGGATATCTGCGTTGCCCCTTTCTGTATCTCAAATGGTCAGCGCAATTGGCTGAAATGTTGGTGGTTCGAGCCCACCCAGGGAATAAGCCTCAAATATTTCAGCACAAGCTTTACCCTGACCATGTATTGACATTATAACCGGGAAAACTCATCCATGATTCACCCCAAGTCCGCAGGGAGTGAGACGTTTTCACGCAGCAGAATACGACATCACTTTCTCCAAGCTCCCGATGCCAACAGAAAGCGGCCACTGCAGCTTCAATCAGTGACTTTCTGCCAAGCCATGGGAAACAACTCGTGGATACTCCTTCCTTAGTAACAGCTCTTTCCGTGTGAAAGGAGCAAAACTTTCACTTTAAATTGGAAAGGGCTTCAGGACATTGGAACGTTGCTCCAGTTCTTGGAACGTGTTATAAATAAAACTCCTGACTTGAAAATAGGAAGTGGTAAAGGTTTTAGGTAGAAAGAACAAAGAAAGTGTTGATTGAGACGACTCTGTCTCGTCAGCAGATGGGAAATGCCCAAAACTGAAAACGGAAATGATTGGGTTTCCTTAGGTAATTTCCCGACTGATTTACTGTCTGCCAGAGAGATTGGAAATCACATCAGCGACATAAAGGTGAGGGTAAAAATGTGAAGATATTAAGGTTGAATCTTAAATCCCGGGACAAGTGCGGAATAGATAGTCGTGCTTTGAAGGAATAACTGAAGTGAAAGGTGTGAATGATATTTTTGTGATTAGGAAGAATGAACTGGATCCTAACAAATTGCTGATGAATTATGCTCGCAATGTAATAGCAAACTAATCCACAGTGCACCGTGCTTGGTTAGCTCAGTCGGTGCAGTGTGAGATGCTTAATCTGAGGGTGGTGGTTGCAAGCCTCACAATGGGCGCTTTCACTGGTTAATACAATTCCGGCTCTTCGTTCCACGTGCAGTATTGCAACCCTTCGCAGGGGAATGTTCTTGCTGCTTTCATTGACACATCTGTCTGCCTGCTTTTGATCACACGTCGGTTTCTGAGTGAACACTGTTTCCATTTTACTGGTGGCGCCAGAGACAACTTTATCAGTGCAGCCGAAAATACAATGAATGAAGTCCGTTTGAAAACGTGAGGTTCCAAACCAACCATGCACCACCCAAAGTGTTCAAAGGCACGGAAAGCGAATGGCCACTTACGAGGGGTCTGACAGAGATGGATCAATGTCACATGGGCCCTGAACCACATTTCAGTGATTCAGATTGTTCTGATGGAAACCGAAGGGTACTCTCCCTCAACGTTTTGCAATTGTTCTTCTTGTGTTAAACGTAATGAACAGTATATTGTCAGTAACGAGAGTGGTGGTGCGGCAGGATCGTGAGGTATCAGTGTGGGATATAGACACAGTAAGTCAAATAACCCCAGAGCACGGGAGAGCTGTTTGGTCCAGGATCACTGCCATCTTCTGTTTCTAAACCAACAAATGAAAGTACTGGAAACTCTCTGCAGGTGTGGTAGCATCTTGGAAATATAAATCGATTTAAGACTTCGGGACTAGTGGCACTTCTTTTCCATGTCCATCTCCACCTGCTTTTGCACACTCTTCATTTTTATTGAATGTCTCCTGACTTCCAACTTTATATTCAGTTTCTCTTGTATTACTTCCTCGTCAACCATTTTCCCAGTCTCCAATTTTGTATCAGAACTGTTCCATCTTTCACATTGCCCAGGACTTCGAACTGAACAAATAACTCTGTTTCTATTTCCTTAGATAGCAGATGGCCAGAGACTGGAAGGCAGTGTTGTTCCGAAAACTCATCCATGATTCACCCTGAGTCCACAGGGAGCAAGACGGTTATATGCAGCAGAATACGCCACCATGTTCTCCAATTCCCCCGATACCAACTGAAAGCTGCCACTGCAGCTTCAATCAGGGCTTCCTGCCAAACCCTGGGACTCAGCTCGTGGAAACTCCTTTCTCATTAACTGCTCTTCCCGTGGTAAAGGAACAAAACTTCATTTTAAATTGGAAACGGCTTCAGGAGATTGGAAGGTTGTTCCTGTTCTTTGAACGTGTTGTAAACAAAACTCCAGTCTTAAAAATAAGAAGTGGTAAACGTTTTGGGCAGGAAGAAAATGTTGATTGTGAGGACTCTGTCTCGTCAGCAGATGGGAAATTCCCAACACTGTAAACGGAAATGATTGGGTTTCCTAAGGTAATTTTCCGACTGATTTACTGTCTGCCAGAGTGACTGGAAATCACTTCGTATGAAAATATTCGGGTTGAATCTTAAATGCTGGGACAAGTGCTAAATAGATTGTAATGTTTTGAAGAAATAACAAAAGTGAAAGATGTGAATTATGTTCTTTGTGATTGGGAGGGATGAGCTGGATCTTTGCGAATTGCTGTGCCAGGTGAATTGTGCTCAGAATAAAACAGCAAACTAATTCGTTGTATGCCAAGCCTGGATATCTCAGTTCGATGAAATGTGAGGTGTTTAATCAGAGAGTCGTGCGTCCAAGCCCCATAATAGTTGTTTTCACTGTTTAATAGAGTTCCAACTCTAGTGGAGCATTCTTGTTGCTTTCGTTGACACATAAATCCTCCTGCTTTGATCACATGCGGGATTCTGAGTGAAAACTGTCTGCACTTTCAGGAAGCGCCAGAGACAATTTTATCAGTGCAGCTGAAAATACGATGAATGATGTCCATTTCAAAACATGAGATTCCACTACATCCGTGCACCAACCAAAGTGTTCAAAGACACAGAACGCAAATGGCCATTTGTCAGTGGTCTGACAGAAACGGCTTAATGTCTCAAGGGTCCTGAACAACAATTAACTGATTTAGAATGTGCTGATGGAACGGAACGGAGCTCTTGCTGAACGTCTTGCAATTGTTCTTGTTGTGTGCTCATGTAAGTTTATGTAATGAACAGTTTATTGCCAGTAACGAGGGTGGGGGTGGGGAAGGACTCTGAGGTTTCAGAATGGGACAAACGTGATCTGATCGAACGGGTAAGTCAAATATTCCTGGAACATCGGAGAGCTGATTGGTCCAGGATCACTCCCATCTTCTGTTTCAGAATCAACAAATGAAATTGCTGGAAAATCTCAGCAGGTCCGGTCGTATCTTGAAAATGAAAACCGAATGAGATTTCGGGACTGGTGACACTTCTTTTTCCATCTCCATGTCCCTCTGCCTTTCTACAAACTTCCTTTTTATTGAATATGTCCTGACTTCAAACTTTATATCCAACTTCACATTTATTGCTTCCTCTCCAAACATTTTCCCAGTCTCTAAAATTGTATCATGCTTGTTCAATCTCTCACTTTGCCCAGGACTTCCAACTGAACAAATAACTCTGTTTCTATTTCCTTAGATACCAGACGGCCAGAGATTGGAAGACATAGGAGGACGGTTAGCGCTTTCAGAATATCTAGTCTGCTCTGCCATTCGATCTTGGCTAATATCGTTCTTAACCCCATTCTCCAGTCCTATCCCTGAACACTTACTCCCCAGTCTTAGGATCCAATCTTTTTCCCAGAGTGGGTCCTAATCCGTCCCAAAACCTTCCACATGTGTTGGCAGCTGTTATACCGTGTCTACGTGTCATCAATCTCAGTTTAAGTGATTCTCGGCAAACACAAAATATTCTGAGCAGCTCGATCGAGTCTCTGGCCCCACTGTGATCCTGCGGGGGAGCAGTAATCATCTTCATCTCTTACGGAAAGGATCGGCACTTCAAAAAAACGGACAAAAAGAAAGATAGGCTTGTGTGTCAAGATATGTGGAGGTAATTGCTTTCTGACCTGGTCAGTAAACCTTACTCTGTATATTCCCGCACATTCTAGCTGTTGTGGCGAAAGGGAATACAAGTCCAATTAATTGCCATCTACGCTTTTATTCGATATGTATTCTTCCTTGTTCTGAATATGCAGGGATGTTTCCAGCACTGGATGGTCACCATTTCTAAGAGTGCATGCCGCGGGGCCTGATCTTTGCTGGAGAGTAGCAGTATCAGTTTGTGCGAAAGTGGCCCAGTTCAAAGCTTAGAAGGAACATTGTTGTTCCATCTTTACGGACGACAGTCTTTCATATCATGATCGATGGGGCTTTATTGCATACTCATCAGCAAGCCTTGTTTTGAATTTTCTCGCCCAATACTACTGTAGCGGTGGAAAGAATATAATTCCGAATACCTGCTGCGTGAACTTCATTTTCAAATTTCTATTCGCAGTGGTCCTTCATATGTAGCGATGTTTATATCACTGCTGGCCATCCTGTTTAAGAGTGCAGTTACATATGTTCCTCTGTCTTGGCGCTGCAGGGAAAATTGTATGCGCCTTTTCAGCCAATATTTCCTGGATATTTCAACATGGTATTCTTTATTATTTCGATCATGTCCACTTTAAGGACACAGTTACCAGGCACTGATCCTTTCTATAACAACAGGACCGCATTTGCTTTACATGCGAAGGTGGCCTGGATCAGTAACAAGGAGAGTATTCATTTCTTCCTGTCACAGCGAACACTGGATTCATGATGTTAGTCTCTTCAAATGCATCCGAAACTGTGCTCTGAAAGTTTGATTTGAACGCTGTCTGGCGTTTCTCAACGTGTGTCAACCAAAACCAGAAATCCTCAATCATAGTTTGGAGCAGTTCACATATTCGAGTTTCGAAGCAGCAGACACGGATACAGTTCATTCAGAATGAAAAGATTTACAGGCACAGATGAACTATCGTCTCTTGTTCTCATACTGTTACTAATATTACCGTGTGGCCTGAAGTCTAAGCCATGTTGTAACTGAAAATGAGGAAAGCACAGACAGGCTGCCGAATGACAGTATGTACTTTGTTTTCTTGTTCTCACAAAGTTCCAGGAAAGTATGACAGCGAGGGAGAGGAATGCAAGTCAAGTGCAGCTCTGGTGAAACACCTTCTGTCTGATTCAGTCATCATCAAGAAACGTGAATGTGACTAAAGCGGGACGCCTTTTCACAACTCGAACAAAGAGCAATCACGAACAGTGACCACCTCTTTGACATCTCAGATCGCCTTTGACCTTCCCTGAATATGTCTAGGAACTAATTTTTGCACACCTCAAAGTGAGAACTGTTTGATTTACCGACAATAAGTGAGTCACATGTCCATGATTCCCACATAGGTTTCCAACTCAGCTTGCAGCCAGGTGGCAGGTGCTCATGGCTCTGATGGATAATGCACTATTTATGGAGAAATAACATGAAAGTTGGAACTCTTATTGGCTCTGGGTTTCGAATACTCTTGCTACGTGTTCTGCCATTCTCGGATTCCAGTGCTAAACCAGTTTTTCAGTTCATCTGAGCAGCAGGAGAGTCAGCGTTTCTGGCAGGAGTAGAATTCATCATCTCCAGTGATCACTTTATCTGAGGGGAGAAAATGAGTAAAGTTTCACACAGCGACTAATCGGGTTTGCATTCCGTTTCAGCATGGCAACAGAGATGGGCTAGCAAATTCAAAGCCATATATTCTGATGAGAACAATAAGCACGACCGCTCAGATAGAGCAATTCCTCCCCAGCGCTTATTCTGCAGAACTGGGACAGTTGCTGTGAGTTAGCTGCAGGGTATCATCAGGTACATGCTCTTGGGTTTCCGGTTTTGGCCTGTGTGCTCGCGTGGCTGAACCACCTGAGACTCTGATTTCAGATTCCACTTAACAAGGCTTGTATTTGTATCCCTGCGCGGCTACGTGTGCTAATGGATGAAGCGAGCAACGTTTTGCAGGGATGAGTTTTGTTAAAGTTGAACAGAAAAAGTAGTCATTTCTTCGAACCCGGCTGTGATGTGGCACAGCAGAGAACAGCCAACATGTCAGTGCCGACGCTGGTTTCCCCTTCTGCTGTAGTTGTCACTTTCCCCTCCAGCTCGAAAGGCCACCAGCATAATATGCGACTCAAAAACAGGCTGCGCCAATCTTTCATATTCCAGACAATTTGCATTTTTCACAGTTTCTCTGAAAGTGAATGGAGATATTTATTTCCCTGTTGATGTGAAATTAGGTTCTACATTGAATCTGCTCGCAGTTTTCTGTTGTTGTTGCGAAAAGGAGGGAAATTGCGATACAAAACTTGGTTACTTTTCCCTAATTTCCTTAATTTCTGTCCTGATGATAGAGGCTGGTGATTGGTCCTCTCGATCCGGTGGAGATATCAGCCCAGTTGTTAACCTCATCTAATCGAGACTGTAATTGGTAATCTTCACTTTTCATGGTTCATTGTTAGTCAGTTCTGATTCATGTTACTTGAGCATTTTCCTGGCAGTATTGGTGCTCTAAGGCGCCAGTACTTTGAAAGCACCATTTGGAATTGCCTCACTGCAATTTGTGTGAGCAGCTCATGACCCAGACGACTCGCTCTGCCTCACAGACAGCATTCATGATTCCGTGTGTCTGAAAATATGTTCTCTTTGTCAGTTCTGCTTCTGTTCATGAGTTGTCAGTTTTTTGTTTCGCTGGAGACACACACACAGACAAAGACACACATGCACACATATATTTTGTTTGGGTGAATTTTTTTGGAACTTTCAGAGTTACATTGCACTTTGCTCAGAAACCACATACATTCATGTAGAACTCTGAGCTCACAAACTGCATGAAATTCTGTAAAACTCTGTTATCTCACTTTTTAGACTAGAATCAATCTAAACATCAGGTAATAGACAGAGAACCCAGGGGCCTAACACCTTCAAAATATGGTTTAGCTGTTACCATTGTTAACAGCTCACCCGAGAATACAACTTTTTAAAAAACGGGTTTTGTGATTTACACATAGAATACAGTGATAGTTTCACTTCTTTCAACAGATGAAATGTTTAACAGACAATCAATTCTTCAATGTATAACTTCAGTTACATCACACTGCAAATTTTTGCTATAAATTCTGTGTTACTATCGAGCCCTCCAGAAACACCTGATGAAGGAACATCGCTCCGAAAGCTAGTGTGCTTCCAATTAAACCTGTTGGACGATAACCTGGTGTTGCGTGATTTTTGACTTGGTACACCCCAGTCCAACACCAGCATCCCCAAATCACAACTTCTTCCCGACAACTTGCAAGTGTTCCCTTAGAAACTGCAGCTTTTAGAAACGTATTACTGGGACAAAGTCATTGCTCAATGGGATGGGATGCACCGTCAATCCCTAATTACTCGAGAGATTGAGATTTTGAGTTACTCCGCAGAACCCTGGATGTCCTCAGTAGCGGGGTACAGGCATGATGCCATGAGTCAAGGATTTAGAAGTAGTGACATTGAAGGAACAGCGAGATATTTTCAACTGGGAAACGCGAGAACCTTGGAGGGGTAATTGTGGTGATAGCTTTCGCTTTTATTTGCTTCCATTGTCCTTCCAGACAGATGCTGATCGATCACTGAATTGTTCTGGCAGGATCCGTGTGCGTGTTCTGGGTGCAACCAGGATTTAGTTTTCATTCGGATAATTCACAAGAAGTGAATTAAATCTTCATTTCCTGACTGGGAATGAAAGCCTGTTCTGGGCAGTGCAAACTCAGACCCGTATGCAGGGATGTCCATTGATACTGCAGTAGCCTTTTGGACCTGTACAAACTCTAGTGCCTGCTCTTCACGTCATAATCTTCTTCGTCAGCAGTGTTTCTCTCTCCAAGTTTCCAAGTCGGTTCACATTATCACCCTTGGTTTCAATGTGAAGAAGGCAATGCTGTGATAATCTGATGTTGTTCAGCAGATATACTGCAGCAAGTTAAGTAAAGACTGATGCTAACACGAGCTCGTTTTGAGCTGCGCTGATGTGTTGGCAGCAAGAAAGGCAACGTTCACCTCGCCTCATTCCGGATGACGGGCTCGAAATGACCAGTGGTTTCTTGCTGAATTAGTTCAGGCTCTGGAATGTAGAAAACTTCAAGTTTGAAAGCACAGTGAAAGGAAATGTTTAACAGAGTGGGGCATTCCAAGTGAAACAGTGACGGTGATTATGTTTGCTGATTTTTCACCTTGTGAATGCTGTTTCCCTGATGTGGACGTTTACATTACCTATAGACAAACTGTCACAGTCAGCCCTGGTCTTTGGGTCAGTGATGGAATTGGTAACGTGCCTGACGTCGAATTCGGGGATTGTCGTTCGCATTTAAAATCACGAGAATGCAGTGTGCTAGTCCATTCCTGATGTATGTCAGGAACGGAAGGGTTTGGGTTTTCGACTTTACAGTTTCTTTCGTCCAATTCCAATTCAACGTCTCTCATTGTCTGTAGAACTGGCTTTGGTTTAACCAAAAGCTGCCTTTTGGAGGTTGAACTTGTTAGTTGGAGCGGACATCTGAAGTGAAGCACAAGGTGCTGGTCAAATCCTGAGAACTCTGCCACTCTTGAGGAATTTGTCTGTGTGTCTCTTTCTGTGGGAGACACGACGTGGGTAATAACACAGTGTGACTATGTCAAACTTCAATCCCATTGTTGTGTCATCTAAGATCAAAGCGAGAACCTCACTGCCATTTGCACTGGAAACATCAGAACACATAAGGTTATGGACCAAAGCTGGAAACTGGGAATAGAATAGTTGAATGTCTTTAAACCAGACTGCACCATGCGCCAAATGGGATTTTCCATTCTGCAAAACGTGAAGACGAGTAGAAACCAATCTGCAGTGAAACTGATCAGAAATTAAATGGAAAATCCATTTCATTGAGAATAAGTGCAAGAGTGTCTGTCTTCATTCCGTGTAATCTCGTAGTTAGGATTTGGAACTGTAACCGCAATAGTGTTGGTTCTATTCTTGGACAGGGAATGCATGTTTTATTGTGCAAATATATCGTGGTACCAGTATTTCTTACCACTGGTCCGAACCTGGTAATGCTTGGTTTTGTGCTTGGTTATCAAAAATCAAAAAGATACAGGTTTTGGAAATATGAACTAAAAACGAGAATTGATAGAGAAACCCGCTACACCTGGCAACATCTGTGGAGAGAAAGAGGTTTTTTTTCTTAAGATGGACAGGAAACAGGTTAGTTATAGATTTCTAGATTGTACTGTTGGGAAAATGATAATCTTACCTGTCGAATCAGGATATTTATCAAAATCACTCTTGAGATTACAAACATCGAATTTTTCAATCTTAAAAGGACTTAATCATCTGTCATGCTACTTTCATTTTCCTGAGCTGGTGGAAGGCTATGTTTTAATGGCTACATTTCCTTTTAGTTTCCGTTATTTAGCAGTCACGCCGAATGGAGAATTGTTTCTTTCAGTGTCTGCCTCAATATGAGTCTTTGCTTTTTTTATATTTGTCTCTGTATCCTCCTGGGCCTTTTTCACATTCCCCGACTCTCTGGCTGTCCATATCCCTCATTTCCCATTTCTGCTCTTGAAAAAAGCCTGACATTCAGAGACAGTTTGAGATTCGAACTTCTGAGAGGCTTTCTGACGCCTGGCTGGAGTCGGTCGAAGTAGTCTCACATTCTCTGTATAATGCGTCTGTCATTTTGACCTGAGGCAAGGAGGCATTTCCTCCTCAAAATCTAAAGACCCTTTCGAAGTTAAAATTGATTTCCTTATCCAACAGAAAAAGAAAGTAATTAAATGATAGCTGAAGAAGAACAACCATGCATTTACTTTTGTTGCACAACGAATGAATGGTGACACAGAGAATGAGGGTGATCATGTCGTGGTGTCAGTGCCATTACCACAACATTTCCCGGGAATGCTGCAGTGTCTCCTGCCTCACCACTTAATTTCCACAAAACTAGGAATGAAGGAATGAGAATAAGAGGATGAGAAGCAGAAGTGCTTGTGGAACTGCGGGAAGAATCTTCAGGTTAAAATAGTAGTTGAAAAGAGCAACCTACACTACTGGATTTAAACCAGGAAAATGAAGCCGGAACGCGAAATCAGAATGTACAGCAATTCCAACAGGACACTGAGTTTCTCGATTAGCAACACAATACTTGAGAGAAATACCGAGCTTTCAATACAATGAGCAGGCACCAGTGTGATGGGAGCTGCTTTTACCAGCTAGCCATGGCGCCACGTTCAAAGCCAGATTTCTCGTCCATATGTGCAATGCTTGAACCTCTTGACCACAGGAATTCGAAAATGCGTTTTCTGTATTAATGTTGCTCAGTATGAATGGCAATAAAACTCTGCTTGTGCAAAAACAGGCATTTCAATGCTGAGCATGCCCCACTAAAAAGGCACAGAAAAAGACAGTATCCTCTTGCATTGGCATCCAAGAGATATTTTCGTCTGTTTAAACTGACAGAATAAAGAGGATGTGCTCATCTCCTCTCGCGTCCCATTAACCACGTTAATACACACGCAGGGATTTTCAAACCAAGATGAACAGGCTCATTGTTGTGAATTGACAGCAGTGGTGTGTGAGTCATTGCGAACAGTGAGCAATAAATGCTGAACCAATAGCACTGACACTGAGCCTTGCACCATCAGCTCCACACTCACATCTTGTGTTATGTCTCCCAGGCATCAGTGCATTTGACTTTAATTATTCTACCCTGCACATCTCCTCAAGTTATTCCCGACCGCTTGCAGTGTCGAATTAGAACATGCAATTGTTAGAAATGCATTTCTGGGACACAGTTGTCTTTCAATGAGATAAGATTCACTGCCCATCACTAATTAGCACAAAGATGTAGGGGACGAGTTACTTTTGTTAACTCCACAAATCCTTAGTATGGAGGTACTGACAGGAAACCGCAAGAGATGGAGTTCCTGGATTGCGGAAAGCAGACTGACCCTAAACTGCTAATGTAATTCACCCAGGGAAGAGCAGATGGACCCCACTCTGTCAATGTAACTCAACTAGGGGACAGAAGTCTGACATCACACGATCAATGTAACTCAACGAGGAATTTATGGTCTGACCGCACTCTGTTAATATAACTCACCCAGGGAAGAGTAGACTGACGCCACTCTGTCAATGTTAGTCATCCAGGGAAGAGCAGACTGACCAACACTTTATATGTAACTCCCCCAGCAAATGGCAGACTGACACCACTCATTCTGTCTCTGTCACTCATCCAGGAAAGAGCAGGCTGATCTGATTCTGTCAATGAAACACAAGCAGGGAGACGAGCCTGACCCCACTCTGTCAAAGTAACTCACTCAGAGAAGAGAAGACTTATTCCATTCTGTCTATGTGAATCATCCAGCGAAGACAGTAATGAAGCCATCCTTGCTGTTTAACTCAGACAGTGAAGAGCTGACTCTCACGATTCTGAGAAAGTAACACGCCCGCGGAGGAGCAGACTGACATCACTCTCTTAACGTAGCTCACCCAGGGAAAAACAGACTGAGTGCACTCTGTGATATTACTCACTCAGAAAGGAGCAGACTGACCCCATTCTGTTAATATGACTCTCCCAGGGTAGAGCAGATGAAGCCCAATCTGTCAATGTGACTCAACCAGGGAAGAGCACTCTGACCTCACGCGATCACTTTAACACAACTAGGAAATTGCAGACTGACGCCACTCTGTCAATGCAACTCACCCAGGGAAGTGCAGACTGATCCCACACTGTCCAAATAACTCACTCCGTGAAAAGCAGACTGACGCCACTCTGACAATGTATCTCGCACAGGAAAGAGTAGACTGATGCCACTCTGTCAATGTACCTCACTGAGGGAAGAGCAAACTGACGCCACTCAGTCAGTGTTACTCACTGAGGGAAGGGCAGACTGACCCCACACTCTCAGTGTAACTCAGCAGACTGATCCCACATGGTCAATATAAGTCATTCACTGAAGAGCAGTCTGATCCCACTCTATAAATGTAATTCACTCAGGGAAGAGCAGACTGATCCCATTCTGTCTATGGCACTCACCCAATGAATGAACACTAACCCCACTCTACCAAGGTAACTCGCCAGAGAAGAGCAGACGGAAGCCAGACTGTCAACATAAATTATCGAGGGAACAGAATACTGACCCCGCTCTTTCTGTTTCACTCAGGCAGGGAAGAGCAGACTATCACCACTCTGTGAAAGAAATTCTCCCAGGGAAGGGCAGACTGACCCTACTGTATCTGCGTGACTGACAAAGGTAAGAGCAACTAACCCAACTCTGTCAATGTCTCTCCCTCAGGGAAGAATACCCTGACCCCTCTCTGTCCATGAAGCTCATCCAGGAAACAGCAGACTAACCCCAAACTGTCTATTTAAGTTCACAAAAATCCTCTGAAGTACGTCCTATCCAGACACTCTCCACATCACTGTCTCTGTAACCGTGTGCATTCAATGGCGAATCCAAATAACCTGCAAATGTTTAGAATATGGCAGCATACCAGAGCTACCACACAGAAATTGGGCGAATGTGCAAACTTCCATCAGGCAGTCATCTAAGCCTGGAATGGAAACCAAACCCGACAGCAGTCGTGATTATAAAATGGAAGAACAGAAACCCAGCAAAAAGAATTGCGTCCCTGTGTGTTGCAACGATTCTGAGTATTAATTAAGCAACTCTCACTGTAATTAATTTCCATTTTCATCACTGCCAACCTTCTTCAAAGCAGAGCACGCACTTGCTTTTTTCAGACTTCTGATATTCCGCTTTCATCCCGCTTTTTACCTAATCATATTTCTGACTTTACAAACTACGTCATAACAGGTTGACAACTGCAGAACGAGCTTTGTCCCGTTCTCCACTGATGTTGAGAGTAGTAATACAGCATATTCGAGTAGGACTTGATGCGCTTGCGGGTGGTGTATTCGCGGCATTATGGCTTCTTTTTTTCGTTTTCGGTCGTCTATTTCGAGTTCATTGCGCAGACTTCTGAAGAAGATTTTTTGGAGTCGAAATGGTAACTGTGTTTTCTCTCGGAAGACAGACGTAGCTTTATTTCTGTTCTCTTATAAATTGATCTTCTTCTGATCTTTGCAAGTGAAATAGGGTGCATTACTATTGCTCTGTTTTAGTTTCAAAATCAAGAGAAACATGAAGGAGACAATATCAAAGAACACAAAGTACTGAGTTGTTAAGATAATTTTTGCAGTAATGGTGGATATGAAAGTCAAATTAAGATAACGGTTCAAGAACATTTAGTCTGGAAGTGGTGTGTGACTTTAATTCCAAATATATGTTTCCATCCTTCCAGTACATCTTTTTGACTCCAAGAAAACATTGATTGTCTTCTGCATTCACTTTGTTTCGCGATATCTGTCTTCTGGTCGACCAAGGGACAACTTGAATTTGCGTCTGCATTGAATAAGATTTCGCTCTTTCTTTGGAGAAGCAAACCTGTGCATTATGTACCACTTATCATGGTGATGGCTAAGAAGTTCAAAATGACTTACGGTTTATGGAGCGTGAGCAGGAATGAAGTGATCCACATACGAACAGATGTCACCACGCCCTATTCCTACATCGGGCCTGAACTGTCCTTTGGCAGAGTCTGCAGAAAGGAAATGTCTAAGGGAACTAGTCCTTTGTTCATTTTGATTTGATACCAATGGTGGTGCTGTTTTGAGGCAGAAACGTGTCAACATCTCTGACGTTAGAGTCAAAACTTAAGTCAAATCTACTCCATGGAGTGTCTTCTCATATCGGAACATGCTGAGATGAAAACATCTAGCTCTGATCGCGAAGGTTTTTACATTAAACTGGGAGTATGTTTAACTAAGCAATTCAGACAGCCAAGATGAATAATTGGCATTTGGTTGTTCAAGCTGAGCTCTCCACACCAACTGCTCCAACGAAGGCCGTGGATAAGATCCCCATCGATTATTTTGGTCAATTTTAGCCTCAACAACAACCTATTGTTCTGAACAATGCTACACCACAAGCAGAGGGCTAAGTCTGATTTTCATCGTTAATTTTCAAATTCAGTTCTTAATGCACAATTTCTTACGAATGTGGACAGCAGAAGACCGTTAACATTCCATTTCTTATATTTCCAGAAAATTCTATTCCGCTGATATCGCCTTACCTTATCACACCTCAAGGCAGGAACCTGGATCAGTCGAGTTCCTTTCCACACATGGAGTTGCTTTTTCTCATTCATTGACTGCTGATATAATAGATTATTGGCCTTGAGAGTCAGCTGTAAATTAGGTTGAACTTCTCAGCTTGACTTTCAACTGATCCTAAAAAAAAACTCATCACCTGCAGGTAAATGTATTGCATCGCTTCTTGTTTTGCTTAATTACCACCCCCCCCCCCCAACAACCCCGAACATTCAAATTTCATGAGAGTTCGACAAATGTTTTGAAACTGATTCGTGTTGGAAGTTGGTGGCTTTTTGTGTCTTGACATATAATTTATTCAATTAGACTTCTTGAAATTACTTCGGATTCTTCACAGTTGAAAATTTACTTTTGATTGAATGCAAAACTCAAGCTCCACGAAATCCAAATTCTGCAAAGGAATAAATGATTTTTAAAAGATTCAACGCTGCGAGCAGGATTCTAACCTGCGCAGGGAGACCCCATTAGATTTCAAATGCAACGCCTTCACCTCTCGGCCATCACAGCTGCAGCAAAATTGCCAATTTTCATAGTAAAAGAACTAAATTCATGAAATACGTAATTTGTTTGAAGAACAAATTGTCAAGACCCAAAGATTTCGCCAAATCCTTTGCAGAGACCCAGACGAACGTTACCTTAGCAGATTGACAGGCTTTCACCGCAAACTAGATTCTGACACAGCTGAAGTTGCGGAAATAATCATCGTCGAATTATAGAGTCACGGATGTACCCCACACGAAGAGAGGATCATTGTCTCACTGCGTCGGATCGATTTTGACTCAATTGCTCATCACCTGGTGCCAAAGTTGTGTTTTAATATTCATCGAAATATGGTATTAGAAATATTCATACTAAGTCCATAAACACGAGCTACATTCGTAAAAAAAAAATCGGAATTAGAAAGAATGCAGAACCAATTTACAGGAATGGATCCAACAACTAATCCGTAAGTTCTGACAAATGGGAATGAACTTGTGAGCACAAAAGAGGAAGATTGACCGAAGAGTTGAAATCGTCTTGACGGAATTATTTGCAAAGTTTTTGTGGTTGTTCTAGAGTCATCAAGTCTTTGAACAATACAACACGGAAAGTGGTCCTTCTTTCCAATTTGACATGGTGGGCAGTTATCCTAAATTAATAGGTCCCATTTGCCAACATTTGGCCCACATCCCTCTCAACCTTGTTACTCATATATCCATCCAGAAGCCATTAAATGTTACAGTTGTACCAGTCTCCAACAATTTCTCTGGCAGCTCATTCTGGACACGACTGAAAAAGTTGCCCCTGACGTCCCTTTGAAATGCTTACGCACTAATCTTAAACCGATGTTTTCTAAATTTTGACTTCCTCACCAGCAGGAAAACACCTTGACGAGTTAACCTATCCATGTCCTGCATGATTTAATAAGTAGCAACGATTTGACTTTATCATACTTGTCAGGAGGGGAAATATGTGGAGATTATTTGGCGAAGGATTGAAGTGAAAAGTCTGATGTAGAGATTTTTAAATTGCATCTTGGAGAAGTTTTTAATAAGTCATTGAAGTCTGGTAGCAGTTGTAGAAGTCTGTTGTGAAAGCTGCAGAAGGGTGTCAGGGCACGAGAACGAAACATTATTTCCAATGTATTGTGGCTCAGTTCGACCGCACTTGGACTACAGTATGAGGAATTATAATCCTCAATTTAGGAAAGATACTAATGCCATATGAGGAATACCACGAATGGTGATCAGCCTTGATATCATGGATGAACGTTAGCCCTGTGAATTGATATTGGGCAAATCCGGTCTTCTTTTAACAGTTTCAACACAAGAGAGGTAATCTCATTGATAGTTGCAAAATATTTGAAGAGATAAACAGGGTGGTGCAATTAAATTTTGTTCCCTCATTGGTGAATCTAGAAGCAGGAGAGGACAATTTTAAAATGAAGCAGTGTGATTTATGACCAGGATGAGAACCATTGATTTTTGTCTTAGACTTGAGAAGTCTCGTTATTCAGCACTACAGAGAGCCTGGGATATTTTGCCTTTGAATGCATCACTATCAGTCTGACCCGCCAACACTTACTGCATCACTGTAGACTTGACCTCTCACACTTACCGCCTTAATATCAGCGTGAACCCCTCAAACTTACTGCGTCACTATCCATCTGGCGCCCTTACATTTACTGTGCCACTTTCACTTCGAGACCCTCATTTTGACTGCATCACTATCAGCCTGACTGCCAAATACTTAGTTTGTCACTATCAGTCACGCCCTTACACTTCCTATGTTACTATTACCCTGACTCCTTACACTTACTGTGTCACTATCAGCCTGACTCCATCACGCTTATTATGTAAGTACCAGACTGACGCCTCACACTCACCGTGTCACTACAATACTACTTCCTCAAACTTACTATATCACTATCACCTTGACCCTATCAAATTTACTGCGCCACAAATCACACTGACCACCTCACACCTACTGCTTCACTATGAGCTTCAAGACTCACACTGACAGCGTCACTACCAGCCTGACTCACTCACACTTATCACCTGGCAATCAGCATTACTCTCTCAAATTTATTTCATCATTATTAGGCTGAGGCACTCACACTGACAGCGTCACTAACAGCCTGACCCCATCATGCATACTGCGTTGGTATCTCTTGATCCCTTCAGAATTACTGCATCACATCACTCTGACACCCTCATACTTAATGCATCACTATCCCTCTGGCACCCTCATACTTCCTCACACCCTGACACATGCGCACCTACCGCATCCCTATCAGCCAAACCCCACTCACTAACTCTCTCTTACCTGCTCACACTTAATACGTAACCATCACCTTGACACTCTCTCACTTAGTGCATCAATATCAGCCTGACCCCCTCACGCTTACTGCATCACTACCAGCCTGATCCGTTCAAATGTACTGTGTCACTATCTGACCGACCCAATCATACTTGCAGCAACACTATCAGCTTGACCGTCCAGATCACACTGAACCTTTCACTCTTCTTGCGTCACCTTCAGCCAGACCCTGCACACTATCACTCTGACCTCCTCAAACTTGGTGCATCACTATAACTCTATCCCACTCACACCGTGTGTGTCACTATCACCCTGACAACTCATACTCACTGCACCACGATTATCCTGACTCCATCACAATTACTACATCGTTATCAGCCTGACCTCTTACACTTACAGTGTCACTCTCAACTTGTCCCCTCACATTTCCTGTGTCACTCTGAATCTGACACCCTCAAAGTGTCTGCGTCACTGTCACCTTGAACACGTCACACTTACTGCATGGGTATCTACCTGAAACCTCACGCTTATTGCATCACTATCGTCCTGAGTGGCTCACACTGACTGCGTCACTAGCACACCAACACTCTCACCCTTACTGCGTCACTATCAGCCTGACACCTCACACGTACTGCATCACTATTAGCCTGACCCGCTCACACGTTTTGCGTCACTACTACCCTGACCCCCTCACAATTGCTGTGTCGCCATTAGTCTGAGCCCCTCACTATCACGCTGAGAAAGCTCACAATTACAGCATCACTATCAACCCGACCCCCTCACACTTTCTCAGTCATTATCACCCTGACCCTCTCACACGTAATGCATCACTGTCACACTGAGACACTCACATTTTCTGCGTTGTTATCAGCCGGACCCGCTGGCACACAGCGTCACTATCAACCTGGCCCCTCACACTTGCATGCCTCAATATCAGCATGAACCCCTCACAATTACTGCATCACTGACCATCTGCCATCCTCACACTTACTGCACAAGTTTCACCTTGACATCCTCATTTTTACTGGGTCACTATCAGCCTGACAACCACGCACATATTGTGTCACTATCAGTGACGCCCTCGTACTTCCTATGTTAATATCACCCTCACTTCTAAAACCTACTGCATCACTATCAGCCTGACTCCATCACACTTTTTGTGTCAGTATCAGACTGACGCCTCACGCTTACCATGTTACTAAAACTCTGCCCCATCACACTGACTGCGTCACGATCAGCCTGACCCCTCAGACGTACTGCGTCAATTTCACCCTGACCCACTCACACTTTTTGTATCAGTTTCAGTCGGACGCCTCGCACTTACTGTGTAACTAAAACTCTCCCCCCTCACAATGACTGTGTCACTCTCAGCCTGACCCCTTCATACTGACTGCGTCAATATCAGTCTGACCCCTCAGACTTACTGCGTCACTGTCACTCTGATCCTCTCTCATTTACTGCGTTACTCTCACCCTGACCTCCTCACATTTACTGCGTCACGATCACCCTGACCCACTCACACAGTCTTTGCCATTTTCACCTTGCCGGCCTTATTTTTATTGCGTGCCCATCAGCCTAATCGCCACACACTTATTGCATCACTTTCAGTCACGCCCTCACACTTCCCATGTTACTATCACCCTGAATCCTTACACTTATTGTGTCACTATCAGGCTGACCCCTCACACTTACTGTGTCACTATCAGCCTGACTCCATCACATTTATTGTGTCAGTATCAGACTGACGCCTCACACTTATCTTGTCACTAAAACACTGCCCCATCACATCGACTGTGTCACTATCAGCCTGACCCACTCACATTTACTGCTTCACTATCGCAATGCCCCTGAATCACTTACAACATCATTTACACCCTGACACCCCACACTTGCTGTGGCACTATCACACTGAGGGCCGTACACTTAGTGTCACTGTCATCCTGACCCTTTACAATTACTGCGTCACTATCACACTGGTATCTCACACCCACTGTGTCACTATCATCCTGAGCCGCTTACACCTAATGTGTCACTATCACTTTGACCCCAACACACTAACTGCATCAATATCTGCCGGACCATGTCACACATACTGTGCCACTACCAGGCTGACTCCTTCACATATACTGCGTCACTATCTCCCTGTCTCCCCACTCTTACTGCGTCAAGATCATTGTGCCCCCATACACTTACAGCGTAACTATCATCCTGACAACATCACACTTACTGCGTCAAGATCAGCCTAATCCCCTCAAACGTAATGCGTCACTATCAGCTTCAACACTCACATTTACTGCGTCACTTCTAGCACTATCCCTGCACACTTACTACATCCCTAACCGCCTTACCCCCTCGCATTTACTTCATCACTATCAGCCTGAGAAAGTCACACTTACAGCTTTACTACAACCTGGCCCTGTCAGTGCATCTACGTCACTGTCACCCTGACCCCTTGCCCATACTGCGTCACTATAAGCCTGGCCCCTCAAATGTTCTGCGTCACTATCACACTGACATCTCACACTCACTGTGTCACTATCACCCTGACCCCTCACAATTATTGCATCACTACAACCTGACCCCCTGAAAGCATCTACGTCACTATCACCCTGACCCCATCACACGTGCCATGTCACCATCACAATGACACATTCACACAGTCTGGTTCACTGTCATCCTGACACCTCACAATCACTGGATCACTACCATCCTCCCCCTCATACTGACCTGTCATTATCATCCCGAGCCGCTCACACTTATTGCGTTCCTATCACTCTGCTCCCAACACACTTACTGCGTCACTATCAGCCTGACATTCGCACACTTCCCGGATCACTATCAGCCTGACCCCGTGCAATTTCACCGTGTCTATCAGTCTGACTCCTCACATTCCCTGCATCACTATCACCCTGTCACTTAACACTTACTGGCCAGTATTATCCTGACGCCCACAACATACTGCATCAATATCAGCCTGAACACTCACACTTACTCTGTCACCATCACGCTGACCCCCTCACACTCACTGCGTCACTATCACCCTGTCCCGCATCACTTCCTGCATTAGGATCACTCTGATTCACCGACACTTGCTGCGTCTCTATCAGCCTGACCCCCTCACACTTACTGCTTCACTATCAGACTGACACCTCACACTTACCGCTTCACTATTCCCCTAACACCTCACTTTTATTGGCCACTATCAGCCTGACACTCTCAACTTACTGTGTCACTACCAGCCTGAATGCACACACTTACTCCCTCACTATCACCCTGACTGTCTCACACTCACTGCGTCAGTCTCTGCCTGAACCGATCACACTTACTACGTCACTATCACCCTGTCCCCTCCCACGTTATGCGTCAGGATCAGCCTGACACAGTAACACTTACTGCATCACTATCAGCCTGACCTCCTTCCAATTACTGCGTCACTATCAGCCTGACCACTCACTCTTACTGCGTCACTGTCACACTGACCCCTCACACGAAGTGCTTCGCTATCACCCTGACCACCTCATACTTACTGCGTCACTATTGGTCTGATCCCTCAGACTTACTGCATCACAATAACTCTGACCCCCCTCATGGCATAACAATCGGCCTGATCCACTCACACAGTCTGTGCCACTACCACGCTGACACCTCACCCTCATTGTATCACTATCATCCTCACTCCATCACGCTTATTGAGTCACTGTCAGCCTGATCCCCTGTAATGGAAAATTATCATTTTTTGTGAAATCTGTGAAGGCATGGTTGAAACAAAGACGTATGGAGCTAACTTTGCAAAAAGACAGAAAAAATGTAAAGTTCAACCTAATTTTCAGCTGACTCTCAAGGCCAATAATCTAATATATCAGCAGTCAATGAATTAGAAAAAGCAACTCCGTGTGTGGAAAGGAACTCGACTGATCCAGGTTCCTGGCTTGAGGAGTGATAAGACAAGGCGATATATCGTATAAAGGGAATATGTGAAAACCGTCAGGTGCCCATTTTTTGAGGCGTCTTGCAAATGTGTCGGATCCATTCTGCAAATTTCAAAAACAAACGTTTTCTTTGCTCTTGGCAGCATTTGCGTCGAGTCGATTGAAATTCCACGTCAATAAACACGTGGGCTCGCCTGGGACCCTGCGACTGTGTAAGATTTTGAAGATTCCCAGGAGGTGTACCCGGCACTGCCTTGAAGGTCTTTCACTTCAGCTCGAGCGCTGAATTGGCCCCTTTGAGTGAGAAGACTGGGGATAAGTGGATAGCCACAGTGTCGCGTTCCGAATCGAATAGGGTCAGGGTAAGAATTGTGGCTAAAGTAATCCGACATAGAGACTCGTTCGGAGAGAATAGACGAACCAGGAAGAGGGACCAGTGAACTCTCGTGCGGTATTCGAGTAAAACTCAAGGGAAAGGATTGCCGTTTCTAGCGAGTTTAAGAACTAGCAAGATTAACAGTGGTTTGAGACTTGGAGCCACCGTAGGCAGCGTTGGAGTCACCAAATCTGTACCGGTTACGTGGGTTCTTGGTTTGTGAAAACCAAGGCAATGAGGTGGTCGCGCCCAATGAGAGGGGACCTCTGGAGGTAAAAGCAAGTTATATTGGCAAAGAGAAGACTATGGTATCGTGAGAGCGAGAGAGAGAGAGATAGACAGATAGACAGACAGAGAGAGATGAACACTTTTCTAATATCCATGAAAATCGGCTCCAGCAAGAGCGAACAAAAAGAGGGTCGACAGACAACTCGGAATGGTCAAGAAAAAATACAATATATGTTAAATAATTATGGCCCAGTTTCTGTAAAGCAGTTAAAATGTAAATCAAGGAATGTGTTTTTCTGGAGGAATGAGGTTTTAGGAATATTCAGTTGCAAATGCTGAGGTCACCGTTGGAGGAGACAGAGAAGGAGAAACGGAAGGGTAAAATAGAACCTGTGAATTGGAGTGCTTATCACATGTTGAAGGCTGAGCCTGATTTCAGGGAAAGAAAATCTCGAAATAAAGATAGATCAAGTACACGGACAAACACCAGCGCACATGCACACACACACGGAAAACAACCGAATGAAGCTGGACAGTGTCTTAAGACTGGATCAGATCCTGACCTTAATGGGTGCCCTCGAAGCGCTACAGCCCCCCTTACAAGATCCACATCACGAAGATTCCAAGTCAACGGTTGCCGCCTCAGGGTCTGCTGAATCACCAATAGCATATCGTACCCACAATCAATTGAAGCAAGAATCCATAAAGAAGGCGAGACAATATCCCAGTACCTTAAGCGCCTCACGAAAGTCGATAACATCTATTGTGGACTGATACCACCCAAGGACATAACGATGGCAGATATCCCACCGTATGAGGCACACTTGAGGAGCAGCTTCATCAATGGAATGAAGTACGAAACAACAAAATAGGTAATAATATACGTGTATTACCTGCGACATGGGAAAGTTGAATTAGATAGAACAATATGTGATACATGCTGAAAAACTACTGGCTCAAGAGAACCATAACCGGATATTAAAGATGGAACAGCAATCACATGAACCTCAGCTTATTATGATGCAAATGGTCGTTCAGCCATTGGAAGGAGGAACTGCGGGAAAAGAGAGAGGCACAGGTGGAGTTCGCAAAAGAGGAAGGGATCGTGGAAGTGCGTTTGCAGAGATAGATCTGGCTGGTGCTTTGTTTGCAGAGCAATGGACCACTGGTCAAGAGAGTGCCCGCACAGAGAGCCTCAAGCGGTCCTGGAGGCTGGGCAGCATGGTGACTGACAGGGACGACTGAGGTTGAGGTGGGCAGGCCACAAGGTACAGGTAAACCGCTTTCCTTTATACTTGGCAACGAAGAACGCCTAATGCTAATCACTTCTACTAAGCTAACGGACACTGAGATGTATCCCAACTCTATATTGAACATTGAGATTGCGAAGTGTGGACAATATGTTCAATATAACAATGATGCATATATGTCGATGCCGACCTCTATGTTATATGTGGAAGGTACACCAGTTATCTTTGTGGTAGATACATGGCCAGCATATTGACTCCTCAAATCAAGACAGTTCAGAGAGTTGACACCAATAAAGATGAGTGGAATGTTCCTGAACTCAATGCAGGCATCAGGCGTCGTGATATGAGAGAGTATTACCGCACCCATATTGTGTGAAATCAGTAATGTGTATCCATTCTAATTCTCAATTTTGTTAGCGGAATTCTTCCCTTTACATTTGATGGCTTAGGATCTCATAGTGAGACTGGGGTTGTGTTTTCTCAGTACTCCGACAGGCATGCAGGTAATTCAAAGGGAAGATTCACAAGTGTAAACTGTAAAATACAACCCACCACCCCTGGTGTATGTCTATGAGTGGCTATTCAGCCAGAGAGCAATGGGTTCAGTGAGCAATTCACTCGCCCTGGAAGCAGATAACCATGTTAATACTATTAACACCGATTTTTTTTGCGGGAATATGCTGCACTGCACAGCACACATACACCACGATAGACCTGAGGAACCATAAGAGAAGTATTGGTTCAGGAGATTGGTTAAATCAGGTCAGTTGTTATTGTGCGAATTTTATTGAAGAGATGACAGATGTGCAGTCAGTGTGAATTTATGTAAAGTACCTGCGACGGCAAGTAAACTCTATATTCTTGACGTGGAAGGCTATGCTCCTCGTGTGTCACTGGCGAAGGTGTCCAGTAACTGGTGGCAGGATTTGGGGCCATGGGTACTAAAGGCATAAATAACGAAAAGTTGGGTGTTCTGGTACGATGTGGGTATGTGGTTCAATGCAGATGTGTGGACATATAGGAAGAAATTAATTTGTCTAATTCAGGCAATAGAACAGTCGAGGTAACCCCCTCTAGCCCTGAAGAGCCTAGAAGGCTGGCCTGGCGTTTTGCTAAGATAAACTTCTCAGACCCAAGATTAATAACGGTCACTACTGAATTATGGGTAAAAGGCAATCATGATGTGGGGCATATACGAGGTTGTGAACCAATATGAGTAACCACGAAGTCGGAGTATCGTCCTTGCAGGGCACAATACTCGTTAAAACCCGAGGCCATGGATGTAGTTACTCCAATCATTCAATCCTTCCCAAAGGCTAGAGAGATAATCCCCGGTGTAAACTCACGGGTGAGAACTCCCTTTTTTCTGATCAAAAGGCAAAAATTCCAAGTGAACCGGAGGAATGGAGGTTTGTTCAAGACCTGCAGGCAGTCAATAACAGTGTTGTCCTGCGCACATCAAATGTTCCCAAACCCTATACTGTATTAATTCAATTTCCACCGGACAGTAAATGGTTCCCTGCTGTGGATTTAGTAAATACATTCTTTCGTGTAATGGTGCATCCAGATAGTCAATTCTGGTTCCCTTTTTCATTCAAAGGGAAATCTTTCACACGACTTTGTCAATGTTACTGTGAGTCACCCACCGTATATAATGAGGCTCTATGCAGGAGTCTGGAGACTCTTGTTTTAACCCCTGGGTCTGCGCTTCTGCAATCTGTAGACGATTGCTGAATAGTAGCATCGACAGAGGAACAATTTGAGAAGGATTCCCTTGCGTTGCACGAGGGAAGGGCACAAAGCCAGTCTCGCAAAGCTTCAATTTATGCAACAGGTGAAGTTCTTCAGTCACTTAACATCTGAACAAGGGAAGACCATTGGTCAAGACAGAGTACAAGTAATTCAGCAAATTCCAAGGCCTCACACGAGGAAACAATTGCTATCCTTTTTGAGCATACGCTCCTAATGAAGAACGTTTATCCCACATTACACAAATCATGAGGCGCCCTGAAGTGACATGGCCCATGGAAAAGGGTAGCAGAACCAAGGTCCATTGCAATGGATCCCAGCGGCCGAGTTGAATTGAAAAAGACGTTTCAAAGTAGACCTACACTGGGGATTCCGAATCCAAACAAGTCTTCTGTCAAATGGTAGATGAAAAACATGGCTGCATGACATCTGTGTTGTTGCAGGATCATGGGGGAAAATTCAGGCTGGCAGCTTATTTTTCGTCTAAGCTTGACCTCGTAGTGGCAGGATTGCGTAAATGCCTGCGAGCTGTGGTTGCTATATAATCGGCTATGGCACATGCAGTATCCTTACTGCATTCTGACCAAAAGACAGCACATACGTTGGCAGCACGTTGACTCAGATATAATACTGTGTTCTTGGAGAAGCCTAACATTGCAATAAAACGATGTAAGGTCCTTAATGCTGCTAATCCTCTCACTAGAGAAGGAGACGGAGACCCACATGATTGTATCGCTGTAATTAATGAAATGTGCTGCCGAGACAAGACTTGCAGAATTCACCACTTCAGAATCCAAATATGGCGGTTTTTTTGTGGATGGGTCAGCATTCAGGAGCAAGGAGATAGGCCAGAATTGTATTGGGTATGCTGTAGTAACCATCCATGTGGTATTCAAAGCGGGATCACTCCCTTCTCAACTGTCAGTGCATGCAGCGGAGCTGGTTGTATTGACTGAGGCATGTAAATTGGCTAAGGGAAAGACAGCGAATATTTAACCGATAGCAGATACGCATTCGGAGTTGCACATGATGTTAGAACCCTATGAAAATACAGGGACTTCTTGACCTTCACCGGAAAGCCCATCATCACCGTGATCAGCTTTCTGGCCTCTTGGAAGCGGTCCTATTGCCTAAATCAATCAACGTGTTTAAATATGATGCCCACACGAAAAATAACGATTCCGTTTCTCAAAGAAATGCAAGGGCAGACTCAGCGGCAAGGACGGCAGCCCAGCAGCCGGTAAATGATCAGTTTGACATGGGAATGACAAAAATCCTTACCCCAACAGCAGACGTATGGGAGTCACAGTCGAAGTCCAGGCTTGAAGACACGTTTGAGTGGGAAAAAGCAGAGTGCAGTTTGAGGTAAGGGGTATGGTGTGGCCCCAATGTTAAACCTTTTCTACCACGATCATTATTTCCATTCTATGCCAAACTGACGCAAAGTAAGGAGCATGTGTCAAAAGAGGGGAGATATGACAGCATTTCAGCACAGTGGTTCACTGAGGGATTTACTCATTATTTCCAGAAATATTGTGAACAATGCGATATCTGTGCCACAATAATGTGGGGAGTGGAATACAGATGAGTCATGTAGCACTTCCGAAACCCCAAAAACAATTTGAACATTTACAAATGGATTTTACCGAACTTACACCCTGCGAAGGAAAAAGGTATTGTCTAGTAATAGTTGATATGTTTTCCAAATGGGTGCAAGCGTTCCCCACGGCAAAACAAAATGCCAGTGCCATAACCAAAGCTTTCCTAACTGAAATAATTCCGAGATGGAGCATCCCTGAGAGGCATAGTAGTCCCAAGGTTTGTGAAGGTTTATAGCTCCGGTTGAGATTTAGGGTGTAGGTTTGCTCGCTGAGCAGTAGGTTTGATATCCAGACGTTTCATTACCTGGCTAGGTAACATCATCAGTGGCGATCTCCAAGTGAACTGAAGTGAAGATGTTGTCTCCTGCTTTCTATTTATATGTTTGTTATGGGTGGGGTTCCTGGGGTTTGTGGTGATATCATTTCCTATTCGTTTTCTGAGGGGTTGGCAGATGGTAAATCGATCTATGTGTTTGTTTATGGCGTTGTGGTTGGAGTGCGAGGCCTGTCGGAATGCTCTGGTGTGTTTGCATATACAGCAAAACGACAAACACTGACCAAATACTTAACTACACCAGCAACCATCCCAACACGCAAAAACGAAGCTGTTTCAGAACACTATTCCAACGATCCACCACACATTTCAGCACAGACGAACTTCGGAAAAGAGAGGAGAACCACCTATGAAACGTATTTAAGAAGAATTTGATACTTAAAAAATACAGTCCACAGATTCCGCAGGAACAAACCATGACAAGTAGACCTAACACAGCCAGAAACCCTATCGACCTTTCCATACATCAATTAAGTCTCAGAAGGGGCAGTTAGACTATTAAGACCCCTTGGAATCCCACCAACAGTCTCAAACAAAACTAACAAATTTAAAAGACCCAGTCCAACCCATGGACAAAACCAACGTCATATACAAAAGTCCTTGCAAGGACTGCCACAAACACTACGTAGGACAAACAGGAAGAAAGTTAGCCACCAGGATACAGAACACCAGCTAGCCACAAAAAGACACGACCCTCTCTCCCTCGTAGCCTTCACACGGATGAAATTTAAACACCATTTCGACTGGGACAACACATCTATCCTGGGACAGGCTAAGCAAAGATATGCCAGAGAATTCCTTGAGGCCTAGCACTCCAACCACAACGCCATAAAAAAGACATATCTAGATAGCATCTATCAACCCCTCAGAAAACGAACAGGAAATTGCATCACCACAAACCCCAGGAACCCCATCCTGGACAAACATATAACGAGAAAGCAGGAGACAACAGCTTCTCTTCACTTGGCGTTCATCACTGATGATGTTACCTAGAACATAGAACATAGAAAAATACAGGGCAGTACAGGCCCTTTGGCCCTCGATGTTTCGCCGATCCCAGCCCACTTACCCTACACTAGCCCACTAACCTCCATGTGCCTGGTAATGAAACGTCTACATATCAAACCTACAGCTCAGCGAGCAAACCTACACTCTCGGCTTAGTAGAGACAGTGGGACACCATTTGTCCATGATGCCCTACAGCAGATCAGTGAGTATTTGGGAATAAACATGGGATAACACTGTGCCTACCACCAAACGAGCGGTAGGGCAGCGGAAAGAGAAAATTCTACCTTAAAAAATATATTGAGAAAATGCTGTGTGGTACTAGGGATTACATGGACAAAGGCACTTCCAATTGTGCTAATGTGTATGAGATCTAGGAGGAGAGGGAGAGCTAACATTAGCCCGTTTGAAATATTGTTTGGTATACCGCCAAACACAGGAATTGTCCCGAGACGTAAGGGAAGCCAGATAACAGGCCACTGTGAGGATGAGATGTTGTGTTACTGCATGAAACTTTCGACACTTCTGTCCCAAATACAGATCAAGTGAAGACAGCACTACCCCAATCAGCAGAAGGGACGATGTACGATCTATAATCTGGAGACCGAATAGTGGTGAAAGTCTTCAGGAGGGAAAACAGGAAGGCGAAGAGGTGGCTGGGACCGTTTCAAGTACGTCTTACAGCACCGATAGCTGTTAAGGTCGCCGGAACAGCCACGTGGATACACGCCAGCCATTGCATACTTGCAGCTGGGACTGAGAAGACATCGCACAACACCAAAACCAATTTAGAGCAAGGATTTATTAGAAGACTTAAGCAAATGTGTGGCTGCCACAGTTCACACTGTTGGCAAGCGCCCTGGTAGGGCTATTCATCAGGGCACGGGCGTCTGGGATGCAGCAGCTGATGGTAATCTTAACTGATCGGACGAAGAGGATCTTTACATGCGACCCATAGCCGTTCAGTAACAAGGACGACTATAAATTGGATAATTAAGATTTATGCAGGGATACATGCCGCGCCGGTGACTGGCATTTAGTAGTAGCCACCAGGGCAAAAGGGGCACCTGACATGTGAAAGAGATATTCTATGATCACAGTAAGACTCAGAAGAACAATGAGGGAGTCTCGTGGTGTGGAATAGATAGATCCTTCTCCGACATCTGTAGACAGGTGAATACAGTGGTGCAGTCGCCCCACCCCCGCCCTCCGAGGTGCAGTGCAGAAAGTACTACAGACGATAGGAGCAGTGGGGCATGGCAACCAATCAAACCAGATCATGGACCTAACCCCAAGCCGGGCAAAGGTCATTAATGACACACCCGAATCTGAAGGGAGACGGCCGTGGCGAGAACGCGATTTTAAAGCAGGAGGGGAATTTGCTTGCTGGATATAAATGGCGTAAATGCGACGCCAGTATTTTGGGAGCTGCGAAAGGCCATTGCTAGATGTGGAGGGAACAGAGCATGTGCTTTGGTCCTAAGACAAAACGAGAGATTAGACGTTGGCTACACTTGTTGGATATGTTTGCACACAGCCCAAAGGTAGACTGCCCAGCAAATTACTGAGAGCCTGGCGAGAAATGCCAGCTGTCTGCTTCCACGGGAGGCGACTAGCCTGACCGTGATAGTGGGGGGCAATTTGGGCAAATCTCGTGTCACCACCCGAACTCCAGGCTAACTACAGCCCCAAGCCTGACACGCTACCGTCCACAGCATTCCAGATAGTGGATTGCAGGGGAGAAACGTGTATTTGCGCCAATCGGGGGAGTCTCCCTTTGGGTATCTCCCAGTGTACCTGGATGCTGTACTTGAACAATGACTCCTGTACAGCAACACACACAAATGATACGACTATAAACATTGCTTGTTCCTTTATCAATGGTCAGACCATGAGCGGCATGGTGGCAAAATGGTTAGCATTGCTGCCTCACAGTGCCAGAGACCCCGGTTTAATTCCCGCCTCAGGCGACAGACAGTGTGTGGTTTGCACATTCTCCTTGTCATTGCATGAGTTTCCTTCCAGTCACCAGATGTGCAGGTCGGGTGAATGGGCCATGCTAAATTGCCCTTAGTGTTAGGTGTTAGGTAAATGTATGGGTGTATTGCGCTTCCACTGGTGTGTGTGGACTTGTTGGGCGGAAAAGCCTGTTTCCACACTGTAAGCAATCTAATCTAATCAGGATGGCTGGTTAATATGGGCAGGTGGCGAGAAAGGTTACCACCACTCCCCTGGGGAGAAAGGGGTGCTGCTACACCGCGATACTGTCCACCAACACAACAGTGTTCGCCCTAAAAGGCAGCAATTGCCGAACTCGAAGGGGCATCCCTCTGCATTGGAATGGGTACACACTCGCAGAACATCCTCGCACATGGTGTATTCGCAAATGAGACGGAGGAAGGCCTAGCACTCATTAACATGGAGTTAATGGCGGTTAGGAAGCAGTGACACAAAATCGATTCGTACTGGACATCCTGACAGCCGAGAGAGGGGGCGTCTGCAAAACATTAGGTACCTCGTGCTGTATTAATGTTCCTGATGAGTCCCAAAATATTACTGGTTTAATAAATGTTATGAAAGCAGCTAAATGACCGCCTCCACGAGCAGATGACTCCTCCTCCCGATGGCTCACGTCCCTTATGGAGGATGGGGGTAATGGACCCGTATCGTTCTACTAGTTGTAGGACTGGTCTTACTCATACTGCTTTGAATAAGACCCTAGTGGTGTACCTGCTTACACCACTTGTTTATAAATGCAGTAGGCTACGAAATGTTAAACTATCAGTGGCCCCAAAGAAGGAAGATCCGATTGCTTGTCCACACCCCTCAGCGACGTTGATGAATGTGCCGTGTGAAGATGGGCTGTGTATCGGGCAAACCAGGGAAATGGAAAAACCACCACAAAGCTTTGTTACAGTTAGGTGGTGTCTGAGGAAATGCCTGGTGTTCATAAATTATTTTTGATATATAGCTATCTGGCTTTTTATTTGGTTGTTGTCCTTGTTGTAAAATGACAAAAATTTGGAAAATGCAATGGAAAATTAACAAAATTAACATTTACTGCGAAATCTGTCAGCGAATGCTTTGCAAAATTTAATACTTCGTTGAAATATGCAAATACTTTGCTGAATTCTGCGGCTAGGAGTCAGCTTGTCTTTGTAGAACTTTGCAAACATTTCACCTGACCTTGTGAGCAGCCGAGTTCAGAAAAAAAGCTTCGGAAAACATAAAGACAATTATGTCCAAGGCATGGGAATGAGAAAATGTGAGCTCGAATGTTTCCCAACACTTGTCCTTGAGCATGTGATAAGAATAGTAGAACACGAATATGTGAATTTTGTTCGCAGCCCTTACATAAGGCACTTTTGCCAAGTATATTGGCCGCTCTGCATGCAGAGGTTGAAAAATAAAGCCTTTCCTTTGCTCTTGCTAGAAGTTGATTCGAGTCGATTAAATTTCCACGACAGGTGTCAGGGTGTCAGGCAGTGGGAGAATTGTTGGGTATCAGTAAATGGGAGAATTGTTGCACAGTGCCATTACATTGGAAAATTAGTACAAATTGCCTATTCATTAAAGACCTTTAGCAGAACACCTCTAAATGGAAGAATAGGGGCAGGGAATCATTGAGAATGAACAATTTTGCAAGCAGCATTACAGTCGAGATTCGAGTCCGCCCACCAAGAAATGAAAACAAAAACTTTGGAGCAGGGAAACCAATACGTGGAGGAAGTGTATCAGGAAACAACGCAATGGGACAATTGACGCAGGGCATCAATAATGGAGTTGGTGCCGCTGTGACAAAAGTAGAGAATTGGTGGAAGACGTGGGAGAACTGGTGTTGAATAATATTAAATGTGGTGGAGGTGCAGTTGCTGATGAAAAGAAGAAATTCTTGTAGGATTCGAAATTGCGAGAGTGGTGCACGGAAGTGAAGCTGTATTTGGGACAATTGTTGCACGAACCACAAAATGGAAAAATTGCACAGTGGAACTTTAACAGCGAATTGGGGTATGGCACCACGATCTCAGAGAGTCAGAGTGGCGTTCCCCACACTGGGAGAAGTTGGTTTGGTTATCCATGAACATGAGAATTGTTTCAGGGCAATATTGAATTCGAGAATTGGTGTGGCGTGCTTAAAGCATGCAGAGTTGGAACAGAGCATAGTTAAATGGGAGAACACGGGCAGGAATCAGTCAGTCGGAGAAATGTTGTAAAGTGCAGGAAAGTGGCCATTCGATGCAGGGCGCCAACAATGAAAAAAAAACTTTGAGCAGTGCACCATTATGTGGAAGATGTATATGAGGAAACAGCAAAACAGGAGAGTTGGGGCAAGGCAATACTCAGTGGGAGAGTTCCTTCAGTTCATGACGAAAGTGTGGATTAGCGCAGAATTTGTCAATTTGAGAATTTGATGCAGTAAACGCCAAAATTGGAGAATTACAGCAGTGGACCACGACATGGGAGAATCATTGCAGCTACATAGTTAATGGAAGAAGTGGGGCGGAGTGGACCGAAATTAGATATTTGGTGCAAGTCACCATTAAAATGTAGAATTAGAGTAGGGTACTCCTAAATGCGAGATTTGAACTCGGGCATCAGAAAATGAGAGAATCATACTGGGATATGAGGAAATGGCAGAATTAGTATCGATATATGAAAAAGCAGGAGAATTCAGTGTCGGAGTATGCGGAAATGGGAGAATAAGTGTAGAGGTATGAGTAAATGGAGCTGCAACAAGATCTCACGGCTCTTAAACTCAATTCCCCTGTTAATGAAAGCCAAAAACACCATATGCTTTCTTAACAACCCTGTCCACCTGGGTGGAAAGTTTAAGGGATCTATGTACCTGCACACCAAGATCCCGCTGTTCCTCCACACTGCAAAGAATGCTGCCTTTAATCCTGTACTCAACTTTCAAGTTCGATCTTCCAAATTGCATCACCTCGCATTTATCCAGTTTCAATTCCATCTACCACCTCTCAGCCCATCTCTGCATCCTGGCAATGTCGTGCTGCAGCCTGCAACAGTCCTGTATACTGTCAATGATACCTCCAACCTTTGTGTCCTCTGCAAACTTGCTACCCATCCTTCAATCTCCTCATCCAAGTCATTAATGAAAATTACAACGAGTAGAGGCCCAAGAACAGAGCCCGTAGAACACCATTCACCAGTGACTTCCAGGCCGAATATTTTCGTTCCACAACCACTCGCTGTCTTCTGTCAACCAGCCAATTCTATATCCAGACAGCTAAATTTCCCTGTATCCCATTCCTCCTGACATTCTGAACGAGCCTACCATGGGGAATCTTATCAAATGCCTTGCTGAAGTCCAGATACACAACATCCACCACTCGACCCTCATAAACGTTTCTAGTAACATCCTCAAAGAACTCAATAAGATTTGTGAGGCATGACCTGCCCCTCACAAAGCCGTGCTGACTGCATTTAATCAAGCCATGCTCTTCCAGATGGTCATAAATCCTATCCCTCAGAATCCTTTCTAACATCTAACAGACGTGAGACTGGCTGGTCTGTAATTGCTGGGGATTTCCCTATTTCCTTTCTTGAAGAGAGGAATTACATTTGCCTCCCTCCAGTCCTCAGGTACGAATCCAGTGGAGAGCGAGAATGCAAAGATCTTCGCAAGTGGCGAAGCAATCACATTTTCGCTTCCCAAAGCAGCCGAGGACAAATCTGGTCTGGCCCTGGCGAGTTGTCAGTCTTCATATTTGTCAAAGTTTTCAGCACATCAGCTTCCTCAATCTCTATCCGTTCCAGCATGCACACCTGCTCCTCAATGGTTTCATTCACTACAAAGTCCTTTTCCTTCGTAAAGACAGAAGCAAAAATCTCATTTAGAGCTTTCTCTACCTCCTCAGACTCCATCCACCAGTTCCCTAAGCTATCCCTGTAATCGTCGAGAACTGAGCAAAACCCTTGCTTCCTCCACCTTACGTAAGTTGCCTTCTTTCCTTTGACGAGAAGCTCCTCCGCTCTCCTCATCCAAGGTTCATTTATCTTACCCTTTCTTGCCTGACTCAAAGGAACACATTTATGCATCACTCGCAACAACTGTTCCTTAAACAGTCTCCACATATCTTTCGTGCCATTTCCATGGAACAATTGCTCCCAGTCCATGCTTCGCAACACAGTATGATAGTATCATAGTTTCCTTTTCCACAATTAAATATCCTTCCATTGTGCCTGCTTCTCTCCTTCTCCATAGCTATGTAGAAGATGAGGCAGTTGTGGTCACTCTCACCAAAATGGTCTCCCACCGCAAGATATGACGCCTGCCCCAGCTCATTGCCGAGCACTAAATCCAAAATGGTCTCTCCCCTCGTCGGCCTGTCAACGTACTGAGTTAGGAAACCCTCTTGAACACACCTTACAAAAACAGCTCCTTCCAAATCATCTGCTGGAAGGAGGTTCCAATCAATATTGGCAAAGTTAGTCACCCATTACAACTACCCTATTCCATTCACACTTTTCCAAAATCTGCCGACCTATGCCTTCTTCAATCACCCTGCTTCTATTGGGGGGCCTGTAATTAACCCCTAGTGAGGTGATTGCTGCCTTACTGTTCCTAATTTCCACCAATAATGACTCAGTAGGCAGACCTTCCTCGATAATGTTAACTTCTGTAGCTGTGAAACCCACTCTGATTAGCAGTGCTACACCCCCTCCTTTTTTTACCTCCTCCCTATTCTTTTTTAAATGTTCTAAACCCTAGAACATCCAGCAAACATTCCTTTCCCTGAGAAACCCATATCTCTGTTATGGCCACAACATCATAGCTCTAAGCTCATCACTTTTATGTACATTTCCCCAGTATTACCGAGCACAGCGACTCCGTTTTGGGGGAGGGGGCGAGGATGGGGAATTGTGTCTCAGTGGTAAGCATGGTTGTTTCACAGTACCAGGGACCCGGATTGGGGGACAGGAGGAGGGGGAGGTTGCATAGTGTCTCAGTGGTTAGCACGGCTGTCTCTCAATATCAGGGACCCAGTTTGGGGGGAGGGAGAGGGGGGCATGGTGTCTCAGTGGTTAGCACGGCTGTCTCACAGTACCAGGGACCCGGTTTGTGGGGGAGGGGGGTGCATGATGTCTCTGTACCAGGGACCTGATTTTCGAGGAGGGGGTCCTGGTGTCTCAGTGGTTATCATGGCTGTCCAACAGTACCAAGGACCCGGTTTGGGGGGAGGGGGAAGGGGGCTTTGTGTCTTAGTGCTTAGCACGGCTGTCTCACAGTATTAGGCATCTGGTTTGGGGGGGATGGGGAGGGGGCATTGTGTATTAGTGGTTAGCACGGCTGTCTCACAGTACCTGGGACCCGGTTTGTGGGGGAGGGGGAGGTAGGCATGGTGTCTCAGCGGTTAACACGGCTGTCTCACAGTACCAGGGAGCTGGTTTGGTGGGAGGGGGAGGGAAAAAGTGTCTCAGTGGTAACCACGGCTGTCTCACAGTACCAGGGACCCGTTTGGAGGGATGGGGGTGGGGAATTGGGACATGGTGTCTTAGTGGTTAACACGGCTGTCTCAAAGTACCAGGGAATCGGTTTGGGGGGAGGGGAAGGGGGAATGGTGTCTCAGAGGTGAGCACGGCTGTCTCGCAGTACCAGGAACCCGGTTTGAGGAGAGGGGAGGGGGGCATGGTGTCTCAGGGGTGAGCACGGCTGTATAACATTACGGGGAACCCGGTTTGAGGGGAGGGTAGGGGAGCTGGTGTCTCAGTGGTTAGCACGGCTGTCCCACAGTACCAGGGACCCGGTTTGGGGAGAGGGAGAAGGGGGCTTGGTGTCTCAGTGCTTAGCACGGCTGTCTCATAGTACTAGGGACCTGGGTTGGGGGGAGGCAGAGGCGGTGCATGGTGTCGCAGTGGTTAGTACGGCGGTCTCACAGTCCCAGAGACCCGGTTTTGGGGTGGGGGGGTGGGGAATTGTGACATGGTGTCTTAGTGGTTAACACGGCTGTCTCAAAGTACCAGGGAATCGTTTTGGGGGGAGGGGAAGGGGGGATGGTGTCTCATTGGTTAGTACGGCTGTCTCACAGTACCAGGGACCCGTTTTCGAGGGGATAGGGAGGGGGGGCATGTTGTCTCAGTGATTATCATGGCTGTCTCACAGCACCAGGGACACGGTTTGGGGGGATGGGGAGGGGGCCATGGTGTCTCAGTGGCTAGCACAGCTGTCTCACATACCAGGGACCCGTTTGGGGAGGTGGAGTGGGGCATGATGTCTCAGTGATTAGCACTGCTGTCTCACAGTACCAGGGATCTGGTGTTGGGAGGGGGAGGAGGACATGGTGTCTCAGTGGTTAGCACTGCTGTCTCACAGTACCAGCGACCCCGTTTGGGGGGGGAGGGGGAGAGGGACATGATATCTCAGTGGTTAGCACAGCTGTCTCACTGTACCTGGGACCCGGTTTGTGGGGAGAGGGAGGGGGGTTGGTGTCTCACTGTCTTTGACATCTTCCAAAACCTTTCTCCAAACATCTTAAAATTATGCTCACCTCGTGACAACCGTTTCCACCCTGGGAAGAAGTCTCTGGCTATTTACTCTGTCTGTAACTCTCACCATCTTGTTCAGCTCTATCAAGTTACAGCACATTCTTCTTTACTCCAATGAGAAAAGCCATCGCTCCCTCAACCTTTCTTCATAAGACAAGCCCTCCAGTCCAGGCAGCATTCTGGTAAATGTCCTCTGCACCTGCTCTATAGCTTCCATATCCTTTCTATAATGAGGCGACCAGAACATTTCAAATGTGGTGTCACCAGAAATATGTAGACCTGCAGCATAATCTTGCGGCTCTTCAACTCAGTCCCCCTGCTAATGAAAACCAACACACCATACGCCTTCTTAACAACCCTATCAACTTAGGTGGCAAATGAGAGACCTGCAGACATGGACTCCAAGATTCGTTTGTTCCTCCACACTGCTATGAATCCTACATTTGACCAAGAAATCTGCATTCAACTTCGACTTCCAAAATGAATCCCTTCACAAAATAGGAAATTGGAACAGAATTAGGCCATTTAGCCCCTTGGATCTGCTGTGCCGTTTGATCACAGTAAAGTTGTTTCTCAGCCAAATTCTCCCTAACTCACCAACTGACCATTGATTCCCTTAGTCATGAAAAACATACTTATCCCTATCTTAAAGAAAACTCGGTGTCTGTGTGCAGGAATGTGCATGTGTTTGTGTGTAAGTGTCCATATGGGTATGTATACGTGTTGTGTGTTTAATGTGTCTATGTATGTTTGTGTGCATCTCTGTGAAATGATGGCTCTGTGATTTTGGGGGTAAATCCATTGAAATTGAGATAAACCCTTACTCCGCTCTTCCACCTCTACGTCTGTCCCTGTTAAGTTTACAGTCATACAATGCCACCCTCTGCTGGTCTCACCATGCCACTGCACAAGTGTCAGTTTTTTTTCTATCAGAGTCCATCAAATATTGTGAATCTCTCACATTGCACGGCTGTTTGGTTTTGCAAATATCTTTGGATGCACAGAACAGTTTTGTCTGATACCTAGATATATTACCATCACCACGGGGTCAGTTTCAGGACTTTTCAAACATTTCTCACTTACACCTTGTCGGAGTGAATTATAAAATATTTCAATTTAAATAACATGTAATAAATTCATCGCATCACCTTACAGATGACTTGGTCAGAGTTGCTTGGATGCAGTTTCAGGGGAAATATTTTTTAAGGTGTACACTCTGTGTAAGGAATAATCTTCAAAGGCAATTCACTTTCACATTGCAGAGAGAGTACATACATTACTCAGGAGCATTCGCCACTCTGAGTGTCCTCAGTACAATTATGATCCTCCCTATAACCATGTGTATGCATGTGCAGATGGTGCTGTCAGTTGGGATGCTGCTATGATCTACCTCCCTCTCCCCACTTCCTAGACTGAATCCCTTATGGTTTTCTCCCTCCACTGCCATCAATGCAGTAGAATGTGAAGGACTGCAGAGGCGGACATTGCATAACTTTAAACACCACAGAGGCTGGCAGATCCGCTGTGCACACGGATACGCACAGAGACACGCAGATACACAAAGATATGCATATAGTTACACAGGCACACGTAGAAATTGGTGCAGTCACACAAATACTAAAGCACACAGAGAGAAATGCCAAAACACTGATGCACGTGCACACGCAGATATACAGACATCAGTACAGACACACCACAAACACTGACACATTGACGTTTATACAGACATGCAGAATCTGCCAGTATTTATTTTTCGCGTGGTGTCTTCCTCAATATTTCACTCGATCGTGTGGTGTGTGCCGAAATTTCTGTTGATCCCTTGGAATTCCTCTGCATTCTCATTATAGCTTCTACACCTTTCCGAAAACAAGGCGACCAGAACTGAACACAATGTTCTAAGTGTGCTGTTACGACACAGCAATGAACCCATTTGTGAATTAAACCAAACACCCAGAAAAGCTAACCTTGCCTTATAATCTGGTAAAGCACCAACCCTCCTCCTTTAACCAAAAACAAAGTACCTGTGCCACAGCTTGGAAAGTTAACGAGTTTTTTTATTCCTTTTTTTTCAACAGTCTCCTTGGGAATTTAGACCAGTGGGAATGGAGGTGAGGGCAATTGAATGTTCCTCCTGCACAATGTGGGAGGTGAGGGTCACCCCCAATGTCCCTGCTGACTACATCTGCTGTAAGTGCACCTGACTCCAGCTTCTTGAAAACCGCGTTAGGGAATTGGAGCTGGAGCTGCGAGAACTTCGGATCATTCGGGAGGCAGAGGGGGTTATTGAGAGGAGTTACAGGGAGGTAATCACTCCTCAGGTACAAGCAAAAGGTAAATGGGTTACAATCAGGGGACAGAAAGGGAACCGGCAGGCAGTGCAGGGATCCCCTGTGGCCATTCTCCTCAACAATAAATATACCATTTTGGATACTATAGGGGGGACTTACAAGGGGAAAGCAGTGGGGTAGAGGGATCTGGCACAGCGTCTGTCCCTGCTGCTCAGAAGGGAAAGGGGAAGAGGAGCAGAGCAGTAGTCACTGGGGACTCCATAGTTTGGGGGACAGATAGGAGGGTCTGTGGGGACGAGAGAGACTCACAGGGATAACCCCGGGAATTACAGGCCAGTTAGTCTTACTTCTGTGGCAGGCAAAGTAATGGAAAGGGTACTGAGGGATAGGATTTACGAGTATCTGGAAAGACACTGCTTGATTAGGGACAGCCAGCACGGATTTGTGAAGGGGAGGTCTTGCCTTACAAGTCTTATTGAATTTTTCGAGGAGGTGACCAAGCATGTGGATGAGGGTAGAGCAGTGGATGTAGTGTACATGGATTTTAGTAAGGCATTTGATAAGGTTCCCCATGGTAGGCTTATGCAGAAAGTCAGGAGGCAGGGGATAGAAGGAAATTTGGCCAATTGGATAGAAAACTGGCTAACCGGTCGAAGTCAGAGAGTGGTGGTAGATGGTAAATATTCAGCATGGAGTCCAGTTACAAGTGGAGTTCCGCAGGGATCAGTTCTGGGTCCTCTGCTGTTTGTAATTTTTATTAATGACTTAGAGGAGGGAGTCGAAGGGTGGATCAGTAAATTTGCAGATGATACGAAGATAGGTGGAGTTGTGGACAGTGAGGAGGGCTGTTGTCGGCTGCAGAGGGACTTAGATATGATGCAGAGCTGGGCTGAGGAGTGGCAGATGGAGTTCAACCCTGCCAAGTGTGAGGTTGTCCATTTTGGAAGAACAAATAAGAATGCGGAATACAGGGTTAATGGTAGGGTTCTTGGTCAGGTGGAGGAACAGAGGGATCTTGGGGTCTATGTACATAGATCTTTGAAGGTTGCCACTCAGGTGGATAGAGTTTGTAAGAAGGCCTATGGAGTATTATCGTTCATTAGCAGAGGGATTGAATTCAAGAGTCGTGAGGTGATGTTGCAGCTGTACAGGACTTTGGTTAGGCCACATTTGGAGTATTGTGTGCAGTTCTGGTCGCCTCACTTTAGGAAAGATGTGGAAGCTTTGGAGAGGGTGCAGAGAAGATTTACCAGGATGTTGCCTGGAATGGAGAGTAGGTCGTACGAGGATAGGTTGAGAGTTCTCGGCCTTTTCTCGTTGGAACGGCGAAGGATGAGGGGTGACTTGATCGAGGTTTATAAGATGATCAGAGGAATAGATAGAGTAGACAGTCAGAAACTTTTTCCCCGGGTACAACAGAGTGTTACAAGGGGACATAAATTTAAGGTGAAGGGTGGAAGGTATAGGGGAGATGTCAGGGGTGGGTTCTTTACCCAGAGAGTGGTGGGGGCATGGAATGCGCTGCCCGAGGGAGTGGTAGAGTCAGATTCATTGGCGACCTTTAAGCGGCATTTGGATAGGTACATGGATGGGTGCTTAATCTAGGATAGAAGTTCGGCACAACATCGTGGGCCGAAGGGCCTGTTCTGTGCTGTATTGTTCTATGTTCTATGTTCACGGTTGGTGTGTTGCCTCCCAGGTGCCAGAGTTCGTGATGTCACTGATCGTGTTTTTGGGATCCTTAAGGGGGAGAGTGAGCAGTCCCAAGTCGTGGTCCACATAGGCACCAACGACATAGGTCGGAAGAGAGATGGGGATTAAAGGCAGAAATTCAGGGAGCTAGGGTGGAAGCTTAGAGCGAGGACGAACAGAGTTATTGTCTCTGGTTTCTTGCCCGTGCCACGTGCTAGTGGGGCAAGGAATAGGGAGAGAGAGAAGGTGAACACGTGGCTGCAGTGATTGTGCAGGAGGGAGGGTTTTGGATTCTTGGATAACTGGGTCTCTTTCTGGGGTAGATGGGACCTCTACAAGCAGGATTGACTTCATCAGAACTAGAGGGGTACCAATATCTTGGGGGGGGAGTGGAATTCGCTAAGGCTATTGGGGTGGGTTTAAACTAATCCAGCAGGTGGATGGGAACCAAAATTGTGGTTCAAGCATAGAAGGGTTGAGAGTAGGGAGGTCTAAAATCAAGTTTCAGGGACGCAAGATGGCACCAGCAAGCAAGAAGTTGGTTTGATGTGTGTCCACTTCAACGCCAGGAGCATCCGGAATAAGGTGGGTGAATTTGCAGCATGGGTTGGTACCAGGGACTTCAATGTTGTGGCCATTTTGGAGTCATGGTTAGAGCAGTGACAGGAATAGTTGTTGCAGGTTCCAGGATTTAGATGTTTCAGTAAGAACAGAGAAGATGGTAAAAGAGGGGGAGATGTTACATTGTTGGTCAAGGACAGTATTGCAGTTGCAGAAAGGATGTTTGAGGACTCGTCAACTGAGGTGGTATGGGCTGAAGTTAGAAACAGGAAAGGAGAGGTCACCCCGTTGGGGGTTTTCTATCGGCCTCCGAATAGTTCCAGATATGTAGTGGAAAGGATAGCAAAGATGATTCTCGATAGGAGTGACAGAGACAGGATAAATGTAATGGGGAACTTCAAATTTTGAAATATTGAACGGGAACACTATAGTGCTTTGTCAGATTTTGTCCAGTGTGTGCAGGAGGGCTTCCTGACACAGTATATAGACAAGTCAACAAGGGGCGAAGCCACATTAGTTTTGATACTGGGTAATGAGCCTGGTCAGGTGTTAGACTTGGAAGTAGGTGAGCACTTTGGTGATAGCAATCGCAATTCTGTTACGTTTATTTTATTGATAGAAAGGGATAGGTGTATATCACTGGGTAAGAGTTACAGCTGGGGGAAAGGCAATTACGATGCCATTAGGCAAGATTTAGGAGGCATATGATGGGGAAGGAAACTGCTGGGGTAGGGGACATTAGAAATGTGGAGCTTATTCAAGGAAAAGCTACTGTGTGTCCTTGATATGCATATACCTGTCAGGCAGGGAGGAAGCTGTAGAGTGCGGGAGCGGGAGCGAATGAAGTGGAATCTCTGGTCAAGAGGAAGACGGTGACTTTTGTTAGGATGGGATGTGAAGGCTCAGTTAGGGCCCTTGAGGGTTACAAGGTAGCCAGGAAAGACCTAAAGAGAGAGCTTTGGAATGCTTTGCCTGCAACAGTAGTAGATTCACCAACTTAAAGCACATTTAAGTCGTCATTGGATAAGCATATGGACGTACATGGAATAGTGTAAGTTAGATCGGCTTCAGATTGGTATGACACGATGGCACAACATCGAGGGATGAAGGGCCTGTACTGCGCTGCAGTGTTCTATGTTCTATGTTCCCCTACCTCCTCCGACTCCTGGCGCAAGTTCCCTCCACTATCCTGATGAGCCCTACCCTCACTAAAGCAATCATCTTGTTCCTCACAGAAGTATAGAACATCTTAAGTTTTACTTTAATCATACTCACCAAGTCTTTTTCATGCCCGCTTCTCGCTCTCCTGAGATTATTCTTCACTTCCTTCCTGACTACCTTGTAACCCTCTAGAGCCATGTCTGATCCTTGCCTACTTAACCCAAACTCATTTTCCTCCTTCCTCTTGAGATATTCTGCATCCATTGATACAATGGAGATATGGAGCTGCAAATGGATTGGAGCTGCACATCCTGTCACTTCCAGCATGGGCTGCAGGTTTCCACTCACTGGGCAGTGATCTAACACAGTGTTACTGAACAATGCACTGGGGCAGTGTACACAGTCCTACATGCTGGTAGGGTAACCGCTCTTGGTTTTCAGATCCATGCCCTGGGGTGGTGTACACAGCTCTACATGCTGGGAGGGTAAATGCTCCTGGTTTACATGACAATTCACTGCTGTTCACTGCATAGCTCCCAGTGCTGGAGAGGCAGTTCATGGACTGGTGTGGTCTGCACAGATTGCTGGGTTGTAGTGAGCAGTACACTAGCCTTGTCTGAACACTGCTACATGCTGCACAGATATATCATCTGGATTATGGTGTCTGATTCTGTGACGTGGATTTCAGCTGATTTGTCAGCACATTTACTTTATATTCTTATTTTTGCTATTGGACCTAAGAAAGTACTACTGATCCAGTTAATGCCATTTGTCTGAGAAAAGCCATGTTTACTGAACTTGTCGATCAAGTAATCATCCAATTATAACATGAATATCAGTCCATCTGTACCTTAACCTGGTCGTTGGTGCTCATGTCCCTCGAATCCCGGGTAAATCATTATGAAGCTCAAAAACAATGTGCAAAACGTATGGCTCGTGGTCTCCTGTACATCCCGGCTGTGGGTCACATTTGGATCCCTAGTGTATCGAGAGCTGGCAGTGCGAAGCTCAGAAACAATGAAACGGTATGTGTCAGACTTCTGTTCACTTCCGGTGTGTTCTATGTGGTGCTCCATGGACAGGGGTGTGTGTGTGTGCTGGACTGTTGTTCACTTTCCGGTTTGTCCCATGTGGCACCCCATGGCCAGTGGTGTATGTGTTTGGCTGCTGTTCGCTTCCTGGTGTGCACCATGTGGTACTCCATTGACAGGGGTGTATGTGTTTGACTGTTGCTCACTTCCCGGTGTGCCCCATGCACTGCTCCATGGGCAGGGGTGTGTGTGTTTGTCTGCTGTTCACTTCCCGGTGTGCCCCATGTGGTGCTCCATGTTGGACAGGGGTTCCGGCAGCTTTAGACACGCCTTTGAACCTTGTTCTCTGCGTGTCCACTGAACCCCTGTGCTTGTCCCTCTCAGATGATTGTGTATTGAGTCACACGAGGAAACCTCTTGAGTATAATTGTAAAAGAGCAGGCATCTAACTTGTAGTTGAGGGGCTTCTGACTGACTCCTGTTTTTGAAACATTAGTGGAGGTTAATGGATGGTTTGCTAGAGGTTGTGCTGTGACCCGCCTCAGAAATTCAGGGAGACCTGAGGATTTGGTAACCCAACTCGGGATGGAGCATCGGGACTGTAGTTACAACATCTGCGTCTGTAAGATGAACAACAAATGGAGCAGAGGCTGCACAGAGAGGAAGATCTGAAACCACAGAGTGAGTGTGCTTGGGGAGAGGGATCTGCTGTATCCACACCAGGTTTTCCAGGAACAGCTTCCCACGTTACATTTAACTCAGGAGCCGAGTGTGCGCTGGTCAGAGTGGTGTCACTCCCTTCAACACGATCTGCATCTTCACACCAGGAGGAGGACGGTGCTGCCAGGGTCACTGTTTCACTCAGCTTCTATGATCCCCAACTTTCCAGGCAGGAGTGGTTGACAGATCCATCATCTCCCAGTATGCTGACGTCAACATCACCATTTGGAGACAGAGGATACATATGGTGGTTGAGAGCAATAGGGTCCCTGGGAACATCAGGGAGATGTAGCAACACTTCCCGTGTCTGATCGCGTCAGAATGAACCCTCCAGTATACACTGCATCACTAAGTCCTGTAGTATTTTTCCGTTTCAGTAACATTCTACCTACCATTCTTCCTAAAGAAAATTACAGACTATATATTATCTTTAATCCCATTTGCTAAACTTTTATCCATTGACTTCACCTGTCAATATCCAATTACAGACTCTCCACCTTCCCTCGATAATTTAGTTTCCTGTTTATCTTAGTTTGATCGGCATACAGAGTTACAGTACATTCGTTCCACTCCTCCTGATCATTGATACAGTTTGTAAAGAGCTGTGGACCCTGCACTGGTCACTGTGTGACTCCACTGGTGACGTTCTGTCAAACTGACTAAGGCAGATTTATCCGGAGTGCCTGCTTCCTGTCTGATAACCAGTCCTCCCACATTTATATGTAACACATTCAAAGGGCTGAATAAGAACGAGGAGCATCAGTTCGGCAATCCAGCCCCTCAGGCCTCTTCCGACATTGAATACAATCATAGCTGATGTCATTGCAGCCTCAGTTCCACGTTCCTGTCCGCTCTCCATATTCCTTCCAATACTCAATATCCCAGCACCTACTGCACTCTGGGGCAGTAAATTACACAGATTCCCAACCCTGTGACAGAAGTATGTTCTCCTCAGCCCTGTTTCATTTCTCCCCCACCTCATCCTAAAACTATGGTTTTAGGGTTATTCGAGATTGTCCCACATGAGGAAATATCCACTTCACATCTACATTGTAAATCACCTTTAACATCGTCCAGACCTCCAACATCTCATCTCATTTTTCTATACTCCAGGCAGTGTTGGCCTGAACTGCTCAATCTCTCTTCAGAGGACAATCTCCTCATCTCTGGAGTAAATCGAGTAAACCACTTCTGAACTGCCTCCATGGCAAATTCATCCCAACTCCAGTCAGGACACCAAAACTGCACACAGTACTCAGTTGTGAGCTCACACCCACCTCCCGTTATAATCCATTGTTTTAGAAATAAATGCCAAAGTTGCACTTGCCTTTCTCATTATGTGCTGTACCTACATCAGAGTATTCTGTAGTATTTACGCGGACAGCAAGATCCCTCTGTACCTAATCATTCTGAAGTCTCTCTCCATTTGGATAATAATTTGCCCTTCTGCTACACTGATCCAAACGGATACACTCATACTTTTCGTTGTTCAGTTTCTTCTATCAAATGTTGCCCCAACCTATCCATATACATTTTCTAACTTTCTTGCATCTTCATTGCAATTTCTCACCTGAGTTAGTGTCATCTGTTAATTTGGTTATAACATGTTCTATCCTCTCAACTATTTTAGACTATAGATTGTAAATAGTTGGGGCCTGTGGACCAAGACATATGGTTTCCTAAAAGTTGAATTTTGCCAACAGAAAATGACCCATATTTTTCCATCTCACTGCATTGTGTTGCCTCACCAAGCCTCTATCCAAGCTGATAAATTGCTTTTAATCGTAAACAAACTTATTCTGCAAATTAATCATTTGTGCAGAGCTAATCAATGCCTTCTGGAAGTCCAAGTATTTCATCTCTAGGATCCCCATGATCAAAATCATGTTGATCCTGATAGATTGTGGTTTGACTTTTCAAATTTCTTGTCATTAATTCCTGAATAATCGATTTTAACAATATTTCTTAAATTTCAACAGTTTTCTCACTACAATATATTCCATCACGAAGGTGATCATTCTAAATTCTTACCTCTCTATAATCTCTTTATTCGCTCCAATCCTGTATAATTGGCACATGGCGTGAAATGACCTGCTCTGATTGCTCTGTAAGAGGTCGGAGTCGCTGAATGGAGTCATTCTCTTCCTTGTGCACAAACTCGATGGGCTGATGCCTTTCTGGTGTTCCACATCACCATCTCGATGGTCTGCCTGTCCTCCTCCTGTTGATGCGTAAGAGCCGTGAGGGCTTATGTGATCTTGCTGTTGCTGTGTAACAGTTTGAGGGGCTGAAAAAGACTTCTCATATTCTTCCATCACAGACCGGAGATACTGAACGGTCTCTCCTGCATCCCTGATATAGGACTGAGGGAATGATTGGCCTTCTTCTGTTCCCATACACAAGACACGTGAGGTAAACGTCTTCCTCCTTTCCTATAAGAAATCTTATAGATTGTATCCTTCTCCATTTCCCGTGCAACAGGCTCGAAGGGACTGAATATCCTCCTGGTATCCCAGTGCACCAATCTCCAGTCCCTATGTGACCTCTTCCAGTTCCTATGTTACAGACATGATGAGGCTGAAGAGACTGATCCTATTGTTGCATAACAGGGTACTGGTGCTGCATGACCTACTCTGGGCCCAGTGTTATCGATGCGAGGAGCTGACTGGCCTCCTCCTGTAACGGTATATCAGGCTCCAGGGGCTGAATAGCCTCTTCCTGTACTGGTGTCACAGGGTCAATGTCCTTCGAGACACTACCTCCGAATAAATGACAGAAGGTGCTAACCGAGAGAGTTCCCGCACTCTGAAGCACTCTCGTGTCCTTATCTGACTTACAGAGATGAACCATTAATATAGACTTTTTCTGTATAAAGTCCTGAAGCTGAAAGTAACAAAAGAGGTCCCTCCCAGATACCTCATATTCCTGGCTCAGCTGCTCAAAATTCATCATGACCTGCCCGTCAAAAAATTCTCCCAAACAGGAAACTCATCTGGACTCCAAGAGCCTAAAGCCAGAATTCATCAATCCCGGCTGGAATCTTACAAATCCTACAATGCGAGTGAAAGCCAAAGTTTTTGTTTTGTAAAGTGCCCTCAACTTGTCCTATCATTCTCCATGCTTTCACTGTGTTAAGGACAATCGGTTTCTACAATTCTCCATAACAGACCTCACATTATCCATGAACAACAGATTAATGAGGGGACGTTTTGACTGGAAGGCCTGAATGTCGAGCCAAATTGACCATGGGTCCTGACAAGCCCAATCAGCCACATCGGATAGCAAGGAACTTTGTTGGTATTTCTTAAAGTCTGGAAAATCGACACGCCCCCCCATTCACTGTGGAAGCTGCAATTTGCCCAGCTTAATAAGAGGCCGTCTGTGATGACAGATGAGGGATCAAAGCCAACTGTTAAGCCTCCACAGCACCTGTCTGGGCAGCGTCAAAGGGATCATTGGCATGGGGTATCATAAACAAGGAAGGACATTCATTGTAACGAGAGCTAACCCAAACAAGATATTGAAAGATTCTGTCTTATCTTCTCTAGCAACTGCACGAAGTTAGCTTTATGTAATTGATCAAAGGCTTGGATGATAAAAATACCTAAACCTCCTTGTGACTATCTGGAAGGGAATCAGATTCCACCCCAACAGGGATGGCCTCCGATTTCATAAAATTGATTTTATACCCTTAGAAAGATCCAAATAAATTAATCATTCATATTAAACAGGACACAGATATCATTGGGTTTGTTCGAAAGAGAGGAGCGCCATCTGCTTAAAGGGTGGTCCTCTTTCACAATGGAGAAAGTCAGGACTGCAGATGCTGGAGATCAGAGCTGAAAATATGTTGCTGGAAAAGCGCAACAGGTCAGGCAGCATCCAAGGAGCAGGAGAATCGACGTTTCAGGAATGAGCCCTTCTCCTGCTCCTTGGATGCTGCCTGACCTGCTGGGTTTTTCCAGCAACACATTTTCAGCTCTTTCACAATGGATCTTCAAAGCCAGCATTTTCGACAAAATGTTAAAGTCCACATTTAATAATGATGTAGACATATACAAAGTGCAATCCTCTGGGACTTTCCCTCTCTTGAGAATAAGGTAAATATTTTCTTCTTTCAGAGAAGATGGGAGGCATTCCTGACTGTACAAATAATTGTACAACACCAACATTGGCCCAGCCAGCATGTCTATGAACTCCTTCTAAATCTCACTCCGAAAATCCATCTGGGCCGGGGGCTTTACCACTCTGGAGCTGCCTCACTGTCTCCTGCATCTCTCGGATTGTCGGAGGGGAAATGTAAAGAGAAACCTGCTCTGAACTTACACCTGGGAGGTCCATGGTCTTAATAAAGGACTCCATCATCGCCAATCACTCCTCCCAGCCCGCTGACAGGAACAACCCAGAGTAAAACTTCCTGAAGTCTGCATTTTTTGGGGGATCGTGGGTGATAATAGCAGCAATCTTCTTTCTAGCCAAGTATGCCTAATATCTACTTGATTGTCACCATGCTCGAATAACTTCTCTTTCACAAAGGAAATCTCTCTCTGTGTTTTCTGGGCGAGTGCGGCATTCAGAGCAGTCCGGAGGGCTGTAATCTGCTGCGATTAAGTTACAGACGGTCTGACAAAATATGGTGTCTCAGCTCTCTTCAGCTGAGCCTCAAGCATACGCTGCTACTCTCTCTTCTGCCACTTCTGAGTCACCGAGTAAGAAATAATCAAACCCCTTGGCAGTCTCCCAGAGCACCGTCGGATTACTGGCCGTACACAAGTTAATGTTCCAAAAACATTCAAGTTCCCCCGAAAAATACTCAATGAATTTGCTATTCTTCAGGAGGAAAGGATCCACGTGCCAGTGCCCGTGAGCCTGTCCCATCGCCACCATCCTTGATCTCCATGTACACCGCCACATGATCAGAAATGGCTACGTTCTCAATTCTACAGGACAGCACTGAATTTAAAAAAGACCAATGGGGCATACAACATGTCAATCCTAGTATAGAATTTATGTGGGTTAGAAAAAAAGATGAAGTCCCCATCTTCAGGGTGAAGACATCTTACACATCCACCAACCCAGTTTCCTGTTCAGGTCCACCAGCTGCCTGGGTGGCGGGGAAATACCCGCGAGACCCCTCGACATCCTATCCACCTCGGGGTCTATACGTCAATGAAAGTCTCCCCTTAATTGTATGACTTTGTGAGCGCATCTAAGTGAAATTTGAGGGGGTGTGCTGGGGGCAATACTATTCAAGGTCCAGTATTCCTCTCGATGTATTAAAGCTTTAAGGATCGGAGACCACCCACATTCATTCTTAATTTGGTCAAACAACTGAAGTAGAAGGTTCTTATGAATGAGCATAGCTACTCCTCTAGTTGTTGAATTAAAGGATAAAAATCACCCCTCTGAACCTTCCCTGCTGTAAGTGTAAATGCTCCTTATCGGTGAGATGTGTTTCCTGCAGCAAGGCGACATCAGCCAATTCAATTTCTTCTTTATTTTTTCTCTTAATCGATGAATGGCTCCCTTTAACATTCCAGGTGCACCATTTAAATCAGCGGTTAGCCGTAACCATCCGAAGCAGCCCATGACCCACTGGGAGAAGAACCCCATTTACAGCGCGCTGAGTGAAAGCTGTAAACAGTTCGTATAAACGTGAAAATATAACGACAAGAACAACCAAATCAAAACCTCGAACAGCTACTTCTACAATGAACCAACATGGAACACAAATAAGCAGAGACTTTCCCCCTTGCCCACAGGGGACGCTCATACTACCACTAATCCCCCATGGCTCCTCCTCGCTGAAGCCGCTCCCAACCCAGACAAAACAAAGTTAAAAAACGTTACACGGGTCTTACAACAATAAAATTCAAAGTGGGCATTCAAACCCGTCCCATCCATATCTTCACCCGAGGCAGTCCTGGTGAAACAAAATGTAACCACCCCACCTTCCCAACCCCCTTTCCTATTCCATACGAAGAGAGAGAAACGAAAAGCAAATGATCGAAAAAACAAAGGATAATGGGACGGGAGGAAGAAAGGAGGAGAGAGAAAAAGGAAAAATGGGACCTCCACATACTAAAAAAAAACCCAAAATGAGGTAAACCAGGAAAACCCCAGAGAAAACGAAGGGAACACATTTGTCCATATTATCTGAACCAGCCAGTCTATTTTAATGTGGACAGGAATTCCGTTGCCTTTCCTAGTGAGTGAAAATTAAACACAGACCCTCCATGGCTGAAACGTAATGTTGCTTGATATCTTACCAAGTACAGTATATTCAAACCCTCAGCCTCCTTTTTGCCTTACCAAAGGCTTGCCTCTTGTGGATCACAGCCGTCGAAAGGTCTTAGATCCTTTGCAGATCAGAGCCTATGGATCCTTCTGCAGAGCTCCAGAAGCTTCCAGCAACTGTTTTTCTATAACATGCTGGAGTTGCACAGATTGCATGCAGTGTGGATGAGATTATATTTGTGTTCTGTACTGTTTCAAAGAATAAGAGGTGATGTGAGGGAAACTTAGAAAATTCACCCACAGCAGACTAACTAATACAACGGCATGGAGAAGTGCAGCAGGCAAAGTTAGGAGGAACCCAAGATGTTCTACAAAAACATCATACTGAACATAATAACCAGGGAAAAATTAGGATCCATTTCGAAACCAAGGGCTAATCAGTATGTGAAACTGGGGAACATTGATAGACTGTGACATGAGAGCTTCACATCTATTTTAGTTAGGTTAAGGAAGATGCAGGTACAGAATTCAAGAAGATGGACTGGGAAGCTCTCGAACAGTTTGATATAAGATGCAAGTTGGGATTGATGGTTTTGGATGATGTAAAGTACAGATGAGTTGCATCGCAGGATTCTGTTGGAGACAAGAGAGAAAATGTCCTGACCTAAATGTTTCAGTTGAATCTGACCACACAAGGGAGGTGCTAGATGAGTGGAGAACAGCTATGTGGTCCCATGTTACTGAGAGAGCAGTCCCACAGCGAGCAATGCAGTGTATCAAATTATTTGTGGTATTCATAAATGATGTAAATGTGAATGTGGAGGGGGTGGTGGGGGGTGGGGGCTGAGCGTAATATGTAATTTCGTGTTTGACACAAAGATTGGCCAGGTTGTCGGCAGTGAGGAGGAAGGCCTTATGTTACAGGAAGATACTGGTAGAACGGTCAGATGGTCAGATCAATGACAACAAGGAATGGAACCCTGATAAATATGAGGTGATGCACTTTGGAAGAAGGAACCAGACAGGGGAGAATTCAATGAATAGCAGAACACTAGGGAGGTCAGAGGGTTTTGTGCACACATCACTGAATGTGACTGGACAGTACAATAGCCAGTTAAGAAATCACACGGGACTGTAGGCATAGCGTTTATTCATCGAGGCGACATAACATGAGTTAAACATGCCATTGTTTAGGCCATAGATAGAACACTGTGGGCAGTTCTGGCAGCCACATTACAGCAAGTGGTTTGGTTTCTCAGTAACATCAGAAGCTATTGGGGTCTCCACAGAGTTGGAAGCTTCAGTGGAAGTCTCCTGTCTGCAACTCTGTCTAAATTTTCACTTGATTTGATTTCCCTCCTCAATTGGATATCTGCATCTGAGAAACTGTGTCTGATTTTTCCTTTTTGCCAAAGACATGTTTATGGGATATTACTGTATCAGAACACTTAATTATTAGAAGAGTCAAGGCCAACGCCTTCAAATATTTTTGAGGAGCTCTGCTGTCATCCATAACACGTGTCTCCTTCTCTTCCTGTGTAATTGGTTGGAGGCATTAAATGGGCTATCTCTACACTTCTCCAATAATGTCATTGAGCTGAATGACTTCCTCATATTCCTGTGAAGCTTGCATGAGGCGCTGAATAATCTCCTCATTTTGACAGTGGAAATGTGCCGTGTCCAGCAGCACTGTTACATGAATGTTACCAATACTTCCAACAGCACAAGCCTGAATGTTGTCCAGGTCTTGCTGCACATGGACACAGACTAGTTCAGGAGCTGAAGGGACAATTTTTTCCTGAATATTGTGTGATCTTCAGTGAACACCCCCACTTCTAATCTTATGGTGTGAGCAAGACATTTATGAAGCAGCTGAAGACGTTTGTGCTGAGGAAGCTACCTTGAGGATCTTTTTGCAGACATGTCCAGGACTGCATGGATTTTTGTACCCAAACCACAATCATTGTGCGTTATGCTTTAAATCACTCGAACCAGGGAAGTTTACAACTCATTCCCATTAAGTGCAATCCTGCTCAGGCTCCTTGAGACCGTCCTTAGTTAAATGATGCCTTGATGTCAGGGCTGGTCACTCTTCCCTGAGCCCTTGTGTTCACGTCTTTTGGTCATATCAATAGGTCACAGTGTGGGGGCAGGGAGTGCTTTTTGACCAGTCAGAGTTGAGTGCTCTGACACGAATTGGACACGAAAGAGGATATTAGATCTTATGATCTTATTGTCGGAGAAGACCTGCTTGTGGGTGGGGCGGTGGGGGGTGGGTGGCTTTTGGATGAATGACATATCCCTGTTTGTGGCCTTCTCACGTTCTATTATTGGGAAGTAGAGGCTGTTATTTTCCTGAAAGCTCTGTCATTGAATATTACCAGATTGTCTGGACCATCTCTGGGTGAGGAATGGGGGCTGTATTCACAGTGAAACTGGGTCTACAACTTGACCAACAAACGAAGCACAAATTGCAGAAAGGGGAAGCTCAGTTAGGAGTGATGAAGACCCTCTTTCACACCACTGCCTGGTTTTTCCTATTACACTTTCCAAACCATCCCAAACTGGGTTTGACAGTTTTGAGGGGCTGAATGGTCTCCTCTGTTTCTGTGAAAGGAGTAAGTAGCCTCTAATTGCTCCTGTCTAGCAGGTTTGATGGGTTGAATGGAACACGAAACATTGGACTGAGGAGCAGGAGTGGGTCATTGGACACTTTGAGCCTTCTCCACCAGGGACTAAGATTGTGGCTGATCAAGTTGTGGTCTCAGCTCCACTTTCCTGTCTGTGTGCTATTATCCAAGAATCACTTCTCTGTCCAATATTTAACTACCTCGGCGTTGAATAAATAGAAACAAAGAGACATCTCAAATTTGTGGGGAAGAGAATTCCTACTTGAAATGCCTGTTTAGAATTTCTGCTCATCCCTCTTATAGAGTCATAAAGCATGTAAATGTGTAAGTGCTGACCAGATATCCCATTGTGATCGAGTCTGATTTGAGAGCATTTGTCTCATATTCCTCTAAACCTCCTTATTCAAATACCCATCAAGATGCCAGACTCCACCACTTCCTTTGGGAGATAATTCTATATGGATACCTCCCTCTGTATGAAAACATTGCGTCTAATTTCCCTCTAAAATATTTCCCCTTGTACCTTAAAAAGGGAATCCAGTCTGAAAAGCAATCCTCTACAACCTCTGTCTCCTATCTTCAATTTAATTTTGTATTCAATTGGCTTGGGTCCGCTGGTTCCCATGTAACCTAACCTTACTAACTTGCCTAATATGCAGAATCTTGTCGAACAACTTGTTCCAGTCTGTATGGAAAACATCTACAACACTGCCTTCATCAACCTGCTTTGTCATCTCTTTAACAAACTCAGTCAAATACGTACAAAACGATTTCTCATGCAAAAAGCCATGGGGATTATCCCCAGTCAACCCTTGCATTTGAAAATGCATGCAATTGGCTATCCCTCAGAATCCCCTCCAACAACTCACCCACCACTGATGACAGGCTCACTGGTCCAGAGTTCCTTGTGTTGTTGGGTAACTGTTTTATTTTCTACTACCATTTGGTCACAGCAAATTATCGTTGTAACCAGGTTGATGATATGGCCAATATTATAGGTCTCACATTGGGTCAGGGTCATCCTCGGAAGAGATCAGGTTGATTTCCTTCATTTTTTAAAATAACAAATTCATGACGAAAACAAAGTTCCTCAAATTATGATGGAAAGATGAATGTCAAACTGAATAGAAATTTTAAAAAAATATGTAATTGATATTTCCATTTCTGAAAATGCTGAGGAGCACAAACATGTACCATAGACCGTAAATAATTATGATGGACCGTAATTATTTATGACCGTAAATAATTAGAGCAGAATAAAATGCCATTTGGCCCATCCAGTCTACTGAGCTAGTGATCATGGCTGACATGCTTTTCAAGCCAATTCTCCTGCCTTCTCACAACAAGCCTTGATCCCATCATTAAGCATAACGTATCTCGTTATATCCTAAAGATGCTAATGTGTCTGTGTGTCCGTGTGGGTCTGTGTGCATGTATTGTCTCTGTGTGATACCCAGTGTTCTGCCCTGTGCTCCATGTTGGAGAGTGGGGTTTTAGCAGTTTTGAGGCACACCTTTGTAACTGGGTCTGTGCCTATTCATTGAACGACTGTGTTAATCATTCTCTGCAGCTCATGTGCTCATTAACATGAGGAATCCCCACAACTGTTAGTGATTCAGACCAGGCTTCTCACTTGCATTTCACTGACATTTGACTTAACTCGAGTACATTCGTGAAAGTGCCGGGGATGGTTTCCTGGAGGCAATGTTTTAAACTGCTGTGGAAATTCAGGAAGACCAGAGGCTTTGTTGACCCAACTCTGGATGAAGCATGGTGACTGTCGTTACGGTATCTGGATCTGCAACATGACCAAGAAATGGAGCAGAGGCTGCAGAGAGGGGAATCTCTGTAAAATGGAATGAGGGAATTGCAATCAGATCAGTCATGATTTTGAAGAATGTTGGAGCAGAATTCAATGGCTCGCTCAAACAACTTATTCAGATATTTCTTTTAGTAACCAGCCGATTTCCCTTTTTTCCCAGTGCCCCAGACGGGTGGGTAGTGAGTCACCTCCTCATGTTCCTGGGAAACAGAAATCTGGGGCTTCACTAGGCTCCAGATTTCCCTGTATCCCAGTCTCGAGCAGTTGAGTGACTGCCTCCTGTTCCTTTGTCCCAGTATCGAGCAGTTGAGTGACTACCTCCTGTTCCTGTGTCCCAATTTCGAACAGTTGAAAGACTGTCTCCTGTCCCTGTGTCCCAGAATCGAGCAGCCGACTGACTACCTCGTGTTTCTCCCTGTTCCTGAGCAGCAGTTTGAATGTTCTGAATGATGCCACAAGGTTAAGAAAGTACTTGATAACAGGGAATTTCAAACTTGGAGCAGTATTAGACAAAGGAATCTAGAAACCTCTCCACCAAACATTTTATGCTGCCCGTCTGTTATTTTATTCCTGCCTCCTTTTATAAACAGGGTGAAACATATACAACAGTGCAGTGTTCTGACAATACTCCCACAAACAGGGAAGACAGATTAAAACGAGTAAAAGATTTATAGTCTATCCCTTAGCAACCCTCATCCATTCCATCCAAACCAAGGCTGCATAAATCTTTAAACCGTATATTGTAATGAACTTGTGGAGTAAACTACAGTCACTGACTGCAGCCCTGCACCTCTCACCAAGATCTTCTTCAGAAAGCGCACGAGCTGACTGACCACGTGATGCCGATGCAGGATTCCTGTTCTCTCCAAGATATTCCCCTCCCTGTTTGAAATTAATTTCCTTCTAAACGTAGACTACAAATAACACATTCAGGCTCAGTTTCAAGGCTTGCAGAGCGGATTATATTCCTGCTTTAGCTGAACACAATGAGGATGCATTTGACAGACAGAGGGATGCTGAGGCTGGGATGTACTGTTCAGCTGGTGCCAGAGACGGACTCCCATAACAGTGAACGGGAGCTCGCTTTATGAAGAAAGGGGCCCAATTCACTAATTGTGTTGCAGCGAAATTGCGTTTAATAAACACACCTTTACTGGATAACTGCCTGTATATCAAATCGAGGATCAAAATTGATGGACCAACGTGATTACAATCGTTCCTATTTTATATGTTCCTATGTTTAAACATACTAAAGGTTACGAACACTGTGTGGGGAAAACTGAATTGAGGAGTTTTTCACCATGAACTAGAATGGAGGGTGCTCAGTGTGTTGAATGACCTACTCTTTTCCCGATGTTTTGGTGCAGTCTGTGGGAAAGCTCTGTAAATCCTGCCACCGGCTCTCAGATGTTAGGAAGGAGGTCTCTGCAGGGTCAAAACAGTAGTATTTCCCGTTCTCAAAATACTGAGGCTGGTGCTCGGTGATCTGTACGGTTTTATCCTTTAAGACCTCAGAGCAGTTTGATACAATACAGTGTTTTGATTGTCCGTTTCCGAGACCATTGAGGAGTGTTTCACATGTCTGTGTGTCTGGAGTCACGTTTAGGCCAGCCCAGGAAAGCATGGGAGATTCACTTCCTGAAAGGACATTGAGGAAGGAAATTGGTGGTTACAATCGACATTGGCTCCAGGTTTTATTTTTATTTTATTTTATTTTTTATTCGATATTTTAGTAAATATAACGACCACCAGCTGCCACAGCATTAGTCTGGACTGGATTAGTAATCCAGTGACATTTCCACAACAACACCATCTCCACAGGGGACCACACTGAGCTGGTTACTTTCGTGCTGCTTGACAGCTCTGTCAAAAAGAACTCCCACCAATGTGACTATCGTGACGGGACTCAGGGCGTGGTAAATGGTCAGACTCTCGATATTCCCTTGTTATGGAATTGGACATAGCTGAGTAATTTTCCACATTGCCAGGGAGATGTCAGAGTTGGAGCTGGAATGAAACAGCTTCTCCAGGAACACGGCTTGTTGTGCAGCACAAGTCTTCAGTCCTATTGCAGGAATGGAGTCAGGGCCCATTGCCTTTGTCGTATCTATTGTGTTCAGCTGTTTCTTCATGTCACATACAGCAAATCAGATCGATTAAAGACTGGCATCTGTGATTCTGCGGGTAGCATGGTGAGGGTGAGGTGGATCATCAACTCAACACTTCTGGCTGTGTACGATGCAGATAATACAACCATGTACTTTACACGAATGTTCAGGGCTGTCCCTTGAAATAAGATGGCGATATTTATGGAGTCCTCTCCTCCAGTGAGTTGCTTAATAGTCCATTGACATTTATGTCTGGATGTGACAGCACTGCACAACTTTGATCTGACCTGTTAGTTATGGGATCATTTCACCCTCTGTATCAGATGTTAGTCCTGCTGTTGCGAATGTAACCAGTCAAGTGCGGTAGCTTTAATGGATTGGTATCAGGTTTAGGTACACATGGTTCTGACTCTATCATGTTCACCCAAACTCGTCGCTGAACCATAGATCAGCTTGATGGTAATGGTAGGCTGAGGGATTATACTGGGGAAAATGTTACGGATTATTGTTGATTACAATTCTGCTGCTGCTGTGATTGTACCGCACCACATGAATGCCCACTTTGGGCTCCAATACGTTCAATTTAATTCTCCTGACTATCCCCCAGTTCACACCAAGACCCATTCATCCATCAGCCATGTACTCAGTGTCTTAACCTGTTTTCTGATGTGGTAACACTTCCATTTTCCTATTCTCATTCTGCTCTCCCTGGTGTCACGCCTCTAGTTTGTTACTTTACTCAAACCCCTTAACGTTTGCATCTGAATCTTTTTCATTCACCCAATGCCATCTTCTGTGTTTGATGTGAATGTGTTCCCCTCTGTTTCTCTCCCTGACAATGATTAAGAGCTCTGCAGTGTCAGAGATGTCAGCCTTATGTAGTTTCAGACCAAGAAATTTGTGTATCTTGCATTGTCAGTCTCTTCCCAGTGCACGGTGCTCTGTGTTGGACAGGGCGTTTGAGCAGCATTAACACACGTCTGTGGAACTTGTTCAAAAACAGAAATTGCTGACGAAACTCAGCAAGTCTGTCAGCATCTTGTGGAGTGAAAGCAGAGTTAATCTTTCAGGGCCAGTGAACCTTCTACATTAGGTTAGATTACTTACAGTGTGGAAACAGGCCCTTCGGCCCAACAAGTCCACACTGACCCACCGAAGAACAACCCACCCAGACCCCATTCTCCTACATTGACCCTACACCTAACACTACGGGCAATTTAGCTCGGCCAATTCAAATAACTTGCACATTTTTGGAGTGTGGGAGGAACCCGGAGCACCCGGAGGAAACCCACGCAGACACGGGAAGAATGCACAAACTCCACACAGTCAGTCGCCTGAGGCGGGAATTGAACGCAGGTCTCTGGTGCTGTGAGGCAGCAGTGCTAACCATTGTGCCACCGTGCCACCCAGAAAGCTCCCATTTTCTCCAGCCATTTTTGCATTTTCATTTCCAGTATCCATAGTTATTTGTTTAATTGAAAATTTGTTCTGAGCCTATTCATTTCTAGAGAAACTCAACAGGTCTGGTATCATCTGCAGAGACAGAGAAACAGAGTTAACGTTTCAAGTCCCGTATGACACTTCTTCAGAACTGAAAAGGATTGGAAAATGAGCTTTATAATCCATTGACAGATGTAGGGAGTGGGTTGACGGATAAAAGAGGGTGTGGCAAAAGACAAACATGCTGTTAGTCGTGAAGAACGAGAAGACCATGTGAAGCAGCCTAATAATTAAAATGTGAATGGGGAAAAGGGGTTCTCTGTATTGAGTGAACGATAAAGAAGATTCAACCACACAAGGTCGTAGGGAGGCCAGGAGGGAGAATGTATGGAAACTGCAGAACAGTTATAATGGGGTCAGACTGTGAAGTTGTGAAATTGTACATTTGCTCCTACAGTATGTAATGTACGAAAGTGTAAAGTGAGTTGTTACTCGTGCTTGGGTTGTGCTTCCTTGGAACATTGCAGCAGCCCAGGGCCGAAATGTTAGCATGAGAGCAAGGTAGGTTATTGAAATGGGAAGCAATGGGAAGCAATGAGAAGGTCAAGATTATTTCCACAGACGGAGTGGGAGTGTTCCTCAAAGCAATCTCTGTTTGGTCTCGCCAATATAGAGTGACTGCATTGTGAGCAGCAATGATAGGAGACCAGATTGAAAGGTTACAAGTGAAATGCTGCTTCACCTGGAAGGTATGTTTCGTTCCTTGGACAGTGAGGAGGGAAGAGGTGAATGACAGGTGTTGTAATTTCTGCAATTGCATGGGAAGGTAGAATGGGGGAGTAGGGAAGTGTTCTGGGTGATGGAGGGGACAGAGAGGGAACGTTTCCTGCGAAATACTGACAGTGGCCGGAGGTGAAGATGTGTTTGATGGTGCTGTCCTGCTGGACATGGTGGAAATGGCGTAAGATGATTATGTGAACATGGATTCTAGTGCAGGAAGAAGTGTGGACAAAAAGGAATCTATCATTGTTCTGGGATAGAGGGGACGGATTGAGGGCAACACCGTGGGGGATGGGACAGTGACAGATGAAGGCCCTGGCCACCAGAGTTAGGGGATTTCTGGTTTGAAGGAAAATGAGGTCACATTAGACACAGGTCACAGGAATGTGGCATCATCAAACAGAAATAACAGAGATGAACAAACTGGGAGAATTGTGTCAGCCTCCGCTGATGATGTGTTCAGTCACATGCAGAAATTCCCCCTGAATGATTGAAAAGAACCAGGCATCTAAATTGAGGATTTCTGCCTCACATCTGATCTGAAGCGGAACGGGAAAATAGGCCCAGAGGAAGGTCAGTGAGTATACATGAGCAGACATTCAAGCAGATATCCCAAACCGCTCAGTAATTATTGTTTCTGTTCAAAAAGAGGAATTCGGTAAGCAGAGGAACCACACATGGTTGACAAAAGCTCTCAAGGATATTATTGATAAGCATTAGTGGAGGGCCAGATTTATAATATTTATTTCAGGGACCATAAGTTGATGTGAGGCATGACATTCAGCTGTGCTTCATGATTTACACCACAGAAAACCCTGCCATTGCTGCTCCATCCTCTTCCCTGCTCATCTCCCCTTCCTGATTCCAGGTTCTTCCTCTCAAATTACAGAGTACATTTCACCTGAAAGTCTTTGATCAAGTCTACCTACTCTGATGTCGCATCAAGCTGCGTTTTGTGATGCCACTTTGCTCTGGTCTCAGTGTGGCTCGGCCTCTCCATTCGTGCTGTTTTCCACCCTCCCACTCACATCTCACTCCGGAAAGTATCATTCTTGGAATAAACATTATTAAAAACACCTCTCCCCCTTTGCACTGAATTCACACTGTGATCCAAATTTCAAAACGTATACTCAGCCTTCATCTCACTCTGCTAAAGGTCGACGCTGACTGTGTGGTACAAGAATTCCCCTTCTTATATGGTTCAGGCCAGAGATGCGCTTTCACACGGTTTGGACCAAGCAATTCAGGTGTTTGACCTCTTATTGGTACTCGTCACAGTTTCCTGCTGCCTTAGTATTGTAACATGGAGAAAAACAAATCACAGTAGGAAGCTTGGGCTTAGTGTTATTTACCTGTCATTTGAATACTGTCGCAAATTTGCAGTGCTTATCTTTAAATGTTTGTTCGTGAAGTTAGTGTCAGATAGTGCGTAGGAGGTTGAGGGATGATATTGTAGAAGTTTATAAAATCATGAGAGGTTGGAATTGAGTGACCAGCCAAGGTCTTTTCCACGGGATGGGGGAGTTCAACCATAGAAGGAATAGGTTTAAGGTGAAAGAGGCAAGATTTGAAATGGATGAAGGGTCAATATTTTCACACAGAGGGTGATGTGTGAATATGGAATGGGCTGTCAGAGGATGAGTTGGAGGTGCAAGTACAGCTACAACATTTAAAACTCATTAGGACAAACATATAAATTGGAAACGCTTCGAGGCATATGGACAAAATGCAATCAGATGGGACTAGTTTAGTTTGGAAAACCTGGTCAGCATGGACAAGTTGGAGCAAAGGGTCTGTTTGTGCGCTATATGGCTGTATCAATCTAGAAATCGAGGAAAAGGGGAGAATAGACAAGATGTAGTCAATTGGCAAGAAATACAAAAACAAGCAGCACGAGCTTTTCCGAGCATATACAAAACTTCAAGATGAGTCTGTGACTTTAGGTGAAATTATATAGGAAAGTATACTGAGGATAATTGGAGGGTGTGACTGAAGAATTGGCTACAGGGAGCAGACAAATAATTTGCACCCATGTTTTACATCTTTCCTCATAGGGGAAGTCACAGTAAGTATATCAATGATGCAAACAAAATTGTAATAGGAGGGAAATTCTTGAAACATCTCAAACAAAAGAAACAAGGATTTTTCTTTCAGATTAAGAGTAGACTAAGAGTAGACAGGCCAGCAGTAATTCATATCTGCTTTTAAAAGAAATGGTCACAGTTCTATCAGATGTTCGTTCTGCTGTTTGTTAATGTAAGCAGTAAGTGTGGTAGCTTGAATGGGTTGTCCTCAGGTTTAGGTACACATAGTTCTGACCATGGCATGTTCACCCACATTCATCACTGAACCGGAGATCGGCTTTATGGTAATGGTAGACTTAGAGATTATATTGTGGTTGAATATAATTCTACTACTGCTGCTGCTACTAAAGCTGCTATGATGTGCCCAGTTTGAGCCGCAATTTCCGCTGCCTGTCCTCAATTCGCACGGGGACCCTGTCACCCTTCTCCCCTGGACAGAGTGCCCGATCCTGGTTTCTGATGTGGGAACACTTCCTTTTTGAAAAAATACTCATCCTGTTAGGGTATCTTCAGGATGCCATGCCTCCAATTTGTCACTTTCCTCAAAAGCATTTAACGTTTTCACCTGAATCTCTTCCCCTCCGGTAATGCCATCTTCTCTTTAAAGTGAATGTGTTTCCATCTGTTTCTCTCCATGACCATGATTAAGAGCTCTGTAGTGTCGGTGATGACAGCCTTATTTAGTTTCAGAACAAATGAAATTGTATACCTTGCGTGATCATTCACTTCCCGGTGTATGGCGCTCCATGTTGGTCAGGGCGTGTGAGCAGCTTTTACACACATGTTTGAAACTTGTTCAAAAACAGAAATTGCTGAAGACACTGACAAGTCTGACAGCATCTGTGGAGTGAAAGCAGAGGTAATCTTTCGGGTTCTGTGACTATTCCTCAAAGCACCCAGGAAGTCCAACAATTATTGTTTTTGTTTCAGATTTCCTGTATCCAATGATCTTTGCTTTATTTAAAATGTATTCTGTAACTTTTCATTTTTGAAGGAACTCAGCGTGTCTGGCAACATCTCAGAGACATAGAAACAATGTTAATGTTTCAAGTCCAGTGTAATTCTTCTTCAGAAGTGCAAATGATTGGAAAGTGAGTGTTTTAGTATCTTGGCAGAAGTGGGAAAGAGTGTTTGGAGGCCCAGTGTAAAAGACAAATGGGCTTTAAATTGTGGTGAAAGAGACACACTAATGTAATGGGTGTAAATTAATGTGTAAATATTAGAAATTGATTTCCTCTGTTGAATGCAACATAATCAAGACACGAACTTAGGGAGCACAGAGGAAGCGTGGACGGAAAATGAAGAACAGCCATAGTGGGTGCAGGATGTGAAGTTATGGAATTGAATATTAACTCCTATAGACTGTAACGTACCAAAGTGTAAAGTGAGGTGTTACTCGAGCTTGGGTTGTGCTTCATTGGCCATGCTGAATTGCCGATTGTGTTCATGGGATAGGTTTGCATACTCTTTGGGTTGTGTTCATGGGATAGGTTCGCATACTCTTTGGAGGGTCAGTATAAACCTGTTAGGCTGAAGGGCCTGTTTTCTCATTGTAGGGATTCTAAGAAAATGCATTTTCTTAGAATCCCTAGAGTGTGAAAACAGGCCCTTCAGCCCAACAGGTTTATACTGACCCTCCAAAAATATGCGAATCTATCCATTCTCTATCCTAATACTATATATAGACCCCTGACTATTGCACCTAACATCAACATCCCTGAATACAATCGGCAATTCAGCATGGCCAGTTCAGCTAACCTGCACAACTTTGAACTGTGGCAGGACACTAGAACACCCAGAGGAAATCGAACCCAGTTCCCTGATGTTGTGAGGTAGCAGTGCAAACCACTGAGCCACCGTGCCATCCAGGGCCGAAATATTATAAGGCCACAAGTCTATACGAGCAGAAATGAAGCCATTCGGACAATCAAGTCTGCTTCGCCGTTCGATCACAAATGATAGATTTGCAACCCCATTTTCCTGCTTCCTCTCAGTAATCTTTGATCCCCTTGTCAATCAAACCTTATGTGAGTCTGTTTTAAATATACTCAACGGAACATAGAACATAGAACAGTACAGTACAGAACAGGCCCTTTGGGCCACGATGTTGTCCTGAGATTTAATCCTAATGTAAAATATAGTAATTTAACCTACACACCCCTCACTCACTGCTATCCATGTGCATGATCATCAGTCGTTTAAATGTCCCCAATGACTTTGCTTCCACCATCAGAGCTGGCAACGCATTCCATGCATTCACAACTCTATGCATAAAGAACCGACCTCTGACGTCTCACTTTTACCTTCCTCCTAATATCTTCAAACTATGACTTCTCTTACTAGTCAATCCTGCCCTGGGGCAAGGCCTCCCAGTATTGACTCGATCTATTCCTCTCATTATTTTGTACACCTCGATCAGCTCTCCTCTCTCCTCCTTGTCTCCACAAAGAAAGATCCAAGCTTGTTCAACCTTTCTTCATAAAGCAAGCCCTCCAAGCCAGGCAGCATCCTGGTAAACCTTCTTTGCACTCTCTACAAAGCCTCTGTATCTTTCCTATAGTAGGGCATCCACAACTGGACACAATATTCCAAGTGTGGTCTCACCAGGACTTGTAGAGCAGCAGCAAAACTTCGTGGCTCTTAAACTCGATCCCCCTATTAATGAAAGCCAAAACACCATATGCTTTCTTGACACCCGATCCACTTGGGTGGCAACTTTGACGGATCTATGCACTTGTGCACCCACATAACTCTGTTCCTCCACACTGCCAAGAATCCTGTATTTATTGCTATATTCAGGATTCAAATTTGACCTTCCAAAATGCATCACTTTACATTTATCCAGGTTGGACTCCATCTGCCATTTCTCAGCCCAGCTCTGCATCCTGTCGATGTCGCGCTGCAGCCTACAGTAGCCCTCTATACTATCGACGTCACCTCCAACCTTTGTGTCATCAGCAAAATTGCTAACTCACACCATAACCTCCTCATCCAAGTCATTTATAAAAACTACAAAGAGCAGAGGCCCAAGAACACAGCCCTGTGGGATCCCTCTCAATACTGTCCTCCAAGCAGAATACTTTCCATCTATAACAACTGTCTGCCTTCCGCCAACCAGCCAATTCTGAATTCAGATAGCCAAATCTCCCTGTATCCCATACTTCCTGACTTTATGAATGAGCCTTCCATGGGGAACCCTATCAAATACCTTGCTGAAGTCCACATGCACCACATCCACTGCTCGACTGTCGTTGACCTGTCTTGACACCTCCTCAAAGAAATCAATAAGATTTGTGAGGCATGACCTGCCCCTCATGAAGCCATGCTGATTGCCTTTAATAACACAATGCTTTGCCAAATAGTCATAAATCCTATCCCTCAGAATTTTTTCCAAACTTTGCTGACCGCAGACGTAAGGCTGACTGGTCTCTAATTACCAGGGATTTCCCTATTACCCTTCTTGAAATAAGGAACAACATTCGCCTCCTTCCAATCCTCTGGTCCGACTCCTTTGAAGAGTGAGGAGGCAAATATCCTCACCATCAGCTTAGCAACCTCCTTTCTTGCTTCTCAGAGCAGTCTCGGATAAATCTGGTCTGGCCCTAGGGACGTATCCATCTTAATGTTTTCCAAAATTGCTAGCACATCAACTTCATCAATATTGATCTGGTCAAGACTGATCTGGCCCAGCTCCTTTAAGTTTCATTTACAACAAGTTCCCTTTCCTTGGTGAAAAGCTAATCAAAAAACTAATTTAGGGCTTCCCCTATCTGCTCAGACTCCACGCATAAGTTCCCTACGCTAATCCTGGTTGGCCCTCCCTTCTCCCTGATCATTCTCTGATTCATCACATATGAGTAAAATGCCTTTGGATTCTCCCTAATCCTTCTTGCCAAACCTTTTTCGTTCCCCATCATCGCTCGCCTCAGTCCTTTTCTGATCTCCTTTCGAGCAAGCCTGTAATCGTCTAAAGCTGTGCTAGATCCTTGCTTCCTCCATCTTACGTAAGCTGCCTGCTTCCTTTTCACGAGACGTTCCTCTGTTCTCGTCATCCAAGGTTCCTTAATCTTACCCCTTCTTACCTGTCTCAGAGGGACAAATTTGTGTATCACTCACAACAACTGCTCCTTAAACAGTCTCCACACGTCTGCTGTGCCCTTTCTGTGGAATAATTGCTCCCAGTCTGGGCTTTTGCCCGAAACGTCGATTGCTGTGCTCTTCCAGCACCACTAATCCAGTATTTGGTTTTCAGCGCTGCAGTCATTGTTTTTACCCAGTCTATCCTTCCCAATTCCTGTCTGATAGCATCCTAATTTCATTTTCCACAATTAAATATCTTCCCTCGGAAACTGCTCCTTTTACTCTCGCAGACTATGCTACATTTGAGGCAGTTGTGATCACTTTCATCAAAGTGCCCTCCCAACGTGAGTTCTGACACCTGTCCTGGCTCCTTGCCGAGCACCAAATCCAAAATAGCCTCTCCCCTCGTCGGTCTGTCTCCATACTGAGCAAGGAAGCCGTCTTGAGCACACCTGACAAAAACGGCTTCATCCACACCATCTGCACTTAGGAGGTTCCAGTCGATATTGGAAAAGTTGAAATCACTCATAACAATAACCCTGCTACTTTTGCATTTTTCCAGAATCTGCCCGCCTATGAGATCTTCAATCTCTCTACTGCTATTAAGTGTATTGTAGAAAACCCCAAATGCCGTGACTGTTCCCTTGCTATTCCTAACTTCCACCCATACTGACTCAGTAGACAAACCTTCCACAACAACCTTCATTGCTGTAGCTGTGACGCACTCTTTGATTAGCAACTCTATACCCCCTCCTCATTTTCCACCCACCCTATTCTTTTTTAGATTAGATTAGATTACTTGCAGTGTGGAAACAGGCCCTTCAGCCCAACAAGTCCACACCAACCCTCCATAGAGCAACCCACCCAAAACCATTCCCCTACATTTATCCCTTCAATGAACACTACGGGCAATTTAGCATAGCCGATTAATCTAATCTGCACATCTTTGGATCATGGGAGGAAACCCACGGGGGAAATTTGCAAACTCCGCACAGTTAGCTCCCTGACATGGGAATTGAACCCGGGTCTCTGACATTGTGAGGCAGCAGTGCTAACCATTGTGCCACCGTGCTGCCCCGAAACATTTTTAAGCGTTCTAAACCCTGGAACATCAAGCAACCATCCCTGCCCCTGTGAAACCTAAGTCTGCGTTATGGGCACGACATCGTAGCCCCACGTACTGAACCATGCTCTAAGTTCATCACTCTTATTTCGGACATTCCTTGCATTAAAGCAGACGCACTTTATCTGATCCCTTTGTTTCATCGCGTGAGAAACCTTCCTGATAGATTCAATATATCCTGTCACTCTCCCGTCTGCAACTAACCCCCTCGCAGACATGCGGTCTTATTCCTACACCCCTGCTAAACTCGTTTCAACCGGCCAGAATCACACGAGCAAACCTCCCAAACAGGCCATTTGTGCCCCTCCAGTTCAGGTGCAACCCGTCCTTCATGTACAGGTCCCATCTTACCCAAAAGATATCCCGATGGTTTAGGTATCTAAAGCCCTCCCTCCTGCACCAGCCACGCAGGCACGTGTAAAGGTACAATCTCCGACTGTTACTCATCTCACTCGCTCGTGGCACGTAGGAAACCTGAGATCACTACTCTACTCGTCCTACTCTTCAGCTTCCAAACTAACTCTCTGTAGTCACTTTTCAGACCCTCAGTCCCTTTCCTGGCTATATCGTTGGTGCCAAATGATTTGGTTTCCACAGCCTTCTGTGGTAAGGAATTCCACAATTTCACCACTCTCTAGTTAAAGACGTTTCATCTTATCTCCGTTCTGACGGGTTTTCCCTTTGCTCTAAGCCTGTGTCCTCCTGTGCAAACGTCCTCACAACTCTGTCTGTATCCAGGTAATTCAGTATTCTGTAAGTTTTAATTTGGATCCCCCCTCATCCTTCTAATCTCGATCGAGAGTTCTCCAACGTTCCTCATGTGTTAAGTTTTTCTTTTCTGGTGAACCTTCTCTTGACACACACCAAGGCTAATCCATCCTTCCTGAGGTATGAAGCACAAAATACTGGAAATGTGGTCTGACCAGAGCCTTAGAAAGCCTCCGAATCCCCACCATTATATCCTACTCCTCTCGAGATGAATGACAACATTGTATCTGTCTTCTTAACTACTGACTGAACCTGCAAGTGTATCTAAGGCGAATCCTGCGCTTGGAATCCCAAGTCACTTTGTTCCTCAGATTTCTGATTTTTATCCCTTTTAGTAAATAGTCCATGCCTGTATTCTTCATACCAAAGTGAAAGACCTCACACTGCCTCACATTGTATTCCATCTGCTACTCCTTTTCCCATTCTCTTAAACTGTTGAATTCTTTCTGCAGGCTCCCTGCCTCCTCAATACTATATGCCCGTCCACCTATCTTTGCATCATCTGCAAACGCAGTCAGAATGCCTTCTGTCCCACCACTCAGATCATTAACCGAAAAGGTGAAATGTTGTGGTCCCAACACTGACTCTTGTGGAACACTGGTAGTCACCGGCTGCTATCCTGACAGGGACAATTTTATCCTCACTATGCCTCCTGCCAGAGAGCTAACCTTTTATCCATGCTAGTACCTGGCCTCTGACACCATGGGTCCTTATCTTACTCTGCAGCTTCCTGTGCGGTACCATATCAGAGGCCTTCTGGAAGTTCAGATATGTAACTTTCTCTGGTTCAACACGTCGTTACCTCCTCAAATAATTCTCATTATCCTGGCAGAAATGTAGGTTATTGAAATGGGGAGCAATCAAAAGAAAATAGTCATTCCTACAGACAAAGTGGAGTTGTTCCTCAAAGCAGTTTCTGTTTGGCTCACTAATGTAAAGGAGACTGCACTGTGAGTAGCAATGGCAGGAGACTGGATTGAAAGAGTACAACTGAAATGCTAATTCACCTTAAAGGTGTGTTTAGGGTCTTGGATAGTGAGGAGGGAAGAGGTGAATGGGCAAATGTTGCAGCTTCTGCATTTACATGGGAATGTGCCATGGGGTTGTGAGGAAATGTTCGGGGTGATGGAGCGTGCCACAGAAGGAATTATCTCTGTGAAATACTGAAAGTGGATGGGAGTGGAAAGTATGTTTGATAGTGCTGTCCTGCTGGAGGTGGTGGAAGTGGCGGAGGATGATTCTGTGAATGCAGCTTCTAGTGCAGTAGGAAGTGAGGGCAAGGGGAGATCTATCATTGTTCTGGGAAGGAGGGGATGGAGTGAGGGCAGAAGTGAGGGAGACGGGACAGTCACAGCTGAAGGCTCAGTCCATCAGAGTGAGGGCATTTCTAGTTTGAGAGTAAAGGATGTCATGTAGGAAGCTTCCCACTGGAATGTGATATCATTTAACAGAAATCACAGAGCCAGAAAAACTGACAGAATGGAGTCACTCTCCATGTGTTCAGCTACATACGTAGGTTCCCCCTGAATGACTGATAAGAGCCAGGCATTTCAAATGCAGATTTAAGTAATATATCTGGTCAAATCCGGACTGTGAAAATAGACACAGGTGAAGGTCAGCAGATGTGTGGGGGTTGGGGGAACATTTAAGCAGATACTGCTTATTAACGCTCAGCTATTATTGACTGTGATCAAAAAGAAGATATGAAGATGTGAAGACGAACCACCCATGATACACAAAGGCTGTGAAGGATACTAATCAATCACAAATGAATGCATTCAAATTGGTGAGCTCTAGCATCGGCCACATTTGGGAAGTTTACTTTTGGAACCAGAAGCAGATTGTACAAAACAAAATACAAAGAAATATATTCCAAAACTGGTAAGAAATATGAAAAAAAAAACTAACCACAAGAGTTTTCCCATATCGAATAAAAAAAGTTCATGATGTGCGTGTGACCCTGAGAAGAAAGGCAGTAAAAAATATGTGGGACTCCTGGAGGATGTGACTGGGGGACTGGTTTCAGGGAACAGGCAGAGAATTTAAAACAGTATTTTACATCGTACCTCACGGGGAAGGCACAAAGTGTTTCAATATTATAAACAAAATTGTAGTCAGATGAAAGTTTTGCATTGTCTCTAACAAAACGAAGAAGGCTTTTCTCAAACAGAAAAGACCAAGGGTAAACACCTCATCAGTAATTCATAGCTTGCTTTTATCGAAGTGGTTACAGAGTGACTGGTAGCATTGTGTGAAATATTCCATAACTCTCGGGATTACAGGAGTGTTGCAGTGAAACTGGCGAAACCCCAAAGTGGCGCCTGTCTTCAAGAAGAGAGTGAGTCTTCAAGTGTTTCGGTGCTCCCTTTGCCTGAATAGTGGAGCATATTTGAGAGGCTTAATGGCCTCATGATGCACTTTCATCCTGAGTGATTTTAAAAAAAATTAAAACTCTGCTCCTTCCTCTGATGCGTTACATACTGGGGGATGAATATTTTTCTCAAGTTGAATTATTTTTAAAATTATCTGGAACATTGTACAAACGATATCATCCAGAGAATTCTAGAAACTGTACTCATAACAACATTTTATAACCATGTGGGGGTATTGCGTAGGTGAGAGAGAGAGAGAGAGAGAAGGTGCTGTATTGCGGTGGTGAGAGTCATGGAGCCTTAGTCTGGGGAAGGCTCTAACAGATAGACAGTGAGTGTGAAAGAGTAGAGAGAATACGGTGACCCTTATCCTGACAGAGCGGGGAAGGTGCTTTTCCGGTGTTGCTGGACTTTTCTTCGGACCGTAGATACTGCACTGAGCTGAGTGGTGCGCTCAGACCATGCTCCGTGAGTCTGGTGGTGTGGCTCCCTCTGGGAAGAGAATTGACCCCCTCTGTACTAGACCATTCACCAGGACTTCTGTGACCCTGTCGACAAGCTGTGGTGTAAATTCCCTAATCTTCCATGCTCGGGGTAAACTGTGCAGGGCAGCTCCAAACTGAGAAAGCTCAACCGTGTGCCCCTTGGCCTTTTAATGATGGCAGCAGTACCAGGGATCACTGCGTATCCAGGGGCATCCGAGAGATGATGTGTACCTCCATCCATGATGTGTGGGAGAATCGGGCTGGCATTGAATGAGAGGGACACCATGGAGTGAGGTGGATAGTTAATGAGGTGAGTTCGATAAGATAACACCAGGAAACTAGCTCTGCCTCGTGCAGACATTCCTTCTGTCACACTCAATGAAAATGGCACTAAGACAAATTATTGTCAGATTCTGCCCAATGAGTCGAAGACTCTTCTGACCCTACTCCCAATTACAAAGCCTCAGGACAAATGCTTATCCAAAACACTTCATCATCTTAACTTACACCAATATCCTGCTCACCCACCATTCCTGTAAACAGTGGCCTATATTACAAGCTGCTATCGAAATGTTTTCCTTTCACAATTTTTAAACCTACCATCAGATCCTTCTCTGAAATTCTCACTCAATCTCCCCCTGTCTTTTAACTAAGATCATCCCATTTGTTGGTATTTAAACTGATTCCCCCGCCATCTCTCTCTGGCAGTGAGTTTTACACCCACAGCACTCCCGTGTCATGCCACAATGGAGATATGGAGCTGGAAATGGAGGGAGCTGCACATCCTGTCACTTCCAGCATGAGCTGCACGTTTCCCCTCGCTGGGCAGTGATCTAACACAGTGTTACTCAGCAAAGGTGTGATTGGTGTACACTGCTGTGTATGCTGGGAAGGTAACTGCTCCAGATTAATAGATAAATTCACTGCTATTCACTGCACAGCTCCCCATACTGCACAGATATCCAGTCCGTGTGTATAGAACAATGCCTTTGTATGTTCTGCACAGCACCCTGTGCTGAACAGATCATCTAGTACAAGTTTATAGATAAGTCGTGAACTGGTGAGCTCTAAATAATGTTCGATCCTCGACGGATTGCTAAGTAGTACACTAGCCTGGTCTACGCAATGCTTCATGCTGAGCAGGTATCTCATCTGGGCTTATACATGTCCGGGCTGGATCTGAGAGATGGATTAAGTATCTGATATAATTCCTGACATGATTATCACTCCTCCAGTTCGGCCCATTCCCCTGGTATATATGAGGTGCTGTGTTTGAGATAGAATTTACATGATCAAAATATTCGTCATTAAGCAAAACACAATTTAATCGAAAACTGTTGATAAAAGACAACAACAAAAGGAAGAGGAACTTGCAATAACATAATTCTGTTGGAAGACTTAGCAGAATAATAGTTTATTTAACTACTATACAGTAACTGCTCCAATATGGCATCATCCAATAGCACACAAATGTCAAAAAACATATGCAGGAAACTGGCATGCAGTTCACCAATCCAGGAGGAAAGAACATTAAAAGACAGTTCCAAGAGAAATCACAGAGTCAATGTGTAGCACCCGGGAGGGATTTCCTGCCTTCCAACCCTGCTGAGACCCCAACAATAACTGGCAAAAAGGTAAAACTAAGAATCCTGGTTCTGTGAGAATTTGACTATCACTGCGCAGGACCAGGCCGCGGCTGCAAGAACACAAGGAATGGACTGTATCTACATCGTCTATGGCTCTGTAGGTGTCTCTCAAAAATGCTTAAACCCACCTGAGCCGTTAAATGCTGGACAGCCAAAAGTCAAAGTTAAATATAAATAAATAAAATGAAAAGATGCAGCAGGCCTGGTGATCAGACACAGACGGCCTCGGGAGCCCAGCAATTCCTACACTACCAAAACACAGCAGAACCATCGAGCTTGTGATGGGATAGAATCATCTCGCTCCCTCACCTCTAAGTTTACAACTGGAGATATGCCATGAGACCAATAATCAGTGATATCAAAATCCCACCCACACCAAGTATTATTTTGATATATCAGAGTTGCCGTGAAATGGATTAACTGGAGCTGTTTGTTCAGTGACTGTGATTAATATCAGTCTTTCTGGACCTAACTGGGTCACTGGAGGATTTCCCTCGTTCCATAATGAGGGACTTACTACACCGTGTTATGACATATTATTCGGGGTAGATTCAACCTCAACAAGATTGGGATCAGCAGCTACAGAGAAAGAGAGAGAGAGATCAGAATCTGAGAACATTAGAATGTTCCAACAATGGATCAAAATCTGAGAACATTAGGCTGGAATGTTCCAACAATGAACAGGAGTTTATCCTGGGGTCTTTACTATCTTTCTCGGGATCGGCCGAACTTACATTTGTGGATACGATCCGTACTGTACGTTATTCAAGCTGGGTACTATCCCATCCTCGCTCTTATTGGTGTTCCTGGTAAGACTATCTCTGTCAATTCTATAAATGATGCTGAGTGTTATTGCTATTCTGGTTGATTATATTTAACAAATACATAAACTTTCCGTCACAAACGCCACTTCCTTCTCATGCATTTCCAAACTACTTACACATAAACATCTGAGAAGGAATTAGACTGTTCGGAACCTTGACTCTCCTTTTTACCGTGAACTGTTTTATGTCTCCATATTCTCTCTGTCATCAAACCTGCTGACACTCCCTTCATAATATCCCCAATCTCCAACTCTGCCTGAGTTCTGTTGCTGACTTCGCCATCACCTACCCCTTCGTTAACAGCAGAGTTTATGGCTCCAGTTCTCTTCTGACCTCTCTTCCAGTTCCAAATAGTTTGACCACAAACATGTTCTTGTCTCTACAGTTACTTCACAACAGGGACTCTTAAATAGAGTAATAATGTCACTGACGGTGTAATTCAGTGACACAGGAGCATTGCCTGAAATCCTACCACAGTCGATGACTAAATTTAAATTCCAATGGCAAAAATTGGACTGAAACCTAATTTCACACATGGTAACCATAAAACATCAGGATTTCTTTTCTTATTTTATTGATAACCTTTGGTAAAGAAACCTAACATGTTTGCCCTGTCTGAACTTAGTGTCACCTCAGACCCACAACAATATGGTTGCCTCCATATTGCCTTGACAAATGGCCGCGTGGTCAAGGGCAGTTGTGATGAACAACAAATGATGCCCTTAACAGTGATGCTGGCATTCCGCGAAACAACAACATTAAAGGTGAAATAACCAAGGAAATGTGGATGCTGGCGATCTGAAATAAAATTCTCCACCGTCTGAAAGAATGTTGGAGAATCTCAGCAGTTATGGCAGTCTGTCGGAAGAAACACAAATACCGTTTCGAGTTGAGTAAACCTATCAAAACTGAATGCAACTGAGAAATAATATTATGATATCAGGGATGGTTGGAAGGGTGAGCGGGAGGTTTGTGTTGAGTGGATGATGTCCAGCAAGAGAGAGAGAAAGAGAGAGAGAAAGAGTGCGTGTGTGTGTGTGTGTGTGTGAGAGAGAGAGAGAAAGGTAAAGCAAACAAAAGGATTGCTGACGATGGACTAGAAAGAAAACACAACGGGAAGTTATTCTAATATTTCCCCTTTTCACATATTCCTGAATATCGCATTTATTATGGGATGTCCCTGCTTACCGTGAGTTATGTTCCCTCTATCTCTCATCTCTGAGTGTGGTGATCAACTCTATCAGCAATACTTGTAGTTGCTGAGATATAGAGAAACATAATGTTACATTGTCAACTGCTTCTTTGGAGAGAGGAACTGTTCCTGTGCGACTGTGTGGAGATGTAAGAGCTTTCTCAGCCAGGAAGCGAAACTGAGGAGCCCGAGGCATTTTCAACACTGAGTGAATGCACTGTGGGTGTGGGGAATTGACTTGCTGCTGTCATCTAGAAAGTCAGTGGAGGTTCTGTGGATGGTGTTCTCAGGATTGTGATGTCAGCTACTGGGTTCATTCAGGGAGCCCCGAGGGTCTGTGGACCCCACTCTGAATACTGCATTTGCAGTGTGTCTGGGTCCATTGTAAACAAATGGAGCTACGACTACAAAGAAGGGAAGCTGTGTAAACAGGGCACTGTACTATACTCTCTGGGATTTCCAGGAACATTTGTCTAAGCTGCACCCATTCAGGTGTAAAGTGTAATACCAGCTTGTCTCAAAATTGAGGTGGTCACTGAGCTGTATGCCCTCCTTCATTATAACCTGTATTCTCATACCAGGGACAGGACTGTGCTGGCACTCACGATGAATTAAACTGGATTGATACTGGAACATTGCAGGCAGCAGTGGGTAATATCTCCACCATCTCTGAAGTGCAGTCCTCCAATATATTCACGAGCTGACTGCAGCCATCTACCTGCAGAGAGGAATGCATTGTTTCCATTTCCACAGAGGAAGGTACAGAAACTAATTTCCAGAAATATTGGGGAAAAGAGTGACTGGTAAAAAAGGGAAACTGCAGGAAATCAGAATTAATGAAGAGTATGTTATTGAAAATCGAATTGAATTGAAGTTTCATAAGTTGCTGCATCTGATGAGCTCCATCCCAGAGTGATTGAGATCAGAACAGAGCGAGTGAAAGAATTACTGATTATTCTTCAAAGCTAGTTAGATTCTGGAAAGGATCCTGCAGACTGGAAAACAACTATTGTAAACTTCATTGTTTAAAACAGGATGGAGAGGGAAGACAGAAAACTAAATAGCTTGATGTCAGCTGAGGGAAAAAAATATTGAAACATTTTATAAGGAATGTGACAACTAGAAACTTGGAGAATAATTATATAATTTGCAACATTCGGCCTAGATTCAGGAAAGGGAAACGATCTTTGATAAACCTGTTGATGGAGATTGTCATTTGTGACATCGACAGTTGAGAACCAATGGGAGTGGAGTATTTGTATTTTTAGAAGACGTTTGACATGTTTGAATACAGGTGAGTGGGGAATGTTAGAGTCCATGGGTAGGTAGGGGTGGAATATATACCACATGGATTAAACATTGGGTAATGGAGAATAGAGAAGAATACTGTTTTTCTCTGGACTAAAGGATTGATGGGTGGCAGCAGGATCAGTGTTTGGGCAATAGCTGTTCACAAGGTATAAAAATGATTTAGGTGTGAACAACAAATATCATCATGTACATTTATATTTATTAAATGTTAGAGAGGTTGGCGAGTGCTTTTGTTGAAAAGGACCTGTATGTCCTTGGTCATAAGTCACTGACAGAATTCATACAGGGGCAGGAAGTAAATGATATGTGGCTCTTCATGCAAAATGATTGAAGTATAAAAGTTAGAATATCTTTTCCACTGATTGTGTTTTGTTGAGAGAGTATTTGGTGCATTGTGTAAAGGTTTGGTCTGCTTTATAAACAATGATCCCTTTGTCACTGAGAGAGTGTACTGGTGTTTTACCAGACGAAACACTGGCATGATGTTACCATGAGGAGAGAGCGCAGTAACTATGTGTTTAATCTTTAGCGCTGTGAGAGAATAAGAATTGAAGCTTGATGGGTATGGACAGAAACTCATTATGTCCCAAATAGCTGAATGGGGTGACAATGTCATACTTTTCATTGGATGTTTGATTCACGACAGTTTATGTGCATCTGTCGATTGACAGAGAGGTGCAGGCTCTGAATGAACTCTGAACACTTTAATGCACAGTTACTGTGTGACACTGCATTGAATGTCACTTTGGACACAATCCTTTCAGCAGCCAAAATACCTTCATTCTGAAACAGTTAGTTATTCCCCACCGGTTTCTCACCTCCACGGAGACCATGGGTCTGCCTTCTTGGAGATGGAAGAAAACTTGGAGAATGGCTAAAAAATGTTGGCTTCATTCCGACTGCCAGAAACCCATGTTAAAGTAATACATATGTATCATGAGTAATTAAGCCATGTCGATCAATTTGGAGCAGTCTGTCTGTGCAGACCCCGCTCCATTTGTTTGTGATGTTGGAGCATCTCTGACACTTTCCTGTTCCTGTGTTAGTGGTTTGACAAGCTGAATAACCTCTTCCTGTTTCTTTGTAAGTGACTCCGGGTATGAAATGGCTCTTTCTGATCCCAGGTACGTCACATGTGGGAGAGAACAGACTCCCTGTCTTCCTGTGCAACAGGCAGGAGGGACTGAATGGTCCATCCTTCTTCTTGCGCAGTAGTTTTGATGGGATGAATGGCTTCCCATATTCTTCTGAAACCAGATTGAGGTGCTGAATAAACTCCTCGTTTTACTGTGGAAATGTACAGTGCTGTTACATAAATGTTACCCAGACTTTAACAGTACCATCTTGAATGTTGTCCAGGTCTTGCAGCACATGGTCACAGACTGTTTCAAGAGTTGAAGAGGGACAACTTGTCCTGGAAAGTTTGTAAATTTCAGTGAATGCCCCCTTTTCTGCTGGCACGGTGGCTCAGTAGCTTACACTGCTGATTCACAGCGCCAGGATCCCAAGTTCGATTCCGGCCGTGGGCAACTGTCTGTGTGGAGTTTCCGCGTTCCCCACTTGTCTGCATTAGTCTCCTCCGGGTGCTCCGGTTTCCTCCCATAGTCAGAAGATGTTCAGGCCAGGTGAATTGGCCATACTAAATTGTCCATTATGTTAGGTGCATTAGTCAGACGGAAATGTGTCTGGGTGGGTTACTCTTCAGAGGGTCGTTGTGGACTGGTTGGGCCGCAGTGCCTGTATCCACACTGTAGGGAATCCAATCTGCTCAGTTTGGACTCAGTGGGCTGAATAGCCTCCTTCCACACTGTAGGGAATATGTGATGACAAACTGGAGATGCCTGGGCTGAGGAAGCCACGCTGAGGATCCACTGCAGATGTATCCCACGGCTGAGATGATTGATGCCCACCAATGATAATCATCTTCCCTTGTGCCTTCAATGACTCTAAAAAGTGGAGAGGTCATAAAAATTCTAATTAAGTGCGACTTACCAGGAGGAGATTTACCAGGATGTTGCCTGAACTGGAGGGCAGGTCTTATGAGGAAACCATGAGGAGCGAGGGCTTTTCTCACTGGAGGTGTACAAGATGATGAGAGTCATAGAGAGAGTGAATAGCCAGAAGCATTTTCCCAGGGCAGAAATATCTATGACTAGGTGGCATAATTTTAAGACAATTGGAGGAAGGTTTAGGGGAGATATCAGCGGTAGATTCTTTACACAGAGAGTGGTGGGTGAGTCAAATGCACTGCCAGCAGTGATAGTAGAGTCAAATACGTGAGGGAAACTTAAGAAACTCTTGGATAGGCACATGGAACAAAGTGAACGGAAGCATGTAGATTAGTCTGATCTTAGAGTATGATAAATGGCACAACGTCGAGTGATGAAGGTCCGAACTGTATGCATTCATGTAGAACTCTGAGCTCAAAAACTGCATGAATTCATGTAAAACACCGTTATCTCACTTTTTAGATTAGAATCAATTTAAACATCATGGCATAGAGAGAGAACACAGGGAGGCAACACTTTCACCATATTGTCTAGGCATCACCATTGTTAACAGTTAACCTGAGAATGTAACTTTTAAAAAAAGGTTTTGTGATTACATATGAAAGAAGAGACACTATCATGCTATTCTAACAGATGAAAGGCTTAACAATCAAATTTTCAATGCATAATTTCAGTTCCATCACACTGCAAATTTGGGCTATAAATTCTGTGTTAGGATTGAGCCCTCCACTATCACCTGATGAAGGGGCGACGCTGAGGAAGCTAGTGTGCTTCCAAAGAAATCTGTTGGACTATTACCTGGTGTTGTGTGTTTTTTAACTGTGTACACTCCATTCCAACACCGGCATCTTCAAATCAGTACTGTTCTTTGTTCTGTGTTCTATGGAAGTGCTCAAGAAGACTTAGACATTGAGCAAGATTTGAGACTTGGAGCAGGTCAGATTGATCTTAGTGAAGGGCAAGACAGGCTTAGGATGTGAATGACCTGCCTCTGTCTCTGATGTTCTCCCATACTGTTATTGGAAATTTAGTTGGTGTTATTTTCATGGAAGGTCTTTTATGGAATGTTGCAATCAGTGAGACCAGCGGATTTTGTGAGCCATCGCTGGGTGAGATTTGGGGGCTGTACTCACAGTGAATCTGGGTCTACAACATGATCAACAAATGAAGCACAAGTTACAGAGAGTGGAAGCCATTGCTAGCAGGTTTGAGGGGTTGAATGGAATGCAGAAACATGGGACTCAGGAGCAGAAGTGGGTCATTAGAGAATTTGAGCCTTCTCCACCAGGCATTAAGATTGTGGCTGATCAGATTGTGGTCTCAGCCTCATTTTCCTGCCTGTGTCCCATTATCCACGAAACACTTCTCTGTCAAAACTTTAGCTAACTCAGCTGTGAATACTTGTAATCAGAGAGACACCAGAAACTTCTGGGGAAGAGAATTACCATTCGAATGGCCCTTTATGAATTTTCCCTCATCCTGTTGTGAGAATAAGAGAGTCATACTGGGTAGAAACAGATCCTTTTGTCCATATTGTCCAAGCCAATCAGGCATCTTAATCAGATCTCGTCCAACTTGTCAGCATTTGACCCACATCCCTCTTAACCATTTCTATTTATGTACCTATCCAGATACATTTTAAACGTGTAATTGTACCCACTTTCACCACTTCCTCTGACAGTACACCCACCAGCCTCTTTATGAAAATGTTTCCCCTCAGGTCCCTTCTAAGTCTTTGCCCTGTCACCTTCACACTATGCCGTCTAGTTCTGGATGCACCTACACTGGGAAAAAGATCTTGCCCATTCAGACCATCTTTACCCCTCAGGACTTGTTAAACCTCTGTCATGTCACCATTCAGTCTCTGATAGACCCGGGGGAAAAGCCGCAACCTGTTCATCATCTCCCTGTAGCTCAAACCCTCAGGTTCCAGAAAATCCTTGTAAATCTTTTCTTCACCCTTTCAAGCTTAACAAAATCCATCCTTTAAAAGACTCAACTGACAGGTACGCAGTATTCTTAAAGTGGCCTCACCTACGTCCTGTACAAGCGCAACACCCTACCCCTACTCCTATACTCAATGCTCTGACCGATTAAGGCAAGCATGCCAACTACGTTCTTCACCACTCTACCGACCTAAACTCTACTTACAGGGAACTATGAATCTTCACCCGTAGTTCTATTTGTTCAGCAACATTCCCCAGGGCACTACCCTGCTTTAACTTACCAAAATGCAAAACCTCACAAATATCTAAATAAAACTCCATCTGCCAGTTCATGGCTCATTGATGGTCAAGGATCCCGTTATATTCTGAGATCATCTTCTTTACTGTCCACTGCACCACTTTGGTGATGTTATCTGTAAACTTGCTGACCATGCCTCCGATAATCACTTCAAAGTTGTTTATATCCGTGATGAAAAGCAGTGAGCTCAGCACTGATTCTTTCAGCACGCCGCTGGCCACAGGTCTTCAGTCTGGAAAACAATCCATTACCTTAAATCCAATTTTGTATCCAATTGATAAGTTTTTCCTAGATTATATATAACCTAATTTTAGTAATCTGTCTACGATGGGGAACCTTATTTAATGCCTTGCTGAAGTCTGTGTAAACAATTTATACCACAGTGTCTTCTTCAATCTTCTTTGTCACCTCTTCATAATACTCAATCACATTAATTAGACATGATTTCCATCACACAAATCCATATTGACTATCCCTAATCAGTCCTTGTCTTTCTAAATAGATGTAAATCCTATCCCTCAGACTCTCCTCCAACGAACTCCTCGACACTAACGTTGGTTGATACTGATATAAAAAATAAATATTACTATGTTGGTGATATGGGCAATGATATAGTTCTCAGAGTGTTTCAGGGTCAGTGCTAGGAACAAATCAGGCAGATTTCTTTAATCTGCTAAAACAACACGTTTATGACCAAAACAAAGTTGCTCAAACTATGATGGAAAGAGGAATGACGAGAGGATATTGCAAATATGTACATTGATATTTTTCTTTGAAAAATACTGAGAAATACATGCAGACACACACTCACACACACACACACACACACACACACACACACACACAGATGCACACGCACGGATACACACACGTATTGTTGATAACAAACTGAAAAGCAAAATATCTGCAAAGTTGACTTGAAAGAACATTGTCCAAATATGATTCAAACTCATGATCAAAGGAAAAATGACAGTTTGACTCAAATGCTGTTCTATTTGCAGAGTCATCAAGTCCTACAGCAGGGAGAGAGGCAGAGAGGCCCTTTGGCCCAAACTTGTCCATGCTGACCCAAATATCCAACCACACTAACCTCATTTCCCAGCACTTGGCCGATAGCATTCTCGTCCTTTCCTGTCCATGTACTTGCCCAAATGCCGTTTAAATATCATTAATATAAATGCTTCAACCACTTCCGTTGGCAGCTCATTCCCTTTGTGTACCACTCTCTGTGTAAAACAGTTTCCATCAGTTTCCCTTATATTCATTCCCCTCTCACCTTAAACTGATGCCGTCTCCTCCTCAATTCCCCAACTCTAGGAAAAAAAGGCTGGATCCATTCACCCTAACTGCGTAAACTTCTATAAGGTCTCTCTCAGTCTCCTATTCTCGAAAGAAAAAAGTCCTCACTTGTCCAACCTCTCCCTATAATTCATACTGTTGAGTCCTGGCAACATTTTTATAAATTCCGTCTGCACACATTCCAAATTAAAAACATCCTTCCGATCGCAATGTGACTAAAACTGAACACAACACTACAAGTGCAGCCTCACCAACATCCTGTATAACTGCAACATAACTTCCAAACTGCTCACCTCCATGTCCTGTCCGATGGTTGCTCGTGTGGCAAAAGACTTCTTCATTGCCATGTCTAACTATGACCCCACTTTCAGAGAACGGTGGACATAAACTCCATGGTCCCTCTGCTCAACTACACTCCTTAAGGTCCTACCAATCACCATGAAACTCCTACCTTGATCTTGCATTGCCAAAATATTCCTCGGCCCACTTCTCCAGTTTGAACAAGGTCCTGGTGCAATTTCTGATATACGTCCTCACTGTCCACGACACCACCTATTTTAGTGTCATCTTCAAGTTTCCTAATCATGCCTTGTACATTCGCAAGAATATCATTGATACAGACAACAAACAGCAATGGGCCCAGCAGCGACCCCTGAGGCACTTCATGTGTCACAGGCCTCCAGTCCGAGAGCACCCTTCCACTATTACCCTCTGCTTACTACCATGAAGCCAATTGTGTGTCCAATTCGCCAGCTCCCTCTGGATTCCATGCGATTCTAACCTTCCAGACCATCCTATCAATGGTAACCTGGTCAAAGGCCTCCGTGAAAACCATACAGACTATGTCGACTGCCCTGCCCTTATCAACATTCCTGTTTACTTCATCAATGAACTCAAACAAATTTGAGCGGCATGATCTCCCACTCACAAAGCCATGCAATATTTCCAGTCTAAAAACATCTATTAATAATAATTATTAATAATAACAAACTAAATAATAAATAATAATAAGATGACATTTTCAGTGGAAAATAAATTATCCATGGTATGTGATATTGGAACGTGCATCATTGGTGAAGGGCAGAATAAATTTTGTCCCTGTGCCATTGAACTGTGTTGAAAAAAGCAAGGGTGGCATGGTGGTTCAGGGGCTAGTCCTGCTGCCTCATAGTGCCATGGATCCGGGATTGGTTCCAGCTTCGGGTGACTATCTGTATGGAGTTTGCACATTCTCACTGTGTTTGTGCCGGTTTCCTCTACGTGCTCCACTTTCCTTCTACAATCCAAAGATATATAGGTCAGGTGAATTTGCCATGCCAAGTTACCCATAGTGTTATGTGCATTCGTCAGGGGTAAATATAGAGTAGGAGAATGGGACTGGGTGGGTTAGTTTGGAGGATCGGTGTGGTCTTGTCTGGCCAAATGGCCTGTTTCCAAACTGTAGGGAATCTGTCAAAAAGACTATTTCTAATCAACCCTTATTTTTCCAAATGCATGTATATCTCATCCATCAGAGACTTCTCAAGTAACCTACGTACCACAGATTTAGACTTCCTGGTCTATTGATCCCAGATTTTTCTTTGCTTCCTTTCTTGAATAATGGCACCACATTTGCTACTCTCCAATATTCTGGAACCTAAACTGTAGCTAACGCTGATGCAAAAATATCAACCAGGGTCCCCGTAGTTTCCTCTGTAGCCTCTTGCAGTATTCTTGGTGCATCTGTTTAGGACCAGGAGATTGATCCACCTTCATACATTCTAATGTATCCAACACGTCTTCTCCTGTGATATTGACTCACCCCAAGATAATCTTACGACCTTTGTTAACCTCCCAAGTCTTCATGTATTTCTCCACGGTAAAGGCAGAGGAGAAATATCCATTGAGAATCTCGCAAATCTCCTACGGTAGTAGACATGCATGTCCACTTTGGATCTTGAGGGGTCATATTCTCATTTAGTTATTCCTTTTACTTTAATATACTTAATGAACCTCTTTGCATTCACCCTAAACTTCTCAGCCAAAGCTACCTTGTGCCCCCTTTTCGCCCACCTGATTTCCTTCTTCAGTAAACTACTGTATCCCGTGTACACCTCCAGGTATTCCCTCGATCCCAGCTGATCGGACCTGAGCCACGCCTCTTTTTTGGTCGTCAAAGCCTCATTATCTCCTGACATCCGAGGTTCCCTCTTCCTACCAACCTTGCCTGTTACCCTCACAGGAACATATATACCTTGAATTGTAGACATTTTACTTTTAAAGGCCTCCCACTTGCAGGAGGTCCCTTCGCCTGCAAACAAACTCCTCCAACCAACCCCTACAAGCTCCTGTCTAATTCCATCAAAATTCGCCTTGCCCCAAGTTGGAACTTGAACATGTGGAGCAGTTTTGTCATTCACTGTAACTATTTAAAAATTAATAGAAGTATCGTCACGGGTCCCAGAGTGCTCCCCCACTCTCACCTCAGTCACCTGTCCTGCCCTAGATCTTAGAGTAGGTCATGTTTCGTCCCTTCCCGAGTTGCAACCTCTACTTACCCCATGAGGAATCTATTCTGAAGACACTTAATAAATTCACCCCATCTCAGTCCTTATTTCTCTGTCATTCCCAGTCTAAGTTAGGAAACTTAAAATCTCCTACTAATGCAATCCTATTGGCCCTGCAAGTCTCCCCAGTCTGTCTGCATATTTTTGTTCCCCTAATTCCTCGTTTACTATTTGGGGGCCTATAGTACAATCCAAACCCTATCACCATTCCCTTCTTATTTAATAGCTCCCCAGACAAATCCTCACAGGATGATCCATCAGTTGTTTTATCTCTGATTACTGCTGTGTTACTCACCTTAATCAAAAATGAAACTCCCCATCCCCTCTTTCCACCATCTCTGTCCCGTATAAAACACCTGTACCCTGGTACATTAAGCTGCCAGTGCTGTCCCTCCCTGAGCCATGTTTCAGTAATGGCTATAATATCCCAGTCCCATGCACCGATCCACGCCCTGAGTTCATCGGCCTTACCTGTCAGCTATCTTGCATTGAAACAGTTGCAATTTAATCCAACAGGCATTCCTTGCTCCTCGTCATTGTCGAGCCTGACCTGTCTCTTTATTTTACTGTTTCTGATTACTGTATATCCTTCCAGCCTCACACTTGCCTCCCTGCTGTTGAGGATCCCACCACTCCCCAACCCCAGCCAATCAAGTTGAAATCCTCCCTTGCAGCAGTTGCAAACCTGCCTGCTTGTATACTGGTCCCCTTCCAGTTCAGGTACAACCCGTCCTTCCTGGACACGTCACCTTGCCCCACAAAAGATCCCAGTAATCCAAAAATCTCTGCCCTCTGCACCAATTCTTTAACCACCCCTTTGTCTGCCATATCCTCCTGTTCCTACCCTCACGAGCACGGAGAACTGGAAGTAAAGTGGATATTCCCACTGTCTTTTCTCCTTTTCCATAGCTCTCTATAATTACTCTGCAGGATGTCATCACGATTTCTACCTGTGTCACTCTTCCCTTTGTACCAATGTGCACAATGACTTCTGGCTGCTTCCCCCCACCCCCACCCCCGGTGAGAACATTCTGCAGCAGCTCTGAGACATCCTGGACCCTGGCTTGTGGGACGCTATACTCTATTCTGGATTCCCATTTGCTGCCACAAAATCTCCTGTCTATTCCCCTCACTATCGAGTCGAATAATTACTTCTGTAGTTATTCTGCTTGCACAGCCTTCTGATAATGGGAATTCTTCATGAAACAGTTGAATTTGGCTGAATTGTTTTGCTTCAGGCAGTGGGGAGATTCCAATAAAACCTCATCAGGAATCCTCCATTAGTGGGAAAGACGACTGGGCTTTTTTTCACTCCCAAACATTGCTGTGATGAGCGATAGAGAAACAGAAAGGGAGCAATAGAATGTTTCTCCACAGATAGGCTACATTTTCCATCTGTAAGTTAAATCAATAACGTTATCAGTCCCACACTGAACTCCGTGAGCTCTTCTTGAACATTGTCCAAACTATATGACTCCATTACATTCTCGACTCCAGGTCAGTGCGTTATTGCAGAATCAATTCATTCACAATAAATGGTCATACTTGTTTTGAAGATGTATTAATATGTGCTTGTATAATGTAAAAATAAGCGTTTCATGTCTTCACAATATCTGTGTTAAAACGAATATTCTAAAACATATGCAGTAATTGCTGGAAAAGTTCAGCCTGTCTGTCAGCATGTAAGAAGAGAATTCAGAATTCAATTTTTCTGTCCAATGACTTTTCCTTTGGAACTGACTTATTCTTAAAGTATTTCCCCAGTTTTATTCTTCCACACAAGAAGAAATATCCATCCGGTATTCACCAACTACACTCTTCTCAAGATCTTATATGGTAAATAAAACATCTCTCATTCTCAGGCCGAACTTTAATTCTTCATAAGGTAATGCCTTCAGCCCAAGAATGCATAAAGAGAAACATCTTTCGAGAGCAATTTTGTTTTTTTTTCAGTTTAGGCAGTATAACTACACATAATACAACAGATGCAATCTCAGCAATGCCCTGTACTGATGCAGAAAACATCGCTAAGATCATACCTAACACCCCTTGCACGAAACAGGATCATGACATTTACCTTCCAAATCACTTGCTACATCTTCAGGTTAATTTGATGTGATTCATGTACTAAGACACACAAATCCCTCTGTACCATTGAGTTCTGCATTCTCCTTGCATTTAAATACATTTCTGCTGTTTCATCTTACCCAAAACAGAAAATTTCCATCACATATATATTGCACTGTTTCTTTTCTGCTGAAGCTTTGCTCACAGCCATCCTCTGTTTGTATGCCATTGCTTGTTGCTGTGCCCTCCCCAGTCTGTGTCCCATAACAGACGATCTACCCTTCCCTGTCTGTATCCCATTCCAGACGTACTGCCTTCAGCCGTCTGTATCGCATTGCAGAGGCTCTGCCCTTCCCTGTCTGTGTCCCATTATAGATGTACTGCCCTCGGTCTGCCATCCTCTGTCTGTATCCCATTGCAGACAGTCTTCCCTCCCCCGTCTGCATCCCATTGCAGATTCTCTGCCCTCCCCCTGTCTGTATCCCATTGCAGATGCTCTGCCGCCCCCAGTCTGCATCCCACTGCAGACGCTCTGCCCTTCCTTGTCTGTGTCCGCCTGCAGACGCGCAGCCCTCCCCTGTCTGTATCCCAATGCAGACGCTCCTCCGTCCCCTGTCTGCATCCCACTGCAGACGCTCTGCCCTTCCTCGTCTGTATCCCATTGCAGACGCTCTGCCCTCCTCCTGTCCGTATCCCATTGCAGACGCTCTGCCTTCCCCTGTCTGTATCCCATTGCAGACGCTCTGCCATCCTCCATCTGTATCTCACTGCAGACAGTCTTCCGTCCACTGTCTGTATCCCATTGCAGATGCTCTGCCGTCCCCTGTCTGTATCCCATTGCAGACGCTCTGCCGTCCCCTGTCTGTATCCCATTGCAGACGCTCTGCCCTCCTCCTGTCTGTATCCCATTGCAGACGCTCTGCCCACCTCCTGTCTGTATCCCATTGCAGACACTCTGTCTCCATTTGACATCTTATTGAATGATTATCCTGGTGCATGAGCAAACTGAGCTCCATCTCCTTCATCCGTTTCATTAAAATAGATTGTAATTTGTTGATGACCTCACACAGATCCCTGAAGAACTCCACTCGTTACAGCTTTCCAAACACAAAATGAGTAATGATCTCTACTCTGCATTTCCTGATAGCTACCCAGGGTGTCCCTGCTTCTGCATAACAGCCTGGGATGGTTATATGACGTCCCCCGTGCTGTATAATTTACTGAATACTTCATTCTGTTTGGTGCGGTCTGTTTGGTGCAGCCCATTTTGCCGCAGACCCATTTAGGCGCAGAACTATTTCAGCGCAGCTCATATTTATTCCTTTTCAGGCTTAGATAAAAGCATTAATCAAAGCAATAAAACTAAAAATAATGTTTATTCCCTTCAGTAAAAATGTTAAAAAGACACCTTGAGTAAGTATAACAATGACTCAGAGTTTTCTTTCAGAACTAAAATGATCATTGGTCTTGCATTTATTCACATTGAAAACGTTCATGAAGCTATTGAACATTTGTCTGATGCGCTTCCAGATGAACTGCAACCGCTGCTGGACTGGTTCAAGGATAACTATGGAGGTAGAAGATTACGCAGAGGAAATGATTTCGCTTTTTCCAGTTGGAATGTGGAATTTATATGAAAGAACTTTAAACAATAAGGACAAAACAGACAATAATGCAAAAGCTGCCCACAGGAGATGACAATGCGAACTTGATGTGGAACAGCTAGTTATTTGAAAATATATTGAGAGTTTACGAAAAGTTCAGCGAGGAAGGGACATTTACGATGAGCATCTGATAGCAGGGCACGATATTCCTTTGAAATTAAAGAAGCAGATGCGAGAATACAAACACTGGTAAGAAGATTTATTGAGAGAAATGATGTCGAGTATTTACGAGGATTGTCCATAATTTTGAATGAACGTCATGTTTTAAATTTTTTGTAATGAACTTATATCATTTATTTTTTTCTTTTTAACATTTTTACTGAAGAGAATAAACATTATTTTTACTTTTAGTCTTTCATTAATGATTTTAACTAAGCCTGAAAAGTGAGAGAGATGAGATTGGAAATGACAGCAAGTTTAAATTGAGAATTGCTCTTTCCTGAACATTGCTGCTAACTTGGTTAGTGGGACGTCGATGTTTCAGAATCTCCACACAAGGTGTCCTGGTCCTCTCTGGCTCTTTCCAGGATCCTCCCCACATGTCGAGGTAGAGGGTGAGGGAACGAATATCGGTCACTCTCACACCCGGCTTGGCCTTTTATGTCCTATTCCAGGATGTTTCTCCTGGAATGGGAGAAGAGGAAGGACGGAGTGAGGGTGGGAGTTGGTGTCCCTGCTGTTAATGCTGGTATAGGGGAAGGGGGAAGGGTGAGATGTCCGGAGGGAGTCTGACCACAGTGTTGTATCCATGCAGTGGTATTAGTGTGCGGGGCTATTGCGTCAGTGACAGAAAAAAGTGGGGGATGGAAGGTGCTGAATTCAACAGTGAGTGTGGTCGTGCTTGAGCTTTATTTGGAGACAGAGTGTGAGCCTTGTTCGGGAGTAGGTGTTATAACAGATATACAGTGAGTGCGAGGGAACAGAAGAATATGGTGACACTTATCCTGGTAAAGTGGGGGAAAGAATATTGATGCTTGTCCTGTATTGCTGACCAATTCTTCAGATCATCTCAGCGTTGAGGTGAGTCTCCCTGACCATCTTGTCCAAGTCTATCGGTAATAACGCCACAGACCCTTTCCATCACGTCCCACAGAATCAGTTTGGGTGGATCTTACAAATAGCAAGGTGAAGCAAACATTAGTGTGTAATATATCAAAACCAAATCTGTCACGTAAATACTTTACAACATATGCTCTGGAAATTAGGGATGCAAGTATATGCAAGGGGGAGCAATGACACAATGATATTATTGCTGGGGTCTGAACCGAAAGAACCAGGTAATATTCTGGGGACATGAATTCAAATCCTGCCATGGTGGAATTTGAATTCAATATGTATCTGGAATCAAGGGTTTATGATGACCAGGAATCCATTGTCGATTGTTGGAAAAACTCATCTGGTTCACTGATATCCTTGAGGGAAGGATACTGATGTCATTACCTGGTGTGGCCTGCAAGTGACTCCAGACTCAAGACAACGCTGCTGACTCTTAACTGTCCTCTAGCATGGCCAATAAATGCTGGTTATCCAGGGACGCCCACCCCCTCATCCTGTGAATGAGTAACAAATAATCGTGTGTGCTGCAGTAATAATAGATGGTCTCAAATTGCACTGAAACTGTGAAGAATAACTTCCGTAAGTGTGTATCAGGTAGGTTGAACAGTATGTTGTGAACCAAATTAGAGAGCACATTAGTTCAGATTCGGTGTTGTGTTGTTAGGAGGACTAATTAATAACCTTGCTCTGAAGCAGCTTTGGAGGAATAGTGACATCAATATGTTGCATTTTTACACAGCGTCTGAATCCAATCTCGAATGTTCGAACCTTCTGGTCAAACATCATGGAAGCCCCGGAGGCTGGAGGGTCAAGTTCACTCCAGTGAATTGGGGAAGTATGATATAACATTCAATGGGAGAAGCAATGATTGTGAGAGTCATAGAGTCCGACAGCTCAGAGAAAGGCCTTTCAGCCCAAACTGGTCCATTTCGAACAAAATGTTCCTTCACATTAACCCCATTTCCCTGCCCTTGCCCCATATCCATCTTATTCTTTCCTATCCGTGTATTTGTCCAAATGCATTTTAAATTTTGTGAATGTACCTCCCTCAAACACTTCTGCTAGCAGCTCATTCCATATGTATACCATCCTGTGTGTAAAAGAAATTGCCCCTCAGCTTCCCTTTCACTGTTTCCCCTCGGATCTTAAATTTCGCCCACTAGTCCGTAGGTTGCTCAATCCTGTGGAAAAAAAGACTGAATGCATTCACTCTATCTATACTTCCCATGGTCCTATACACTTCTATCAGATACCCCTCAGTCTCATACACTCTAAAGTAAAATCTCCTAGCTTGCCGAACCTCTCACTATATCTCAGACCATTGAGTCGGGCAACATCCTTGTAAATTTCTTCTGCACTATTTCCAGTTTAATAACATTCTTCCTATAGCAAAGTGAACAACACTGAACATAACACTACCAGTATTGCCTCGCCAGCATCCTGTATAACTGCAACACAACTCCTTAATGTCGATACTCATTAATCTGACTGATGAAGGCCAGTGTGCCAAATGCTTTTTTCACTGCCCGATCTCCCTGTGACTCCACGTTCAGAAAACCTTCAACCTGAATCCAAAGGTCCCTTTGTCTCAATACACTCCTTAAGACCCTGCCATTCACCATGAAACTCCTACCTTGATTTGACTTTCTAAAATGCAAGAACTGACACTTATCTGTAAATATATATACAATACACATGCATGAAACAAACAGTAATAGTCCCAGAACTGACTCCTGAGACATTCCACTCGTCACAGGCCTTCAGTCCGATAAGCATGCTTCCACTATTACTTTATATTTCCTACCATTAAGCAAATTATGGATCTGATTTGCCAGCTCCCCCTCAATTCCATATGATCTAAACTTCCAGAGCAGCCTACCATGTGGAACCTTACTGAAGGCCTTACTGAAATCCATATACACTACGTATACCAACATACCCTTGTCAAAGTTACTGGTCATTTCACCAAAGCACTCTCACAAATTTTTAAGCCATGATCCCCTATGCACAAAGACGTGCTGACTGCTCATATTCACATCTTGCCTTTCCAAATGCATGTATATCGTCTCTCTCTCAGAATCTTCTCAAGAAACCTACCTACTAGAGATGTCAGCTTTACTGGTCTATAGGCCCCAGGTTTTTCTTTGTAGCTCTTCTTGAATAAAGGCACAGCATTCGCTACCCTCCACTCATCCAGGACCTCACCCGTTGGCTACCGATGATACAAAAGTACCAACCAGGGACCCCACTATTATTTCTCTGTCCTCGTGCAGTGCTCCTGAATATATCTGGTCAGGACCAGGAGATTTATAGAAATACTGCATAGTCTGAAAAATATGTCTACTTATTTCAGGTGAAAACACCAAAGAGTGAGTAAGTGACTTAATGATGACTAACATAACAAATTAAAGAATATATTAATCACAGGAAGTGACTTCAGAAGAATTCCAGACATTGTGGAATCCTAAGAATTCTCAGAAAATTTCAATCCAGAAAAGGAAGGCCATGAAACTGATGAGGAAATCAAAAGCGAACATGCATGCAAACAAACAGGAACACAAAAACTGCAAAAATCTATGATCTATATTTCAAAAGAAAAAAAAATTGTCAAATGTGGAAATTTGCAATCGGGAGAGATGAGTTTCTGGTGAATAACAGGGAAATGGCAAAGCAAATGCCCAGTTACTTTCCATCTGTCTTAATGGAGTAAGATCCAGAAAATCACCCAGAAATACGAAGTGATCGTATAGGACTTGTGGAAGTAAAGACATAAAGTCAATTCATATCAGTCACAAGGCAATATTGAACAAGCAGCCGGATTGAGCATTGCTAACCTTGACAAACCAGATGTACTTCATACCAAAATCTTCAGAAATAAATCACAAATAGAAGTATTGATTGCATTGTCGATGACTGCGTTCTATTTTACTGTACATTCTGCAGAGTCTGCAAGCTGGTGTATATAATTGTATATGAGTAAATGTGATTGAAGCACTATAGATGAATGGTCGGGATCCAAGCATCTATGATGGGAAGAAGAGATAGTGTGGAGAACTGCTGACAAATTAACTTGACATTTATCGGGAAACTGTTGGAATCTATTATATAGGATGTGATATTGGATACTTAGATATTAACAGCAACATTGGAGAGACGCAGTATGCATTTCTGAAAGGGAAATCATACTTTACAAACTTTGGAATTGTTTGAAGTTGATTCTTACAGCAGAGATAATGGGGATCCAGTCGAATTGGCATATTTTAGATTATCAGAAGGCTTTCTATAAGAACTCACACAATGAGTTCGAAAATGCAATGATATGAAGGGTATTTGGAGGAATTTATGTCTGTGTATACTTAAAGTTTTTTTTTGCCTTCCTTTAAGGGAATCAGAATATAGATGTAAAGACACGTTGAAGCAGTGTGTTGGTGTGATTCGTCCTGGAGTATTGTGCACAGTTTTGGTGACCGAATCTGAGAAAGAATATACTGACCACAGAGGAAGTGCAATGGACATTATCCAGACAAATCCCTCAGGTGGCAATCTAGCGTGATGAGGAAATTCGGCCTATGTTCTCTTGAGGTTCAAAGAACCAGCGGTGGGTCACTGTGAATTTTATAAAACTATCAAAACACACGACAAGTTGGAAATTAACAGGAAATTTATCAGGCTGTCTAATCCACATTCAAGGCAAATAATGGCAGGATAAGGGACAAACCATTTAAGATTTCAATAACGAGGAAATTCTGTGCGTGGAAGGGACTGACTAACACAGGGGCAAGGCAAGGCGAGATTACGGAAAATCTCCAGATAACCTACAAGTGTGTCAAGTGGAGCAGAATAACCAGTGAACACGTAGGACTCATTCGTGACTTGCCAAGTTGCATTTAAATCAACTTTAGTAGTAGGAGAAAGAGGGGAGTGGTAGAAGGCTGTTTGTGTGACTGGACGCTAGTGTCCAATGGTGTACCACGGGCATCAGTGCTGGGTCCCTTATTATTTGTGATTCGGAGGTGCGAGTCTTGGGCTGGTGTGGACAAATCTAAAAATAGTATAACACCAGACCATAGTCTAACAGGTTTATTCGACAGCACTAGCTTTCGAAACGTATCTTCTTCATCAACGTGCACAACCACGTGATGTAACTGATGTTGAGAGATTTTTAACGTTATTATTTGTGGTATTCATAAATGATGCAGCTTTGAATATGGACGAGGGGTGGGGTGTGTAATAAATAAGTTTGGATTTGATACAAAGATTGGCCGGGTGGTTAGCAGTGAGGAGGAAGGCCTTATGTTATGGGTCGATACTGATGGAATGGTCAGATGGGTGGATCAATGGCAGATGGAATGTAACCCTGATAAATATGAGGTAATGCAACTTTGGAAGAAGGAACCAGACAGGGGAGAACTCAATGAAGGCAGCACACTAGAAAGCTCAGAGGGTGCTTCTCCACACATTGCTGAATGTGTCTGCTTAGGTTAATACACAATCTGGGAAAGTCTAGTGGAATGTAAACATAGCCTTTATTCATCGAGGCATAGATTATAAGAACTATGCGGAACTGTGGTGAGGGCAAGATGGAATATTGTGTGTGGGTCTGGGAACAACATTACAGGAAGGATGTGATTGTCGTGGAGGGGGTGCAGAGCAGATTCACCAGGATGTTCCCTGGGATGGAGCATAGCAGCTATGGAGAGAGGATGGATAACCTCAGGTTGTTTAGTTTGGAGGAGAGAAGGCTGAGAGGTCTGTGATTCAGAGGGATAGGATTACGAGGTACATGGACAGGGTGGATAGACAGCAGCTGTTGCTTTGACTTAAAGGGCCACACTTTCAAAGTGAAGGCTTTGCGGTTTAGTGAAGATTTGAGAATTGTTTTACAACCAGAGGGTGTTGGGGTCTGGAATGCACTTCTTGAGAGTGGAGTTGTCATGGTAACCTCAAATCATTAGAAACCACATGGTTGTGCACTTCAAATGCTTTAAGATTCACGGCTATGGTCTTGTGTCGGAAAGTGGGCCTAAAGTAGACCGTGCTGTATTTCTGGTAGTACAGAGTCTGTGCTTCTGTGATTGTATGGCTGTGGAAAGTCAATCATTGAGTAGCTTAAGGTAGGAATTGATGGGTTTCTGAAGAATATCTTAACAAAGTTGTTAATAGAGAACTTGTAATATTTTCTGGAAATAGGTCAATGGCAAAAGTAAGAGAAAAAAGTTTCAGATTTCTTACAGTCTGATGCCAGATAATTGAGGACCGGGAAATAGCAGAACTATGGAGCAAATACCTTAGTTATACCTTCACAGAAGAAAACAAATCTGAAAAGAAAACCTCCTAGCAATACTAGGGAATTTCAGTCTTGTGAGAAAAAGGGATTAGAATGAAAATAGCAACTAAACAGTTTAGAGAAAGTATTGGACTGAAATTAATGGGCATAGACAAAGTCAACAGAGTTTTATGACATGGGAATCATATTTGAGAAAGTGGCTTTTTTTAAAATTCTGTAGGAGGCATCAATGCCATGTGAGTGGAATCTCAGAAAGACTTTTAATAAAGCCCCAAGCTTATTGTGCAAATTCGAATCCTATGGGACTCGGACTAATATATGGTCATAGATTTAGAATGGGAGAACTGGCAGGAAACAGTGAGTAGGAATAAAACAATGTTGTATTTTTATATGGTTGGCTTGGAGGATATTGTAAGGATCGTGTCTTGGTCTCCAGCTATTCCCAATATCTTTGGGTGAGGGGCACAAATGCAATATTCCCAAGTCTGCTGACAGCACTAAACGATGTCAGCTTGTGAGTGGATGAGGAGGATGTAAAAAAAGTTCCAAGGTGTTTGAGACAAGTCGAGTGACTGGGCAAATACGTGGTAAATGGAGAGTAATGGGGAGATGAGATGTTGTGTACTTTGATGGGAACAATAGAATGGCAGCCTCCCATTTGAAAAATGAATGTTTGAAAAATGTTGCACTATAAATTAACTTAAGCTGCATAATTGTTTATTTCTGCGTAGCCCTCAGAGTCCATGTAGGGCAGTGAGTTCTGAAGCCAGAAGTCAATACTGGGAATGGCATTGGCACGCTGACAATTGTATATAGGCCCAGCAAGTGGGGAACTGTAACTTTGAAAGGAATCTGGATCTCCCTGTACACCAGTCACTGAAAGCAATATTGCAGGAGTAGAAAGCAGGAAGGAAGATAAATGCTGTATTCACCTTCATTTCAGGGGATTTGAGCACAGGAGTAAATGTATCTCACTGCAGCTGTACAGGGCCTTTGGAAGACCCCATCTCGAACATTGTGCAGTTTTGGTCTCTTTTCCTAACAGACGACAAACCTGACATTGAGGGAGAGTAGCAAAGGATGACCAGACTGATCACTGGGATGACAGATGTCTTGTGGGAGCAGAGTTTGGGGCGACTGGACCTGTATTCAATGAGCTTTAGGAAAATGAGTGAAAAGCACAGTGAAATATATAACACTCTGACAGGGCGAGACAGATTAGAAGCAGATCAGTAAATCGCTTGGTTGGAACGTCTAAAACAAGGGGCCACAATATTAGGTACAGACCGGCCACTTGCATTGAGATGAGAATAAATGCCTGCACTGAGAGAGTGGCGAACCAGGGGTACTCTCTCCCAGATCAGGCTGTGGAAATCAAGGGGCTGAATATAAATAAGGATTTCTGGAAACTAAAGGGATAGGGAGAGAGCAGGAGTATGGTGTGAAGATAGAAGGTCAGCTATAATTCCAGGTTGTTCTCCAATAACACAATAACTGTGTTCCTGTACAACACTGTGTTGTAGAAAATCGTGCAATATTATTAATGGGGTCTATGGTAAAAAAGAGGGTAAGTGGCGAACTCCCAAAAATATCAGTAAAAACCAAAATTTAAATTTGGTCTAACACACAATAGGACAGTCTAAATAAAACTTTAAATTACATGTTGTAATGGAACAGTGCTGTAAATGTAACGCTTTCACACGACAGTCACTCACTGGTGCACTGTACCTTTCCCCACAATCTTCACCAGAATGTGCGCGGGGGCTGACCGACCATGTGATACCGATACCAAATTCCAGTTTTCCCCAAGATTCTCCCCACAGTTTGAAATAAAGGTCTTTCTAAATATAGACTACAATTCCCAGTTTCAGGCTCAGTTTCAAGGCCTGAAGAGTCAATTGCATTCCTGTTTTAGCTGAACACATTGATTGTACCTTTTGTAGATAGAGGGTTTCTGAGGTTGGGTTTGCTGTTCAGCTGGTGCCAGCCAAGGAATCGCGTCACAGTGAACGCCAGTTCACTTTATCGAAAAAGGTTCATGAATGGCATTGTAGCCGAATTGTATTTAATCAACACGTGTTATTGGTGAACTGCCTGTACATAGAATGGAGGTGCAAAACTGATGAGCTGAATGGACTACAGCAGTTCTCATTTTATGTTTCACAATGTTTAAACATACTCAGGGATATGAATATTGTATGGGGAAAACTGCGTTGAGGCGATGTTTGGCCATTAACTAGAATAGGGAAAGCTCAATGAGTTGTATGATGTATTCCTTTCATGATGCTTCTGTGCAGTGTGTGGGAAAGCTCTGTAAATGTTGTCACACGTTCTCAGCTGTTAGGAAGGAGGTCTCTGCAGGGTCGACAGGATTGTGTTTCCCTTCCCTTTTCTGATAACGAGGCTAGTGCCGGCTGTTCTCTCCGGTATATCCTTTAAGATCTCGGAGCAGTTTGATACAATTGAGTGCCTTGCTTGGCCGTTTCAGAGACCATTGAAGAGTTTATCACATGTCTGTGTGTCTGGAGTCACTTTTAGGCCAGACAGGAAAGCACGGGGATTCACTTCCTGAAAGTACAATGGGTAAGGAGATCGACATCTATAATCAACATTGAACACAAGATCACTATTACTGACACCAGATAATAGATCTCGATATTTTATTAGTTGTTTTTAACTTGCACCAGTTGCCAGAGAATTATCCTGGTCTGGATTAGCAATCCAATGACAATTCCACAACAGCACCATTTCCACATGGGGGCCTATCAGAAACCACATTGAACCGATTATTTCTGTGCTGTTTGACAGCTCTACCAAAAATAACCCCAACCAATTTGACTATCGTGATGGGACTGAGGGCGTGGTAATTGGTCTGATTGTAATTATTCCCTTCTTAGGGGATGGGACATAGTTGAGTAATTACCCACATTGCCAGGGAGTTGTCAGAGTTGGAGCTCGAATGAAACAGCTTCCTCAGGAACACGGCTTGTTGTGTAGCAAAAGTCCTCAGTCCTATTGCAGGAATGGTGTCAGGGGCAAATGCCTTTGTCATATCTACAGTGTCCAGCTGTTGCTTCATGTCACGTGCAGTGAATTGAATTGGTTAAGATGGGCATCTGTGCTTCTGAGGGTATCATATTGAGGGTGAGGTGGGTAATCGAAACAACACTTCTGGCTGAGGATGGCGCTGATACTGCATATTTTACACTGATGCACAGGGCTGTTCCATTATTTGGGATGGGGATATTTGTGGAGTACTCTCCTCCAGTAAGTTGTTTAACGGTCCATCGACTTTTATGCATGGATTTGACAGGACGACAGAGCTTATATCTGATTTGTTAGTCTTGGGATCATCTCTCTTTCTCTGTATCAGATTTTAGTCCTGCTGTTCATACTGTAAGCAGTCATGTGCGGTAGCTTTAATGGATTGTCATCAGGATTAGGTGCACGTGATTCCGACCCGACCATGTTCACCCACACTCCTCACTGACCCATGAATCGGCTTGATGGTAATGGTAGATGGATGGACTATGCTGAAGGTTACAGATTGTCATTGAAATCTACAGCATCAGATGATAATCAAGTCTTAGCTGCAATATCTACAGTTCAATTCGACTGACTGCCCCTCAGTTCACACCGAGACCCATTCACCCATCAGCCCGGTATTCAGTGCCCTACTCTGGTTTCTGATGCGGAAATACTTCCATTTTCATATTCTCATTCTGCTGGAAGTCTCTCCTTGGTGTCACACCTCCAATTTGTTACATAAACAATATCCATTTAAGGTACTAACCTGGAACGTTTCCTTTCAGTAATGCCATCTTCTGTATTTGAAGTGAATGTGTTTCCTTCTGTTTTTCTCCCTGACCATGAATCAGAGCTCTGCAGTGTCAGTGATGTCAGCCTTATGCAGTTTCAGAGTTAAGGAACTTGTCACCATGTGTTACTGTTCAGTTCCCAGTGTACAACGCTCCATGTTGGACAGGATGTTTGGGCATCTTTGACAATATGTCGTTGGAAATTGTTCAAAAACAAAAATTGCTGAAGAAATTGCGAAAGATGTTGAAGAATTTTCTGGAGTGAATGCAGAGTTAAACTTGCAGATCCAGTGAACCTTCCATAAAGGCGTTTTATTTTTATTTCCAGTATCCATAATTATTTATTTAATTGAAAAATTGTTCTGCGCCTATTCATTTCTGGAAAAACTCAGCAGGTCTGTCAACATCTGCAGAGAAAGAGAAACAGAGTTAGTGTATCCAGTCCATTGTGACAATTCTTCAAAACTGAATACAATCGCAAAATGGTCTTTTAGTCCCTTGCCAGACGTAGAGGATGGGTGGCAGGGAAAAGTGGGTGTGGCAAAAGAAAAACGGGCTTTTAGCAGTGGTGAAAGGAAAGATTCTGAATAACGGGTCGAATTTAAGGTGTGAATGGAGGAAAGGGGTTCTCTGTATTGAATGCAAGATAAAAAAGACACAACCACACAAAGTCATACGGAGGCCAGGAGGGAGAATGTTGACTATGTGGTATATACATCTGGTCACAGATATGTTTTCACTGTCGTGATCATTACCCCCTTTAGATAAAGGAATTCAGGTGCTTGACGTCTTATTGGCACTAGTAAGCGTTTCATGCTGCCTTAGTATTGTAATATGGAGAAAAACAAATCACAGTTTGACTTTAGTGCCGAGTGTTGGTTACCTGTCATTTTTAATATTGAGTAATTTTGCAGTGCTTATCTTTAAACGCTTGTTCTTGAAGATTGTATCAGATGGAGTGTAGGATGTTGAGGGGTGACATTATAGAAACTTATAAAATCATGAGAGGTATGGATAGGGTAAATAGCCAAGGTCTTTGCCAAAGGGTAGGGGAATCCAAACATAGAGGGAATAGGTTTAAAGTGAAAGAGGGTAGATTTAAAACGGTCTAAAGGGCAGCTTTTTAACACAGAGGGTGGTGTGAGTATGGAATGAGCTTCCAGAGGACGAGTGGGAGATGCAAGGACAGCTACAACATTTAAAACTCATTTGGACAAACATATGAATGGGAAACATTTAGAGGCCCATGGACCTAATGAAAACAGATGGGGCTAGTATAGTTTGGAAAACCTGGCAAGCATGGACATTTAGAAAAGCTTCACGCAGAGTCAGGGTGGTTTTGTGAAAGGGACATGATACTTTGCCCTGTAAAATCATGCAAAGTATTTCTGGAGATGCCTGTAAATGTAACAAGTGGACTTGATAAAGGGGATCTGGTGGACACCAGGCTTTCCAGAGATTTTCCACAAGGTATTACAAAACAAAAGTTCTTACACAAAACAGAAGCTCTAGGACGTCGGATACTTTATTAACATGGGATGATGATTGTTTAACACAGAAATCGGAGAGTCAGGATTAATGGATCTTTATGGTAAAGGTTTATCTGCTGGAGGACCACAAATATCAGTCTGATGGCATCAGTTATTTACAATCTATACTGACAGCGTGAAGGAGGGAGCTGAGTGCAACACACATCCGAGTTTGAGGATGACACGGAGAATCAAAAGGCAGGCTGTTATTTAATGGGGAGGACTTCCAGAAAAGGAACAGTGAAGGCATTGGAGTCTTCCTGGGTATGAAACATAAAGTCAGCATGATGATGCAGCAAGTAACTTGGATGGTACATGAGGTGGTTTCCTGGGAAGGAAGGGTTGTGTTATTGAGAATGTCTAAGATGGTGAGGCGATAATTCATTGGGGTATAAATGAATGAAGAGTGATACTGCTGAAACATACAAGACACAGAAGGGGTTGGAGAAGGTAGATGTTGAGAAGTTGTTTCCATTCTTGAGCAAAGTGTTGAAATCGATGATATAGATACCGAATAAGGAACATCGATTTCAATCTGAGATGCAGAGTAATTTTTTTCTCTCCGAAGGTAGTGAATGTCTGGAACTCCCTCACTCAGAGAGGTGTGGAGGGATACAAGGAGTCGGCAAGAGAGTGGAGTTGAGTGGAGTAGATCAGCCATGTTCTCATTAAATGACCGGGTTAGCTTGAGGGGCCGATTGACCTACTCCTGTTCCTATTTATTCATTTCACATGTTATGCTTTTGGAAAGTAACGGGTTATTTTGCTGGAAATCGTGTTGTACAATGTTGCATTCAGGGAGATCAGAGGATTTGTTGTTTTAACCCTGGGTGGGTATGTGGCTATATTCCCAGCGTATCTGGGTCTGCAACATGACCCACATCTGGAACAGACGTTACAGAGAGGGGAAACCTCGAAACAGGGACTGGGGGGTGGGGGTGGTGGTCATATCCTGATCCAGTCTGGATTTTCCAAGTACATTTCCATAACTACACCTAACCATCGGAGTGGCCTCGATCTGCCCCGGTTTCGCATGTCCGAGGGCTGAATGGAACATCAGAACATAGGGCTGAGGGACGCAATTGGGCCAATCAGCCCTTTCACACTACTTCACCAGTAAATAAGGTCATGGCTCATCTCATTGTGATCCCAGCTGCACGTTTCTTTCCATGCACCATTATCCCTGATTCACCTGTCCATGGAAAATCAGACAAAGCCAGCTTCGATGTAATATAAAGGTCAAGCCACTCCAAATTTCTGGGAAAGAGAATTCCCACTTGACTGAAATCCCACTTTGTGGATTTATCCTAATTCCTGCTCTGACGAAGGTTGGATGGTGTCACTGTTTCCTTTTCTCGTCCCATTCCCCCACTGCAGACACCAAATTTTAAATGTAACCAGGTTGGTGATATGGCCGATGATAAAGTTCTCAGACTGAGTCAGGTTCAGTGACAGGAACAAGTCAGGAAGATTTCTTTAGCTAGCCACAATTAACTAATGGACCTAACGGATGCGCATGTTGGATCTGTGGTTAGCATGATGCCTCCCGTTAACAAGTAGCTGCGTTCAGTTCCAACCTCAGGCCACCCTCGATGTTGATTTTGAACATTCTCCCCATGTCTGTGTGGATTTCCTCCCAGTATTCTAGTTTCCTCCCATTGTCCATATATATGCAGCTTAGAGCGGATTGTCCATGCTAAATTGCCCACAGTGCCCAGGGATGTGTAGGTTAGATAGGTTGTTGATGGGAAATGCAGGGTTACATGGATAGATTAGGGGGGCAGGTCTGGAGGGGCTACTGTTCCGAAGGGTCAATGTGCTCTTGACGGACGGAATGTCCTGCCTCCACACTGTAGAGATTCTATAAAAACAACAAGAAGTTTGGACTATACAAACACCCAGTGGGTATCTATCTGATCACTGTCCTCTTGATTTTGTATGTTTCAATAAGATCACCTCTCATTCCAAGAGTAACCTGTTAAAGCTTTCATAATATTAGACATTCATTCCTGGAATACATGAAGTGAAACATCTAACTGCTTCCAATTTAATTATATCCTTTCTCAGGTAAGGAGACAAAAATAATCTCATACACAGATGAAGTTAATTTTAGTTTTCTCAATAGTGAGAGTATTTGGAACTCTCTTCCCTGCAGAGCATTGGAGGCAGAGATATTGAATATGTTTGAGGCACAGACAGAAGGTTCAAAAAGAATAACGGAATCAAGGAATATCGGGGAATGGCAGGAATGTCCAGTGTTGGGGAAATGCTGACAGTGGTAATAGAATTACACTACTCCAGCACATCCAGGAATATAATGCAAAATGAAATGATAATATCGATAAAATGTTAAGGGGAAATCCAAGATGGTGGTGATCTGGAAGGTCTGCATTGTTGGGCTCTGCATCACAGTACGGGCAAAGGGGTTCCCTAACCCACTCCATCCCAGCCATTTACTTAAAATGCTTAGTTTTTGAAAGTTCTGAGACTTGGAAGTTGTAGTATATTTAGTTTGTGCAGTTTTTAAGCTCTATGAGACTTTGTTTATTAATGATTAGTAATTCAAGTTCTTCCTCTCTCCAGTTCAAATGTTGCTATAGTGTGTTCTTGGTAATGATGTGCTTAAATGGTATACCTGGAGCATTAAGGTGAGCCATTGGCCAGAAAAGAGGAAACATTTTCTTTCTAGTCTAAAAAAGAGAGGGTGGATGTCCAATTGCAGGAGATGCACCTTGATGACAAGGAACATTTGACATTACAGCAGGTCGGGCATGATCGGGTTTATTTATTTCTCGTCTTTTAATATTACGAGTAGGGGAGAAGCCATAATGGATAAAAAGAATCTTCCATTTAACCTACTAGATTGTATTTGACACTCACGGGAGGTTCATAATACCCAAAGGCTTGAACTATATAAAAGAATATAGTATTTTGAATGTTTATTGCACCCCCCCCCCCCCACCCCCCACAACCCCACTCCCAGCGTACCCTCTTAAATTCCTGGTAGATGCATTTTCCAAATTCAGTTATCTTGCATCGTGTCACATTATTGTAGAAGTTTTCAAAAGACTTATGGACCCCACTGTGGACAGAATGTCCTAAGGTGCCCCAATACCCTCGTTATAATGTAAGCAATTAGGGGATATGTGTGCAGAACGAGAGCTGGTGGATCTCTGGTGGCAGATCCACATCACAAGTAGGGATTTTATTTTCTTCTTTAACTGGCATAAATGCCACATTAGGGTTGATATCTTCCCCATTCCTGTAACAATCATAGATTCAGTGGCATCCTGCACAATTGGGAATATTACCATTTCTGACCATGAAACAGTTTACTTATTGATTAAGATTAAGGGCAATATAATAGATTTGAGACACTAGCGAATGTATCCCTTTATTCTTTAGAGTAGTTGGTTAATTGAGTAGTTAGATTAGTTTACTTACAGTGTAGAAACAGGCCCTTCGGCTCAAAAAGCCCAAACCAACCCACCCCCTGACATTGACCCCTTCACCGAACACTGCTGGCAATTTACCTAACCTGCACATTTTTGAACTGTGGGAGGAAACCCACGCAGACACAGGGAGAATGTATAAACTCCACACAGGCAGTCACCTGACACAGGAATTGAACCCAGGTCTCTGGCGCTGTGAAGCAGCAGTACTAACCATTGTACCACTGTGCTGACCACTGCAAAGAATTGAGATCTTTCTTAGCCATTAATTCATATTCAACCAGTAACTCATCCATTCTGTGGGAAATTGCTAAGGCTTATGCCAAGGGAATAATTATGCGTTATGATGCAGCAGAAGGGGAAGCAGGAACGCTGGTTTGAGGCAAAGCTGAGGGCAGCCGAGAGTGCATACTGTGATTGTCCCTCAGTGGCTAAGCTGCAGAGGATCACAACGCTTCGGTCTACAGTGAATTTCATGCTCACACAGACAGCCAAGAAGGAACTTACTTTTGCAAAACAAAGGCTGTTTGAACATGGTGATAAGCCAGGCAGGTATTTATTCTATCTTGGCAGGAAAACGAGCGTCCCTCTTAAGCCATTACCTACATTAGGGAAGGTATCGAGACCCTTACCTTCAATTCCAAAAAGATTAATGTCTCCTGTCCGAGATTTTTCACCGAATTATTTCAGACTGAACATATTGAGGATAGATTGATTAAGATGGAGTCATTTTTCAAGAACCTGCGTCTTCCAGGAGTAACCCCTGAATAGGTGTTGTGCCTTAATGGACCATTTTCAGCGCAGGAGGGTGTGAAGCAGCTTCAGAATGTAAAGGTGCACATTCCTGACGGATTTCCTATTGAATTTTATAAATAATTTATAAACCTATTGTCAGGGCTGATATTTAACATGTTCCGTCACTCATACAGTCACAAACCCCTCTCTCCATCCTTAAGAGAGGCTCATATCTCTCTGATGATGAAGAAAGGAATACCCTGGAGGATTGTGCTTCTTACACGCCAATCTCACTTTTAAATGTTGGTTTCAAAATCCTGTCTGAGACCCGTGCATTTAGGCTGGAAACTTTGCTGCCTTTCATTGCCAAAGAGGACCAAACAGGCTTTATAAAGGGCCACAGATCTTTCTACAATGTGAAGCGGTTATTCAATATGATCCAAGAGTCTCAACAACAATCTGCCCAGGGATTATTGATCACTTTAGATGAGAGAAGGTTGAGTGGCCGGATCTCTTCTGTACATTAGAACGGTTTGGTCGACGCAAAGATTTTATCAAGTGGGTGAGGGTCCTTTACTGTGATCCTCTGGCTGCAGTTCTCACTAATTTTGTGGCCAACCAGTAATATTCATATTTCTCCAGGCACCCGACAAGGCTGACACCTTTCACCATTGTTGTTTACGTTGGGTTTGAGCCACTGACGGAGGCCATCTGTAGGGATGCCAACATATCAGCCCCAGGAGTGGGATAGAAGTCACGAAAGATTACATTGTATGCAGATTAGGGTCTTATGTTTTTGTCAAATCCCACAATTTCGATTGTTCATATGATGCAATGCATTGATTCGCTTGTTGCCTTTCCGGGCGATAAGATTAATTTTACAGAGTTGGAGGCCATGCCTATGGGAGGTCTTAAGGAAATACCTGATACTGAGGCCAAATCCTGGTTTCCGTTTAAATGGTCACGGGGTTGGTTTCCCTATTTCAGTATATTCATTAAATCTGTCTTTGATCATTTATTTAACGTGAACTGTGTCCATTTGTTTGACAAAATTAAACAAGACCTTCAAAGATGGGAGGCACTTCCAATATCCTGGCTAGGTCGGATAGCTCTTATTAAAATGAATGTTCTTCCTCATTTCCTCGACCCCGTGCGAATGCTTTCTTTGATGTTTCCCACACAGATATTTAGGAAACATAATGGCGAGTTTAGCTTTTTATTTGGTACCATAAGCGATTCTTTATCAAGCTAACAAAATTGCAACTACGCCACAGATGGTGGAGGGTAAATCTCCCTGATTTAAAGCAATCAATTAAGCTCTTTTATCATCCTATGTTAGTGCCTGGACCGCTGAGGACTCGGCATCAATACGGCGAGACATTGAGCCCTCTCAGACAAAGTGAACCCTTATTAGTCTGTTATTCTTAGATAAAATGACAACATTTATGTAGCATTGTCAAAAAGCATTGGATATTATCTCAGTTATTTCATCTTCAAATACTAGAGTGATACGCGCCTTAATCAGAACTAATGGTATTTAAATTGTTTCCATTTATATCTCTTCCTCGCAGTGACTTTCACATTCGCAGCATCCCTTGTCAAGGCACAGTGGAGATATGGAGCTGTAAATGGATGGGAGCTGCACATCCTATCAGTTCCAAAATTGGCTGCAAGTTTCCCCACACTGAGCTGCGATCTAACACAGTATTACCGAACAATGCAACAACCTTGTTTCTATATGAATGATCCAGTGCGGACTGCACAGCTACCCATGCTGGACATTTAGCCCAGGATTATAGATCCAGCATTGGTGTGGGCTGCACGTAGTTTCACTCTGGACATAGCTGGGTTGCATTCAGCAGTACACTAGCCGGATCTACACAGTGGTCCAACCTGAATATGTAATGGATGGGCTGCTTATGTGAGTTAGATTGCGACTGTGAGGGAACTAAACATCTGGCTATGTCTTTATTTTGTGTTTTAATTATTTTGATTGGGCTCTTCAAATCCTGACTCATCCGGTAAGACCCATCCCTCTGGATGAGTCATGGTGACTGTTGTTACAGCATCTGAGTCGGCAACATGACCAACAAATGGAGCAGAGGCTGCAGAGAGGACAGTCTCCGTAAAATGGAATGAGGAAATCACAATCAGATCAGCCGTGGTCTTCGTGAATGGTGGGGCAGGATTGAATGGACCACTGATGCAACTTATTCATATATTTCTGTTTGTTCCAAACAAACTCCCCTTCTCTCCCAGTGTCCCATACTGGTGGGAAGTGAGTCACCTCCTCCTGTTCCTGCGTAACTGGATCCTCGGGCCTCAGTAGCCTCCAGATTTCCCTGTGTCCCAGTTTTGAGCAGTTAAGTGACTGCCTCCTGTTCCTGTGTCCCAGTCTCGAACAGTTGTGTGACTGTCTCCTGTCCCTGTGCCCCAGTTCCAAGCAGTTGAATGACTCCCTCCTGATCCCAAGTTTGTGAAAGTAGATGTCCTCCTCCTGCTCCTGAGTTACAGGCTCCAATAGCTCTGTGCTCACCTGCTGCTCCTGTGGAATGGAGGTGAGGGACTGAATGGCCTTTTCACATTCTTTACAACTTTTTCTTGACTAAAGGCCTTTCCCCGTTTCTGTAAAGCACCATCAAAATCTGACTGATATATTTTTGTATTTGACTCTCTGTGATTGAGCAAACAAGCCGATTGGCAGAATTCAGATGCTGAATAGCCTCCTCCTGTTCCCGTGTTATACACTGAAGAGTCAATAGACTCTCAGAGATGTACAGCACGGAAAAAGATCGTTCGCTCTGGTCATCCATACCGCCAAATATCCTAAAGTAATCTCGTCCCCCTTGCCAGCTGGTGGCCCATCTCCCTCTAAACACTTCCCATGCAACTATCCATCCAAATGCTTTTTAAATGGCGTAACTGTACCTGCCTCCACCACCTCTTTTGCCTGCTCAATCCATACACACAGCGGTCTCTGTGTGAAAATGTTGTCCCTAATTTCCCTTTTTAAATCTTTCTCCTCTCACCTTAAACCTTTTTCTTCTAATTTTGGACTCGTCTATCCTGGGATAAGACATTGACTGTTTACCTTATCTATGCCCCTCATGATTTTATAAACCCCTTTAAGGTCCCTCCTCAGCCTCAACACTAGAAAATATCCCCAGACTATTCAAACTCTCCCTGTAACTCTAACCCTCCAACACCTGCAACATTCTTTTACATCTCTTCTGCATCCTTTCAAGTTTGACAACGCCTTTCTGACAGCAGGGAGACCAGAATTAAAGGCAATATTACAAAAGTGGCCAAACCAATGTCCTGTACACATTTAACATGTCATGCAAATGCTTCGTCTCAAAGCACGCACCAATAAAGGGAAGATCACGAAATGCCTTCTTCACTGCGCTGTCTACCTGTGACAGCACTGTCAAGGAACGGAGAACCTGCACCACTAGTCTAGCTTTGCTGCCTCACAGGGCAGCGACCTGGGTTTAATTCCATCCTTGAATGACTCGCTGTGTGGGTTGTGTACATTCTCCCCGTGTCTGCGTGAGTTTCCTGCGGGTGCTATGTTTTACTCCGACAGCATAAGGATATACAGGTAAGGGTAGATTGGCCATGCTAAATTGCGCACCGTACCCAGGGATGTGTCGGGGAGGTGGATTAACATAGAACAATACAGCACAGAACAGGCCCTTCGGCCCACGATGTTGTGCCGAACTTCTATCCTAGATTAAGCACCCATCCATGTACCTATCCAAATGCCGCTTAAAGGTCGCCAATGAATCTGACTCTACCACTCCCACGGGCAGCGCATTCCATGCCCCCACCACTCTCTGGGTGAAGAACCCACCCCTGACATCTCCCCTATACCTTCCACCCTTCACCTTAAATTTATGTCCCCTTGTAACACTCTGTTGTACCCGGGGAAAAAGTTTCTGACTGTCTACTCTATCTATTCCTCTGATCATCTTATAAACCTCTATCAAGTCACCCCTCATCCTTCGCCGTTCCAACGAGAAAAGGCCGAGAACTCTCAACCTATCCTCGTATGACCGACTCTCCATTCCAGGCAACATCCTGGTAAATCTTCTCTGCACCCTCTCCAAAGCTTCCACATCTTTCCTAAAGTGAGGCGACCAGAACTGCACACAGTACTCCAAATGTGGCCTAACCAAAGTCCTGTACAGCTGCAACATCACCTCACGACTCTTGAATTCAATCCCTCTGCTAATGAACGATAATACTCCATAGGCCTTCTTACAAACTCTATCCACCTGAGTGGCAACCTTCAAAGATCTATGTACATAGACCCCAAGATCCCTCTGTTCCTCCACCTGACCAAGAACCCTACCATTAACCCTGTATTCCGCATTCTTATTTGTTCTTCCAAAATGGACAACTTCACACTTGGCAGGGTTGAACTCCATCTGCCACTCCTCAGCCCAGCTCTGCATCATTAGCCATGGGAAATGCAGACTCAGAGGGATAGGGTCGGGTTTGTCAAGTGGGATACTGTTTAGAGGTTCGGTGTGGCCTCCATGGGCCGAAAAGCCTGTTTCCTAACTGTAGGGATTCAATACTTTCGATGGAGTCCTATCATGTCTTGCCTTGATTTGTCTTGCCAAAATGCAACACCTCACATGAAACTAAAATATACTCTATCTGCCACTCCTCGGTTCACCTAAACAAGGTCCCATTATAGTCTGAGAGATCATTCTTCACGGTCGACGAAATTTGTAATTCTCTACAACCTTACTGACCATACTTCATATACTCAAATGTAAATGATTTGTATCTGTGACAAAAAGCAGTGGACCCACTATTGATCTTTGCGGCACGCCACTGGTCACAGGTCTCCAAGTTTAATGAACAAATGCCACTCTCACGGCCTGTCTCCAATATTCAAGAACATTTTGGATCTAAATAACGAGCTCTCCCTGGATCCCAGGCAGTGTAACCTTGCTAACCGGTCTACCGTGTAGACCATTATGGTTTTCTTACTGAATTCCATAAAGACAACATCCACTGACCTGTCTTCATCAATCATCTTCATCACTTCGTCAAAAGATTACACCGAGTCAGTGAGACGTGATCTCCAATGTACAAAGCCCTCTTCAGTCCTCGTCTTTTCAAATGTATACACATCCTTTCCCACAAAATCCCCCTCCAACAATTTAGTCACCATTGACGTCAGGCTCACTGATCTATAGTTACCTGTTTTTTTTTCCCTTACTTTCTTAAATAATCACACTTTGTTAGCTGCCCTCCAGTCTTTTGACACTTCACCTGTGGAAATCAGTGATACAAATATATCATCAAAATGCTTACCAATCTCCTTCCTGGCTTCCCACAAACATTTGGGATATAACTGATCAGGTCCTAGCGATTTGTTCACCTTTATGTGTTTTAAAATGTCAAACCCCTCCTTGTAATATAGACACCTTTCAATGTTTCACTGTATATTTATTCATTCTCTCGCTCTTGGAACCTGCTCCTCATTAAATACTGAGGAGAAATTTTTGTTTCGTGTGGTTTTACACTAAGATAGTCTTACTGATCTTTAACGGGCCCTGTTCTCTCCCAGTTTAATCTTTTGCCATTAAAGGATTTGTAGAATTTCTTCAATGCCTCGTTAACCCTATTTTTACAGCTTTCTCATGTCCACATTTTTCTGCCCAGATTTCCCCATTGACTATGCACTTGCTGCCCTTATACACCTCTCGGGATTCACTTAATCTCAGCTCTGTTTACCTGACATATGCCTCCTTCCTTACCTTGACCATAACATCAATATATCTAGCCATCCAGCACTCCCTGCACCCACCAGCCTTTCCCATCTCACTAATAGGGACACGTTGGCTCTGGACGATCTGAAACCACGTTTTGATGGCCTTGCATTTTCCAACCATCCCTTTACCTGTGAATAGTGTATTCCAATCAGCCTTTCACAGGGCTCACCTAATACTTTCAAAATTGGCCTTGTTCAAAGTTAGAACTTTAATGTTTACATTAGGTCTTTCCTATTCCAAAACTAATTTACAACTAATATTTATGTGGAACAGAAACACTTCCTGCCCCTGTGTAACAGGCTCGAGAGACTGAATGGTCTCCTCCTGTCCCTCCCTAATAGACTGGAAAGGCTGAATGGCCACCTCCTGTCCTTGTGTAACAGATCCGAGATATTAAATGCCACAGCAACCCGTGGATTACGAGCAGCCGTTAATCTGTATCTGATGAAGGTCCATCCCTTCTCAGGTACAGAAACACAAACAATACAATGTACTCCAGGTGCCCTCTCAGTAACACCTCATACAGCAGCAGCGACATATCTCTTCGTTTTGAATGATTCTGTCGGCAAATGTGCTAATATTTTATATTTCCACCTTTTCAAGTAGCAACAGACTAATATGGGCTGAATGGCCTTCTCGTATCCCTTTGTACGAGGCCCATAGGGACAGAATAGCTTCGACCTGTTGCTCAGCAGCAATCTCAATGCTCTGTCGCAAGGTTATGAAAGGATTTGCTAACAGGGCACTTAAAACCAGGAGGAGCCTCACACTGGTCAACCAGTATTATACTTTGGGTTAAGGTATCTCGAAACTTGCCCACCTGACTATTTTTTATGCAACCAATCTGTTATTTTATAATTGCTTCCTTTCATAAACAGAGTGGAACACATATAGACCACTGCACTGCCTTTTAATCCTCTCATATACAAGTTTTAAAAAAAGATTCAAAAGATTAAAAGATTTTTGGTCCATCCCTCAGCAACCCTCATCCATTCCATCCAAACCCGGTAAATGTTCCCTTTTATAGTGATACGAAAAATGATGTGTGAAACTGGTTAACTGAGCCTGTTTGTTTAGTCATGATTTGGAGATGCCGGTGTTGGCCTGGGGTGTACAAAGTTAAAAATCACACCACACCAGGTTACAGTCCAACAGGTTTAATTGGAAGCACACTAGCTTTCAGAGCGTTGCTCCTTCATCAGGTGATAGTGGAGGACACACTTCTAAGGCACAGAATTTATCGCAAAAATTTACAGTGTGATGTAACTGAAATTATCCATTGAAAAATACTTTGATTGTTTGTTGTGTCTTTCATCTGTTCGAATATCATGATAGTTTCGTTTCTTTCATGTGTAAATTAAAAAACATTTTTCTTTTAAAGTTGCATTCTCAGGTTAGCAGTAACAACGAGTGTTAGTTAGACAATATTTTGAAGTTGTTAGCCCCTGTGTTCTCTGTCTATACCATAATGTTTAGATTGATTCTAATCTGAAAAGTGAGATAACAGAGTTTTACATGAATTCATGCAGTTTTTGAGCTCAGACTTCTACATGAATGCATGCAGTTTTTGAGCAAAGTCCAATGTAACTCTGCAAGTACAAATTCGCCCCACAAAATATATGTGTGCATGTGGGTCTTTGTCTGTTTGTATGTGTGTGTTTCTCTTAGCTGGGGGTTGTGGGTGTGAGATGGAGTGTATATGAGTGTGTAGTGATGTAAGAGTGTCTTAAGTCTGTGAGGGTTGCATGTGTAAGTGTGGGAGTGTGTCTGGGGTGGGGGGCTTGAGGATCAGTGAGAGAGAGTGTATATGTGTATGCATGAGTGTAGAGTAGTCTAAGTCTCTGAGCGGATGCCTGTGAGAGTGTGTGTGTCTGTAAGTGTGTGTATGTGTCAGTGTACGTGTCTGTGTACATATGTGTCCGTATGTATGTGTGTGTGTGTGTGTGTGTGTGTGTGTATCGTGCAATGGTGATCACCTGCAATGTGACATGCACTCAAGGCCCCAGTTGAGGCCCTCCCTATGGGAACCGAAATTTGTAATCAGCTTCTGATCGGCCACTTTGCGCTGCTGCCTGTCCTGAAGTCCACCTTGAAGGATGGTCACCAGAAGGTCCGAAGTTGAATATCCTGGACCACTGAAGTGTTCCCCAACTGGGAGGGAACCCTCCTGTCTGTTGATTGTTTTGCAATGCCCATTCATCCGTTGTCGTAGCCTTTGCTAATTTTCCCAGCGTTTGTTCAGTGACTGTGCTTAATGCCAACCTCCATGGATTCTCATTATCCCAGTGGAGGGTTTCCATCTTTTAATGATAAATGGGCGCCGTTCAATGTGGTATCCCATAACATGAGCGGGAGCATCACCGACAGCACTGACAGGGAACAGCAGACCCAGAGAGAGGGGGAGGAGAGATCAGTATCTGAGAACATTAGACTGGAATGTTCCAAAAATCTATCAGAATCTGGAAACATTAGACTGGCATGTTCCAACAATAAACAGGAGTTTATACATTTATGTTTGGCGTCTTTCTGCATTTTATTGGTTGTCAATATCATGGCGGATCTATTATGATCTTCTCATTATTCAATATTTTTATTATCCTTTCCTTGCTATCATTGGTGTTCCTGGTAATTGTCAACGTCCAGATTTTTTTGTTCTAAGAAACGATTATGACTGTATTACTGTTCTTTTATATCGTCTACACTTCTCGCCACTATTATTTTACTGTTGAAACTCTCATTCCAGATATTTACTCTACAGACCACTACTAACTACATCAATGCATGTGTTCAATGACTGTCTCCCTCTCTGACCTGGCAGTGTTACTCTCTGTGTTGACCTACTCAGTTCCAGTGGAGACCTACAATTTACTGTATCATTGCCTTTGTTATTTAAATATTAAGACAGGGAGGTCACTCTCTACTGTTCTGGTTACAAACTTCACTTCCTGCCACTGTTTCCATCCCATCCCTGGCCAATATCTGCGACTGAAGCAGACAAGTCACAACAGTGGGAGATCCCTTTGACCATGAGCTGATTCATGACACCACATCCTGACCATTTCTAACTTGAAAAGCTCACCACCCCAGAATATATCTCACTGGTTTAGTCCAGCTGCTGTTTGAACCTTGAGCTATGAAATACAATGTTAACAAAGTCAATAATCTGCAGCTGACGCTCCCAGCTTCAAACCTGCCGAAGCAAATCTGATTCGAACTCACACCAAACTCCCATCCATCTGTCATTCATGTGCACGCGGATGTATATTGCTATTATGTCTGACAATGACTTTATTTTAACATTCTCAAACACTTTATATCATCTGTCCATGAAACTTCACTCGTTCTCTCTCTGTTGATTAATAAAATGCCTGCTAGTTGTTCTTATTTAAAATAGTTTCCTCCATGTGCGTTCCTTCTCAAACAATGAGTTTCGCATTCAACCACGCCAATCCCGCACACACACACTCTCTCTCAGTCTCTGATGAACACACACACAGCAAACTTTCTCATTGTAGACATTGCAGTAATTTGATGCGAGTATAGTTGCCATATGATAGTAAAGTTTGCAATACTCTCTATGCTGGGCAGATAGTGCACTTTACTGAGCAACACACTAACATGGTCTGCACAGCTCTCCATGCTGGGCTGTCATCTTGTCCCAGTTTATGTTGTTTGTGGTGTTCTGTGAAGCAGATTCAGAATTTGATGTAACAAACCATTCCAGCTGATCTGACAATGCCTTTATTCAATGTTCTCATTCTTTTAAGTTTACTCTCGAAGATCCTCACTTCTCCAGTTAGTCCCACTGCCCTGTCTTTTTCCCCATATTTCCACAACATCTTTTCAGTTAATTAACTGTCTCTTTCTGTCTTTAATGTGAATCTTTCTGTCCCTCTGTTTCTTTCCCTGGCCTTTGTTTATGGCTCTCTAGTGTATCGAGTGCTAACATTGTGAAGCTCAGAAACATGGAAATGGTGTGTGTCAGGCTGTTTTTCACGTCCTGGTATGTCCCATGTGATGGTCCACGGACAGGGGTGTTTCAGACGTTATTGAGACACATCCTTGTAACTTGGTCTGTACCTGTATTTGTCCCTCTCAGGTGATCTTCCGATCGAGGAAGTCCCTCAAGTAAAGGTGCCAGGGATCTAAAGTGTGTGACGATGCTGTCACTTTCAAAAATAGATTATTTCTCCTTTCTTTAAATAAGAGATCTTAAAGGCCAAACTTCCGACTGAAAACGGCTCAAGTAAATGACTTATGACACTTTTAGGGTTGATAATAAATAGCAGTAACAACGGCCTAGTAACTTATCCCCAGCTGCTATTCTCTCTGAAACCTGACAAGATGCTGTTTCCTCCTGAATTGGAGAGCTATATGCAAGAATGTATGTCTAAATGTTCCATGTTTCCAAGAGATGTGTTTATGGGATGTTGGTATATTGGAACAGTTCATTTGTAGAAGGTACTGTATCCATTATTCGGCTATGGTTTCCAATAGTTAAATAATTCTAAATTCCCGTTCATTTTGTATGGATTTTCATTCGAGTCTTTAAGTGTGTTCTGTTTTGCTTAATGGTGAGTGGTTTGACTAGTAGCATCACATCTGGAACTCAAACTTCACATCTACCTTTAAAATAAGGAAAGGTTGGCATCCAAGCTACCTTCTTAAAATAGTTTGAGTCAGTCTGGTTGGTCGATAGCAAATTGGGGTCTCTTGTCTGGTTCTAAATCGATAATACCAAACTGATTTAGAATTACAATCCCGACAGTGTGCAAACAAGCCACGCGACCCAACAAATCCACACCGACCCTCCGAGAAGTAACCTACCCAGACCCATTCATCTACCCTATTATTTAAAATTCACCCCGACTAAGACACCTAACCCACACATCCCTGAAAACGTTGAACAGCTAACCATGACCAATTCACCTGACATGCACATCTTTGGATTGTGGGAGGAAACCAGAGCATCCAGAAGAAGCTCATGCAGACTCTGGAGAGTATGCACCAAGAGAGTATTGGGTTCAAAGTTCACGTATGGTAGTTGTTCGTGTCTTTCATTCCGGATGTTGAATTCGGTTGGTTTAACAGTGTTTTGTGTATAAAGATTCTAACAGTCAATAAGAGTTCTCTGGGTGTGGAAGAAATGAAGTGGGGGGTTTACAAAAGGTAATGTAGGCAAAGCTGTAGGAATTGGCAGACAAGGTGGAGTTGGGTTTGTGTTTGTCTGTGAGAAAATGAGGGATAATTACAACTAGAGCTTGGCAATTACATTTGGTGGAAACGCCATCAGAGTTTTCGGAAATGGCTAGAATTCAATTTCAAATGAGGCGCCTTGAACATGAGAAGGAATTGAAACTGTTTGAATTATGATGAAAAGTAGAAATAAAAGAAAAGGAAATGAAGAAGAAAGAAAGAAAAAGAGAGAAGAAAAGCAGAGAGTTTCAACTTCAAAAGTTAGTAATTAGAGAGGAAAGTTGACATATAAGGTCGAGATGAAGGTAGATGGTAGGCTGGATGAGGAGGATAGTGAGGATGAGCAACCCCATAGTAGCTAAAGGCCTGATGGAGATCTGTTTAAATAAACCCAGGCATTATCTAAATTTGATGAGAAGAATGGAGGAGCCTTTTTAATTTCATTTGAGAAAGTGGCTAAACAAATGCAGTGCCTAGTGACCATGTGGATTTAGTTGATTCAAACAAAGCTGATAAGTATTTGCATCCCTATCAGAGGAGGTGAAGAAAGCCATCTGAAGTGCATATGAGCTTGTGCCAGAAGCCGACAGTGTTTCAGGAATCTAAAATAGTGTCCCTGGTTAAAGGCACATTGAGTTTGAAAGAATCTAACAAAGTAATTTTGAAAAGTGGGGAAGGGCATTAAAAACAGAACAAAGCTGTTAGAGAGATTCATGTTTTGGAGAAATTCAACAATTCACTTCCTGCAGTCGTGAGAACTCGTGTGGAATACCAGAGAGTTAAAATGGCAAGATTCGAAGCTGAAATGGCTGATGATAATGATTTGGTTCAGAAATCAAAGGCTGGTTTCTGTGAGAGATTGAGAAGAATGTGCGAGATCTTCTTAAAACATATCCCTGTGAGAGTAAGGTTTATTGGCAAAGGCCAGGAGTAGCAGGTAAAGGGGTTACAGCATTAAGAGGCACAGAAGCATGTAATTCTTTTATGCTGAGACATGAGGAGCTATGTCATTCAGAAGGACTATTGGCGAGATGAGAAGTGCTCCATTATGTAACGTGTGGTCAGAGTGTCCAGTGGAAACATCAACAGATTTATTCTCCAATGAGGAAGGAGGCCTTGAGCTTGGTGTTGGTGGTACAACATTTCAGCACTTAAATTGCCAATAACATACCTGAGACAAATCTTTATCACTAATCATGACCCCTTAAAGTTATTGAAGAAGTTTAGGGCGACGAATACCTGTCTGTTTCGATTGAGCTTATTATTGCTGCTATTCAATTTGAAATTATACCGTTGATAGGTCGAAAAACCTAAGATTTGACATGTTGTGGAGACTTGGATGAAGAAAGACAAAGGCATTCTGTGGCAGGAGTAAAATGACTGAAATCGAAACCAGTTGTGAACATTTGTATGCTCAGAGTCAATGTAAAGTATATGCATTTCAGTCTGCTAATAGAGGACGATTAGCAGGTCTAAAATTAATCTATTTTTGTATATTGATGGATCATTTTATTAAAGGTGAGTTGTGAGTTTACTGTCACTGTAAAGAGGTTATGTTCTCTTAGGTTGTTTTTGAAGGGAGGTTATAAAGGCAGAGGTGCAGAACTGCTGTCTGAACACAGTTTAAGTAAATAACTGAGGAGGCCTTTAAGTTTTATTAAATGGTGATAACAATCGAAGGGCAGTTGCCAGCTCTTCCAGACCAGGTTTTCTCGTTTTGTTTTTATCTGCAGCATTCAGAAGCTGTTGGGGATCCTCGAAGGGTTGGAAGTATCAATACATGATCCACAGCTGCTTTTCTCTCTGAGATCTCTGTTCATGTTGTTTCCTCCTGGATCAGAAAATTGCATGTAAGAATCTGTATTTGAATATATCTTTGTGCCAAGCAGTGTATACCAAGAAGGTACAGTATCTATTGTTTGTGTAAGTGTTCCAACATATAAGCTATCCCAAAATGTTCTTTTCTTCGATTGCATTTTAAACAAAACATTTGAATAGATTATATTTTGCTTAATGTCGAGAGGTTTGACCAGTCACAACATATCTGGAACGCACACTTCACATCTATGTTTAAAATAAGAATAGGTTTGGGTCTAAACGGCCTTCTTAAAATATTTTGCGGGGATCTGGTCTGGTCCACAACACTTGGAGCAGAGGGGTTTCTGACTGACTCCTGCAATTGAAAAGTTAGTGGAGGGGCTGGAGATGGTTTGCTGGAGGTTTGTGCTGTGAGCTGCCTCAGACATTCAGGGAGACCTGAGGATTTGGTGACTCAACTCTGGATGGAGCATGGGGACTGTAATTACAGCATCTGAGCCTGCAACATGAACAACAAATGGAGGAGAGGCTGCAGAGAGGGGAAGCTCTGAAACCACGGAGTGAGTGTGTGTGGGGAAAAGGATCTGCTGTATCCACCCCAAGTATTCCATGAACAGCTTCCCAAGCTACACTTAACCCAGTAGCAGAGTGTGAGGGGACCCTGACTGAACAAGGAACTGGTCACAGAGCGGTGTCACCTCCTTTAACACGTGTTGCAGCATCTCACCAGGGAGCGGGTGGTGCTGCCAGTGGCTGTTAGGGTCACTGTTTGATTCAGCTTCGATAATCTAGAATTTTCTCGGCAGAACTAGGTTACATATCCATCATTTCCCAGTATCTCAACATTGATGTCACCATTCGGTGATGGAGGGTATATATGGTGAATGAGGTAAATACATTGTTTCTCCCACAGCATGGAGCTGCCGGTTGTATTCAGTATAGTGGTATTCCCGATAGTGTGCATGGCATCTGCAGAATATCCATGTCAATGGGGAGAGGTAGAGGAACTGAAGGCGCTCTCTCTCTCTCTATGAATGTTACAGTGTACCCATGCACAGTACATCATGTTGGTGAATACCCACTGTCCTGGCAGCAGTCATGGTCTCTTCATTCAGAAGCAGTCAGCCAGTCCCATCGTCAGTGGGTCTCCACGTAGAAAGAAATGAATATATTTTGGATAAAGGCCGTCCTCTTGATGCACATTTCAAAACACCATCCCCACCACTAATCAACCACATTGAAGTATTCCATGTGTACGGAGAGCAATTGGATCACTTGGAGTGTCTGGGAGCAGGGATGGAGCAAAACCTCCCATGTCTGAACGGGTCTGAGTGCGCCCACCCCCCATCCCCGAGTACACAGTATCAATAAGTCCTAAAATCCCTCTCCATTTCAGTAACATATTGCTTTCCGTTATTCCTGGAAAATTAAATGACAGATTATATCATGTTAAAATCCACCTGCCAAACTATTATCTATTGCCTTTACCTCTCTGAATCTATTTGCAGACTCTCCACCATCTCTTGATAACTTAATCTCTTGCTTACCACAGCGACATCACCAAACTCAGCATCTGTATATCTGTTCCATCCACCTGATCATTAATATAGACTGTAAATAGTTAAGAACCAAGTAGAACATAGAACATAGAACATACATAGAAAAATACAGGCCCTCGATGTTACGCCGACCGAAGCCTACCTAACCTACACTCACCCAATAACCTCCATATGCTTATCCAATGCCCACTTGAATGACCATAAAGAGGGAGAGTCCACCACTGACACTGGCAGGGCATTCCATGAACTCACAACCCGCTGAGTAAAGAATCTACCCCTTACATCTGTCCTATACCAACCTCCCCTTAATTTAAAGCTGTGTCCCCGAGTAACAGCTGACTCCATACGCGGAAAAAGGTTCTCACTGTCAACCCTATCTAAACCCCTAATCATCTTGTACACCTCTATCAAATCTCCCCTAAACCTTCTTTTCTCCAATGAGAACAGCCCCAAGTGCCTCAGCCTTTCCTCATACGATCTTCCTACCATGCTAGGCAACATCCTGGTAAACCTCCTCTGCACCCGTTCCAATGCCTCCACGTCCTTCCTATAGTATGGCGACCAAAACTGGACACAATACTCCAGATAAGGCCGCATTAGAGTCTTATACAACTGCAACATGACCTCAGGACTCCGGAACTCAATTCCTCTACCAATAAAGCCCAGTACGCCATATGCCTTCTTCACAGCACTATTTACCTGGGTGGCAACTTTCAGAGATCTGTGTACATGGACACCAAAATCCCTCTGCTCATCCACACTACCAAGTAGCCTCCCATTAGGCCAGTAATCCATCTTCTTGTTACTCCTACCAAAGCGAATGACTTCACACTTAGCTACATTGAACTCCATTTGCCACCTTTCTGCCCAGCTCTGCAACTTATCTATATCCCGCTGTAACCTGCCACATTCTTCTTGGCTGTCCACTACTCCACCGACTTTCGTATAATCCATAAACTTGCTCACCCAGCCTTCAAGCCCCTCCTCCAGGTCATTTATAAAAATGACAAACAGCAATGGTCCCAAAACAGATCCTTGTGGAACACCACCAGTAACTGCACTCCAACATGAACCTTTACCATCAACTACTGCCCTCTGTCTCCTTCCAGCCAGCCAATTCCTAATCCAAACCTCTAACGCACCTTCAATGCTATACCTCCGTAATTTTTGCAGTAGCCTACCATGGGGTACCTTATCGAACACCTTGCTAAAATCGATAGACACCACATCTACTGCTTTTCCCTCGTCCACTTCCTTAGTCACTTTCTCAAAGAACTCAATAAGGTTTGTGAGGCACGACCTGCCCTTCACAAAACCATGCTGACTATCCTTGATCACATTATTCCTATCCAGATGTTCATAAATCCTATCCCTTACAATTCTCTCGAAGACTTTGCCCACAACAGAAGTGAGACTCACTGACCTATAGTTGCGAGGTCTGTCCCTACTCCCCTTCTTGAACAAGGGGACCACATTCGCTATCCTCCAGTCTTCTGGGACTATTCCTGTAGACAACGACGACATAAAAATCAAGGCCAATGGCTCCGCTATCTCCTCCCTAGCTTCCCAGAGGATCCTCGGATACTGGTTACTCTGTGACCCTACTGGTTACCTCCTGTCTAACTGATTGAGACTGATTTATCCTGAGTGCCTGCTTCCTGTATGATACCCTCTCCTTCCCCATTCCTGTGCAACACAGTCGAAGGGTTGAATAAGAACAAGGAGCATCAGTGAGGAATCCAACCCCTCGATGAGGTTGATGTCAACGCGGCCTCTGTTCCACTTTCCTGCCATCTTTCCATTCCAAACTCTAGTCTCTTGTTGTAGATTGCGCCACATGAAAAAATATCCACTCCACAGCTACACTTTCAATTACTTTTAGCATTTTACAGACCCCAATGAGATCTCCTTTCATTCTGATAAACTCGAGAGTATAGGCCTAAACTGCTCAAACTCTTCATAAGACAAACACTTCAAATAAGGAATCAATCTGATGAAGCTCTTCTGAATTGCCTCCAATGGAAATACCTCATTGTGCAGGACACCCAAACTGTACTCCAGTTGCACCCTCACTAATGCCTTGCATAGCTAAACCAACACCCCCTACCTTTCTACTCTATCCTTTTATAAATAAACACTGAAACTATGCTTGTATTTCTCATTACTTGCAGTACCCACGGGCAGGTTTTCTGTGATATGCAAGCAGACACCCTCTGTACCTAAGCACTTTGAACTTTCTCTCCATTTAGATAATAATTTGTCTTTCTATTATACTGGCCAACTTGAATAGCCCAATATTTATTCACTTTAATTTTCCTTGCCAAATGTTGACCCATTCACCCAACCTATCCATATAGTTGTAAAATCTCTTGCATTATCATTCTGAAGTAATTTCCCACCAATGCTAGTGTCATCTGAAAATGTGGCATCGTATTTTCTATCCCATCAACCGAGTACAGTAATACCATCAATCGCAAATGGTTGAGGCATGAGTACTGAAATCAATGGAACCCCACAAATTGCATTTGCCAAAAGAATATGACACATTTATTCCATCTGACTCCATTTTGTTGGTTAACCAATCCTCCATTCAAGCCAATAAATTACCCCTAAACCCATGTTGTCTGATCTTACCATTTACTCTTTGGAGAAGCGACATATCTGATGTCATCAGGAAGACCAGATATGTTCCATCTCCAGGATTCCCACGATCCACCTTGTTAGTGACATCTTCAAATAACTCAAGCAAACAATTCAAACACGATTTAGCCTTCGTAAAACCATGTTGACTCTGACGGATTGTGGTTTAACTTTGCAAATGTCCTGAACAATGGACTCTAACAATTTGCCTTAAATTACAATAGTTTATTGTTACACTTTAGTCCCTAATGTATACCATTATTTTAAGTTCTTCCCTTTTGAAAACCTTCACGTTTTCTTTGAATTCCTGTTTAATGGGCACACGTTTTTAAGAGATCTGCTCCAATTGCTGTGTAAGGGGTATGTGTGGCTGCTGGTGTACAAAATCGATGGGCTGACGTCTTTCTGGTGTTCCCATGTTGTCGTCTCCAAGGCCAGATTGACCTCCTCCTGTTGATGCTTTAGAGGATTGGGAGATTATGGAATCTTCCTGTTGCTGAGTAACATTTTGAGGACCTTATGGGTCTTCTCATATTTCTCCATAACAGGTGGAAACACTGAATGGTCTCCTCATGCATACCGGAGATGGGAGTGTGGGAGTGATTGGTCTTCTCTTGTTCCCATACAACAGACACGTGTCAAAATTACCTTTTCCTTTCTCATGAAAGAAGTCTCAGATAGTTTTTATCCTTATCCAATTCCCTTGCAATAGGCTCGGTGGGTCTGAATGGCCTCCTGTTATCGCAGTGCAACAAATCTCCAGGCACTGTGCGACCTCTTCCAGTTCCTATGTTACAGACTTGAGGTGGCTGAATGGACTGATCCTGTTGCTGTTAACAGGATATTGGTGCAGCATGGCCTACTGTTATAGGCTCGAGTGGCTGATTGGCCTTCTTCTGTAAATATATATCAGGCTCCAGGGACTGAATAGCCTCATCCTGCTTTGATGTTACAGGTTCGAAGGCCTGAATATCCTTCTGTTGTTCCTGTGTAACAGGATAGAGAATGGAATGGATTCCTCCATTATCTGTGTAATTCACTTCACTTGTTGACTCCTTCTGCCATCTATGTTGAAATAAGATCATCCTTTATTTTTGTAAACTCCAATGGCTACTGGGTCAAACTGATCATCCTTTCGTTATAAGCTAGCACCTTCATTGCAGGAATCAGTTGAGGGAACCATCTCTAAGCTGCCTCCAGTATAACAACATCCTTTCTTCATAGAAGAGGCTAAATCTGTACACACGACTCAAGATGTGATCTCTCTGTAAAGCAGCAGCAACACTTTCCCAGCCTGCTGTAAGGATCCCACCCAGGTTACAGCAGTCTCAGCTCTCTGGGGGAAATACAGAGCATTGTTGGAAGATCATTGTCCTTCTCTACTCCATCAGCATAACGGGAGACCTGGAGAAATTAAAGTTGGAGAAGATCATAAATGATGTGGCAAGATTATCTCTTTCATTAACATCCCCAAAGCCCACGTCGCTCAGATTCCACAGAATCTAGTAAGGTGGAGCGCAAAAACTGCAAGGAGGAGCAAACATTGATGGGAGTTATATATCCAAATGAAAGCTGCAATACAAATGCTGGACATGTTATAAAACAGGAAATGAGATATACACATTTGTGGATACTGCAGTAATAATGTACTGTTTACATTATATCGAAACTGTGTTAACCCAATTGAATGCTAATGCTGGGAAAAATGGATTTCATGACCACGTGTGAGATGGTTTACATGAACACTATGTCGAGCACTGAGCTCGAGATCAGGTTATTTAGGAATTGGTGTTGAGTGATCAGCAGAGCTAATTGACAATTTTGCTGGAAATGACCTTTTGGGAACAGTGACCACAATGCATTGGTTTTCTTTTATGCTGTTTGAGTACACAACAGGTTTTGTTTTATTTGAAGTAACCGTTATAAATCTGAGTCATGCAAGCCATGAAGGTGTGAGGAGAAAGTGGGGACTACAGATGCTGGTGATCAGAGTCGAAGAGTGTGGTGCTGGAAAAGCACAGTCAGGCAGCATACTAAGAGCAGATAAATCGATGTTTCGGACATACGCCCTTCATCAGGAATGAAGCTTCTGGGCCAAGGGGGCTGAGAGATAAATGGGAAGGGCGTGCGGCAGGGGGGAGGTAGCTGGGCTTGTGATAGGTAGATGAAGGTGGGATTGAAAGTGATAAGTGACGAAGGGAGACAGAATGCCTCATCTACTGCATCCATTAAACCCAATATGGTCTTCTCTACATTGGCGAGGCAGGAGGTCAACTTGTGGATCAAATAAAAACAAGGTCAAATGTGGAACAGTTGGTGTGCAGACAAGGTAATTTATTGCAGAAAACAGAGAAATCGCTGGGAAAAGAAATAGTTTATTTGTGTCTATCTTCATGGAAGAATGTCCAGAAATTCTCCCAGAAATACCAAGTGACCCTGGGACTTGTGTAAGTAAAGTCTAAGGTCATTCTTATCAGTGTTGGGGTTATCTTTGAAAAGAAAGCTGGATTGAGTATTTATAAATCTGACAGACTAGATGTACGTCATACAAGAATTTCAGAGGAAGTAGCAATAGACATGTTGAGTGCATCGCGGATTGTCACTTCATTTTCTGACACATTCCCAAAAGGCATTTAGCCAATCTGGATAAGGCAAAGATTATAAATATTATCCAACAGTTTAAGAAAGGATCGATTTGGAGAATGTAAACTACAGACCAGTTATCTTGTCATCCGCAGTCAGGTATCTGTTGGACTCGATTATAAAAAAACATGCTTCCAGATATTTAGAAGGTAATAACATAACTGGGGAGTGTGAGAATGTACCGATGGAAGGAAAACCAGAAGTGGCAAACATTATTTTGAGTATTTTGAAGATGATTCTTGTGGACATAGGCAATGAAAAACCATTGGATAACGTACAGTTGGATATTGGTGAGCATTTTTTAAAGAACTCACACAGCAAGTTCATAAGAAAAATTAAAGCGAGAGGTATTGGGAAGAAAATATGCAAATGGTAAGAAAAAATTAGGTTTACATTCATGTGAATGTAATTGGAAGATAGAGGATGTCGTGCACCAGTTCCATCGAGCGTTGGTGAGACTAAACGTAGAATATTGTGTATCGTTCGGAGTCCCAATCTAAGAAAGAATATACTGACTACAGAGGAACTGCAAAAGTTATTATCCAGATTAATCCGTAAAATGGCAAGATTGTCTGATGGGGGACCTCAGCCTGTAATCTCGAGTTTCAAAACATGAGAGTTGATTGTGGTGAATCTTAGAAACATCGAAAGGACTGAATAACAGAGGGACATGGAGAAGTACAAGCAGGCGAGATAAGGGAGAATCCCACATATTCCACACGGACAAGTAGAACAGAATAACCAGCAAATAGCTAATGTCCATTAGAAACCAAGTGGCAATCTGTGTGTCAAGCTGGAGATCATTGATGGATTGTTACATGAGACCTTCACATCTATTTTACTTGGAAGAAGGAGGAGGCAGGTACAGAATTCAAGAAGACGGACTGGAAAGCTCTTGAACATGTTGATGTAAAACATGAGAAAGGATTTGAGGCTTTGTTCTGTACAAATTTGGACCAATCGCCATGTCTGAATGAGTTGTATCACAGGCGGCTGTTGGGGTCGAAGGAGGTAAGACCCTGACTGGATATTTTAATTAGAATCTGACCATAGGGGAGGTGCCAGAGAACTGGAGAACTGCTAATATGATTCCACTTCACAGTCAGGGTGGGAGAGATAAACCAAGGAAGTATAGCCGAGTGAGTATTAGATCACTGTTAAGGAAACTACAGGATAAAATAGGGAAGGAGAAAATCGAACTCCATACAGAGTCACAAGGTTTGATCAGGGATAATTATCATGACTTTATCAGAAGGAAGTCACATCCAATAGATTTGATTGAATTAGTTTGAGGAGATCGATTATATAGTTTTGAAGGAAGGCCTTTGACAAATTTCCAACTGGGAAACTGAAAAATAAAGTAAAATCTCACAATATGATGGATAACTTGACAAGTTACAATGAAAATTATCTTAGTCGCAGGAGGCAGAGGGTGGTGGGAGAAGGCTGTTTGTGTGACTGGAGACCAGTGTCCCCTGGTGTACCACAGGGATCAGTGCTGTGTCGCTTATTGTTTGTGTTATTCATAACAAAATATAGATCTGAATGTGGAGGGGGTTTGGTGGAGTGTGGGGGAGGTGTGATAAGTAAGTATATGTTTGACATAAAGATTGACCGGTTGGTTCACAGTGAGGAGGAAGGCCTTAAGTTACAGGAAGATCCAGATGGAATGGTCATATGGGCAGATCAATGGCAGATGGAATGTAACCCTGATAAATATGAGGTGATGCACTTTGGGAGAAGGAACCAGGCAGGGGAGGACTCAATGAATGACAGCACACTGGGAAGCTCAGATTGTGCTTCTCCACACATCCCTGAATGTGACTGGACAGGTTAATGCTTAAACATGTGTTGCTGGAAAAGCGCAGCAGATCAGTCAGCATCAAAGGAGCAGGAGAATCGATGTTTCGGGCAGGTTCCTGAAGAAGGCTTATGCCCAAAATGTTGATTCTGCTGCTCCTTTGATGCTGCCTGACCTGCTGCGCTTTTCCAGCAACACACTTTTTAAGCTCTGATCTCCAGCATCTGCATTCCTCACTTTGTCCTGGGCAGGTTAATGGACGAGTTAAGAATTGGACCTTGGGTGTAGCGTTTCCTAACCAGGGTGTAGATTATAAGAGCAATACAGGGCTTTGGTTCGGACAAAATGGAATACTGTATGTAGCTCCGGGAACCACATTCCAGGAAGGATGTGATTGTACTGGAGAGGGTGCAGAGGTGATTCACCAGGATGTTCCCTGGGATGGAGCGTATCAGCTATGGAGAGAGGCTGGATAAGCTCGGGTTGTTTACTTTGGAGCAGAGAAGGCTGAGGGGACCATGATTCAGAAGGATACGATTATAAACGACACAGACAGGGGGGAGGGTCAAGAACAAAGGAGCACACTTTTAAAGTGAAGAGTTTGAGATTCAGAGATGATTTAAACATTTTTTCACCTCGAGGTGTGGGGTTCTGGGATTACTTCCTGAGAGGGGAATGATCACCTCACAATTGTGAAAGAGCACTTGGACGAGCAATTGGAAGTGTCATAACATTCCAGGCTATGGGCCTGGTGAAGGAAAGTGGGACGTGTATAGATTGTGCTGTATTTCTTTTGGAACAGAGTCTATTCCCCTGTGAGTGTATGGTGTGGAAGGTCAATTATTGAGCAGTTTAAGGCAGGAATTGATGAGTTTCTGAGTTATATTCATAAGGGTCATAAGAGTGAATTGTATTTGCTTGTTAAATTACGTCAATGTTAGAAATATGAGAAAACAAGTGCAGTTTCCTTACTATTTGAAACCAGAGAATGGAAAATGGGGATCAGGGAAATAGCAGAACTATGAAGCCACTACTTCCGTTCTGTCTTCACAAAACTTTCTAACAATACAAGGAAAACCGAGACTGGTTTGGGAAAATGATAGAGTACATGGAACATAGAACATAGTTAGTAAATGGTTTAGCAGAAATTAATGTGACTCAAAGTAATGGTCATAGACAACACTAACATAGATTTATGAAATGGGAATTATGTTTGAGAAACAAACTGGGAGACAAATGAAAGAGAAGCAATGATGTAAAACATTATAATTTTTAGAAAAATGTTGGTAAAGCTCCAATCTCAGTTTGCAAAATCAAATCTAAGTGGATTCGGGCGAATATATGGATATGTTTCTAGAATGGGACAGCTGGTAGGAAACAGTGAATAGAAATAAACAGACTCGTCATGTAACAGCCTGACATTTTCTGAAAGGTATGATTTTGTGAGTATGACTATGTCCCAGACTCCCCATTACCTTCCCTGGATATCTCCTGTCTCATCAGCAGGACAGACACAGCAGAAGTGGCGGTATAGTGGGATACAGTTGGAAGGGAATTGCTCTTGGAGTCCTCAACAGTGACTCTGTATCCCATGAAGTCTCATGGCGTTAGTTTACACATGGAAAAGGAAACTTCCTGCTGATTACCATGTACCAGCCTCTCTCAACTGATGAATCAGTACTCCTCCATGCTGATCAACACTTGGAGGAAGCACTGAGGGAAGCACGTACGCAAGATGTACTCTGGGTGGGGGATTTCAATGTTCACCACCAACAGTATCTCAGCTACAGCAGTACTGATCGAGCAGGCCGGGTGCTAAAGGATATAACTGGCGGCAGGTGGTGAAGGAACCAACAAGTGGAAAATACATACTTGACCACAGCCTTACTAATCTGCCAGTTACAGAAGTATCTGTTCATGACAGTATCGGTAAGAGTGACCGATAGTCATTGTGGAGACAAAGTCACACCTGCATATTGAGAATAACCTCCACCATTTTGGGTGGTACTATCACGGTGCTTAATAGGGCAGACTTCGAACAGATCTAGCAGCTCAAATCTGGATGTTCATAAGGTGTTGTGGGTCATCAATAACAGCGGAATTGTACACCCACTCAACCTTATGGCCTGGCATATCCCCCTCGCAACAATTGACATAAATCCAGAGAATCAACATTGGTTCAGTGGAGTGTGCAGGATGGCAGGAGCAGCACCAGGCATACCTGACAATGAGGTGTCAGCCTGGTGAAGCCACCAATCAGGACTACTTGTGCACCAAACAGCATAAGCAGTAAGTGATAGACAGAGCTAAGTGATCCCACAAGCAACGGTTCAGATCTAAGCTCTGCAGTCCTTCCACATCTTGTCGAGAAACGTTGGGGACAATTAAACAATTCACTGGAGGATGAGATTCCACAAATAACCCCTTCCTCCATGATGGAAGAGCCCAGCACTTCAGTGTATAAGATCAGGCTGATGCATTCACAACAATCTTCAGTCAGAAATGCTGAGTGGATGATCCATTTCAGCCCCCTCCAGTGGTCCTCAGCAATTCAGTTACCAGTCATCAACAAATTTGGTTCAGTCCACACGATATCCAGAAACGATTGGAGATACTGGATACTCCATTGGGTCCATAATCTGACAACATTCTGGCAATAATACTGAAAATTTGTTCTCCATAACTTGCCACTCCCCGAGCCAAACTGTTTCAATACAGTGACAACAATGGCTTTTCCTCATTATGTGGAAAATTACCCCAAGTATCTCCTGTATATAAAAAGGAGAACAAATCCAATCCGCCTAAATACTGCGGCGAGTAACTCACATCCTGACTTCCAAAAGTCTGTCCATCATCTACAATGCATAAGTCAGAAGTGTAATAGGAGACTCCCAATTTGCCTGGATGAGTGCAGCCCCAACAACACTCAAGAAGTTTTATACCATCCAGGACAAAGCAGCCAGTTTGACTGTCCCTTCATCCACAATGCTCCATCAGTCTTCTCTCGATCATCAGTAAAGTGGTGGAATGTCTCAGTGCTTTTAAGCAGCACGTTCTCAGTAATACCATGGTCAATGACGCCCAGTTTGGGCTCCACCAGGGCCACTCAGCTCCTGACCTCATTACCGTGGTTCAAACATGGACGAAAGATCTGAATTCCAGAGGTAGGGTGAGAGGGACAGCCCTTTAAGTCAAAGCTGCATTCGACCCAGTGTGATATCAAGGGGCCTTAGCAACACTGGAATCAATGGGTATCAGAGGGAAACTCCCTGCTGGTTAGAATCATACCTGACAGGTAGGAAGATGGTCATGGTTGATGAAGGTCAGACAACTCAGCTCCAAATCTGTCGGAGTCCTCGAGCAGTGACCGAAAACTTCTTCAGGGCTACTTCATCAATGACCTTCCCTCCATTTTAAGGTCAGCAGTGGGGATGTTCGCCAATGATTGTACAATGTTCTGCAACATTTGTGGCTCCTCAGATACTGAAGCAGTCCACGTTCAAACGCGACAAGATCTGGAGAGTATCCAGGCTGACAAGTGGCAATAATATTCAGGCCACACGAATGCCGGGCCATGACCATCACCAATAAAATACAATCTAACCTGCCCCTTGGCATTCAATGGTGTTACTCGCACTGAATCCCCAGTATCAAATTCCGGGTGGGTAATCATTGCTCACACACTCACTGGTCTCGCCATATGAACACAGTAACTATAAGAGCAGGTCAGAAGCTAGGAATACTGCGGCGAGTAACTCACATCCTGACTTCCAAAAGTCTGTCCATCATCTACAATGCATAAGTCAGAAGTGTAATAGGAGACTCCCAATTTGCCTGGATGAGTGCAGCCCCAACAACACTCAAGAAGTTTTATACCATCCAGGACAAAGCAGCCAGTTTGACTGTCCCTTCATCCACAATGCTCCACCATCAACGCTCAGCAGCAGCAGCAGCAGCAGTGTTTTACTATCTACATGCTACAATGAAATGATTCACCAAAGATCCTCAGATGCCATCTTCCTAACTCACAACCATGTCTATCTAGAAGGACAAGGGCTACAGATGTATGGGAATACCATCATCTTCAGGTTCCCTCCAAGCCATTCACCATCCTGACTTGGAAATATATCACCGCTCCTTCACAGTCACTGGGTCAGAATCCTGGTATTCCCTCCCTAATGGCATTGGAGGTCAACCACAGCAGGTGGACTGCAGCTTTCAACAAGGCAGCTCACCACCACTTTCTCAAGGGCAACGAGGGACAGGCAATAAATGCTGGCCGAGCCAGTGACACCCAGGTTCACGAAATAAATAAATAGAAATTAACAGAGGAAGTTTGCTGAGGGTTCACAGGGACCGGTGCTTGGGGCCTAGCTGTTCACAATGCCCTTTAAATATTTGGTTACTGGAATCAGATACAAGATATCCCAGCCTGCTGACAGCACTAACGGATGTGGAATTGTGAGTGGGTGAGGAGGTTATAAAAAAGCACCGAGAAGACAAAGACAATTGGAGTGAATGGTTAAATACGTGACAGATGGAGAACAATGTGGATAGAGGTGACGGTGTGCTCTTTGGTGGAAACGATAAATTGACAGCCTACCAGTTGGAAAGGATTGGTTGAAACATGTTGATCTACAAAGGGACGTATGCTCCTTTTTGTTGTTTCCTTCTCCATAAACCTCTGAGGTCCCTGCAGCGCAGTGAGTTCTGCAACCAGAAGTCAATACTGGGCATGGCATTGGCACGCTGACCAATGTATACAGACCCTTCAAGTGGGGAGCTGTAACACTGAAAAGGATCTGCATCTCCTTGTACACCAGTCGCTGAAGGGAATATTGCAGAAAGAGAAAGCAGTGAGGAAGATAAATGGTGTGTGGACCTTCATTTCCGGGGGATGTGAGTCCAGGAGAAAAGGTGTCTTACTGCAGCTGTACAGGGCCTTGGTGAGATATCATCTTGAATATTGTGCAGTATTGTGTGCAGTTTTGGTCTCCTTACCTAATAAAGACAAACCTGACATTGAGGGAGAGCAGTGAAGGATGACCAGACTGACCTCTGGGATGACGGGCTTGTGGTGGGAGCAGAGTTTGGGGTGACTGGGCCAGTATTTCATGGGGTTTAGGAAAATGAGTGAAGTTCTCAGTGAAATATACGAAACTCTGACAGGGTGAGACAGATTGGAAGCAGGGATGATAAATCCCCTGGCTGGGACTTGTAAAACAAGGGGCCCCAGTATTCGGTACAGGCAGTCACTCTGCATTGAGATGATAATGAATGTCTGCTCTCGCTGACTGGGAACCTGGGGAATTCGCTCGCACCTGGAAAACGAGACACTGCTTATAAATAAGGATTTAGAGACAGTAAAGGGGTAGCGGGAGAGCAGGAGTACGGTGGAGAAATGAAGGGCCAACCATCATTATATTGAATTGGGTAGCAAACTCGATGGACCAAACGTACTACAGCACCGCCTATTTTATAACTTCCCAAGGTTACTCACATTAGTGGATATGTATATCGTGTGGGATAAGTGCATTGAGGAGATTTTTTCTATGAACTAGAATGAGGAGGCTAAATGTGTTTTCCATTCCCGATGTTTCTGTGCAGTCTGTGGGAAAGCTCTGTCAATGTTGTCACAAGCTCTCAGATGTTAGGAAGGAGGTTTCTGCAGGGTCAACAGGACTGTGTTCCCATTCCCTTTTCTGACATTGATGCCGAAGACGGGTGTTCTGCCCGGTTTCATCCTTTCAGACCTCGGAGTAGTTTGATACAAATGAGTGCCCTTGCTTGGGGTTCAGAGACCATTGAAATGTTTATCACATGTCAGGGTCTTTGGAGTCACTTTTAGGCCAGCCCAGGAAATCATGGGAGATTCACTTCCTAAAAGTACATTGGAGAAGGAAATTTTGTTTACAATCGGTATTGGCTTCAAGGGCACTGTTACCGACCCCAGATTTTAGATTTCGATATTTTATTAATTGTCTTTAACTTCCACCCACTGCCAGAGCATGAGCCTGGTCTGGATTAGTAATCCAGTGACATTTCCACAACAGCACCATCTCCACATGGGGACCTATCGGAAACCATACTGAGCAGGTTTATTACTGTGCTGCTTGACAGCTCTGTCAAAAAGAACTCCCACCAATTGGACCGACATGATGGGACTGAGGAGGTGGTAATTGGTCAGATTATAATTATTCCCGTTTTAGGGGACTGGAAATAGCTGAGTAATTTTCCACAATGCCAGGGAGATGTCAGAGTTGGATCTGGAATGCAACAGCTTACCCCGGGACACGGCTGGTTGTGCAGCACAAGTCTTCAGTCCTATTGCAGTAATGGGGTCAGGACCCATTGTCTGTGTCGTATCTACTGTGTTCAGCTGTTTCTTCACGTCACGTGCAGCGAATCAAATTGGTTGAAGACTGGCATCTGTGATTTTGTGGGCATCATGGCGAGGGTGAGGTGTATTATCGACTCAACACTTCTGGCAGAAGATGATGCAGATAAAACATCCTTTGCAGATGATACGAAGATAGGTGGAGTTGTGGACAGTGAGGAGGGCATTTGTCGTTTGTAAAGGGACTTAGATATGATGCAGAGCTGGGTTGAGGAGTGGCAGATGGAGTTCAACCCTGCCAAGTGTGAGGTTGTCCATTTTGGAAGAACAAATAAGAATGCGGAATACAGGGTTAAAAGTAGGGTTCTTAGTCAGGTGGAGGAACAGAGGGATCTTGGGGTCGATGTACATAGATCTTTGAAAGTTGCCACTCAGGTGGATAGAGTTTGTAAGAAGGCCTATGGAGCATTATCGTTCATTAGCAGAGGGATTGATTTCAAGAGTCGTGAAGTGATGTTGCAGCTGTACAGGACTTTGGTTAGGCCACAGTTGGAGTACTGTGTGCAGTTCTGGTCGCCTCACTTTAGGAAAGATGTGGAAGCTTTGGAGAGGGTGCAGAGAAGATTTACCAGGATGTTGCCTGGAATGGAGAATAGGTCGTACGTGGATAGGTTGAGAGTTCTCGGCCTTTTCTCGTTGGAACGGAGAAGGATGAGGGGTGACTTGATAGAGGCTTATAAGATGATCAGAGGAATAGATAGAGTAGACAGTCAGAAACTTTTTCCCCGGGTACAACAGAGTGTTAAAAGGGGACATAAATTTAAGGTGAAGGGTGGAAGGTATAGGGGAGATGTCAGGGGTGGGTTCTTTACCCAGAGAGTGGTGGGAGCATGGAATGCGCTGCCCGTGGGAGTGGTAGAGTCAGAATCATTGGCGACCTTTAAGCGGCATTTGGATAGGGACATGGATGGGTGCTTAATCTAGGTTAGAAGTTCGGCACAACATCGTGAGCCGAAGGGCCTGTTCTGTGCTGTATTGTTCTATGTTCTATGTTCTATGTTCTATGTTCTATCCTTCTCTTTTACACTGATGTGCAGGTCTGTTCCATTATTTCGGATGGGAATGTTTGTGGAGCCCTCTCCTCCTGTCATTCGTTTAATCGTCCATCATCATTTATGACTGAATGTGACAGGAGTGCAGGGCTTAGTTCAGATCTGTTGGTCAAGTCTGGTAGCTTCAATGAGTTAGCATCAGGTTAAAGTTCATGTGAATCTGACTCTGACATGTTCACCCACACTCGTCACTGAGCCATAGATGGTGTTGATGGTAATGACAGACTGAGGTGTTTCCCTGGTAAAAAGTTACAGGTTTTTGTTTAATGCATGTCTGCCTCTCCTGCTGTTGTGGTCTCCAGCGCTACATGAATACGCAGTTTCGAGCTGCAATATCTGCAATGCAATTCTGCTGTCTGTTCCCCAATTCTCACTGAGACTCATTCACCCATCAGCTCTGCACTCAGTGACCTAACCTGGTTTATGATGTGGAAATACTTCCATTTTCATACTCTCATTCTGCTGAGGGTCTCTCCTCCCGTGTCTTGCTTCCAATCTGACACATTCCGCAAAAGCATTTAATTGATCTTAATGCAAGTGTTGAATTCACCTGAATCTTTTTCCTTGAGAAATACCATCTTCTGTGGTTAAAGTCAGTGTGTTTCCTCTGTTTCTTTCCATGATCATGATTAAGAGCTCTGTAGTGTCAGTGATGCCAGCGTTATGTAGTTTCAGAGCCAATGAAGTCTCTGGATTCCCAATCATCTTCACCATATTGTACGTTTCCTCTTTTGGTTTGATACATTATCACTCATGGCTGCCTTGTTCTCCCATGAGCATGTTTCAAGTTCTTGGGGTTGCATTTCTGGTATTATCTTCCGAATTTATCCCCAGACCCTCCTCCCATTGCTGCTCCATGGTATTTCCGGCTCAGCTCCCCTTCCAATTAACTCTGGCTAGCAACGCCCGCATGTCTTTGTAGTTCAATTGCTCAATTATAACCACATTACATCTTGAAGAGAGCGTTAGATACAAACTGAAAGAAGGTGTTTTGGGAGATGGGACACGAAGAATAATTGGTGGATTTCTCAACTAGATACAAAGGGAGAACGAGAGAGAGGATATAGATCTGGAGATGTGGAAAATGAGAAAACTCAATTATCGAAAGAAGTAGATGAACATCCCCCAATGTTTTGGCAATGCCTGTGTGCTGTGGTCCTTTGTACAGTGCATGTACAACAGAGTAATATGTTCAAATGCTGAGTCTGATGCCAGAATATTTATCTCCAATAATATGACAGACACTAGCTTTGGAAATAACCCACCAGGCCAACATATTGAAGTCCTGGTCGAAAGGGGATTAACTGAAATAAGTTGCGACACCAGAATCAAGAATTTGGAGCACATATCCGGGTAAGAATGAGAGAGTAGAGTAGGGAATTCCAGAAAAGGAGGGAATGTTGAGAGGATCAAATCATGTTTTAATGTTTTATCAATTTTATACGTCATATGCATCATTTTTCGTTAACTGTGTCTCTTTTGTTCACTTACAATGTATTGTGCACATATGAAAAATGCAACATATCTGCACACACACATTGATTAAACAGTGTATATAAAATCATTTTTCCACCATTGAAACTGTCCTGTTGTTGTGTTACGAGGATACATGAACACCAACTAGCCACCAAAAGACATGACCCACTATCACTATGTTCCATACATACAGACAAAGAAGGGCACCACTTTGACTGGTGCAAAGCACACACACATACTAAGACACGCAAGGACCTTCTTAGAGGAATGGTATTCTAACCAGAAGTCCATCAATAAACGCATCAACTTAGATCCTGTCTACATTCTCTTGTTAAAATAACCGGAAATGACATCACCCACTTTAAGAAACCAAGACCTATAAATAGAGAGGTGGGACATCCCACCAGCACTTCAGCAGATACTCTCACTGATGATGTCACCTAGTCCTGGTGATGAAACTTCTGAAAACAAAGTTTCAAGCTCAGCGATCTAACTTGCATACATATGAATTGTTATTTTTTGTTCATTAGTGGAATTTAGGAGTTCTCTGTCGCTCACGTTTTGACAGTTTATGATGTGAGGTGAGCTTTTCTGCGTGTGTGGTTTTAATTAACAGAGGGGTTCGACATTGATGTCATAACAGTTTTGGGCCTTGCCGTGTGGCACTTGGACAGACTTGAACAGATTTGAGATACAACAGGTCCCAGCAAATTCCAACTCATTGCTATTAGTGACTTTGATCTTCAAATAAAATTAGTGGGAAAATTCGTTTAATTTTGTTACTTGTGGTTGGTTAAATGAAAAGTGAGGGAAATAGCTTTTAACATTACTAAAGAGGTTCCCAAATTTTCCAAGCAAGTTTAGAAATACAGAAGGAGGACATTTTTTAGAATTAGCAAATAGGTTGGAATTGGGTTTAACCAGGGAGAAAAGGGAAGCTGAAATTGTAATGGAGGTGGTTAAGCACTTTGATGTATCAGAGAAATAGGCAACTGCAGTAGAGTTATAAAAACATAACTTGCAAATGTGGCAACTGGAGTTAGAAGATAAATAAAGGGACGGAAACAGAGAGAGAGACGGAAGAGAAAGAGAGGAAAAAGAAAGAGAGAGGGGATTTGAAATTCAGAAGTTGGGAATTAGACAAGAAATTTAAATTAACAGGATGGAGATGAAGGGAGAACGTAGGGATGTATATAACTAGGTTAGTAACTTGCCATATTTCGGTGAGAAAATTGACAAACCCTTTTTTATTTCATTTGAAAAAATGTCTAGGCAGATGACGTGTCCAGTGAACTTGTGGGTAATGCTAGTTCAGACTAATCTGTTGGGCACAGCTGGTGAGGTATGTGCAGCGCTGTCAGATGAGGGGGTCAAGAGATTATCAAGATGTTGAATTGGTTATTTTGATTGGTTATGATTTGGTACTAGAAGCATATAGACAGAAGTTCAGAAAAATAGAGACGGAACCAGGTCAGACTTATATTGTGTTTGAAAGAATTAGCCACAGTCATTTTGACAGGTGGGTGCTGGACTTAAAAATGGATAGGACCTGTGAGGCTTGAAGGGAGATTAATCTGCTGGACAAGTTAAAAGACTTACTTCCAGAGATAGTAAGACTTCATGTGAATGAATAGAAAGTTCAAGAAGTGAGAAGCGCGGCAGAAATGGCAGATAAATATGCATTGTGGCATGTAATGAAATTTAGCGTCTGGCAGAAATTTCATCCTGTGAGGGATAGAAATTGGGAGAAGGGACGATCACACATTATAAAGCAAACAGTAGCTCACAATAGTTCACTACAGGTGAAGAAAGAAGCGCAAGGGGGTTGAAAGGTGGTGAAAGGCCTCAGGTGCTTTCACTATAAGGGAGTGGAACACATAAAATTACAGTGTTAGTGGTTTGAGAAAGGCACAGGGAAAAGGTTGTTTTCACTGCAGTAAGCTGGGACACACCGTGCTGGGCGTTAAAGGAAGACACTTTGGGGAAAGATGCAGTAGAAGAGGCTAAGCCCAGTGGCACTAGTGAAACTGGTAAAGGAGAGCCCAAGTGGAGCCGAGGAGCTGCAGGAAATTGCACAGCCTAGGCCAGGGCTGGGTATGGAGGTAGTGCCTGATCTCTCTAAAGAATTCACCTCTGTAGATAAAGTTTACTCAGAAAGAACAGGGGGAGAAGAACAAGAAGTTATAATTTTGTGAGATACGGGATCTGCTCAGTCTGTAATAGTTGAGAAGTGAGGCGCCGGAAAAGCACAAAGATCAGGCAGCATCCAAACAGCAGGACAATTGAATCTCAGGCAGAACCCCACCGTCAGGAGGGGTGGGGGGACAAGGGGGCTGAAAGATAAATACGATGGTAATAGCTGAGCAGGTGGGAGGGTCACTGGGAAGGCAATAAGAAGATATAGGTGGGAGTGATAGTGATATGTCGGAGGGTAGGGTGGAGTCGATAGGGGGAAAGGAAGATGGCTAGTTAGGGCAGTCCAAGATGGCAGTGCTAGGTTTTACGGTTGGATCTGGGAGAGGTTGGTGGAGGGGAGATTTGGAATTTGGTGAAATCAACGTTGATGCTATACGGTTTGAGGGTTCCAGCTCTCCTACCACCAATAGGAGTCCTATCACCCTCCTCTCCGACCTATCACCATCACACCCCACTTGCATCTACCTATCGCCTTCCAAGCTCCCTTCCACCCAGCTCCACCCTCACCCTCCCATTTATTTTTCAACCTCCTTCCCCCTCCCTTACCTCCCACTTTCCTGATGAAGCATTTGTGCCTGAAACGTCAACACTCCTGCCCCTCGGATGCCGCCGACGTGCTGTGCTTTTCCAGCCCCACATTTTTCAACTCTCATCTCCAGCATCTGCAGCCCTCACTTTCGCTCACCCTCTAATAGTAAGAGATGAAAGTTTTTCTCACTCTTTCTGGCATGTTAATCAAGACCGTGTTAACGTGTGGAATGAGAACAGAAATTAAGCATTTCCTTGTGTAACGTCTGGATGGAATGCCAAATCAAGATTAGGGAAGGAACAGTGACACTGAGTAACAGAGTGTCACTTCCAGGAATACAGTTTGTTCTTGGGAACGATTTAGCAGGAGGCGAGGTGGGATAGGCACCCCTTCTGGTGGAGAAGCCAAAGGAAGACGAGGGATTTGGTGAGTTGAAAGAAAATTACCCAGCATTTTTTCCAGACTGTATAGTAACAAGATCCCACTGTCATAAATTACAGCAGGAAGGAATAACGAACGAAAAAGGCAAATGGGTTGATGCTCAGTGAACTGACACCCTGTTTGATGTAACGGTGCAGGATAAACCCTGAACAGGCAGAGGATCAGGCAGAGATGTTTAGTTCAGAAAAGCTAATGGACTTACAACAGATATATACACACACATTCACACACACATACACATGCACACACACAGAGAAGGAATCAGAAAATATTGTTGAACGTTATTAACTTAAAGATAGAATCATAAACTTAAAATGGAGACCCCGATAGGTTACTGCAGAAGGGAAATGGGCCGAAGTGCACCAGATTGTGTTAGCAGTAACGTACAGTGTTACGGGTAGCTCATAAACTAACTGCAGGCGGTCACCAAGGTGTACAGAAGACTCAGGCTAAGGTACAGAAGCATTTCCACTGGCCTGGAATGCACAAGGACGCTGTTAGGTTTTGTTGCACATGTCATACATGCCAAATGGTAGGTAAGTAACAGGCAGTAATAAAACCAGCACATTTCTTGCCAATTCCTGCATTCGAAGAACCTTGCACGAGGGTTATGATTAACTGTGTAGCTCCCCTTTCTAAAGTAAAAGTGGAAACCAATATTTGCTGACCATAATGAATGTGTCTACCAGATTTCCAGAGGCAATTCAATTATTGGAGTATCAAGGCAAAAAGGGTGGTAGAGGAGTTGGTAGCTTTCTTTACTCACTGTGGACTGCCCAGAGAGATTCAGTCAGACCAACGGTCTCATTTTACCATTCAGCTCTTTAAGGAAGTCATGGATGGCTTAGGCATACAGCACTTCAAATCAAGGGCGTCCCATCCTGAATCCCAGGAAGCCTTGGAAAATTAGCATCAGACGCTGAAGACCATATTAACAGCGTACTGTCATGGTTGGCCAAATGATTGGGATAAAGGTGCCCCATTAAATTGTTTGCCATTAGCGATGCCCCAAATAAATCGACTCACTTTACTTCCTTTGAGATAATATTCGTACATGAAGTGAGAGGTCCTTTGAAATTAATTAAGTATAAATTGACAGGACCGAAATCGGAAATCTTTACCTGGGTTATGTGTACGAGGTAAAGGAGAAAGTAGATGGAGTCGGTGAGTTTGCGAAACAGTATCTGAAGAGCACAGTATAGAGTGAAGCAGGTGGCAGATACAAACTCTGAAACTTTGAAGATTTCCCGTGGGGATGACATATTAGTATTGCCACCAGTGGTAAGAAATCTCTTCAAATCCAGGTTTAGTGGCCCGTTTCAAATTTTAAAAAACGTGGAGTCAGTTCAGCTATCTTGTAAAGATACCAGAGATGACAAAAAACTTTATCGAGTATTTCATACGGATGAGTAATGCACCAGCTACATTTAAGACTCAGAAACAGAGTTGTGGCCAGATGAACAAATGGTGCAGCTTATCTGTATGATGGAGTGATCTTTAGCAAGTGATTGAAAGCTCACATGTTACAGTTGGCAGAGCATGTTGAACGATTACAAGAAGCAAACTTGGCAACAAACTTAAAGAAAACAGAATTCGCGAAGGCAGAGGTGACGTTCTTGAGACATTACATTGGCCATGGAAGGTTGACCCCATGGAACACAAAGACGAAGGGCTTTGAGGAATTTCCACGACAATCCTCGAAGAAAGAGGTGCTTCGATTTTTGGAACTGAATGGATTCTATCGGAAGTTTGTTCCAAATGTCAGCAGCGTATTGGCACCACTGATTGATTTATTAAAGAAGAACATAGAATTGTGGTGGACAGAACAATGCCAGGAGGCATTTGAGAATTTTAAAGCAATATTAATCACCACACCAGCTTTAGCTACACCAAATATTCTGAAACCCTTTGAAAATTGTGTTTGATGCTCGGGATATAGGGGTCAGAGATGTATTGACACAGAAAGAAGATGATGGAATTGAATGGCTAATTGGCTACGTGTTGAAAAACTCAATATCCACCAGAAAAAAAATACAAAATCTCCATTATTGAACAAGAATGATTACGTTTCACTCTGGCCTGACAATATTTTAATGTGTATATGACAAACAAATTGTCGGAAATGGTTGTGGACAATGACAAATCTCACATTTTTTGGAATATTTAAAGACCAGAATATGAGTCTATTTAATTGGAGTCTTACCTTACCGACTTTAAACTCACAAAATGTCCATCCTGCGGCTCCTACAATGTGATAGCAGATGGGTTTTCACGGATTTAAAGGAAAGCAGTGGAGATAAGATTTGACTTATTCCAGTGTTGTATTGGTGTGCAGTGTTAATATGAATGATATAACTGAGATTAATACTTTTGTATTTCATAAAATTGGGATTAAGAATTAGAGGAGAGGAAACATAATCAGCTTTTCATTCTGCTGGTTCATTTTATTTTCTGAAGTGGGAAGATGTCATGAAGCCAAAAACAGGTTTGGGCACTTTAAGACAGATCGGGTTTTGTTGAATAGAAATTAAAGCCACAGATGTCAGCTAAAGGTCACATTGTTCCACATGTCACCGTTAGCTGAGAAATTGATACCTGACTTTTGGTTGCTGTTTTGACAGCCATCCAAATGCAACCAAAGAGTTTAAATAACGCTCAGGATACCAGAAACCAACAGAATTTGAATATTATTGTTTGGACACATGGACAGCAATCAAATTATGAGAATTATTATATCATAAGGAGTACATAAACCCAGAGTTTTGAACACTGGAGGGAAAGCTGCTGCCATCCAACAATAGAGCAACTGCTGTAGAGCAGGAGTGCTAACTGGCTATCTCAAACACTCTCTATCAAAGACACATGTTCATCTAAACCTACTTGCAATAAAAAGAACATTACACAAGGACATCAGCAGCTGAAAGAGTGAACACAGCGGGGAAGATAGAGACTGTATGGTCTTGAGATTTTAATGTTTTGGAGTCAGATAGCAAGTATCTAAGAAAAGAGGGGCTTGTATTTGCGAATAGTTGTTGTTTAGTGTTCACTATTAAAGTTAAGAAACTAACTTGATCATTTTTCTTTAAATAGTGGAATGTAGGAGATCTGTGTCGGTCATATTTTAACAGATTACAAGGCGAAGCGAGCTTTTCTGGGTGTTTGGGTTTAATTAACAAAGGGGTTCGAGTCCAGTTTGGCCATCTCCAGTATTCCAGCATCTCACCTGTGACTATTGATAATACAAATATCTCAGCAAGAGACCCAGCAAACACTTTTCTACCTTCCCACAGAGTTCTCAGGTACACCTGATCAGGTCCTGGGGATTTATCCACCTTTAACCATTTCAAGACATCCAGCCCTTCCTCCTCTGTATATCTGCAACATTTTGCAAGATGTCACCATCGATTTCCATGCATTCTATATGTTCCATATCCTTTTCCACAGTAAATACTGATGCAAAATATTCATTTAATATCTTCCCCATTTTCTGTGGCTCCACACAAAGGCCGCCTTACTGAACTTAGAGGGGCCCTATTCTCTTCCTAGTTACCCTTTGTCCTTAATATATTTTTAAAAGCAGTTTGGATTCTCCTTAATTCTATTTACAAAAGCTATCTCATGTCAGCGTTTTGCCCTCCTGATTTCCCTCTTAAGTGTACTCCAACTTCCTTTATACTCTTCTAAAGATTCACTCGATCTATCCTGTCTATACCTGACATATGCTTCCTTCTTTTTCTTAACGAAACCCTTAATTTCTTTAGTCAGCCAGCATTCCCGATAAATACCAGCCTTCCCTTTCAACCCTGACAGGAAGTTATTGCCTGGAACCTAATCGCGGGGTTCAGGGTGGTTTATATACAGAATAACAGATAGCCCGGAGTGAATTCCAGCCTGGAATCGAATCGAGGTGTTCAGGGTGGTTTGTATACAGACCAGCAGACACCCCGGAGTGAGTTACAGCCTGCTATCTAATCGAGGGGTTCAGAGTGGTTTATATACAGAATAACAGATACCCCGGACTGAGGTACAGCCTGGAATCGAATCGAGCTGTTCAGGGTGGGTTATATACAGAATAACAGATAGTCCACAGTGAGTTACGGCCTGGAATCAAATCGAGGAGTTCAGGGTGGGTTATATACAGAACAACAGATAGCCCAGATTAAGTTACGGCCTGGAATCTAATCGAGGGGTTCAAGGAGGTTAATATGCAGAATAACAGATAGCCCGGGGTGTGTTACTGCCTGGAATTTAATCAATGTGTGTTCACTTTAAGATAGGACGGGTTTTGCTGAATCGAAAGTACAGCCACAGATGCCAGCTGAAGGTCAGACTGTTCCAAATGTAACAATTAGCTGGGAAATGGAAGTCTTAGTTTTGGTTGCTGTTTTGACAGCAATTCAAATGCAAACAAAGACTTTAAATAATGCTCAGAATATCAGAAGCCAATGGAATTTGAATATTATTGTTCATACATCTAGAAATCAATCAAATTATGAGAATTATTGTATCATGGGAAATAAATAAACCCAGCATTTTGAAAATAGAGAGAGAGCTACTGCCATCCAACAGCAGATTAACTGCTGTAGAGCAGGAGTGCTAACTGGCCATCTCAAACACTCTCTATCAATGCCACATGTTCATGTAAAACATACTTGCATTAAAAAAAAACATGACCCAAGGAGATACAAGCTGAAAGAGTGAACACAGCGGGGAAGATAGAGACTGTGTGGTCTTGAGATTGTAACGTTTAATATATGGGTTGTTGGAACAGCATACATTTTACAGAGTTGGAGTCAGATAGTAAGTAGCGAACTAAAGAGGGGCTTGTATTTGCGAATAGTTTTTGTTTAGTGTTCACTATTAAAGTTAAGAAATTAACTTGCTAATTTTTGTTTAAATAGTGGAATGTAGGAGATCTGTTTCACTCATATTTTAACAGACTACGAGGTGAGGCCAGCTTTTCTGGGTGTTTGGTTTTAATTAACAAAGGGGTTTGACTCCACCTTGTAAATGTCCATTCACACTAACCCCATTTCCCTGCAGTTGGCCCATATCCTTCTCGTGCTTTCCGATCTACATATTTATCCAAATGCTTTTGAAATGTTGTTAATACACCCACCTCAGCCACATCTTCTGGCAGCTCATCCACATACCAGCCATTTGTTTGGTCCATCAGGTTCTCTTTTATTCCTTCCCCTTTAACCTTAAACTGGTCCCCTCTCGTCCTTGATTCTCTAAACTTTGGAAAAGACTGAGAGCATTCACCCTATCCATATCCCTCATGATCTTATACAGCTCTATAAGGACCCTCCTCAGTCTCCTACACTCTAAAGAAAAGGTCCTAGCTTGTCCAACCTCTGCCTATAACTCAGACCATTGGGTACTGGCAACGTCTTTGTAAATTTCTTCTGCACTCTTTCTAATTTAATAACATCCTCCCTATTACAAGGTGACAAAACTGAACACAATACTCCAAGTGTGGCCTTACCAAAGTCCTGTGTAACTGCAACATAAATTCCCAACTTCTGGACTCAATGTCCTGCCTGACGAAGGCCAGTGTGCCAAAAGCCTTCTTCACTGCCCTGCCTACCTGTGACTCCACTCTCAGGGAACCGTGCACCTGAACACCAAAGTCCCTCTGCCCACTGCACCCCTTAAGACCCCATTCACTGTGAAACTCCTACCTTGATTTGAGATTCAAAACTGCAAGACCTCACACATCTATATTAAATTCCATTTGCCATTTCTCGGCCCACTTGACCACCTGATTAAGGCCCTGCTGCAATTTCTGATCAACCTCCTCACTGATCATGCTCCCACTTACTTTAGTGTCATCTGCAAACTTACTAATCATGCCTTGTACATTCTCAACCAAATAATAGATAACAAAAAGCGATGGACCCAACCTCCAGTCTGACAGAAATCCTTCCACTAAACCCTCTGCTACCTATCAACAAGCCAACTGTGTATCCAATTGGCCAGTTCCCCCAGTAGTCTACGTGATGGAAGCTTCCAGAGCAGCCTCTCATGTGAACCTTGTCAAAAGGCCTTACTGAAATCCATAGAGACTACGTTAATCATTCTGCCCTCATCAACATTCTTGGTCACTTCACCAGAGGACTCTAAGAAATTTGGGAAGCATGATCTCCCAATCACAATTTTATGCTGACCAGTCTGAATTAAACCCTGTGTAAGTAATGGGTGCAGTCAATGGTATGCTGTCCTTTATTGTAAGATGATCCGAGTACATAAGTAAAGCCATCTTCCTGCTGTTGTAGAGCCTTCCTGAGAGAGCATTTGGGGCACTCTGTACAGATTTGATCTCCTTTGTAAGGAATGATCTCCGTACCACAGATAAGGGTGATGGTAACATGAGGATAGAGTGAATAAGCTGAGTGTTTAATCTGTGGAGCTGTGAGAGATGAAGAAATTGTGATGCTGAAACACGAAGAGTGGCAGCGATCACTTATTTCCAAAAGAGACATTGACAGGGAGATAAATTCTTTACTTTACCCAGGATTGATTGGTTTGATTTATTGTCACGTGTATCTCAGTACAGGGAAACACTTTATTTATGAGCAGTGGAGGAAGATCATAGTAAACATGGCCAGACAGATCATAGGGTGGAAATAGACTTGGACAGAGTAAGGCATACAAGTTACCCTGAATAGGACGTGCACTAGACAAGATCAACATGAACAAGATCAGCATTATTTGAAATTAGAGCATCCATTAATCAGTCTAACATGGCCTTCCTAATAGTTTATTTGCCTAAATTAACTCTCGCCTCTTTATTATGCAGTCGGTGTGTGAACCCTGTACTGAACGTCAGGTTATTCACAATCCCCAACAGCAGCCACAATACCTTCCATCTGAAACAGATATCCATTCCCATCAGCTTCCACCCTACATAGAGAACACCAGGCTGTCTTCGCAGAGATTAAAGATGCCTTCTTGAGACTTCACACAAGACATATGTCTTCCCTGCTCACCACTGGAAAACCACGTTAAAGTCCCACATGTGTATCATGAGCAACGGAGCCAGGAGGAACAACGTGGAACAGTCTGTCTGTGCAGCTTCTGCTCCACTTGTTCATCATGTTAGAGCATCATTTAGGAGACACTTAAGACTGCCGATGCTGGAGATCAGAGTAGAGTTTCGATTGCTGGAAAAGCACAGCAGGTCAGGCAGCATCCGAGTACCAAGAGAATCGACGAATTGGGGATAAGACATTCATCAGGAATCAGCATCAATTACCACATTCTGCCCCCGTGTAAGTGCATTGAGATGGGAATGGCCTCCTGCTGTTCCTGTATAAGTGACTCAAGGGAGTGATTGGCTTCTTCCTCGTCCAATTGGACAGAGCCAAGGGCCTGACTGGGTTACCCCTGGTTCCTGTTTGACAACTCGATGTACTGTCAAGTGTGATGGTGCTGCAGCGTTAAGAGGTTATTTTGTCCAGGTTTCTTTTAAGAGAGAGATTGCATGGTCATCACAAAGCTGGCTAGTCAAGACTACTTGAGGAACAGCTAGGGAGACCTTGTGTTTATTTTAATGCAGCCTGAATGGGTGTGGCCAGCTCTTACAGATTAGGATCTCTGTGTTTTGGTTTCTCAGTAACATCAGAAACTATTGGGGTCTCCAAAGAGTTGGAAGCTTCAGTGGATGTCTCCTGGTTGCTACTCTCTCTGAATTTTCTCTTAATTCTGTTTTTAATTCCTGGATTGGAGAAATATTTGTGACATTCTGTGTCTGAATATTCCTTTTTGCCAAGGGCTGTGTTTATGGGATTTTACTATATTGGAACAGTTCATTAGTTATAGTTCCTAGATCTATTATTCTGTTAAACTGTCCAATAGAATTACGTTATTCTAAATTCCTCTTTCTGTGGAGTTATTTCTTCTTTCGTGTTGAAATAGATGGTATTTTGCTTCCCACCGAGTAGTTTGACCAGTCACATTGCATCTGGAACAGACACTTTACATTTCCTTTAAAATAATAAAACAAAAAAAGTCTAGGCTATTGCCGTCAAATATTTTCGAGGGGTTCTGTTGTGGTCCATCATACTAGACTCCTTCTCTTCCTGAGTAATACGCTGGAGGCACTGAATGGGCTATCCCTGTTCTTCTCCAATCATGTCAATGGGCTGAATGACTTCCTCATATTCCTGTGAAACCAGCGTTAGGAGCTGAATGAACTCTTATTTTATTGTGGCAATGCGCAGTGTCAGGCAGTGCTGGTAGATGAATGTTACTGATACTTTAACAGCACAAGCCTGAATGGAGCCTGGGTCTTGCTGCACATGGACACAGACCAGTTCAGGAGCTGACGGGGGCGTCAAATTATTCAGACCATTGTGGAATCTTCAGTGACCATCCCCACTTCTGTTCTTATGGTGGGGAGGGTGAGGGTGGGGAGACATTGATGAAGCAGCTAAAGATGTTTGTGAAGAGGAAGATACTCTGAGGATCTCCCACAGAGGTGACCCAGGACAGAGATGATGAACATCTTCCTTTGTGCCATGTTTGACACCAAACACTGGAGAGTTTACTCTGATTCCCATTAAGTCCAGCTCCTTGGTGTCAACAGAAGCCAACCACTGCCTTGATATCGGGGCCAGTAATTTTTATCTAAACCCTTGTCTCAACCTCTTTTGTTCGCATCAATAAGCCATGATATAGGAGCAGCAAGTGTTTTCTTCAAACAGGTGGTATTGAATGTCAGGATTTCTCTTCTCAAGAGTGTTCGGGAAGCTCGATGACTGAAAGTATTTGAAGAGGAAATAGATGGATATTGACCTGTCAGAGAGGTGAGGGCTATGAAGAGTTGGGTATGAAAGAGGATTTGAGGCTAGGAGCAGATCAGTCATGATCTTAGTGAAGGGCAAGGCAGGATTGGGGAATGAACGACATGCCCCTGTTTCTGATGTTTTCACATTCTGTTATTGGAAAGTTAATGAGTGTTATTTTTATGAATGTTCTGGTATTGTACATTGCAGTCAGGGCGACCAGATGATTTTGTGAGCCATCTCTGGATGAGGTATGTGGGCTGTATTCTCAGTGAAGCTGGGTCTACAACATTACCAACAGATGGAGCACAAGCTGCACATAGGGGAAGCTTTCTAAAGAAAGATGAGGGACCTCTTTCATGCCTAGTCTGGGTTTTCCAATTACGTTTCCCAAATCACCTCAAAGCGTGTGGGACAGTCTTGAGGGACTGAATGGTCTCCTCTGTTTCTGTGCACCAGGTTATAGGAGTAAGTGGCCTCCAACTGTTCCTGTCTAGCAGGTATGAGGGGCTGAATGGAACAGAGGAACATGGGACTGAGGAGCAGGAGTGGGTTATTAGATACTTTGAGCCTTCTCCGCCAGGCAGTAAGATTGTGGCTGATCAGGTTGTGGTCTCAGCCCCACTTTCCTGTCTGTATCCCATTATCCGTGACTCACTTCCCTGTCAAATATTTAACTCATGCAGCTTTCAATCAATGTGAACATAGAGGCACGATAAACTTCCATTGAAGAGAATTCCCACTTGAAAGGTACTTTCAGAATTATTCATCATCCCTCATAGAATCAGAGAGTCATGCAGAACGGAAACAGACCCGTTCGTCCAATCTGTTCACACCGATCAGATATCAAATCTGATCCAGTCCCATTTGCCAGCATTTGGCCAATATTCCTCCTCTTTCAGATACTTTTTAAATGTGCGATTGTAACCGCCTTCAGCACTTCCTCTGACAGCACTTTCTGTACACACACCACTCTCTGTGTGAAACATTTACCTTCATAAACCTTCTAAATCAATTCCCCCTCACCTTCAACCTATGCTGTCTTGTTCTGGACTCCCCTGTCCTGGGGAGCAGAACGTGGCTGTTCAGAATACCCATGCCCCTGATGGTTTTATAAACCTCTATAATGTCACCCTTCAGCCTCTGACACTCCAAGGGGAAACACCTCAAACTAATCAACCTCGCCCTAAAGTTCAAACTACCAGTCCTGGAACATCCGTGTCAGTCAATTCTGCAGAAAACCGAGTTGTACGCAGATTTTAAAAGTGGCCTCACCAACATCCTGTACAGATGCAACATGCCACCACAACTCCTATACTCAATGCTCTGACTGATTAATGCAAATGTGCCAAATGTGTTCTGCACCACACTGTCTACCTGCGACTCGACTTTCAAGGAACAATGCATCTGCAGCCCTATGCCCCTTTGTTTCACAACATGCCCCAGGACCTGACCATGAAGTATATAATGTCTGCCCTGATTTGCCTTCCCAAAATGCAAAGCTTCATATTTATCTAAATTAAACTTCATTTGTTACTCCTTGCCCCTTTGTCCCATTTAATTGCGGTCTTGTACTCTGAGATAATCTACTACACCATCTTTCTGATGTCATCTGTAACTTTACTATTGCCCCAATATTCACATCTAAATCCTTTACATAAATGATGAAATGCAGTGAACTCAGTACTGATTCTTACAGCACACTGCTGCTCACAAGCCTCCAGGCTGAAAAATAACACTCTTCATTCAAGCCATTTGTGACTAACTTCTTCTGTATCTTATGTGACTGAAACTTACTAATCTGTCTACTAATAAGAATGAAATACTAGCTATGAAGACAGGCTGAGTAGGTTAGGTTTATTTTCACTAGATAAAAGAAGATTGAGGGGGGACCTGATTAATGTTTGCAAAATCACGAAGGTTATAGACAGGGTGGATAGAGACAAGGTTTTTTCCCAGGTTGAAGGAATGAATAACGAGAGGTTGTGCTTTCAAGGTGAGAGGTGGAATGTTTAAAGGGGATACACGTGGTAAGTACTTCACACAGAGAGTGGTGGGCGTTTGAAACGCATTGCTTGCAGAGGTGGTAGAGGCAGGCACGGCAGATTCATTTAAGATGCGTCTGGACAGATGCATGAGTAGGTGGGGAGCAGAGGGATACAGATGCTCAGAAATTGACCTACAGATTTAGACAGTACATTTGGATGGGCTCAGGGTTTGGGGGCGAAGGGCCTGTTCCTGGGCTGTAAATTTTCTTTGGTCTTTGTTCTTTAAATGAACACCTTGCTGAAGTCTATATAGACAATGGTCTACCAAACTGCCTTCATCAATCTTCTTTGTCACCTCTTCAAAAAACTCAACCAAATTACTGAGACATGATTTCCCATTCAGAAAGCCACATTGTCTACCCCAATCAGCTCTTGCCTTCCCAAATGTATGTAAATGCTATCCCTCAGAATCCCCTCCAACAACTTACCCACCACTGACATCAGGCTCACCGGTCTATAGTTCCTTGTCTTTTTGGGTCACTGTTTCCTTTTCTAGTCCCACTCCTCCACTGCTCATAACAAATGTTAAATGTGACCAGGTCGGTGATATGGCCGATGATATTGGTCTCACACTGGGTCAGGGTCAGTTTTAGGAACAAGTCAGGCTAGTTTCTTTAATCTGCTAAAACAACATGTTTATGATCCAGAGCAATGTTACTCAAACTATGATGAAAAGATGAATGGCAAACTGTTTGTTTATTGCAAGTATATAACCAATATTTCCCTTTATAAAAACACTGACACACACACACAATCTCTGCAATTTTAACTTGAACGAACTTTGTCCAGATATTGTTGGAACTCATGACAAAAGGAAAAATTGTGAGATTGTCCAAAACATTATTCTGCTTCTGAAGATATTGTACTCACACATGCTGCTAGCAATGGGATTTCATCCCGGGAGAGTTTGGATTTGGCTGAATTCCCTTTGCTTTCGGCAGTGAGTAAATTCAAGTGAATTCTGGTTAGAGATCACCCAAAGGGTAGTACGGTGGTTAGCACTGCTGCCTCACAGCACCAGGGACTTGGGGTCGATTCCGGCCTTGGGTGACCGTCTGTGTGGAGTTTGCACATTCTCCCCTTGTCTGTATGAGCAGCTAATGGGTGATCCAGTTTCCTACCACAAACTGTTTAGGGTCAGTGGATTGGTCATGCTAAATTGTCTGTCGTGTTCAGGGAATTCTAGGTGATGTGGAATATTCAGGGGTAAATATCGGGAAATGGGTTGGGAAGGTTGGTATGGACTTGTTGGGTCGAAGGGCCTATTTCAACACTGCAGGGATTCCATAAAAATAAGAAAGGTAATGATGACTGGAGAGGTTTTTTTTAGCTTGCACACATTGCTGTGATGAGGAACAATGAAGGAGAGAGAGTGCAATAGGCTATTCCTTCTCAGGCAGATTACATTTTCTCCCTCTCTGAGTTGAATCACACAGTAATGTCATCCTCTCCCATATTGGACCTTAACAGGTCTCCTTGTACATTGTCCAAACTATGTCTCCATCACATTCCCTGCTCCCTGTCAGTGCATCATTGCTGCTGTCATACACAGAGCCATACACTTCGCAGAAAATGGTCTCGGTCAATTTGAAGATATGGTTATATGTCCCTGCGTCATTAAAAAATAAAAATGTTTAATTTATTCAGAATACCTGTGTTAAACTGAATGCATTTTTAAAAGAAATACAGAAATTGCTGGAAAAGCTTGCCAGGTCTCTCAGTACCCAGATGCTGTAGTTGTAACAGCCTCCACCACTTCCTCTGGCAGCTCATTCCATACGCACACCACCCTCTGTGTGAAATGGTGCTCTTTAGGCCTCCTCAAATCCTTTCCCCTTTCACTTTCCCTCTAGTTTTGGTTGTCCCTAACGTGGGGAAAAACCCCTGACTACTCACCCTATCGATGGCCATTTTGATTTTATAAACCTTTACGGCTGCAAAATGTGACCCCAATTAACACGAATGTCTGTACTTTCAGTCATCCCGGGCCTAAATTCTGAAATGCAATTCTGACACCTCTTCCTTCTCCATCAAGTCCCAATTCTAAATCCATTTTAATCAGTTTGTTCAGATGTATCCGGAGACACCTCTGTGGGCTTTAAACCTAGACGTTTGTGCCCGGAGGTAGGGACACTAGCATCACTCAGCAATACGCATAAAGCTGTCACAATATTTTCCTGTGTGTTTGTTCATCAGACTGTCCTGACATGCTGGGACATACCTCTGCAACAGGCAGAACTTGAATCCAGTCCTTCTAGCCCAGAGCTAGGAACACTGCCACCCAAGTTCAGGAATTGGAATCAAATCCAGAGCTCTGGATATGAGACAGGGACACTATCCACCACACTACCATACCCAGATTTTGGGTCATATTTTAGTGCCCACTTTCAGCTTGGTGTGGATTTACGACAATCAGGTTACCATTAATGAATTACAAACAACACTTTGTATTATTAAACAAATGCAAGATATTTGTCTCAACTGTTGGATATTGAGTGTACATACTGTGCCATCAAAATTCACTATAAACATCTTTAATTGCTATTATCTGTAGTCTGCAATATTAGGGAAAGAAATCCTGCAGACACACTCTGCCCAATGAAGGGTCTCAAATAGATATTTATTACTGAACACCAGAGACGAAGGAAGAGCTTAATTTCTGACCCCAAAACACCGATCACAGTTCCCCAACTCTAACGTGCAACTCCCCTTTTCCTGGCCGCTGATTACTGTCCAGCCTCTCCTCCCCACTGACTGTGTCTGCAATCTGTCCCTCCTCCCCCTAACCACACAAGGCAAACCAAGCTCAGGGTTTTTGTGAAAATCAAGGCCGGAGTGTGCAGGCCTCCTGGAGAGGAATGGGCATTTTAAAATTGAAGGGGGAGGGTGAGGTGACAGTAATATCACTCACTGGGCTGAGGGGTCGCTGATGGAGTTTAGTTTGGATTAATGCGAGGTATTGGATTTGGTAAATCAAACAAGAGCAGGACCTATACAATTAAAAGTAGGGTCTTTGGCTGTGCTGTAGTACAGAAACCTAGGCCGTCAGGTTTAATTCTTTAAAATTTGCATCTCGTATAGATAGTGTGGTTAAGAAGGTGTTTAACACACATCTTCATAGGACAGACCTTTGAGTATCGGAATTGGGATGTCATGTTGTGGTTGTACAGGACATTGGTGAGACATCTGTGTCCAGTTTGGTCATCCTGCCCGCTCATTCCATTGGCACACCATCCTCTGGGTGAAAAGGCTGCCCCTTAGGTCACTTTTAAATGTTTCCCCTCTCACCTTAAGCCTATGTTCTCTAGTTTTGGACTCCCCGTACCCTTAGAAAATACCTTGACTATTCACTTTGATATTACTGACGTTGATATTATTAAGCTGGAGAGGATTGAGAAGAAATTAACCTGGATGTGGCTGGGAAAGGAGGGAGTGAGCGATAAGGAGAGGCTGGATCTGCTGGAACTTTTTTCACTGAAGGATATGAGATTAAGCAGTAACTTTACAGAGATTTATAAAATAATGAGGGTTACAGAGATGCTGAAGGACTGATGTCATTTCTCTAGAGTTTAGGATTCAAAACTGAGGCAATTTTAAGGTACGAGGAAAAACGTTTTACGAAAGTCATGAGAGGTAATTATGTTAGACAGAAGCTGGCTTGTGTGTGGAATGAACTTCCAGAGGAAGTGGTGAAAGCAGGGACAGTTACAAAGTTTAAAGGACATTTAGATCAGTACATGGATAAGACATCAGTTTGGATGGTGCTGTGAGCAGCTGCCCTCTCCCTCCCCATCACTGAATGAATTCCTGTTGGTTTTCACCCTCTGCCAATGCCTGTGCAGTGGCTTGTGGAGGCCAGCAGAGGGTGGCATTGTAGCACTTTAAGCACCACAGAGACTGCCAGACATGCCCCACAAAGAGACACACAGATATACACACGGGGATGGTGAGGGCACGGCGTGAAGCTCATCTGGTAACTTAAATGAAACATAAAAAATGCTCAATTCACCTCGTAAACTGTTAAAATATGAGGGACAGAGAACACCCAAATTCCACTGTTTAAATAAAAATATCTATTTAATTCTTTTCACTCTGAAAGTGAACATTTTACATCAACTATGCACAACTCTGGGACCCTCTTTCTCTTAACTGCTTATTACCCGACTCCAGCTCTATAGCAATATATTGTTTCTGGGTCTGCCATCGTCTCATATCACAGGTGCTTGGCAGCTCTCAGTTCAGAACAGCATTCCCTCTCTCTTGAAGGTACAGTACACATCAGTCCTTCATCACATTATACCCTGATGAAGATCGATAAGTGGGACCTATCCGGGTTTCTTTTGTTCTGTGGTTTGTCAATATTTCATCTACTCTGTCTCGTATATGGTAGGATTTTTATTGCTCATTGACAGCATGTCAACTCTGTCCATGAGAATATATCAGTATTTCACTTGCTCATACTCGTGTGTGAGGGGCAGGATTTCAGTTGTTTCATGGGGACTGTGACACTATAACAATCTCAATGTTTGTAGATGGCACCAAACCTGGAAGAACTCTGAAGTCTATGGAGGAGAGTGTGGGACTGTAACAGGACAGTGACACGTTGATGTAGTGTTCAGGTTTATGGCAGATGGGGATCAATGCAGAGCTGTGTGAGGTGAGGCACTTTGGTAGGAATGACAATGAACGGCAGTTTAAAGCAGGCTGTGCCATTATAAAGGGGCTGCAGGAAAAGAGAGCGCTGGGTGTATATGAGCACAGATTGTTGAATATATCAGGACAAGTGGGGAGAGCAGTAACTATCAGAGACTAGTTTCAGTATCTGAGCTGTTTACAGGGGGAGGTGTAGGAGGGAGTCTCCATGCTCCCTTCCTGGGAGGTGGTGGTGACGATGTGTTGTGAGCCCACCCTCCTGCCGACTGAGACTGTGGGGATTCCATTTGTACCAGCTCGACACAAAAGGGAGATGGCATCAGGGCCACGGCTTCTAAGTTGTGCCGGGGGGAAACAGAGCTGCCATTGGGTTTAAAGTGAGAATTGCCCTTCACTGAACATTGCTCCTTACTCGGTCGGTGGGACGTGGATGTTTCAGAATCTCCACACGAGGCGTCCTGGTCCTCTCCGGCTCGTACCAGGGTCCTCCCCACATGGCGGGGGGGAGGGAACGGATATCGGGCACTCCACTACCCGGATAGGCCTTCCCTGTCCTATTCCAGGCTGTTTCTCCTGTAACGAGATAAAGGGAGGGAGGGAGGGAGTATGGGAGTGGGTGGCCCTGCTGTTAGTGTTAGTGTCGGTGGAGGATAGGTTCATGGTGAGGTGTCCGGAGGGAGTCAGTCCACAGGGTTGTATCCATGCAGTGTATTAATGTGTGTGGGGGTTTAAACTGGAGGGAGAGAAAGAGAGAGAGAGAGAGAGAGAGAGAGAGAGAGAGACAGAGACAGAGAAGGTGCTGCATGCGGCAGTGAGAGTGGTGGACCATGAGCCTTGTTCGGGGGTCTCTGCTATAACAGATATAAAGTGTGAGGGAGCAGAGAGAATACAGTGACCCTTATCCTGACAGACCGGGGAAGGTTATTGATGCTTGTCCTGTATTGCTGGGCATTTCTTCAGACAGCAGATACTGCACTGAGCTGGGTGGGGAGCTCAGACCATGCTCAGGGGGTCTGGTGGTGTGATCCCTCTGGGAAGGGAATGGTCCCCCTGTGCTAGCCCATTCACCAGGACCTCCGTGCCCCTGTCGACAAACCGTGGTGTAATTACACCTTATCTGCCATGCTTAGGGTAAACCGTGCAGGGCAGCTACCAACAGAGAAAGCTCAACCGTGTGCCCAGTGGCCTTTTAAAGATGGCGCCAGTGTCATGAATCATGGAATATCCAGGGGCACCCGGGCGATGGTGAGTACCTCCAGCCATATTGGGTGGGAAAATCGTGCTGGTATTGAATGAGGCGGACACCATGGGGTAGGGTGCGTAGTTCATGAGGTGAGTTCGATAAGATAGCACCAGGAAACTAGCTCGGCCTAGTGTAGATGATCCCTCTGTCACAGTCAATGGAAATGGCACTGAGACAAATAATTGTTAGATTTAGCTCAATGGGTCAAAGACTCTGCTGACCCTACGCCCAGATACAAAGCTGCAGAACAAATTCTCATCCAAAACTGCATCATCTGAACTCCCATCAATATGCTGTTCACCTACCATTCCTGGAAACACTGGCTGATGTTACATGATGCTGTTAAAATGTTTTCATTTCTGCATTCTGAAACTTGGGAACACATTCTTCCACAACACTGTCTCTCAGTCTCCCCCCACTCTGCCTATTTCCCATACCCCTCCCATTTGTTATTGTTTAAACTGATTCACCCTCCATCTCTGTATCTCTCTGGCAGTGATGTTCACACCCACAGCATCCCCTTGTCAGGGCACAATAGAGAGTTGGAGCTGGAAATGGATGGGAGCTGCACATCCTGTCACTTCCAGCATGGGCTGCAAGTTTCCCCACACTGGGCAGGGATCGAACACAGTGTTACAGACCAATGCACTGGGTTGGTGTACACAGTCCTACGTTCTGGGAGGGTGACTGCTCCTGGGTTACAGATCAATGCACTGGGGTGGGGTACACAGTCGTACATGCTGGGAGGGTAACTGCTCCTGGGTTACAGATCAATGCACTGGGGTGGGGTACACAGTCCTACATGCTGGGAGGGTAACTGCTCCTGGGTTACAGATCAATGCACTGGGGTGGGGTGCACAGTCCTACATTTTACAGATTTACAGATTAATCCTGGTTTACAGATAAATTCACATGTGACCACTGCACAGGTCGCTGTGCTGGTCAGACTATCTGGTTGAGGTTTATAGATAATGTCCTGTTGTGGTCTGCACAGCTCCCGGTGCTGGACAAATATCTAATCTTGGTTTATAGATCAATGAACTGCTGTGGTCTGCACTTGTCACCGCGCTGGACAGACATGTGATGTGGCATTATAGATCAATGCCCTGATCTGATCTGCACAGTATTCCACTCTGTACAGATTGCTGGGTTGTACTGAGCAGGACACTGGCCTGGTCTGTACAGTGTTCCACAGTGAACAGATATCTCCTCTGGGTGTATGGTGTCTGGGCTGGTTCTGTGAGGTGGATTGAGAATGTGGTATATCGCACCCTTTCAGCTGATCTGGCGATGCGTTTAGTTCCCATTCCTTCTCTCACCCCATTAATGTTACAGTGTGTCCAAGCACAGTACATCATGTTGGTGGGGTGGGTAGGGGGGAAAGGTGATGGACAGGTCAAGGGGTTACCCGGAACATTCTGTTCCCAACATTCTATAACTGACATTTCCCAGAACGTTCTGTTCCCAACATTCTATAACTGACATTCCCGGAACGTTCTGTCGTTGACATTCTTTCACTGCCATTTCCCAGAACATTCTGTCCCTGACATTCTATAACTGACATTCCCCAGAACGTTCCGTCCCTGACATTCTATAACTGCCACTCCCCGGAACGTTCTGTCCCCGACATTCTATAACTGACATTCCCCAGAACGTTCTGTCCCTGACATTCTATAACTGACATTCCCCGGAAAGTTCTGTCCCTGACATTCGATTACTGTCATTCCCCGGAACGTTCTGTCCCCAACATTCTATAACTGCCATTCCCCGGAACATTTTGTCCCCAACATTCTATAACTGACATTCCCCAGAACGTTCTGTCCCTGACATTCTATAACTGACATTCCCCGGAACGTTCTGTCCCTGACATTGTTTGTGAACGGCCGGACGTCAGTGAATTGAAGAAATGATAAGATCCCGAGGGAAGAGATCCCGTTCCAGGGAGAAGGAGACACTGTTCCGAAGGCCCCTCAAGCAGTTAAAGGGGGGAATACATTTTCCCTGCGTTTATATTTCTCCACGACACAGGATCGACCACAATTTAGACCAAAATACAGAAATTCCCAAAATCCGTTTGTCTTCATGAAAGTGGGAGATAATCCTTCAGGACAGCAACGTTTCCACCCTCCGTATTAGGAACTGGGAAGGAGTGACCTGTGTCTGTTCTCGAGTGATTGAGTGTGTGGGAATGTTCTAGAAACCATCTGTCCTTATGGATGTGTCTCTGTGTGTTTGGGGAGGGAGGGTTTCTGGTGGTTTATGTCACATTTTTGTCAGTAATTCCGACCTTCCCATTTGTTATTCCAGCTCCAATTATTTTAATAAATCCCTGAATACAGGGACACATTTGAAAATATCACTGTGTCCCCAATCAAACAGTCCCTTTGCCTCCAGGCTGATGGATAATGGGTTTGTTTTCCTTCCTCACAGTTAACGTAGTGACCATCTACGTCCTGCTTTATAAAGATTGTGGATTGTCTCCATGTGTCAGACGTTACCTGGGGGCCATGGCAGCAGCGGATCTCCTGGTCATTATCCTCGACCTGATCCTGAGACACATTCCTATTGTTTTTCAGGATCAGTTTTATTTCCTGAGGTACTCCGTCCCCGTGTGTAATATCCACGCCGTCCTGCTTTATGCAGCCACTGACTGCTCTGTCTGGTTCACCGTCACTTTCACCTTTGATTGGTTTGTGGCCATTTGTTGCCAGAAGCTGAAAAGTAAATATTGCAGTGAGAAAACGGCGGCTGTGGTTCTGGGAGCAGTGACTGTGCTGAGCTGTTTAAAGAACATTTTCTGGTATTTTATTCTCACGGCTCGGTATTGGCTGGTGAACGCCCCCTGGTTTTGTGATGTAACAGACGCTATTCGATTCTCCAGTGTCTGGGTCACAATCGAGTTCCTCCACCAGATTCTAACCCCGTGTGTCCCATTTCTCCTGATTGTGCTGCTCAATGTTCTCACCGTCAGACACATTTTAGTGACCAGCAGAGCCCGCAGGAGACTCCACGCTCACACCAATGGAGACGCTCATTCTGACACTGAAATGAGAAACCGAAAAAAATCCATCATTTTACTGTTTGTGATCTCGGCCAATTTCATCCTGTTATGGTCAGCGTTCATGCTGTATTCTATATGGGGCCGGATGTTGTTTATTGGGTATTACTCTGTGTATCTCCATCCCTTTGTTCAGGAAATGGGCTTCATGCTGCAGCTCCTCAGTTGCTGCACAAACACCGCGATTTATGCCGTGACCCAGACTAAGTTCAGGCAGCACCTGAAGAATGTGATGAAATATCCCTTCACCCAAATCCATCCATCCATCAAACTCCCTCATTAATCACACCATCCGGGATTTTCACATTTCAGTTCAGTGTTTCAGCGATGGAGCAGCCTTTCGCTATGGTAACAGACTGAGGGTAGAGCTGGTTTGTCCATCCTTATCCCACAGGGGGGGTTTCAGGGAAACATTTCAATATTTCTCACAACTCAGGGGCCAGTGAGAAATGGCACCATCCCACTGACTGTATCCATCACTTCCATTTGTCAACAATAAAAATGTTGATTAAAGCGTGCCGAGCAGCAGAGTGACCGATGTCGTTGTGTGTCTTTGTGTTGGAGAAGCTGAGCTGGAGAGAGACAGACTCAGCCCCAAGTCCTGGGCCTCAGGGAAGGGGAGGGCACCGCACCCTAAACTCAGGACCTAGGTTTAACTCCCTCTGATCCCCCCCCCCCCCCCCTCCAACCTGACCTCCCCATTTCCTGTCGTGAGTGGGACAGGATTTCAGTTGTTTCATGGGGACTACCCTCCTCCCAAATCTTTGGATCAGAGGGAGAGGGACGGGTCAGGGAGACAGATTGCATCAGAGAGGAGGTGGGGGCAGGAGGGAAAGAGATTTAGTCAGATAGAAACAGAGGGAGGTGGGGAGAAAGAGAGACTGAGGTAGGGGGATCGAGAGTGAGAGAAGTGGAGAGAGAGTGAAGGAGCAGGGAGAGACAGAGAGAGCGAGAGGCAAGGGAGAGCTAAGGTGAGGAAGAGAGAGAGAAATAGGGGAGGACATAATGAGAGAAGGGTCAGAGAGTGGGGGACAGAGAGAGAGGGTCAGAGAGAGAGGGGGATAGAGAGGGGGGACAGAGAGAGTGGGGAGACAGAAAGAGGGGGGACATAGAGAGGGATGGGAACGAGAAGGCGGGACGGGGGTGGGGAACAGAGAGGGAGGTCAGAGAGAGGGGGGACAGAGAGGAGAGGGTGGGGAGGAGAGGGACGGAGCTGGGAGGTACAGAGATGGGGGCAGAGAGAGGGGGGAACAGAGAGAGTGGGGACAGGGAGAAGGGAACAGAGAGTGAAGGGGACAGAGAAACCGGGGGACAGAGAGAGGGGGGGCAGTTAGAGGGGGGCAGAGAGAGGGGTAAAGAGAGACGGGGAGAGAGGGGGCAGACTGAGAGCGCGAGGATATAGAGAAGGGGGATAGAGAGCGGGAAATACAGAAAGGGGGGAGGACAGAGATAGAGAGGGGGACTGAGAGTGGGTCGGGGGGGGGGGACAGGGAGAGGGCTGGGACCAAGAAGGGGGGGACAGAGAGGGGGACTGAGAGAGGGGGACAGAAAGAAGGGGGTTAGGGAGAGGGGGACAGAGAGAGGAGGACAGAGAGAGGGGAGGACAGAGAGAGGTGGTACAGAGAGAGGGGGACAGAGAGAGGGGGAACAGAGGGGGGTACAGGGAGAAGGGGAGACAGAGAGGGGAGCAGAGAGAGTGGGGACAGTAAGAGAGGGGAGGCAGAGAACAGAGAAGGTGGGACAGAGAGATGGGGAAATAGAGAAGGGGACAGAGGGGGCGGACTGAGAGCGGAGGGACAGAGAGAAGGAGGGGCAGAGAGAGAGGGGACTGAGAGAGGGGGACAGAGAGCGGGAGAGACAGAGGGAGTTGGGGGGGACAGAGAGAGTGGGGACAGAGAGAGATGGACAGAGAGCGGGGTGACTGGGGGGAAGAGAAAGGGGGACAGAGAGAGGAAGGAACAGAGGGAGAGGGGGTCAGAGAGAGGGGGCAGAGGGGGAAGAGAGAGGGGTGACAGAAAGAGAGTGGGGACAGAGAGAGATTGGGGACAGAGAGAGGGGGTGCCAGAGAGAGGGGAGAAAGAGAGAGAGGGGAGACGGAGAGAGGGAGGGGCAAAGAAAGAGAGGACAGAGAGAGTGGGGACAGAGAGAAGGGGGACAGAGGGGGGGGTCAGAGAGAGAGGGGGACAGAGAGAGAGAGGGGGACAAGAGAGTGGGGACAAGAGAGTGGGGGGAGAGAGAGGGTTGAGTGATAGGGGAGAGAGAGGGGGTAGTGAGAGGGGGAAGAGAGAGAGGGGGGCAGAGAGAGAGGTACAGAGAGAGAGATGGTGGACAGAGAGATGGGGACAGAGAGAGAGAGAGGGACAGAGTGAGAGGGTGACAGAGAGATTGGGGACAGAGTGAAGGGTGACAGAGCGGGAGGGACAGAGAGAGTGGGACAGAGAGACAGTGGGGACAGAGAGAGGGGGGATATTGAGAGAGGGGGACAGGGAAATGGGGGCGAAGAGAGAGGGGGACAGAAAGAGGGGGGTAGAGAGAGCGGGGAAAAGAAAGAGGAGGAAAGAGAGACGGGAACAGAGGGGGCGGACAGAGAGAGTGGGGACAGAGAGGGTGGGGCAGAGAGAGGGGGGACAGAGAGGGAGGGAACAGGGAGAGAGGGGGACAAGAGAGTGGGGGGAGCGAGGTAGGGGACAGATGGGGAGCGAGAGGGGTGCATAGAGAGGGGTCAGAGAGTGGGGGACAGAGAGAGGGGGACAGAGAGAGGGGGACAGAGAGAGGGGACAAAGAGAGGGGGAACAGAGAGAGGGGGACACAGAGTGAGGGACAGAGAGTGGGGGACAGAGAGTGGGGGACAGAGAGAGGGGACAGAGAGAGGGGACAGAGAGACAGGTCAGAGAGAGGGGGGTACAGAGAGAGGGGGACAAAGAGAGGGGGAACAGAGAGAGGGGACAGAGAGAGGGGGACAGAGAGAGGGGACAAAGAGAGGGGGAACAGAGAGAGGGGGACACAGAGTGAGGGACAGAGAGAGGGGGACTGAAAGTGGGGGGACAGAGAGAGAGGGGTGGACAGAGAAATGGGGACAGAGGGAGAGGGAGGGACAGAGTGAGAGGGTGACAGAGAGAGTGGGGACAGAGAGGAGGGTGACAGAGCGGTGGGTACAGAGAGGGGGGACAGAGAGAGGGGTCTATTGAGAGAGGGGGGACAGAGAGATCGGGGCGACGAGAGAGGGGGACAAAAAGAGGCGGCAGAGAGAGCGGGGAAAGAAAGAGGAGGAAAGAGAGAGGGGTACAGAGGGAACGGACAGAGAGAGGGTGGGACAGAGAGAGGGTGGGACAGAGAGAGGGTGGGGACAGAGAGAGAGGGGGACAAGAGAGTGGGGGGAGCGAGGTAGGGGAGAGATAGGGAGAGAGAGGGGGGTATGGAGAGAAGGTGGACAGACAGAGGGGGACAGTGAGTGGGGGGACAGAGAGAGAGGGACAGAGAGAGAGTGACAGAGAGAGGGGGACAGAGAGAGAGGGGTGGACAGAGAGGTGGGGACAGAGGGAGAGGAGGATACAGAGTGAGAGGTTTGGACAGAGAGAATGGGGACAGAGCGGAGAGTGACAGAGAGAGGGGGGCAGAGAGGGGGGACAGAGAAGGGAGGGATGGAGAGGGGCACAGAGAGAGGGCGAACAGAGAGGGGGGACAGAGAGAGAGGGGGACAGAGAGAGAGGGGACGGAGGGGGGAGCAGAGAGAGGGGGGACGGAGGGGGGAGCAGAGAGAGGGGGACAGAGAATGGGGACAGTGAGGGGGGATACAGAGAGGGGGGACAGAGAGAGGGGGGACAGAGAGGGGAGAGACGGAGAGGTGGACAGAGAGAGGTGGGATGGAGAGAGAGGGGACAGAGAGAGGGGGACAGAGAGAGGGGGACAGAGAGAGGTGGGACAGAGAGGGGAGGGACGGAGAGGGGGACAGAGAGAGAGGGCAAACAGAGAGAGAGGGCAAACAGAGAGAGAGGGGGGACAGAGAGAGGGGGACAGAGGGGGCTATTGAGAGAGGGGGGACCGAGAGAGAGGGGACAGAGAGAGAAGGGACAGAGGGGGGAAGAGAGAGACGGGGACAGAGAGGGGGACAGAGAGAGGGGGATAGAGAGAGTGTGGAAAGAGAGAGGTGGACAGATGGGGCGTGCTGAGAGCGGGGAGACAGAAAGAAGAAGGGGCAGAGAGAGAGGGGACCGAGAGAGGGATACAGACAGTGGGAGAGGTGAGGGACAGAGAGAGTGGGGGTCACAGAGAGAGGGCGGAGAGGGGGATAGAGAGAGAGGACAGAGAGGGGGGGACAGAGGAGGGGGACAGAGAGGGGGGGGGACAGAGAGAGAGGTGGACAAGAGAGTGGGGGGACAGAGAGGGACAGAGGACAGAGAGAGAGGGGGACAGAGAGAGAGGCGGGGCAGAGAGAGTGTGGGACAGAGAGAGAGGTGGACAAGAGAGAGGGTGGAGTGATAGGGGATAGAGAGGGGGGTAGAGATAGGGGGAAGAGAGAGAGGGGGACAGAGAGAAGGGTGCAGAGAGTGGGGGCGACAGAGAGAGGTGGACAGAGGTGGTGTACAGAGAGAGAGGGGTGGACAGAGAAATGGGGACAGAGGGAGAGGGAGGCACAGAGTGAGAGGGTTACAGAGAGAGTGGGGACAGAGAGGAGGGTGACAGAGCGGGGGTACAGAGAGGGGGTACAGAGGGGGGGGCAAGAGAGTGGGGGGAGAGAGAGGGTGGAGTGATAGGGGATAGAGAGGGGGGTAGAGATAGGGGGAAGAGAGATAGTGTGGACAGAGAGAATAGGGACAGGGAGGAGGGTGATTGAGAGAGGGGGGACAGACAGAACGGTGACAGGGAGAGGGGGGACAGAGGGGGGGACAGAGAGGGGAGGGACAGAGAGTGGGACAGAGAGAGTGCGAACAGAGAGAGAGAGGGGGGACAAAAAAGAGGGGGTGCACGGGGGGGATTGAGAGAGGGAGGACAGAGAGAGGGGACAGAGGGGGGAACAGAGAGGGGAGGGACGGAGAGGGGGACAGAGAGAGAGCGAACAGAGAGGCGGGGTCAGAGAGAGAATGGACGGAGGGGGGAACAGAGAGAGGGGAACAGAGAGAGGGGACAGAGAGGGGGGATAGAGAGAGGGGGGAAAGAGAGAGGGGGACAGAGAGAGGGGGGACAGAGAGAGGGGGACAGAGAGAGGGGGACAGAGAGAGGGGAGACAGAGAGTGGGGAGAAGGAGAGGGGACAGAGAGAGGTGGGACAGAGAGAAAGGGGACAGAGAGATAAGGACAGAGAGAGGGCGAACAGAGAGAGAGGGCGAACAGAGAGAGGGGGACAGAGAGGGGGCAGAAGGGGGGATTGAGAGAGTGGGGACAGAGAGCGGAGACAGAGGGGGAAGATAGAGAAGGGGACAGAGAGGGCGACAGATAGAGGGGGGATAGAGAGAGGGTGAAAGAAAGATGGAGAGATGGGGCGCCCTGAGAGCGGGGGGACAGAGAGAAGGAAGGGCAGAGAGACAGGGGACCAAGATAGGGAGACAGACAGCGGGAGAGACAGAGAGAGGTGGGGGAAAGAGAGAGTGGGGGTCACATAGAGAGGGCGGAAGAGGGGGACAGAGAGAGAGGACAGAGAGAGTGGGGTGACGGGGGGGACAGAGAGAGAGGGTGTCAGAGAGAGAGAGGACAGAGAGTGTGGGGGGACAGAGAGAGAGGGGGACAGAGAGAGTGGGGACAGAGAGGGGGCGGTCAGAGAGAGAGAGGGGGTCAGAGAGAGAGGGGGGAAAGAGAGAGAGTGGAACAAGAGAGTGGGGGGAGAGAGAGGGTGGAGTGATAGGGGATAGAGAGGGGGGTAGAGATAGGGGAAGAGAAAGAGGGGGACAGAGAGAAGGGTGCAGAGAGTGGGGGGACAGAGAGAGGGGAACAGAGATATGGTATATAGAGAGGGGGTGGACAGATAAATGGGGACAGAGGGAGAGGGGGGCACAGAGTGAGAGGATGACAGAGAGAGTGGGGACAGAGAGGAGGGTGACAGAGCGGGGGGTACAGAGAGGGGGGACAGAGAGATGAGGACCGAGAGAGAGTGTGGACAGAGAGAGGGGACATTGAGAGAGAGGGGAAAGAGAGAGGGGGCGCAGAGAGAGGGTGTACAGAAAGAAGGGGGCTAAGAGACCGGGAGAAAGAAAGAGAGTGAAAGCAAGAGGAAGACAGAGGGGACGAACAGAGAGAGGGTGGGACAGAGAGGGGGCGGTCAGAGAGAGAGAGGGGGTCAGAGAGTGAGGGGGGACTGAGATAGAGGGGAACAAGAGAGTGGGGGGAGAGAGAGGGTGGAGTGATAGGGGATAGAGAGGGGGGTAGAGGTAGGGGATAGAGAAAGAGGGGGACAGGGAGAAGGGTGCAGAGAGTGGGGGGACAGAGAGAGGGGAACAGAGAGGGGGTACAGAGAGAGGGGGTGGACAGATAAATGGGGACAGAGGGAGAGGGAGGCACAGAGTGAGAGGGGGGACAGAGAGAGGGAGACAGAGAGAGAGGGGTGGAGAGAGAGAATGGGGGCAGAGAGAGGGAGGACAGACAGAAGGGTGACAGGGAGAGCAGGGGACAGAGAGAGGGTGACAGAGAGGGGAGGGATTGAGAGGGGGACAGAGAGAGGGCGTGCAGAGGGGGGGATTGAGAGGGGGACAGAGAGAGAGGTGACAGAGGGGGGAACAGAGAGACGGGGACAGAGAGGGGGGAACCGAGAGAGAGGGGGTACAGAGATAGGGGGACAGAGAGAGGGGAACGGAGAGAGAGGGGGGACAGAGGGGACGGACAGAGAAAGGGTGGGACAGAGAGGGGGCGGTCAGAGAGAGAGAGGGGGTCAGAGAGAGAGGGGGGACAGAGAGAGAGGGGAACAAGAGAGTGGAGGGACAGAGAGGGTGGAGTGATAGGGGATAGAGGGGGGTAGAGATAGGGGGAAGAGAAAGAGGTGGACAGGGAGAAGGGTGCAGAGAGTGGGGGGACAGAGAGAGAGGGGAACAGAGAATGGATACAGAGAGAGATAATGGGGACAGAGGGAGAGGGAGGCACAGAGTGAGAGTGGTACAGAGAGAGAGGGGTGGAGAGAGAGAATGGGGGCAGAGAGGAGGTTGACAGAGAGAGGGAGGACAGACAAAAGGGTGACAGGGAGGGGGGGCAGAGAGAGGGTGACAGAGAGGGGAGGGATTGAGAGGGGGACAGAGAGAGGGCGAACAGAGAGAGAGGAGGGACAGAGAGAGGGCGTGCAGAGGGGGGGATTGAGAGGGGGACCGAGAGAGAGGCGACAGAGGGGGGGAGTAGAGAGACGGGGACAGAGAGGGGGGAACCGAGAGAGAGGGGGTACCGAGATAGGGGGACAGAGAGAGGGGAACGGAGAGAGAGGGGAGACAGAGAGGGAGGACAGAGAGAGGGTGACAGAGAGGATGGGGACAGAGAGAGGGGGACAGAGAGAGAGGGGACAGAAAGAGGGGAATGGTGAGAGAGGGGACAGAGAGGGGAAACAGAGAGAGGGGAACGGAGAGACAGGGCGGACAGAGAGGGCAGGACAGAGAGAGGGGAACGGAGAGTGGGGGGACAGAGATAGGGGGGAAAGACAAAGGGGACAGAGAGAGGGCAACGGAGAGAGAGGGGAGACAGAGAGAGGGAGGACAGAGAGAGGGTGACAGAGAAGAGGGGGACAGAGAGAGGGGGACAGAGAGAGGGGGACAGAGCGAGGGCAACGGAGAGAGAGGGGGCATTGAGAGAAGGGGACAGAGAGATGGAGGGTCTGAGAGGTGAGAGAGAGATTGGGTGACAGAGAGACGGGCAGTCAGAGAGAGAAGGGACAGAGAGAGGGGGCAAGAGAGTTGGGGGAAGAGAGGGAGGGGAGAGATGGGGAGAGGAGGGGGTAAAAAGAGGGGGAAGAGAGAAGGTGGACACAGAGGGGGACAGTGAGTGGGGGGACAGAGAGGGGTGGACAGAGAGGTGGGGACAGAGGGAGAGGAGGGTTCAGAGAGAGGGGGAACAGAGAGGAGGTTGGCAGAGAGAGGGGGGTCAGAGAGAAGGGAATGGAGAGAGAGGGGCGACAGAGAGGGGGTACAGACAGAGTGGAACGGAGAGGGGGGGACAGAGAGAGGGGAATAGACAGAAGGGAGCACAGAGAGGGGGGACAGAGAGAGGGGAACAGAGAGGGGGGGCAAAGAGGAGGGGGGACAGAGAGGAGGGGACAAGAGGACGGGTGTTAGAGAGGAGGGGGACAGAGAGAGGGGGACAGAGAGAGGGGGACAGAGTTAGTGGACAGTGTGAGTGGGGCACAGAGAGAGAGGGGGGGACACAGAGAGGGGGGCAAGAGAGGGGAGAGAGACGGGGAAGACAGTGGTGGAGAGAGGGGGGAGACAGACGGTGGGGGAGTAGCGACGAGGGGAGAGAGAGGAGGGGAGAGAGGGGGAGAGAGTGAGAGGGGGCGACAGAGGGGGAGAGGGGGGAGAGAGGGGCGAGAGAGAGGAGGGTAGAGAGAGGAGGGGAGAGAGGAGGGGAAGAGGAGGGGAGAGAGGGGGAGAGAGGGGGGAGAGAGAGGATGGGAGAGAGTGGGGTGAGAGCGGGGGAGATGAGAGGGGGAGACGGGGGAGGGAGAGATGGGGAGAGTGAGAGGGTGAGTGAGGGAGGGATTGAGAGAGGGAATGGGTGAGAGAGGGAGAGAGAGGGGAGACAGTTCTGTGACAGAGTTGGGGGAGAGAGTTAGTGAAGAGAGAGTTAAGGGAGAGAGTGATGGGTAGAGAGAGTGAGTGAGGGGGAAAGGGAGGGGGAGGAGGAGAGATGGGATAGAGAGTGAGGCAAGGAGAGAGAGGGCGGAGAGAAAAGGGGAAGTGAGAGAGGGGTTAGAGAGCTAGTGGGAGAGCGGGGGAGGAGGAGGGGCGAGGGAGCGAGAGGGGGGAGGGGAGAGAGAGGGGGGAGAGTGAGCTGGACAAAGTGAGGGGGAGGGGGGGAGAGAGAGCAGCAGGGAGAGGGGGGCAGGGAGAGGGGAGCAGAGAGAGGGGGCAGAGAGAGGTGGCAGAGGGAGGGATCGAGGAAGGTGGGTGAGAGACGGGGGCAAGAGAGAGGTCGACAGAGGGAGGGAGTGAGGGGAGAGGGGGAGAGGGGGGTGAGGGAGGGGTGAGAGAGAGGGGAGAGAGCGCGGGGACAGATAGAGAGTGGGGAGAAAGTGGGGGAGAGAGAGGGTGACGGGGAGGGGGAGAAGGGAAGAGAGGGGAGATTGGGAGAGGGGAGATGAAGAGGGGAGTTGGAGAGGCGAGAGGGATCGGAAGAGAGGGTAGATAGAGAGGGGAGAGAGACAGAGGGAGGTAAAGAGAAGGGTAGAGAGAGCAGAGTAGAGAGACGGGGAGAGAGGTGAAGAAATGGGGGAGAGAGAAGGGGAGAGGGCTGGAGAGAGGGGGAGAGAGAGGGGAAGAGAGTGGGGAGAGAGAAGGGGAGAGAGAGAGGGGGGAGAGAGAGGGGCAAGAGTGGAGACGATGGGGGGCGAGAGTGGGGGCAAGAGTGGGGGCAAGAGTGGGGGGCGAGAGGGTGGAAAAGAGTGGGGGGCGTGAGGGGGGCGAGGGTGGGGGCGAAAGAGGGGGAGAGAGAGGAGGGGCGAGACAGGAGTGCGAGACAGGGGACGAGAGATGGGCGAGAGAGAGGGTACGAGATGGGGGCGAGAGAGAGGGCGGAGGGAGGGGAGAGAGGTGGAGGGGAAGAGAGGGGATAGAGAGAGTGTTGGGAAAAGATGGGGGAGAGAGAGAGGGGAGAGAGAGGCGGGAGAGAGAAGGGGAGGGGAAGAGAGAGGGCAAGAGAGATGGGGAGAGAGTGGGGAGAGAGAGAGTGGGGTGAGAGAGTGAGATGAGAAAGAGGGGCAAAGGAGGTGGGAAGAGAGAGGAGAGAGAGTGGGAGGAGAGAGAAAGGGTGATATAGAGTGGTGAGAAGGAGAGGCGAGAGAGGGGGAGAGGGGGGAGAGAGTGAGAGGAGAAAGAGGGGGTGAGAGAGAGAGAGGCGAGAGAGAGAGAGGCGAGAGAGTTGGGAAGAGAGGGGATAGAGGGTGAGAGAGTGGGTAGAGAGGGGGAGAGAGGGGGAAAGAAAGGGGGGAGAGAGCGAGGGGGAGAGAGTGGGGGTAGAGAGTGGGGGCAGAGAGGGGTGGGAGAGGGTGTACAGAGATGGGGAAAAGAGAGGGGGAGAGAGAGTGGGAGAGAGAGAGGAGGGAGAGTGAGAGGGTAGAGGGAGAGAGAGGGGGCAGAGAGTGAGGGGGTGAGAGTGAGGGGAGTGAGTGGGGGGAGAGAGTAGGGGGAGAGTGGTGTGGAGAGAGTGGGGGAAATAGTGGGGGAGGGACGGTGGATGTGAAGAGTGGGGGTGGGGAGTGGATGGGGAGAGTGGGGGTGAGAGTGCGTTGGGAGAGAAGGGAGAGAGACTGGGGTAAGTGATTGGGGTAAGAGAGCAGGGTAAGAGACCGGGGAGAGAGAAAGAGGGGAGGGAGAGAGGGGAGGGAGAAAGAGAGGGGAAGGAGAGAGACGAGAGGGAGTGGGGTGAAAAACAGGGGAGATGGACAGAGGGGAGGTGGAGAGAGGGGAGAAAGAGAGGGGTGGAAAGAGAGGGGAGAGAGAGAAAGGGTAGAGAAACAGGGGTATAGAGTGAGGGAGAGAGAGACAGAGCAGGGTAGGCAGAGTGGAAGAGAGAGAGAGTGGAGAGAGAGGGGAGAGAGAGAGGGGCCGAGAGAGGTCGGAGAGTGGGAGGGGGAGGGGCGTGAGAGAGGGGGGAGAGAGATGGCGTGAGAGAGGGGGTGAGAGAGGGCTTGAGAGAGGGGGTGAGAGAGGGGGTGAGAGAGGGGAGAGAGAGGGGTTGAGAGGGAGGGGAGAGAGTGGACACGAGTGGGGGGCGATAGTGGGGGCGAGAGAGGGGGTGAGAAGGGGGCGAGAGATGGTGCGAGAGGGGGGCGAGAGAGAGGGGGGAGAGAGGGGGTAGAGAGAGAGTTGGGGAAAGAGGCGGAGAGGGGGGAGAGAGAGAAGGGAGAGAGAGGCTGGAGAGAGAGAGGGGGAGAGAGTGTGGAGGAGAGAGAATCGGGGAGAGAGTGGAGGAGAGAGAGGGGGTGAGAGAGAGAGGCGAGAGAGAGGGGCAAGAGAGGTGGGGAGAGAGAGGAGAGAGAGTGGGAGGAGAGAGAAAGGGTGATAGAGAGAGGTGAGAAGGAGAGGCGAGAGAGGGGGACAGGGGGAGAGTGTGAGGGGGGAGAGAGGGTGCGAGAGAGAGGTTGTGAGAGAGGGGGGAGAGAGAGAGGGGAAGAGTGGGGTTGAGAAAAGGGCAACGACAGGGGTGTGTGGAGAAAGAAGGGGGCAGAGAAAGGGGGAGAGAAAGAGAGGGAGTGAGATGGTGAGAGAGGGAGAGGAGAGGGGTGGAGAGAGAGGGGAGAGAGAGAGAGGGGAGAGAGGGGGAGAGAGATGGTGTGAGAGTGGGTGAAGAGAGTGGGGGAGAGAGTGGGGAAAGAGAGTGGGGAACGAGAGTGGGGAACGAGAGTGGGGAAAGAGAGTGGGGGAGAGTGAGAGCATGAGAGGCAGGGAGTGAGAGAGAGAGAGATAGGGAGTGGGAGAGAGAGTTAGTGAAGAGAGAAAGGGAGAGAGAGAGATTGGGGGTCGAGAGAGGGGGTGAGCAGCGTAGAGAGAAAGGGGAGAGGGAGGGAGATAGAAGGGGAGGCGGAGAGAGGGGGAGAGTGGGGGACAGAGAGGAGAGAGAGGTTGACAGAGGGAGGGTGACAGAGGGAGGGGGACAGAGAGTGGAGGGAGACAGGGGGGAGAGAGGGGGAGAGAGGGAGGGGTAGAGAGAGTGTGGGGACAGAGTGGGGGAGAGCGTGGGGAGAGAGAGTGGGGAGAGAGAGTGCAGAGAGAGAGAGTGAGGGAGAGAGTGGGGGAGGGAGATGGTTAGGGAGGGAGTGAGAGAGAGGGGAGATATTTAGGTGACAGAGTGGGGGCAGAGTTAGTGAAGAGAGGGGGGAGAGAGAGAGTGAGGTTTAGAGAGAGAGAGTGGGTGAAAGAGAGAGGTGGAGAGAGAGGGGATGAGAGAGACGGTAGAGAGAAGGCGAGAGAGGAGGGGAGAGGGGGAGAGAGGAGTTAGAGGGGTGAGAGGGGTGTGGAGAGAGGGGGAAGAGAGAGGGCGGCAGAGAGAGAGAGATAGGAAGGGGGAAGAGAGACGGGGAGGGCAAGAGAGAGGGGGAGAGAGAGGGGGGAGAGAGGGGGGAGAGGGAGGGGGAGAGGGAGGGGGAGAGAGAGGGGGCGAGAGACGGGGAGAGCGACAGGGAGAGGGGGTGAGACGGGGAGAGAGAGGGGGAGGGGGAGGAAGGTGCGAGGGAGGGTGAGAGAGGGGGGACAGAAAGAGGTTGAGAGCGGGGGGAAAGAGAGGGGAGAGAGATGGGCAGAGAGTGGGGAGAGAGAGAGGACAGTGAGGGGGAGACTGATGTGGCGAGAGAGGGGGAGGAAGAGGAAGGTGCGAGGGAGGGTGAGGGGGGGACAGAAAGAGGTTCAGAGTGGGGGGAGAGAGGGGAGAAAGAGGGGGAGAGAGTGGGGGAAGAGAGAGTGGGAAGAGAGAGGGGAGAGAGAGAGGGGGGAGATGCAGGGAGAGAGAGGGGGAGAGAGACGGGGAGAGCGACGGGGAGAGAGGGGGTAGAGACGGGGCAAGAGAGAGGGAGGGAGCGGAAGGTGCGAGGAAGGGGGAGGAGGGGACAGAAAGGGGGTGAGAGCGAGGGGAGAGACGGGGAGAGAGTTTGGGGAAGAGAGTGGGGAAGAGGGGGGAGACAGAGGGGGAGAGAGAGGGCAAGAGTGACGGGGAAAGCGATGGCGAGAGCGACGGGGAAGGGGGAGAGACGGGGAGGGAGGGGGGGCGGAGAGGAAGGGGGCGAGGGAGGTGGAGAGAGGGGGGCAGAAAGGGGGTGATAGAGGGGAAGAGAGCGCAGGGAGAGAGATGGGAGAGTGAGAGGGAGGGAGTGAGAGAGGGAGAGAGAAGGGAGAGATTTAGGCGACAGAGGTAGTGAAGAGCGAGAGGGGGAGAGAGTTTGAGGGGTTGAGAAACAGGGTGAGCGGGTTGGAGAGAGATGGGATAGAGAGACGAGGTGAGAGAATGGGGTAGAGAGAGGGGAGAGGGAGGGGTGAGGGAGAGAGGGTGAGATGGGGGAGAGAGAGGGGAGAGTGGGGGGAGAGAGAGGAGAGAGAGGCGGACAGAGAGAGGGGAAGAGGGAGGGGGACAGAGAGAGGGGGAGAGATGGGGAGAGAGACGGGAAGAGATTGTGGAGAGACAGGGGGAGTGCGAGAGGGGTCGAGAGAAGGGACAAGAGAGAGGGCGAGAGTGGGTGGCGAGAGAGTGGGGCAAGACAGGAGAGTGAGAGAGGGGGCGAGACAGGGGAAATGAGAGAGGGTGGCGAGAGAGGGATGGAGAGAGAGGGGGCTGAGAGAGAGAGTGTGGAGAGAAAGGGGGTGAGAGAGGGTAAGAGTGAGACAGGGGAGAGAGGGGGCGAGAGAGCGGGGGTGAGCGAGCGGGGGCGAGAGAGCGGGGAATGAGAGAGAGGGGGGGCAGAGAGTGGGGGGAGAGGGGAAGAGAGAGGGGGGAGAGTGGGCGAGAGAGCGGGGGTGAGAGAGCGGAGGTGAGAGAGCGGGGAATGACAGAGAGGGAGGGAGGCAGAGAGGGGGAGAGGGGGAGAGAGAGGTGGAGAGAGACAGGGGGAGGGAGACGAAGGGGGCGAGGGAGGTGGAGGGGGACAGAAAGGGTTGAGAGAGTGGCGAGAGAGTGTGGGGAGAGAGGGGGGAGAGAGATGGGGAGAGTGATGGGGAAAGAGATGGCGAGAGTGAGAGGGAGAGAAAGGGGAGAGAGGGGGCACGAGAGGGAGTGAGAGAGGCGGGCGAGGGGGGATGAGAGGGGGTGAGAGAGAGGGGAGAGAGAGGGGGAGTGCGAGGATGCAAGAGAGAAGGGTAGACAGAGAGGAGAGAGAGGGGGCGAGAGAGGGTGGCGAGAGAGGGTGGCGAGAGAGGGGGCGAGACAGAGGGTGAGAGGGGGAGAGAGAGGGGACAGTGAGAGAGAGTGTGGACAAAAAGTGGGGAAGAGAGAGCAGGGAGAGAGAGGGGAGAGAGACAGGAGAGATAGGGGGCAGAGAGAGAGAGAGTGCGTGGAGAGAAAGGAGGAAGAGAGTGCTGGAGAGTGAGAGGGAGAGAGAGGGGGAGCGATAGTGTGGGAGAGACAGGGCGAGAGAGAGAAAGAGAGGGTGAGAGAGGGGAGAGAGGGAGGTGAGAGAGAGGGACTGAGGGAGCGGTGGTAAGAGAGCGGGGCGTTAGAGAGAGGGGGCAGAGAGTGGGGGAGAGAGTGGGGGGGCAAGAGAGGGGGAGAGAGGGGGGAGAGAGACGGGGAGAGTGACGCAGAGAGGCGGGAGAGACAGAGGGAGAGAGGGGGAGAGAGAGGGGCTGAGAGAGGGGGCGAGAGAGGGAGCGAGAGTGGGGGTGAGAGAGGGGGGTGAGAGAGGGGAGAGAGGGGGGAGACAGAGGCGGCAGAGAGAGAGAGGGGAGAAAAAGGGAAGAGAGGGGGAGAGAAGGGGAGAGATGGAGGGGGAGAGTGAGAGGGAGAGGAATGGAAGCGAGGGTGATGAAAGAACGGGGGTGAGAGAGCCGGGGGTGAGAGAGAGGGGGCAGACAGTGGGGGAGAGAGGGGGGGAGCGAGAGGGGGAAAGAGAGAGGGGAGAGGGCGAGGGAGAGACAGGGAGACAGGGGGGGTAAAGCAGAGGAATGTGCGAGGGAGGGTTGAGAGAGGGGGGACAGAAAGGGGATGAGAATGGGGGGAGAGAGAGGGGAGAGAGATGGGGAGAGAGTGGGGGAGGGAGAGGAAGGTGCGAGGGAGGGGGAGAGAGGCCGACAGAGAGGGGGTGAGAGCGGGGGAGAGAGAGGGGAGAGAGATGGGGGTGAGAGTGGGGGAAGAGAGTGAGGAAAGAGAGTGGGGGAGTGAGAGGCAGAGAGAGAGAGGGGAGAGGGAGGGGGAGAGAGAAGGGAAGAGAGACAGGGAGAGTGACGGGGAGAGGGGGAGAGACGGGGAGAGAGATTTGGAAGGAGAGGAAGGGGGCGAGGGAGGTGGAGAGAGGGGGAAAGAAAGACGGTGAGTGTGAGAGAGAGAGGGGAGAGAGAGGGGAGAGTGAGAGGGTGAGAGAGGTAGGGAGTGAGAGACGGAGAGAGAGAGAGAGGCGAGAGATTTAGGCGACAGAGTTAGTGAAGAGCGAGGGGGGAGAGAGAGTTTGAGCGGTAGACAGAGAGGGTGAGCGGGGTAGAGAGACATCTGATAGAGACAGTGGATGAGAGAGTGGGGTAGAGTGAGGGGAGAGGGAGGGGGAGAGATGGGGAGAGGAGAGAGGGGTTAGAGGGGCGAGATTGGGGGACAGAGAGGGGAGAGTCGGGGGGGAGAGAGGGGTTGAGAGAGGGGGAGAGCGATGGGGAGGGGGAGAGACGGAGAGAGAGAGAGGGGAGGGAGATGAAGAGAGCGAGGGAGCGGGTTAGAGAGGGGGCAGGAAGGGGGAGAGAGTGCGGGGAGAGAGAGCGGAGAGAGATGGGGAGAGAGATGGAGAGACTGAGAGGGAGAGGGAGAGAGAGGGGAGAGTGGGAATACAAAAGGAGGCGAGAGAGGCGGGCGAGAGGGGGCAAGAGGGGGTGAGAGAGGGGAGAGAGAGGGGCGAGGGGGGAGTGAGACAATGCGAGAGGGAGGGGTAGAGAGAGTGGGGAGAGAGATGGGTAGAGGGGTTGGCGAGTGAGGGGGGCGAGACGGGGATGAAAAAGCGGGCGAGAGAGGGGGAGAGAGAGGAGGAGAGAGAGCGGGATAAAGAGTGGGGAGAGAAGGGGAGAGGGGGCAGAAAGAGAGAGTGTGTGGAGAGAAAGGGGGAAGATAGAGCGGGAGAGAGAGCGGGGAGAGAGGGAGAGAGATAGAGGGAGAGAGAGAGAGAGAGAGTGTGGTGGGGGGAGAGAGGGGGGAGGGGGAGAAAGAGAGGGGGAGAATAAGACCGGACGAGAGAGTGGGGGTGAGAGTGTGGGGGCTAGATTGGTGGGTGAGAGAGGGTGGCGCGACAGAGTGGGGGAGAGAGAAGGGGCGAGAGAGAGAGGGGGGAGAGAGGGGTAGAGATGGGGGAGAGAGTGTGGGAGAGACTGGAGGAGAGAATGCGGGAGTGAGTGGAGGGAGAGAGTGTGGGGAGAGAGTGTGGGAGAGAATGGGGGATAGAGTGGGGCAGAGTGAGAGGGTGAGAGAAGGAGGGAGTGAGAGAGGGAGAGAGAGGGGAGAAGGTTCGTTGGCAGAGTGGGGAGAGGGTTAGTGAAGAGAGAGGGGGAGAGAGAGTGAGGGGTTATAGAGAGAGGGGGTAGAGAGAGAGGGTGAAGCGCGGGGAGAGCGAGGGAGTGATAGGGAATGAGAGGGCGAGGGAGAGTGAGGTGACAGAGTGAGGGGAGAGAGGGAAGGGCAGAAAGAGAGGGGCTCGAGAGACGGGTGTGAGAGAGGGAGAGAGGGAGGGGAGAGAACGAGGGGAAGTGAGGGGGAGAGAGAGAGAGGAGAAAGAGAGGGAGAGAAAGGGAGTGGGGAGAGAGAGGGGGTGAGAGAGAGGGGGAGAGAGAGACGGGAGACAGAGGGGAGAGAGAGAGGGGACAGAGAGTGGGGAGAGAAAGGGGGGGAGAGAGAGGCTGGAGAGCGAGAGGGGGAGAGAGTGGGGCGAGAGAAGGGGAAAGAGAGAGGGGGAGAGGGAGGGGAAAAAGTGAGGGGGGGAGAGAGGGTGAGAGGGGGGGAGAGAGAGAGGCGAGAGGGGAGAGAGAGGGAAGAGGTGGCGAGAGAGGGATGAGAGAGGTTGGAGATAGGGGAAAGTCAGAGAGCGTGGGAGAGAGTGGGGAGAGAGAGGGGGAGCTGGAGAGAGGGGGACAAAGAATGGGAGAGAGAAGATGGAGAGGCGAGAGATAGAGGGGAGAGAGACAGAGAGAGAGAAAGGGTTGAGAGACAGGGGTAGAGAAGTGGAGTAGTGAAAAGGATAAAAAGAGAGGGGGAGAGAAGTGGGGTGAGAGAGAGGGCGAGAGAGGGGACAGAGGGAGTGGGAGAGAGAGAAGGGAGAGAGGAAGGGGGAGAGAGGGAGGGCGGAGAGAGTGGGGGAGAGCGAGTAAGGGAGAGTGAGTGGGTAGAGAGAGAGAGACAGAGGGAGAGAGAAAGGGGGAGAGAGAGAGGAGATGGGGGAGTGAGGTGAGAGAAAGGTGAGAGAGAGGGGAGAGAGAGGGGGAGAGAGAGGGGCGAGGGAGGGGGGCGAGAGCGGCGGGAGAGAGAGAGGTGGGAGAGAGAGAGAGGTGCGGGAGAGAGAGTGTTGAGTGAGAGAGGTGTGGGTGAGAGAGGTGGGGGAAAGAGAGAGAGTGGAAGAGAGAGGAGGAAAGAGATAGAGGGGAAGAGAGGGAAGGGCAGAGAGAAGGAGGGTGAAAGAGGGGAGCAGGGCCAACGGAGAGGGGTCAAGGGAGAGAGCGGAGAGAGGAAGGGGAGAGAGAGGGGGAGAGAGGGGAGAGAGGAGGGGGAGAGAGGGATGGAGAGAGAGGGGGAGAGGGGGAGAGAGAGATTGGGAGACGGAGAGGGGGAGAGAGAGCGGGGAGAGAGGAGAGAGAGAGGGGGGCAAGGTAGGGGAGAGAGAGAGATGAGTGAAACGGGCAGAGAGAGAGAGAGAGAAAAAGAGGGGATGGGAGAGGGGAGAGCGAGCGAGAAAGCGAGGGGCGAGAGAGGGTACGAGCGAGAGGGGAGACAGAGAGGGTGTGACAGAGAGAGGGTAGGGAGAGGGGGAGAAAGAGAGGTGAGAGAGGGGGAGAGAGAGCAGGGGGAGTGAGTGGGGGGATTGAGTGGGGGGATTGAGTGGGGGAGAGAGGGGGTAAAGAGTGGGGGAGAGAGAGAGGGAGGGAGTGAGAGGGGGAGGGGGAGTGGGAGTGAGGTGACAGAGTGAGGGTGTCAAAAGAGGGGGCGAGAGAGGGGGAGACAGGAAGGGGAGAGAGGGAGGGGGAGAGAGGGAGGGGGAGAGACAAGGAGTGGGGAGAGAGTGGGGGAAAGAAAGGAGGGAGAGAGAGGGGGAGAAAGAGAAAGGTGAGAGTGAGGCAAGAGAGGAGGCAAGAGATGGGAAAAGAGAGAGGGAGAGAGAGAGGGCGAGAGCGAGGGGGAGCGAGAGACAGAGCGTGGAGAGAGAGGGGTGGCAGAAAGGGGGGGGGAAGACAGAGGGGGAAGACAGAGAGCGGGGGAGAGAGTGGGGAAGAGAGGGGGGAGATGGAGATAGAAGAGACGGAGAGAGGTGAGAGGGAAGATGGAGAGGGGAGAGAGAGTGGAGAGAGAGAGGAGAGAGAGACGGGGGGTAGAGAGACAGGGGTAGAGAGAGGGGAGTATTGAGAAGGATAAAGAGAGAGGGTGGAGAGAGAAGGGGCCGAGAGAGGGGGGCGAGAGAGGGGGACAGGGGGAGTGGGAGAGAGTGAGGGAGGGAAAGTGAGGGGGAAAGAGGGATTGGGAGAGAGAGGGGAGAGAGAGGTGTGGGGGATAGAGAGGTAAGTGAGAGAGAGGTGGGGGAGAGAGAGGTGGGGCAAAGAAAGAGAGGGGGAAGAAAGAGCGAGGGAAGAGAGAGGGGCAGAGGGAGAGGGAAAGATAAGGGGCGAGATAAGGGGGAGAGATTGGGGGAGAGATTGGGGAGAGATAGGGGAGAGGTACCGGGAGAGATAGGGGAGAGAGAAGGGGAGAGCAAAGGGGAAAGAGAAGGGGAAAGATAGGGGAGAGAGAGGGGTTAGAGAGAGATGGATTAGAGAGAGAGAGAGAACGGGACATAAAGGGGTCGAGTGCAGGGGTCGAGAGAGCGGGTCGAGAGGGGGTAGTCGAGTGAGGGCTTTCGAAGGGAGCGGTTGTGAGTGGTGTGTCGAGAGAGGGGGGACAGTGAGGGGGTCGAGAGAAGAGGGCTGAGAGAGGGGGGCCGAGAGAGTGGGTCGATAGGGGGAGAGTGAGGGGAGGGTGAGAGAGAGGGGAGAGAGAGGGGTGAGAGTGTGCGGGAGAGTGAGTGGGGAGAGAGAGTGAGGGGGAGAAAGGGGGCAGAGAGGGGGTAAAGATGGGGGAGAAAATGAGAGAGAGTGGAGAGAGAGTGTGAAGGGTGAGAGATGGGGAGAGCGAGGTGCGAGCAAGAGAGACGGGCGAGAGAGTGGGTGAGCGAGAGACAGACAGAGAGAGGTGCAAGTGTGAGTGAGTGAGTGAGGGGACGGAAATGAAAGAGAGTCTGAGAGATCGAGAGAGAGTGAGTGATAAGGGGACAAGAGAGAGAAAGAGAGAGAGAGAAAGATAGAAAGAGGGGGAGAGCGAGATAGGGAAAGATACAAGGTGAGCTCGAGAGAGAGGGACATGAGTGAGAGGTACGCGGCGGGGGAAGAGAGAGAGTCAGGTGAGAGAGAGGGATGAGGTGGAGAGTGACTGAGTGGGTGAGAGAGAGAGTGTGTGAGGGGAAGAGAGACAGAAAGAGAAGGTGAGAGAGGGACTGAGAGAGAGAATGAGAGTAAGAGGGTGAGAGATAGATAGTGAGGGAGTGAAAGAGGGGATCGAGAAAAAGAGACAGAGAGTCTGAGAGAGAGAGAGAGATGTCTGAGGGAGGACCAGTCCAGCAAAGATGAGAACAGGACCCTAACAAGATGGTGGGAATGAAACCTATATTGTAGCTGTTCCTTACCCAGCTCTGTGTCCATGTCCTGTCTTCCGGGTCTGAATACAGAAGGCCACTGAGCCCCTCTGTGCTGTTTACTTTGAATGATTGTACCGGCTGCAGGATTTACTGAAGGCTCCAGACCTCCCTCTCCATCTCTCTCTGACTGACCAACCGTCTATGATGCGGGAAAGGACGAGACAGGAGTTAGGAATTCGGCTGAGACAGAACATCCTGATTACCTGCAGTTGACAGATAAATAGACAGAATGGGAAGTTAGACTGATGCAGTGAGGTTTATACATGGAGGATCTGGAAATTCCCTGTCTCCATCCCTGGCCTGTGTTGCTGTGTCTCTCTGGAATGGGGAATTCCATTGGCTCAGGATCTGGAGTAGCTGCAAGAGTGAGAGACGCTGACAGAGGCATCAATTAGAACCACACAGTGAGGGATACCACATGGAGAGAGACTGAGTGATATCACCAGAGTGCTGGAAGCTATCAGGATCACACAATGGACATGATGAAAGGGTTATGATTCGTGTTGTACTGGGATGAGTATTCGCTGACGGTTGTACTCCGAGTGGGACAGGCGATGGCCTCGTGCTATTCTCACCCGACTGTTCATCCAGATGTTAATGCCGGTGTCCAGTATAACCCATCTAACTGCTTAATATCCTTTTAGGAAGGAAATCTATTATAGACAGCGGGTCTGGCCTACACATGATCCAGACCCAGAGCAGTGGGGTTGACTCTAAACTGCTCTCTGTAATATTCCAGCAAGGCACTCAGCTCAAGGGCAGCTCGGGGTGGGTATGCGATGCTGGCCAGCCAGAGACAGCAACATCACATGAGTGAATTAAACATAACATTGCTGGGAGCAGTGTCCTGGCCAATCATGTCGGTAGGCTTATGGGCAGGACTTTAAACTGACAGAGAGGATGCAGGGCCAGGGTTCAGGTGAAAGGAGCTTTCCAAATCCAAAGAGAAAATGGTGATGTAGCTGAAGACAAGCAGAAAGGAACAGGAAGAGACAGAGTTTAACTGAAACTGTACATCAGTGAATTGGACTGTGACAAGAAATCGTGGAAAGAGTCAATCGTAATGTTCTTTTTTGGACTGGATAAAGTCTCTGCAATAAGGTGGATGGACTGTGGCACAGAGATAAATGAGATTTAGTGGTGACAGGGTGAACAAAAGGTGGAACATGAATATTTTATTGGACACCTCCTTGAGGGGTGTCAGGGAGTGCAGGATGGGTAACCCTGACAGTAATGGGTAACAAAGGCATTACAGAGAAAGCATTTGGCCTCAGATGATGAAGCTGAATCAGCCTGAATGCCGATTCTGGGTAACACGTGTCAAAAACACAAGCAGGAGAACAGTTTAGAGGCTGCCAAACAGCATTTCATTGCTCAACCCTGTTACACATTCCAATGTATTCCTGTGTAATGCAAAGGCACTGTGATAATTCTGGGAGACTTCAGTCTTTGTATTCTCTGGGACAGTCACATCGGCAAAAGTGATGTTCTCCGAACTCCTCTTTGAATGTTTCTGTCAGTGTTTCTTTGAATAACACATTGTGCAAATGGCCAGAGATGTGACTATCTCAGATCGACCGTTGGATGATGACGCTGAGTGAAGGAGTAATGTCACACTGAGATATCCCCTGGGAAATTGTAGTGTAGTGGAATTCAGCGAGATGATGGATTTTTAAAGTGACCATAAAGCACACGCTACAATCACAACCAAAGCCATTGACATGTGTTTGAGAGGAGAGGTGACCAAGGTAAACAGGGGAAACAGTGAAGTGTATGGCTGGTAATGGACAGTACAAAACATTTACAGTCATAGAGATGTACAGCACAGAAACGGGGCCTTCGATCTCATCACATTTGCCAGCACTTGGCCCAAATCCCTCTCAACCCATCCTGTTCGAATACCCATCCAGGTGCCTTTTAAATGCAGTAATTGTACCAGTCTCCACCACTTCATCTGGCAGGTCATTCGATACACGCAACACCCTCCACATCAAAACGTTGTCCCTTACGTTCCTTTTATATCTTTCCCCTCTCATCCTGAAGCTAGACCCTCCAGTTCTTGACTACCCCACCCCAGGGAAAAGACATTGTCTGTTAAACCTAACCATGCCTCTCATGGCTTTATAAACCTCCATATGGGTTACCCCTCGGCCTCAGACATTCCAGGGTAAACAGGCCCAGCCCATGTAACCTCTCCCTTTTGCTCAAATCCTCCAATCCTGTCAGTGTCTTTGCAAATCTTTTCTGAACCCTTTCAATTTACACAACATCATTCCGATAGGGAGGAGACAAGAATTGCACGCAATATGCCAAAACTGGCTTATCCAATGTCCTGTACAGCCACAACATTACCTCCCAACTCCTCTACTCAATGCACTGATCAGTAAACACAAGCATACCAAACACCTTCTTCACTATCCTATCGACCCACAATTCTCCTTTCAAGGAACAATGAACCTGCACTCCAAGGTCTCTTTGTTCAGAAACACTTCCTTGGACCTTAACATTAAGTGTATCAGTCCTGCGAAGAGTTGCTTTCCCAAAATGCAGCACCTCCCATTTATCTAAATGAAGCTCCATCTGACACTCCTCAGCCCATTGGCCCATCGGTTCACCATCCCGTTGTAATGTGATGTAACATTCTTCACTGTCCACTACACCTGCAATTTTGGTGTCATCTGCAAACTTACTAACTATACCTGCTATGTTCACATAAAATCATTTATATCATTAATGGAAAGTAGTGGACACAGCACCGATCCTTGTGGCACTCCACTGGTCACAGGTCTCCAGTCTGAAAAAAACCACCCTCCATAACCACCCTCTGTCTTCTACCTTCGTGCCAGTTCTGTATCCAAATGGCTGGTTTTCCCTGTATTCCTTGAGATCTATCCTTGCTCTCCAATCTCCCTTGTGGAAACATTTCGAACACCTTACTGAAGTCCATATCACTCACATCCACCGCTCTGCCCTCATCAATCTTTTTGTTACTTCTTCAAAAAAACTCAATATCTTTAAACATGATTTCCCACGTACAATTCAATGCTGACTATCCCCAATTAGACATTGCCTTTCTCAATACATGTAACTCCTCTCCCTCATGTATCCATCTTTCCACGTGCCCATGACTGACGTCAGGTGAACCAGTCTGTAGTTCCCTTGTCCTTACCACCCGTCTTAAACAGTGGCACCACGTTAGCCCAACCTGCAGTCTTCTGGCACCTCACCTGTGTCTATCGATGATACAAATATTTCAGCAAAGGGCACAGCAATCACTTCTCTAGGATCCCACAGAGATCAAGAGTATACCTGACAAGGTCCTGGGGATTTATCCATCTTTAACCATTTCAAGAGATCCAACACCTCCTCCTCTGTAATATGGTCATTTTGCAAGATGACATCATCTACTCCCCAATGCTATTTCCCAAACCATCATTCTATTCTACATCTTCCACGTCCTTCTCGACAGGAAATACTTGTTCGCTATTTTCTCCATCTCCTGCAGCTCAACGTGCAGGCTGTCTTGATCTTTGAGGGCCCTATTGTCTCCCCAGTGACCCTTTGGCCTTTACGTTTTTCTAAAAGATCTTTGGATTCTCCTTAACCCTAATTATCAAAGCAATCTCATGTCCCCTTTTTGCCCTCCTGATTTCCCTCTAACCCTACACGACACTGCAATCTCCCCCTCCCTGAGTGATCACTAACCAACACTGCACTCAACCCCTCCCTGACTGATCCCGATCCAACACTGCAACCTCCCCCTCCGAGACTGATCCCTACCCAACACTGTAATCTCCCCCTCCCTGACTGATCCCTACCCAACACTGCAACCTACCCCTCCCTGACTGATCCCTACCCAACACTGCAATATGCCCCTCCCTGACTGATCCCTCCCCAACACTGTAATCTCCCCCTCCCTGACTGACCCCCACCCAACAAAGTAATCTCCCCCTCCTGACCCATCTCTCCCAGATCAGGTCAGAGGGATGCAGGTATTAATAATTAATCCTGTCCTTTGTGTATTTGTATGTATTAGAATGTATGAACGTGGACAAATCTACTGACCAAATATATCCAACAACACTGCAAGAGGCGAGAGAAGAAATTGTGGGGTCCCTGAGTGATCTTTTTGCATCAACATTACCTACGGGTGAGGTCCCAGAATTTGGAGGGCAGTAAATGTTTTGCCCTTATTCGAGAAGGGCTGCAAAGGAAAACCTGGGAACTATAGAACAGTAAACCCAACATTCATGGTAAGTAAATTAGTTGAGAAGCTGCTCTGCATTTGGAAATACAACATTTAATTGAGAGTAGTCAGCATAGCCTTGTGTGTAGGAGACTAGGCCTCACAAATTTGTCAGCGTTCTTTGATGAAGTGATCAGGACGTTTGTCGAGGGCAGGCCTTTGATCGGGTTCCACATGGTACCTTGCTCTGGACGGTTAGATCGCATGGAATCCAGGGTCCATTAGCAAACTGAGTACACAATTGGCTTGATGGCAGGAAGCAGAGGGTAACAGTCAGACTGGAGGCCTGTGACTAGTGGTGTGCCTCAGCGGTCATAGAATCATAGAATTCCTCTTCTGTGGAAACAGGCCCTTCGGCCCAACAAGTCCACTGGCCCACTGAAGATTATTCCACCCAAACCTATTCCCGTACCCTGTTACTCTACATTCACCCCTGACTAATGCAACTTACTTACACATCCATGAACACTATAGGCAATTGAGCATGGCCAATTTACCTGACCTGCACATCTTTGGACTGTGGGAGGAAACCGCAGCACCCACATTAAACCCACGCAGACATGGGAAGAACATACAAACTCAGTTGGGTTGGCATGGTGTCTCAGTGGTTGGCACTGCTGCCTCACAGCGCCAGGGACCCGGGTTTGACCCCAGCCTCGGGTGACTGTCTGTGTGGAGTTTGCACATTCTCCCTATGTCTGCGTGGGTTTCCTCTGGGTGCTCCGGTTTCCTCCCACAATCCAAAAATGTACAGGTCAGATGAATTGGCCGTACTAAGTTGTCCATCGTGCTCGGTGCATTCGTCCAGGGTAAATATTGGAAAAGGAGAATGGCTCTAGGTGGGTTACTCTTCAGCAGGTCAGTGTGGACTTGTTGGGCCAAATGGCCTGTTTCCATACTGTCGGAAATCTAACCCGAACAGGATCTAACCCACACAGACCATCCTGTGGGTTGGAATTGAACCCAGATTGACAGTGCTGTGAGGCATGAGTGCTAACCACTGATCCATGTGCCACTGAGCTGGTCAGTGCTAGGCCCATTGCTGTTTGTTATCTATATCAATGATTGGGATGAGGATGCTTAAGGCATGATTAGAAAGTTTGCAGATTACACTAAAATAGGTAAGGAAGGTTCTCAGCAATTGCAACAGAGCCTTGATCAGCTGGGGAATTGGGCTGAGAAACGGCAAATGGAGTTTAATACAGACAAGTGCGAGATCTAGCATTTTGGAAAGTCACATCAAGACAGGGGTTTCGTGGTGAATGGTAAGGCCTGAAGGAGTGTAGTGGGACAGAGGGAGCTTGGATTCCAGGAGCACGGCTCTCTGACTCAGGGAGACAGGGCAGTGAAGAAGGCTTTTGGCACACTGGGCCCTTCATCAGTCAGGGCATGGAATATCGAAGTTGGGAAGTTCTGTTGTAGTTGTGCAGGATGCTGGTGAGGCCGCACTTGGAGTATTGTGTTCAGCTTTACCCACCTTGCTATAGGAAGGATGTTATTAAACTGGAAAGAGTGCAGAAGAAACTTACAAGGATGTTGCCGGAACTCAACTGGACAGATATAGAGAGAGGTTGGACAAGTTAGGGCATTTTCTTTAGTGCGTAGGAGACTAAGGGGGTGTCCTTATGGAGGTGTATAAGATCATGGGAGGCATGGATAGGGTGAATGCACTCAGTCTTTATCCAAGGCCTGGGGAATCAAGGATGAAAGGGCATCAGTTTAAGGTGAAAGGGGAAGAGTAAAAGGGAACCTGAGGGACAATGCTTTTCCCCAGAGGGAGGTACACATACGGAATGAACTACTAGTGCAAGTGGTCGAGGAGGATATATTTAAGAACATTTAAAATGCACTTGGACAAATACATGGAGAGGAACGTATTGGACGGATATGGGCCAAAAACAGGGAAACCGGGTTAGTGTGGTTGGACCAGTTTGTTCCAAAGAGCCTGTCTCCATGCTGTAGAACTCTATGACTCTATGAAAATACCCAGGTGTCCCATAATACCGAAGCAGCCAAAGCAATAGGAACCTGAACCGGTACAAATGTGAAACAGTCCTGCAGAATTTGGCAGGAAGCCAACCTGGCCTTGCAGTGAAGGGTTCCTGGCACAGGAGCTGTGGTGACAAGCCCATAGAGAACTGGGGAGGGAAGCTGGATAGCTCACTCCATTGCCGATAGCCTGGAGGACCCCTGGCTGGGATAAGGCAGCTGGGATCCGGTCACCCCAGGGAAACCTACAGGCTGTGACAGAGCTAGGTCTCCGACACAATGAGCAGGACAGAACGGGGCAGGAAAATCGCACCCACATGGGACTACTCCAGTTACAATGGGAAAGAGCCCAATCCAGTGAAAGGAGGGTCTCTGGGGATGGGGAGGCAGCCTCAGGTTACATTGACAATCTGGAAGGACAGTGTATGGAGCTCCAAGCAGCTGCATGGGTCCTGTACACCTGCAACATGGACCAACACACATCAGGCCCTAGTAGGAGGTGCCAGGAGCACATACAATCCCCAGGGAACGAGGGCTCCTCCCAGAATGGGATAATGTGTGCCTTTGGGGTTCTACCTCCCCAGGGAGATAATGACAGGCCCTACACTGACACTTCCACACCAGCTCACAGATGGGGACTCCCACTGCCTTGCTCCCAGGTAACTACACCTTTTGCCCCCAGCCCTGAGCCACAGCCGAACTCAGATTCCATGAATTATGTGGTTACCCAGTGTAAACCAGCTTATGGTCTCACTCCGTACACAACAGCCATTCCAGGCACCCAGCTGGTGGGCAGCACCAAAAAGATCCCGTCTCTGGCACAGATACTGACTGACAGTCTGTCGTACACAGAGTGGACGCTGAGGAGCAAACCAAATGAATCGCCATGTGCCTTAGTCCAGCAGGCCATTCAGCCCACCCTGAGGGACAACAGCTAGGGAGGAGCATCCAAGATGAGATGAAGACAGCGATACTCACTGCTCAAGGGCAGGATAAGGCATATCCTGCAGAGGCACTACATAACTGCAGAACAACAACCAGTGGAATGCCCCTCCCCTCCCCCCGTCAGCTTCACCCGGAGACTCTTGGTCCAATTTGTCTGGACTTTTGGGGATATGACCTGCACGTCTCTTAGCGATGAGAAACTGGCCCGATCCTTTGTCTCCCATGCCTCAGAAAGGAGGACGGACAACTGGGATTCGACTCCTCAATCGCGCCCGTAATGAGGCTTGGGCCCTCTGCTAATTAATTGCTGAATACAAAATAGACTTTAGGGATTTCCACATTGTGTTACAGGAGCTCAGGGATCAGAAGCGATTGGTAGGGTTTCCCCGAGAATGGGTGCATAGTAGTAGGATACCAAGCACCCTGCCTGGACGAGTGGTCATTTTCGGACAGCGATATCTCATGAAGCCCACCAGGGAGAATTCCTCTGAAACAAAATTAAAAACAGGCTGTGACCAGGAGGGAAGGGTCCTCCCCCAGCTTGTCCCACACATACCAGGCTCTCACAATAGACTAGTTATTAAACTCACAGGGAATTCCTTGTTCACGAACATTTATCACAAACTGACACTAATCATAATGAATGTAACAGGGATACAGTAATCAGAGTGGTGTCCTTACCCATTAAAATAATCATGTTCCCAACTGACCCACAGGATAATGGGACAAAGGACAAGGAAATTTGAGGGAAAACACAGAACCCAGAAAAGTAATTAATAGACAAAAGAAAAGGGAACCACTTAATGATTTAGCAGCAGTATACGAGTCCACCCCCAGGGCAGGAGTGTTACCGGTCAGTACACTGACTTGGCTAATTTAGAGAATAAACTCATGATCCTGACCCAACAACTCTCTAATGAGCCTGAGAAAGACTGAATACAGAAAACCCAGAGGAGACCATGGGACAACTCGTGGAGAATCAGACTAACCATCACTTAGTGACCAAACTGGAGGGTCACGCCAACACGATTAACCAGATCACCCACGGCCCAATCAGAGATGACGCTGAGCAGTAAAACCACACCCTGTGCAGTAACGGGATGATGGAACAGCTGAGGGAGGAGCTCAGGCAGGCCAGCCAAGGGAAAGTCCCATCCCGGGTTACTGACAAACAGCATAAATATTTGTTCCAGGAGAACACCCACACCAACGTCTCTCACTATCAGAGTAAGGACACTCTCGGTGGGACACCTGGGCTTGGTATGAGGAATTCCACTTTACCCAAGTGACCAAAGTCAGAATGAAGTCCAAATTATCGGAGTTGAATAAAAACGGTATTTGGATGGGCTCCCATGATTACCTCGCCCTTACTGTGGAGATAGAGGGAACATTGCCAGGGACCATACTTATGTAAATGGGTAGGACCAGGTCATACCCTGACATTCCCATTGCCTGTTATCCAAGAATTCGGCTCCTCTCACATCGGCTATGGTACGAACCGCACTCACCTTGATTTATCTCGCGATACCGGTTGTTAGGATTTCAGGCTGCAACAGATGGATACGATCATGGTGAATAATGCCTGGACACACCCTCAGGGACTGGAAGGTAGATGGAACTCCCCGGGTGATCACCTTAGTTTCATTCATTTGCAGTGTTTGAGTGTTCCTGGCTGGGCCAGTCTTGATTTCCTGCCCATTGTTGCCATTACGAAAGATTGGCCATGTTAAATTGCCCATGGTGTCAAGGGATATTCGGGCTAGCTGGAATAGCCATAGGAAATGCAGGGTTTCAGGAATATCATTGGGGGAGTGGGTCTGAGTTGGATTCTCTTCAGAGGGTCATTGTGGATTCAATGGGCCGAACGTTCTGATTCTGTTCTGTCATGATTTTATGATATCACTTATCAGCTATAAGATTTTGGGTGTAGGTTTGCTCGGTGACAGGTTTGATATCCAGATGTTTCGTTACCTGGCTGGGTAGCATCATCAGTGGCGACCTCCAAGTGAAGCTATAAGACCATTGGTTTGGAAAACGTACACAATGGCTTTTCCACAGACAGCTGGCTCCTCTGACAACAAGCATAACCAGCTTTTAAAATTAGGTTTGTAATTTATTGCATAAGCTTCTTTTCTTTCCATTCAAGTGGATGAGTTGGGGGAAATGTCAGAACCTCCTGGCTAAAACACAGATAGACAGCCAAGGTTTATTGGCCAAGGAAATCTCCCAAATCACAAAACCCGCACAACAGGCACAGCGCAAACACAGCATAATGTCCAAGGCAACAGTTTTTCTGGACTGACGTATCTACCAAAGAAATGAGGGCCCATACAGGAAGGCACTGGGTCCTGCTACATAAAGAAACTAACAGCAACAAACCATCCAAATGATTGGCAATGCTTCAAACTATTAACGGATTCTCCGAATTGGCCAGAACGATAGAAAGTTCCTGAAAACCATCCAGAAATGAACCAAAACAGCATCAGTTCAGACTGATTGCCTGAATCTCTGCAGATGTTCTGAGGAGAACAGCATGGCAAGAGACAGAGACCATCTAACCATCCAGAGAGAGAGAGGGCTAGAGAAAACCGTTTCGCAGACCCAGAAGCAGAACCAGAGAGAGAAAGAGGGAGCGAGAGACAGGCAAGCTGAAGCAAAACCCAGGGGCATGGGAGAGAGGGAATGTGAAAATCCATTGAGAGAGAGAGTTGGAACCAACTGCAATAACGAGTGTCACCCCTTCAGTTTGTCCATGTTTTAACTCCTCAGTCTTAGTCTGACTTCCCCTTCTCTCCCTCTCTCTGTCCACTCTCTCTCTGTCCTTCTGTCTGTCTCTCTCTCACACACACTCTTTCTTTCACTCTCTCCCTCTCCCTGTCTCTCTCCGCCCATCTTTTTCCCTTCTCCATCCCCTCTCTCTGTATCTCTGTCTCTTTTACTCACCCTCCCTTTCTTTTTTTCGCTATTTCAGACCTGAAAGATCTCACCCAATTTGGTACCCCCTCAAAAATACTATGCCCTCCCAATTTTATCCCCGTTCCCAAATATCTTCCCTCCCAAATAATTACCTCACCAAATTAGCACCCCTCAAATATTTTGCTGCCCCCAGCATTGCTGTGAGCCCCACTCCCTGGGGCAGAGGGAAATGAGTGGAAAAGTGTGGAGCTGGAAAAGCACAGAAGCTCAGGCCAGAACCGTTGACTCTCCTGGCTGAACCGCTGTGCTTCCCCAGCTCCACACTTTGTAACTCTGACTTTCCAGCATCTGCAGTCCTCACTTTCTCACGCAGATAAATGAATCTGGGTCGACTGACTGGCCTGTGGCTGTTTTAGTGCACAGCAAGATCACAGTCCCAGATTTATAGAAGGCTTGTATTACAGATGGAGTCCTTTCTGCCCATGACCCCCCTCCCCCATTAAATGATCCTGCTCCTGTTCAGGATCCTCAGGATTGTCCCCTGAATGGCCTCACTGACTATCCTTTCTGTGGAGACCTCATCTCCATGTTGTGGTTCTGTTCGCCGAGCTGGGAATTTGTGTTGCAGACGTTTTGTCCCCTGTCGAGATGACATCCTCAGTGCTTGGGAGCCTCCTATGTAGCCCTTTTGTGTAGGTTCCTCCGGCATTTATACAGGTTTGTCTCTACCGCTTCCGGTTGTCAGTTCCAGTTGTCCACTGCAGCGTCCGGTATATTGTGTCAAGGTCGAAGTGTTTGTTAAACACACCAACCTGAACCCAATATACCGACCATTGCAGTGGACAGCCGGAACTGACAACCGGAAGCGGCAGATACAAACCACTATAAATGCTGGAGGAACCAACACAAAAGGGCTACACAGGAGGCTCCCAAGCACTGAGGATGTCACCTAGACAGGGGACGAAACGTCTGCAACACAAATTCCCAGCTCGGCGAACAGAACCACAACAACGAGCACCCGAGCTACAAATCTTCTCACAAACTTTGAACACCTCTTCTCCATCTTGTCTCAGACTTTGCGTCTCATGCTGTCCCTCCCTCAATCTCTCTCTCTCTCTCACAGCAGCCCCTCCTTTCTCCACCAATCCTAAAACCCCATCAAACAGTCCCCCGTCTCTGGCTGTCCCACTCCCCCTTGTCTCCCAATCACCCCCTTCCCATGTAGACCCACAGCTCCTGGGCTGGAGGACATGGTGCAGAGGCTAACACACCTTTTGACTGACTGCTGTCATGCACAGAAAGATCCCACTCTGCAACCATTCCCCATCCACACACACTGTCCTTCTCCCTCCATATGTGTCCTTCTTCCTCTCCCTGTTTCTCACTGTCCATCTCTCTCTCTCCTCAATTTCTCCATCCCCACTCTCTCCATGTCTCTCTTTCTCTTTTTGTCACCCTCCACTTCGCTTTTTCTTCATTTAAGACTCAATGAGAAAAGTACTTTTATGTCCCTTACATTTACCCCCCCCCCCCCCACACAGTCGGGGTAACATTCGGGAGAGAACAGGAAAAGGTTGATCCTCCGCATTAACTGTACAGCATCCAAGGACACAGAGACAAAGTCTTCCCATGTCCCTTCCCCAGTCACTGGGACAGGGGTCTAGGGAGACAGAGGGAGAGAAACTACAAGAGAGAAAGAGAGATGGGTAGACAAACAGTGAGAGGGAGGGAGAGAATAAGAGAAAGACGGACAGGCAGAGGGTGGGAGAGAAAGTGAGAAGAACTGAAAAGAGCAGGAGAGAGGCAGAGAGAGAAAGGGCGAGAGAAAGAGTAAAACCCCAGGAAGAGAAATACAATGTCAGACAGATACAAGGGGGAAAAGGGAAGGCAAAGGCAGGGAGTGAATGTCACGTAGACAGCAAGAGAGAAATCCCAGGAAGAGATATAGGACAGAGAGAGAGAGAGAGGAATTGCAACAGCAGCTAGAGCTGAGAGAGTGGAGTTGGGGGGTGTGCTGTGATGAAATGAGAATGATTTACAGAAAAGAAAGGCAAGATCCCCCAGAGCTGAGAGAAAGATGCAGAGAGAGATGAGCAAGGTGTTGGTTTTGTGGAAGATTGAATGATTAAGCATTCCGGAAAAACATGATGGGGTGACAAAGGGGCAGAGTGTTGGAGGAAGGGAATCTGCAGGGAAATGTCAACAGGGAAGAGATATTAAGGATGTTGCGAGATAGGGATTGAAGGAAAACTGTGGGAGATACAGCTGGGAACACAGAAATATACGTGAGAGCTCTCATGGGAGTGGGAAGCAGTGAGATCGGTGGGATCAGACTGTGCAGCTGCCCCCTCTCTAGCATTTTGCGCCTTTGTCTCTCCTCAGTGTAGAGCTCGCATCTTGTGGTTAAATTCCCAGACAGCCTGAATCCCACAATGTGTGTGTGTGTGTGTGTGTGTGTGTGTGTGTGTGTGTGTGTGTGTGTGTGTGTGTGTGTGTGTGTATTGGAGTGTGCGCGTGCTCTCGTCTGATGATTCGTCATGGTAGAGTAATTTGATTCTCTGTCTCTATGTTGTCCTAATTTCAGCTCCCAAATCAAATATTGAATCATCCACTATCCTATTGTATGCAAGAGCAGGCTCGAGGGGCTGAATGGTCTCCTCCTGTTCCTATTTCGGATGGTCTTATGTCCTTAACACTACCTCCCAGCTCTTGGCCCACACACTGGAGGTTATGACTCCGCAAGGCCCTGATCTGTATAGTGTTGCACTCTTCCGTGAGTCTCGGAGGGAACCAGCCTGATTTGGATTGGAGTTGCAGCCTCTCAGTGAGACGTGAAATCTCCTTGAGATTCCCCTCAGTCTCTCACTGTAAGGTGGAGCAGGATAGTCCCGGGGAAGCAAACAGCAGGCCAGGTCTGCCCTGTCCTCCAGCTCCACTTCAGAAGGCCACATGGGAGGGGCTTGTTTCCTTCAGCAGCTTCCCGTGCTCTCCATTCTGGGTTAGAGTGGGGGCCGAATAGCCTTGCTCCTGGCTCCTATAGAGGTGCAGGCTGGCTATGATTGGGTTACACAGGGCATGCCCCTGGTGGAAAGTCAGTTAGCTCAGTTGGCTGGACAGTTGGTTTATAATGCAGAGTAAAACCAATAGCGTGTGTTCATTTCCCATAGCAGCTGGGGTTACCCTGAAGGACTCTCCTTCCCAACCTCTCCCCTCAGCTGGGGCATAGTGACCCTCTGATTAAAACACCACCAGACACCGCTCTGTAATGAGGAGCTGTCCCATGCTCTGGTAAGACTACGGTGACATTACATTGGTTTGTACCTGCAGTACTGTGTGCAGGACTAGTCACTGCATTGCCAGAGGGATGTTAGTGTGTGGGGAAGGTTTACTATGAATCCCCACTGGAATGAACAGCACTCTCTTTCGCCCAGTCAATTCACTCTTGCAGCCTTTGTGTCTTTGGAGACACGGGGACCATTTCACCTGAAACAGCAGCTGGATTTTATATTCATGAGCACCCAATAAGATTGGCTAGTTTACATGCACACACACACACGCACACACACACACACTCCCTCAAACACACACAGACACACTCTCACACACACATACACACAGGCACACACTATATCTCTTACATACACACACGCACAGACATACGCACCCTTAAATACACACACAGACACACTCTCTCACACACAAATGGACACACACTCTCTCACACACACAATGACACCCTCTCTCACACACACAGACGCTCTCTCTCACACACATAAATACACAGTTACACTCTCTCCCGCACACACATACACACGCAGACACACGCTCCCTCAAATATGCATAGACCACACTCTCACACACACACACACACGGACACCGACACTCTCTCTCACACAAACTGACACACACACTCTCTCTCATAACAGACACACTCACTCTCACACACACATGCACACTATTTCTCACATAAGACACACTGCCATACACACACAGACACACAGTCACATATACACATAGACACACAAACACACACACGCATAGACACACAGACACATTCTCTCATGCACACAGACACACTCTCTCACACACATACACACAGACACACTCTCTCACACAGACACACTCTCACACACACCCTCACTCACACACATGCACACAGAGATACACACACCCTCAAACACACACACAGCCACACACTCTCACATGAACATGCACTTTCTCTCTCACGTACACATATACAGACACACAGAGATACACATGCATCCACTCTTTCACACACACAAACACGGGCAGTCTCGCTCTCTCTCTGTGTCTCTATCTTTCTCTCTCACATACACACACAGGGCTGGAAAGGCATGGTTGAGGTATTGATGAAGAAATGATTTCTCTGAGGACTGAACCCTGATCTCACATGATGACTGCTCCAGGGAGACAGACAGCAGCTACAGATGACTTGTTGGATCTTCTTGTGCACCATCTCTTGCATCGACAGCATTCGTCTGTTTGGGTGCCTGCTTTTCTAAAACGTCTCCAAGCAACAAGTAACAATAGATTGAGGAAAGGTTTCCCCCAAACCATGTTTCAGACACATGCTGCTGTTATTTTTGATTGATTGTTTAAAATGATCTAAATGTTCTGAAATGGGGAGTGGCTTCCATTTCAAATTACAACACCAGAGCGCCTCGGGGACCCTGAGGAAATGATCAGGGAATTGCATCTGTTCCTTTCTATACTCTGAACTCTGTACCACCAGATAGTGCTCCCTCACTACCTCATATAGTTCTCTCTCAGTACCTCAGAAAGTACTCCCGCAGTACCTCAGATAGTTCTCCCTCAGTACCTCAGATAGTGCTCCCTCAATACCTCAGAAAGTGCTCCGTCAATACCTCATATAGTTCTCCCTCAATACCTCAGATAGTGCTCTCTTAGTACCTCACATAGTGCTCCCTTAATACCTCAGATCGTTCTCCCTCAATACCTCACCAAGTGCTCCCTCAATACCTTAGATAGTGCTCCCCAGTACCTCAGAAAGTGCTTCCACAATGCCTCAGATAGTTCTCCCTCAATCCCTCAGAAAGTGCTCCCTCAATATCTCAGATAGTTTTCCCTCAATATCTCCGATAGTTCTCCCTCAATAGCTGAGATAGTGTTCCCTCAATACTTCAATGGTGCTCCCTCAGTACCTCAGATAGTTCTCCCTCAGTACCTCAGTTAGTGCTCCCTCAATACCTCAGAAAGTGCTCCCTCAATACCTCAGATAGTTCTCCCTCAGCACCTCAGATAATGCTCCCTCAATTCCTCAGTTGGTGGTCCCTCAATATCTAAGAAGGTGCTCCCACATTACCAATAAAAGTGCTAACTCAAAACCTCAGAAAATGCTCCCTCAATACCTCAGAAAGTGCTCCCTCAATACCTCAGATAGTTCTCCCTCAGCACCTCAGAAAGTGTTTCCTCAATACCTCAGAAAGTGCTTCCTCAATACTTAAGAAAGTGCTCCCTCAATATCGAAGAAAGCATCACTTTGTTGTGTTTAACCCCCAAAGCCCCGTAGACAGTAGCTCCACAAAACATTCACATCCTCAACACTTCAGGGCTCAGCCCAGCTCCCCCCTCAGATTGCGTTCAAACCCCTTCAGACTGTAAGGACCCATATCCACCCCTGTCCAAGATTGGAGCACAGGTCCCCAGAACATTAAATGTCTCTCTGGATTAATTTTAGAATTCCTACAGTGTCGAAGCAAGCCATTCCGAACATTGGCTCCACACTGACTGTCTGAACATCATCCCACCCAGTCTCACATCCTCTACACTATCCCTGTAATGCTGCATTTCCCATGGCATCTTTGGGCAGTGGGAGGAAACTGGATCACCTGGAGGGAACCCGCACAGATACAGAGAGAATGTGTAAACTCCACACAGACAGTCACCGGGAGTTAGAATCAAACCACTGAGGCACCGTGCTGTCCTCTCTCCTTGGATGGCATCTCATCTAACCTTTTACTAAGCAACCTCCCATGTGAAACATTCTCATCTGTCTCCTTGGTCATCCCTTCAAAAGCTGTATCAAGTTGGACACATTATTTCCACAAACAAAGCCAAGCTGACCATCCCTAACGAATTCTTGCTTTTCCAAATGCATGTAAGTTGTCTCTCAGAATGCCGTCCAACAGCTTACCCACCACTGCCATCAGGCTCACAGCTCCATAGTTCAATGGCTGTTCCTTGCAGCCTTACTTCAATAATGGCCCATCATTAATCACCCTCCAGTCTTCAGGCACCTCACCCGTTGCCACTGATCGGTCCATCTGACAAGGCCATCTCCATCCTTCTGTAATCTAAGGCTATCATCCTCAGTATTTATCACCCAACCAATCTTCATATCATTCATGAACCCAATGATTAACCATCCACCATTCAAATCTAAATCTTTTCTATCAACCACATCAGCAAGACACCAAGACATGAACAGACAGAGATTTCTAATTGTGCCATCACTGTCTGCTTCCTGCCACTCAGCATTCTGCGCCAAATTCCTTGGATCTTGTGTTTTTATGTTCACTATCAGTTTCCATTTTGTTTCCTGATAAAAGCCTTACTGACCTCCAAGCAGATGACAGGAAAGTATTGCCCTTGTTTACACACCTGGTCACCTCCTTAAAAAGTGCAATCCCATTGGTCAGACCCGAGCTCCCTTAACACAACCATTCTGACTGTTCTTCACGAACTCCAGTCTCTTTAAATGCCGATTACTTCAATCTCCCAAATTTGCTTCCAACAGACGTCCCACCCATGATATGAACCAGACTGGCCTGTAGCTGCCTGGTATATCACATGCTCCTTCTTGAATAGCAGTACCACATGGTCAGCCCGCCGACACCTCTCCTGTGGCCAGAGGGGATTTGAAAATGTTTGCGAGTGTACCTGTTACTTCCTCCTTCATCTCATTCGGTAAACTGAGATACATTTCCACCGTCTTTGGAGACGTATTGGGTTTTAAGAAGGCCAGACCACTCAGAACCATCTCTCGGTATATATATGCTCATTCATTTAATTTTATCACAGAGCACCTTCACGATTTCATATTAACCCTGTCCCAATGAACATTGACAAAATGCATCCATTCACTGTAGCCTCTGGGTCCATGCACAAATTCTCACTGTGTTCCACAACCTACTCTTTCTCTCATTATCAATTCACCCTTAATGTCACTGTAAAGTCCTTTCAGGTTTTTATTTCCTCTCTTAGCACTCCTCTCTCTCCCAGGCAATTAGCCTGCAATACGATTTGGAGGAGTGTGGGATGTCATTCTGGATGTGGAGTAGCATTTGGAAGCTCAGAAATAAGGAATACACGACTGTGCTAAGTGTGGGGCAGTGGGATTCATTTGGGATGAACTCACGGAAGCTGAGGAATAAACCCCAGGCCTGCAGCGGGCACGTCAGTCAAACGAAACGAAATCTTGATCCGAGAAAAGAGGATGGTAACCAAATGAAGACGGTCTATTTTAACACAGTCTCTGGAATCCGGACGTGGGAATCATTGCTGAGCAGGGTATGTCGGAAGCAGAGGCAGAAATGTACTGAACAATTTCAGATATTCCTCTTAGACCACAAGACATGGGAGCAGAAATTAGGCCATTCAGCCCATCTGATAGTGTGGCACTCTCTCAGTACTGACTCTCTTACAATGCAGGTATCCCCCAGACTGATGCGCTGAAAGTGCAGCAGTCCCTCAGTCATGATCCTCTGACAGTGTGGCACTCCATCAGTACTGACTCTCTGACAGTGCAGCGCTCCCTCAGTCCTGATCTTCTGACAGTGCAACACTGCCCCCATACTGAGCCACTGACAGTGCTGCACTCCCTCAGAACTGACATGCTGACAGTGCAGCACTCCCTTGGTCCTGCACCCCTGACAGTGCAGCACTCCATCAGTACTGATTCTCTGACAGTGCCTCACACCCTCAGTACTATCCGTCTGAAAGTGCAGCATACCCTCAGTACTAAACCTTTGACAGTGTAGCACTTCTCAGTACGATATTCTGACAATCCAGCAGGCCCTCAATACTGATTGACCACCTCAGTACTGACCCTCTGGCAGCATGGCGATCCCTTAGTACTGATCCTCTGCGAATGTGGCACTACCTCTGTACTGACCATCTGACAGTGCAGCACTCCCTCAGTACTGACCCTCAGACAGTGCAACATTCCCTCAATCGTGACCTTCTGACAGTGCAGCATGGCCTCATTCCTGATCCTCTGACATTGCAGTACATCCTCAGTACTGACCCTCTGACAGTGCAGCACTCCCTCAGTACTGACCCTCTGATAGTGCAGCACTCCCTCAGCACTGATCATTTGACAGTCCAGCAGTCCCTCAGAAGTGAGCCTCTGACGCCACAGCACTCCCTCAGTACTGACCCTCTGACAGTGCAGCACCCCCTCAGTACTGACCCTCTGACATTACAGTGCATCATCAGTACTGATCCTCTGACAGTGCAGCACTCCCTGAGTACTGACCCTCTGAGAGTGTTGCACTCCCTCAGCACTGATCATTTGACAGTCCATCAGTCCCTCAGAAGTGAGCCAATGATGCCATAGCATTCCTTCATTACTGACACTCTGACGGTGCAGCACTCCCTCCATGCTGACAATGTGGTAGTGCAGCACTCCCTTGGTCCTGCGCCCCAGACAGTACAACGGTCACTCTGGACTAACCCTCCGACAGTGCAGCACTCCCTCAGCACTGATTCTTTCACACTGCAGCACTCCCTCAGAAGTGAGCCTCTAACACCACAGCATTCCCTCAGTACTGACACTCTGACTCTGCAGCACTCTCTTTGTATTGACATTTCTACAGTGCAGCACTCCCGCAATACTGACCCACTGACTCAGCAGCACACTCTCTGTACTGACATTTCTACAGTGCAGAACTCCCTCACTACATACCCTCTGACAGTGCAGCACTCCCTCAAGTCTGACCCTTTGACAGTGCAGCACTCCCTCAACACTGATTCTTTGACAGAAAAGCACTTCCTCAGATGTGAGCCTCTGACGCCACAGCATTCCATCAGTACTGACACTGACTCTGCAGCACTCTCTTTGTATTGACATTTCTACAGTGCAGCACTCCCACAGTACTGACCCTCTCACAGTGTGGTGTTCCCTCAGTACTAATCCCCTCACAGTGCGGTGTTCCCTCAGTACTAACCCCCTCACAGTGCGGTGCTCCCTCAGTACTAACCACCTCACAGTGCGGTGCTCCCTCAGTACTAACCCCCTCACAGTGCGGTTCTCCCTCAGTACTCACCCCCTCACAATGCGGTGCTCCCTCAGTAAAACCCCCCTCACAGTGCGGTTCTCCCTCAGTACTAACCCCCTCACAATGCGGTGCTCCCTCAGTAATAACCCCCTCACAGTGTGGTGTTCCCTCAGTACTAACCCCCTCACAGTGCGGTGTTCCCTCAGTACTTACCCCCTCAGAGTGCGGTGCTCCCTCAGTACTAACCCCCTCACAGTGCGGTGCTCCCTCAGTACTAACCCCCTCACAGTGTGGTGCTCCCTCAGTACTAACCACCTCACAGTATGGTGCTCCCTCAGTACTAACCCCCTCACAGTGTGGTGTTCCCTCAGTACTTACCCCCTCAGAGTGCGGGGCTCCCTCAGTACTAACCCCCTCACAGTGCGGTGCTCCCTCAGTACTAAACCCCTCACAGTGCGGTGCTCCCTCAGTACTAACCACCTCACAGTATGGTGCTCCCTCAGTACTAACCCCCTCACAATGCGGTGCTCCCTCAGTAATAACCCCCTCACAGTGTGGTGTTCCCTCAGTACTAACCCCCTCACAGTGCGGTGTTCCCTCAGTACTTACCCCCTCAGAGTGCGGTGCTCCCTCAGTACTAAACCCCTCACAGTGCGGTGTTCCCTCAGTACTTACCCCCTCAGAGTGCGGTGCTCCCTCAGTACTAAACCCCTCACAGTGCGGTGCTCCCTCAGTACTAACCACCTCACAGTGTGGTGCTCGCTCAGGACGAACCCGCTCACAGTGTGGTGCTCCCTCAGTACTGACCCCCTCACAATGTGGTGCTCCCTCAGTACTAACCCCCTCACAGTGCGGTGTTCCCCCATTACTAACCCACTCAATGTGCGGTGCTCCCTCAGTACTGGCTGTCAGACACACATCACGGCACTCCCACAGGACTAACCCTCTCACAGTGCAGCACTCTGACAGCATGCTGATCCCGTAGTACTGACCTTAAGAGAGTGAGCACTTCCACACTACTGACCCTCTCATTGCACAGCACTCCCGTTGTACTGACCCTCAGAGAGTGCAGCCCTCCCTCAGTCCTGACCCTCTGACAGTGCAGCACTCCCTTAGTACTGACCCTCTGATGGTGCAGTGCTCTCTCATTTCAGATCCATTGATAATGTGGCTTGCCCTCTGGATGAACCTCTGACAGTGTGCTGTTCCCTCTGTACTGACTATCTGACAGTGCAGCAGCCCTCAGTCCTGACCCGCTGATAGTGCAGCACTCTCTCGGTACTGACCATCTGAAATAGTACTCTCTCAAAACTGACACTCTGACTGTGTAGCACTCCCTCAGTCCTGAGCTTTTGATAGTGCGCGCTCCCTCAGTGCTGACAGTTTGACAGTGTCGTGCTCGCTCAGTACTGACCCTCTGATGGTGCAGTGCTCTCTGAGTACAGAGCATCTGACAATATGGCATTACCTTTGGACTGAACCTCTGACAGTCTGGTACTCCTTCAGTACTGACCGTTTGACAGTGTAGTACTCCTCAGAGATGGCCCTCTGGTAATGCAGCAGTCCCTCAGTACTGACCCTCTGACAGTACAGCACTCCTTCAGGACTGACCCTCTTACAGTGCGCACTCCCTCAGTGCTGACCCTCTGACAGTGTGGTGCTCCCTCAGTACTGTTCCTACGACACTGCAGCACTCCCTCCGTGCCTACCCTCTGACAGTGCAGCACTCCCTCAGTAATGAACCTCTGACAGTGTGGCATTTTACGTATACTGACCATCTAACAGTGCTGCACTCCCTCAGTACTGACCCTCTGACAGTGTGGCATTGTACGTATACTGACCCTCTGACAGTGCAGCACTCCCTCAGTACTGACCCTCTGACAGTGCAGCACTCCCTCAGTACTGACCCTCTGACAGTGTGGCATTGTACGTATACTGACCCTCTGACAGTGCAGCACTCCCTCAGTACTGACCCTCTGACAGTGCAGCACTCCCTCAGTACTGACCCTCTGACAGTGCAGCACTCCCTCAGTACTGACCCTCTGACAGTGTGGCATTGCACGTATACTGACCCTACCACAGTGTGGTGTATCTTCATACTAACTTTCAGACAGTGCGGCGCATCCTCTGATCATTCAGTCCTCTCTCAGAACTCACCCTCTGACAGTGCACCGCCCCTTGGCCCTGCACCCCGACGTTGCTACGATCCCCCAGGACTGACCCTCTGACAGTGCAGCACTCCCTCAGGACTGTCCCTCTTACAGTGCGCACTCCCTCAGTGCTGACCCTCTGACAGTGTGGTGCTCTCTCAGTACTGACCCTTTGACAGTATAATACATCTGACCCTCTCGTTATGCAGCGCTCCCTCAGTACTGACCCTCTGACAGTGCAGTGATCCCTCAGTACTGACACTCTGACAGTGAGGCAGTGCCCCCATACTGACCGTGTGACAGTGTGGTGCACTCTCAGTACTGACCATCCGACAGTGTGGTGCACCCTTAGTACTGACACTGTCACAGTGCAGCTATTTGACAGTGCAGCACTCCTTTAGTTGAGACATTCTTACAGTGTAGCGTTCCCTCTGTACTAACCCTCGGAGAATGCACCGTTCCCTCAGTACTAACCCTCTGAGAATGCACCGCTCCCTCAGTACTGACCCTCTGACTTTGCAGCACTCTCTCAGTACGAACCCTCTGACAGTGCTGCACTCCCGCAGAACTGACCATCTAACAGTGCAGCACTCCTTCAGTACTAACCCTCTGACACTGCAGCACTCCCGCAGTACTGACCCTCTGACAGTGTCACGCTCCCTCAGTACTGACCCTCTGGCAGTGCAGCACTCCCGCAGCACTGACCACCTGACAGTGCAGCATTCCCTCAGTACTGAACCTCTGACAGTGTGGCCCAATCTCAGGACAAAACCTCTGACAGTACAGCACTCCATCAGAACTGACACTCCCTCAGTATTGCATCACTGAGGGATGCATCACTCCCTCAGTATTGACACATTGACAGTGTAGTACTCCCTCAGTACTGTCCCATTGACAGTGTCGCATTCCCCCAGTACTGACCCTCTGCCTCGGTCCTGCTCATCTGACAGTCCAGCAGTGCCTCAGTACTGACCATCTGACAGTGTAGCACTCTCTCTGTACTGACCATCTGACAGTGTTGCATTCTCTCTGTACTGACCCTTTGACAGTGCAGCACTTTCTCAGTATTGACCATCTGACCGTGCAGCATTCCCTTGGTACTGACCCTCTGATAGTACAGCACTCCCTCAGTACTGACCCTCTGATGGTGCAGTGCTCTCTCAGTTCAGATCCACTGATAGTGTGGCTTGCCCTCTTGATGAACCTCTGGCAGTGTGCTGTTCCCTCCGTGCTGACTTTCTGACAGTGCAGCAGCCCTCAGTACTGACCCGCTGACAGTGCAGCACTCTCTCGTTACTGACCATCTGACAATGCAGCACTCCCTCAGTACTGACCCGCTGACAGTGCAGCACTCTCTCGGTACTGACACTCTGACAGTGCAGCACACTCTCTGTACTGACCCTCTGAAATCGTACTCACTCAGAACTGACACTCTAACTGTGTAGCATTCCCTCAGTACTGACCTTTTGAAAGTGCACGCTCCCACAGTGCTGACGCTCTGACAGTGGAGTGCTCGCTCAGTACTGACCCTCTGATGGGGCAGTGCTCTCTGAGTACAGAACATTGACAGTGTAGCATTACCTTCGGACTGAACCTCTGACAGTGTGGTGCTCCCTCAGTACTGACCCTTTGACAGTGTAGTACTCCTCAGAGATGGCCCTCTGGTAACGTAGCAGTCCCTCATTACTGACGGTCCGACAGTGCGGTTATCCCTCAGTACTCACCCTCTGGCAATGCAGCAGTCTCTCAGTACAGACCCTCTGACAGGGCAGCACTCCTTCAGGACTGACCCTCTTACAGTGCGCACTCCCTCAGTGCTGACCCTCTGACAGTGTGGTGCTCCCGCAGTACTGACACTTTGAGAGTGTAATAATGCTCAGAGATGACTGCCTCGTTATGCAGCAGTCCCTCAGTACTGACCCTCTGACAGTGAACCACTCCCTCGGTACTGACCATCTGAGTATGCAGCACTCCCTCAGCACTGACCCTCTTTTTTTCTATTTCTTAGATTTTTGTGGAAATTTGGAGACATAGGGTTTGCAGATTCTGAGGAAGCATGAGAGAGACACACAAACCAAGGCCTGTCTGAAACTCTCTGGAATAGTCTATTCAAGGCAAAGAGTCACAGAGATGCACAGCTTGGAAACAGACCCTCCTGTCCAACTCGTCCGTACCAACCAGATATTCTCATCTCATTTCATTCCATTTGCTAGCACTTGGCTGATATCCCTCTAAACCCTTCCGATTCACATACTCATCCTGATGCCTTTGAAAAGTCGCAATTGTACCAGCCCCCATCACTTCATCTGGCAGCTACCTGCATGCCCTTGAATAAGTGCTCAAACAGTCATACAGTCGATACAAACTCTACGAAACACCAACCTACGAAATGATATCATTGTCATTTTGAACCGACCCTTAGCTTCTTCATTACGCTGATTGCAACAGAGGTAAAGAAACAGAGTTAGTGACCATCCACCGTGAGCCTGTTATAAAACTTATTTTCAAATGTGGCTTGCATGTGATTCCCACACCCTCTAATAGTTGCCTGGAAGGTGGGGGTGAGCTGGACTCTCCTGCTGCAGTCCTTGGGTGTCCCACAGTGATGTTAGGGAGGGAGCTCCAGGAGTTTGACCTGAACCATGTAAAGAGCTCTCTTACCGGAGTGTCTTTTTAACGTTGGGAAGTTAATATAGACCAGGAGGACCCAAGAGATGCTGTCTTTTCAGAGAGAGAGGCCTGGTGGTTCACACACCTCAGGTGAGGGGCGAGGTTCAGTGGCTGGGGCCTTCATGGTCATTTCGGACATGATCGAGATTGAGCTGAAAAATGTGTTGTTGGAAAAGCGCAGCAGGTCAGGCAGCATCCAAAGATCAGGAGAATCGACATTTCGGGCATGATTCCTTCTTCAGGAGTGAGGAAAGTGTGCCAAGCAGGCTAAGATAAAAGGTAGGGAGGAGGGTCTTGGGGGAGGGGCGTTGGAAATGCGATAGGTGGAAAGAGGTTAAGGTGAGGGTGATAGACTGGAGAGTGGGAGGGGGCAGAGAGGTCAGGAAGAAGATTGCAGGTCAGGAAGGTGATGCTAAGTTCGTGGTTTGGGATTGAGACAAGGTGGGGGGAGGGGAAATGAGGAAGCTGGAGAAATCTGAGTTCATCCCTTGTGGTTGGAGGGTTCCGTGGCGGAAGATGAGGCGCTATTCTTCCAGCCGTCGTGTTGCCATGGTCTGGCGATGGAGGAGTCCAAGGACCTGCATGCCCTTGGTGGAGTGGGAGGGGGGATTAAAGTGTTGAGCCACGGGGTGGTTGGGTTGGTTGGTGCGGTTGTCCCAGAGGTGTTCTCTGAAATGTTCCGCAAGTAGGCTGCCTGTCTCCCCATATAGAGCAGGCCACATCGGGTGCAGCGGATGCAGTAAATGATGGGTGTGGAAGGTGCAGGTGAATTTGTGGTGGATATGGAAGGATCCCTTGGGGCCTTGTAGGGAAGTAAGGGGGGAGGTGTGGGCGCAGGTTTTGCATTTCTTCCGGTTGCACGGGAAGATGCCAGGAGTGGAGGTTGGGTTGGTGGGGGGTGTGGACCTGACGAGGGACTCGCGGAGGCAGTGCTCTCTCCGGAAAACTGATAGGGGAGGGGAGGGAAATATATCCTTAGTCGTGTATAGGGACTGGATGTCCATGGTGAAGATAAGGTGTTGTGGGGGCCTGGGAAGCGAAAATCATAGAGGAGGTGGAGGGCGTGGGTGGTGTCCCGAACGTAGGTGTGGAGTTCTTGGATTAAGGGGGACAGGATCGTGTCAAGGTATGCAGAGATGAGTTCGGTGGGGCAGGAGCAGGCTGAGACAATGGGTTGGCCGGGGCAGTCAGGTTCGTGGAATTTGGGCTGGAGGTAGAAACGGGCGGTGTGGGGTTGTGGGACTATGAGATTGAAGGCGGTGGATCGGGGATCAACTGAGGAGATGGAGTTATGGATGGTCTGGGAGATGATGGTTTGGTGGTGGGAGGTGGGGTCATGGTCAAGGTGGCAGTAGGAGGAGGTGTCCGCGAGCTGGCGTTTAGCCTCAGCGGTGTAAAGATCACTACGCCAAACTACCACCACACCTCCCTCCGTTCCAATCCCAACCTCACTATCAAACCAACATGCAGCCCTCCTCTCCCTCCGTTCCAAACACTGTCTGACTATCAAACCGGTGCTCCACCTCCTTCATGAGTTCCGCTTCCCTGGCCCCCAACGCCTTATCTTCACCAGTTCCTATGCACCTCCATCGCCTATCACGAAGGACTCAAAGCCCTCCGCTTCTTCCTTTCCCGCCGAACCAACCAGCACCCTTCCACTGACACCCTCCTTCAACTGACTGAACTCGTCCTCACTCTGAACAACTTCTCTTTCCAATTGTTCCAATTCCTCCAAACCAAAGGAGTACCATGCGCACTCTCATTGGCCCCAGATATGCCTGACTCTTCGTAGGATATGTGGAACAGTCCATCTTCCGCAGCTACACTGGCACCACCCCCCCAACCTTTTCCTCCGCTACATCGATGACTGTATCGGCGCTGGATCATGCTCCAATGAGGAGGTTGAACAGTTCATCCACTTTACTAACACCTTTCACCCCGACCTCAAATTTACCTGGACCGTCTCAGACTCCTCCTCCGCCCCCCCACCCTTCCTAGACCTCTCCATTTCTCTCTCGGGGGACTGACTCAACACAGACATTTACTATAAAACGACCAACTCCCACAGCTACCTAGATTACAGTTCCTCCCACACTGCCCCCTGTAAAACGCCCATATTCCCAATTCCTTCGCCTCCGCCACATCTGGTCCCAGGAGGACCAGTTCCAATACCGAACAACCCAGATAGCCTCCTTCTTCAACGACCATAATTTCCCCTCTGACGTGGTCGACGATGCCCTCCACCGCATCTCCTCCACTTCCTGCTCCTCCGCTCTTGAACCCCACCCCTCCAATCGCCACCAGGGCAGAAACGCACTCGTTATCACCTACCACCCCATGAACCTCCATATACATCGTATCATCCGCCGTCATTTCCGCCAAATCCAAACGGACCCCACCACCAAGAATATATTTCCCTCCCCTCCCCTATCAGCGTTCGGGAAAGACAACTCCCTCCGTGACTCCCTCGTCAAAGTCCACACCCCCCACCCCGCAACCTCCACTCCCAGCACCTTCCCCTGCAACCGGAAGAAATGCAAAACTTGCGCCCACACCTCCCCCCTCACTTCCCTCCAAGGCCCGAAGGGATCCTTCCATATCTACCACAAATTCAACTGCAACTCCAGAACACATCATTTATTGCATCCGCTGCACCCGATGTGGCCTCCTCTATATTGGGTAGACAGTCCACCTACTTGCGGAACAGCTCTGGGACACCCGTACCAACCAACCCAACTACCCTGTGGCTCAACACTTTAACTCACCTCCCCACTCCACCAAGGGCATACAGGTCCTTGGACTCCTCCATCTCCAGACCTTGGCAACACGACGGTTGGAGGAAGAGTGCCTCATCTTCCGCCTTGGAACCCTCCAACCACAAGGGATGAATGCAGATTTCTACAGCTTCCTCATTTTCCCTCCTCCCACCTTATCTCAGTCCAAACTCTCCGACTCAGCACCACCTTCTTGACCTGCAATCTTCTTCCTGACCTCTCCGCCCCCAATCCCTCTCCGGCCTATCACCCTCACCTTAACCTCCTCCCACCTATCGCATTTCCAATGACCCTCTCCAAGCCTCTCCTCCCTACCTTTTATATTCGCCTGCTTGACACACTTTCCTCACTCCTGAAGAAGGGCTTATGCCCGAAATATCGATTCTCCTGATCTTTGGATACTGCCTGACCTGCTGAACCTTTCCAGCAACACATTTTTCCGATCTGCTATCCAGCATCTGCAGTCCTCACTTTCTCCTCCATGATAAAGATTGAGCCAACAATGTTGGCATCACGAACGAGTTAGCTGAGGTAACTGCCCCCAGCCCTCCCCGTTTATGGGGATGAATTCAATCCCATTAATAGAGCAAACTTGAGAATTCAGCACTAAAATCAGTCTTTACGGACGCGCTAGAGACCTGACACATCAATACAGAGATTGCTGAAGATGCTAAGCATGTCCAGCAGCATCTCTGAAGGGAGAGGGAGAAAGAGACAGACAGAGTTCACCTTTCAATCCAGAGAATTCTGCGGGAAAGTTCCTTCAGAACAGACCGTTTTGAGGAAGTTTCACTTGAAATGCGAATTGTCCCTCTCTCTCTTCACCGTTGCTGCCTGATCTGCTGATTTTCCCCAGCCATCTGTTTGCTTGAGAATTTGATCTGACCTGATCCAAGCGACACTGAGTAATTCAGTCTGTGTTCAATGCCCCGAGGCTGCTTCTGCTGAAAGTTAACAAACAGGTTTAAGGCTGTGTAAGGTATTGTATTCGGAGGGTGGGGTCATGGGAGAACAGATACAGAACACAGGCACTTCACAAAGATCCGTATTAATTTAACTTTGTGATGTTAATTCAGAAGGAACAGCGCAGACCTAACATTTCAGTTAATCAGCCAAGGGGAGGATATATGTCATGGCAAAGACTTGTTGTAAAGACTGTACAGAACCGAACTTCAGTGACTATGTTTGTACGTAAAGATTGTTTTTTGTGAATAAATTCTCTGTTTGAAATTGATATCAATATTTTTTCGAGGGGGATCAAGCATCTTGAGCTTGTGGAGGCGTTGCCCTTGTCTCTAATCTTTCTTAAATAAACGCTAAACAAGTTAGATACTCCCCGGGTATAGACATCAAACGGTCTTCAACGGGGAGAAGGGGATGGTGGGAGTGTCACTGGGGCACAGTGTTGCCTCACCCCATCCGGGTTTGATTGCAGCCTCGGGCGACTGTCTGTGTGGAGTTGGCACATTCTCCCCGTGTCAGCCTCCTGGTGCTCCAGTTCCCTCCCACTGTCCAACGATGTACAGGCTATGTGGATTAGCCAGAGGAAATGAAGGGATCGAGGGATGGGGGTGGCGTATGGAATGCTCTGCCGAGGATCAGTGTCAACCTGATAGGCCGAATGGCCTGCTTCCACATCTTCGGGATTCTAATATCAATCCAGAGACTCAAATAATATTCTGGGACCTGGGATCCAAACTTGGGGGCAGCATTGGGTCATCACAGAGAGAACAGGTTTGGGGATGAACACGGTCCAAGGGGGCAACAGGTTTGTTTTCTGTGGTGTTGAGGGCATGAATGTTCAGTCGAGCTGTTTTGGGGATAAATATACTGAGGGGATGGTTTCTAAGGTATTGGGGGAACACGATCTGTGAGGACAGGGTGCAGATGGTCGAAAGGTACAGATACACTTCATAGAACATAGAACATCGGACATAGAACAGTACAGCACAGAACAGGACCTTCAGACCGCGATGTTGAGCTGACCATTGATCCTCATGTAAGGTAAACCTAATGTACGAACCCTCAAATGTGTGTGACCTTATGCATGTCCAGCATTCTCTTAAATATCCCCAATGACCTTGCTTCCAGAACTGCTGCTTGTAATGCATCCCATGCTCTCACATCTCTCTGCATAAGGAATCCGCCTCTGATATCCCCTCTACACTTTCCGCCAAACAGCTTAAAAGTGTGACCCCTCGTGTTAAGAATATCTGCCCTGGGAAAAAGATTCTGGCTATCAACTCTATCTATGCCTCTCATTATCTTGTACACCTCAATTCGGTCCCCTCTCTTCCTTCTTTTTTCCAATGGACAAAGTCCGAGCTCAGTCAACCTCTATTCGTTAGATAAGCCCTCCATTCCAGGCAGTATCCTGGTAAACCTCCTCTGAACCCTCTCCAAAGCATCCACATCTTTCCTATAATAGGGCGACCAGAACTAGACGCAGTATTCCAAGTGATGTCTAACCAAAGTTTTATAGAGTTGCAACAAGATTTGACGGCTCTGAAACTCAAACCCCCTGTTAATGAAAGCCAAAAAAAAACACATGATTTCTTAACAACCCTGTCCACTTGGGTGGCCATTTTAAGTGATATGTGTACCTGCACACCAAGATCCCTATCCCTCTGTCCTTCCACACTGCCAAGAAACCTGTCTTTAATCCTGTACTCAACATTCAAGTTCAACCTTCCAAAATGAATCACCTCACATTTATCCAGGTTGAACTCCATCTGCCACCTCTCAACCCATCTCTGCATCCTGTCAATGTCCCGCGGCAGCCTACAACAGCCCTCTATACTGTCAACGACACCTCCAATCTTTGTGTCATCAGCAAATTTGCTGACCCATCCTTCAATCTACTAATCTAAGTCATTAATAAAAATAACAAAGAGTAGAGGCCCAAGGACAGAGCCCTGTGGAACACCACTCACCACTGACTTCCAGGCAGAATACTTTCCTTCCACTACCACTCGCTGTCTCCTGTTGACCAGCCAGTTCTGTATCCAGACAGCTTAATGTCCCTGTATCCCATTGCTCCTGACCTTCTGAACGAACCTACCATGGGGAACCTTATCAAATGCCTTGGTGCAGTCCAGCTACACAGCATCCACCGCTCGACCCTCATCAACTTGTCTAGTAATATCCTCAAATAACTCAATAAGATTTGTGAGGCATGACCTGCCCTGCACAAAGCCGCACTGACTGCCTTTAATCAAGCCATGCTCTTCCAGATGATCATAAATCCTATTTCTCAGAATCCTTTCTAACACTTTGCAGATGACAGACGTGAGACTGACTGGTCTGTAATAGCCGGGAAGTTCCCTATTTTCTTTCTTGAAGAGAGGAATTACATTTGCCTCCCTCCAGTCCTGAAGTACGACTCCAGTGGAGAGTGAGGAGGCATAGATCTTTGCAAGCAGCCGAGAACAAATCTGGCCCTGGCGACTTGTCAATCTTAATGTTTGTCGAAGTTTTCAGCACATCAGCTTCCTCAATCTCTATCCGTTACAGCATGCTTACCTGCTGCTCAATGGTTTCATTCACTATAAGGTCCTTTTCTTCAGTAAAGACAGAAGCAAAAAACTCATTTAGGTCTTCCCCTATGTCATCAGACTCTGTACACAAGTTCCCTATGCTATCCCTGATCGGCCCTACTCTTTCTTTGACCATTCTCTTATTCCTCACATACGTGTAAGATAACTTTGGAGTCTCCCTAATCCTTCCTGCCAAGCCTTTCTCGTGTCCCCTCCTGGCTCTCCTCAGACCATCTTTGAGCTCCTTCCTCGCCTGCCTGTAATCCTCTAGAGCTGAGCAAGACCCTTCCTTCCTGCACCTTACGTAAGCTACTTTCTTTCTTTACCGCTCTCTTCATCCAAGGTTCTTTTATCTTACCCCTTCTTGCTTCTCTCAGAGGGACATATTTATTCATCACTTTCAACAACTGTTCCTTAAACAGTCTCCACATGTCTATAGTGCCCTTTCCATGGAACAATTGTTCCCAGTCCATGCTTGCCAACTCACGTCTGACAGCATCATAGTTTCCTTTTCCCCAATTAAATATCCTCCCATTTTCGTCCAATCCTCTCCTTCTCCATAGCTATGTAGAATGTGAGGCAGTTGTGGTCACTGTCACCAAAATGTTCTCCCACCGCAAGATCTGACACCTGCCCTGGCTCATTGCTGAGCACCAAATCCAAAATGGCCTCTCCCCTCGTCGGTCTGTGAATGTACTGAGTTAGAAACCCTCATGAACACACCTTACAAAAACAGCTCCTTCCAAACCATGTGCTCGAAGGAGGTTCCAATCAATATTGGGAAAGATAAAGTCACCCATTACAACAACCCGATTACATTCACATTTTACCAAAATCTGCTGACCTATGCTTTCTTCAATCTTCCTGCTGCTATTGGGGGGCCTGTAGTAAACCCATAATGAGGGGACTGCTCCCTTACTGTTCCTAATTTCCACCCATATTGACTCAGTGGGCAGACCCTCTTCGACAATGCTAACTTCTGTAGCTGTGATACCCTCTCTGATTTCATTTCTGAACTCCTTGTGTGTGGTGTCCCTCAAGGGTTGGCCAGAATGGTGGTTCAGTGGTGAGCACTGCTGCCTCACAGCACCAGGGATCCAGGTTCGATTCCAGCCTCGGGCGACTGTCTGTGTGGTGTTTGAACATTCCCCCAGTGTCTGCGTGGGTTTCCTCCGGGTGCTCCGGTTTCTTCCCACAGTCCAAAGATGTGCAGGTTAGGTGAAATGGCCTTGCTAAATTGTCCATAGTGTTAAGTGCATTAATCGTCGGTAAATGTAGGGGAATAGGTCTGGTTGGTTCATCTACGGAGGGTTGGTGTTGACTTGTTGGGCCAAAGGGCCTGTTTCGACACTATAGGGAAAATAAGGATCTATCCTTGGTCCCTCCTGTATCTGCCACATGCTCGAAGGAGGCATGTACTGCCAGGAGGTGACATTGTCGAAAAGCACTGTGTTAGGTTTCACATGTACACTGACAATGCCCAGCTATCCCTCCCCATCATCTCTCTCTAATACTCCACTGTTACTCAGTTATCAAACTGTGAATCCACTACTCGATGAGCTACAATTTCCTCCAATGAAGCATTACAATGGGTAAACTCTTTATTTTCAGTTGCTATTACAAATACCTTTCCCTTACTGCTGAGCCCCTCCCTGTCTCTGGGAACTATCTGAGGTAGAACCACATTCTTCACAATATTGCTGTTATATTTGACCCCAAGGTGACCTTCTGATCAGACATCTACACAATTCAAACACCAGGAATTCCAATCTCAAAAATGTTGCTTGTCTCCCCCTCACCCCAGCTCCATCGTTACTGAAGCCCCTTACCCATGTGGTATTGCCTTAAACTTGACGAATCAGAAGCAGAACCCTTGATTCCGTGACTGACCCAGAATCTGCTAGCTTTCTGTGATTCCTACACAATTACCCCCTGGTCCCTTTGTGGTGCAGCTTTCTACAGTTTCCACCATTTAAGTAGCACTCTGTTCTTTTATTATCTCCTCCAAAATGACCAACTTCCCATTTTCCCAAATTATACTCCATCTGGCAACTTGTTGCCCCGTTCTCCTGTGTATCTCTCTCTCTTCACAATCCTCTTAGAACTTCACAGTTATGCCTTTTCTGACAGAATCCCCCCCCCCGCATTCTTCTAAACGTTTACTGGGAATCCTGGGCAGTTGGAAGTTTGCAGTGTTGCTCTGTTTTTCGTGAGACTCTTTGGGATGACTGGGAGCAGCTTGCTGCCCATTGGTCAGAATGGAGACAACTTGCCCGTCAAGCTGCATGAGCCTTTCACCCCCCATGTCTTACTGATGAGGCACAGCGGCAGCACGGAAGGAAAGAAAATGAAGCAAATTCTGCTCTCTACATATTACTGACTCTTGGAACGTTATGTCCCATGTGTCAAAGATTTGCCCTGTTCAGTCACACGAAGTCCCAAGGTGGAAACTCCTAGAAACCCACATCGATTTCCCCCAAACTGACTGCTGGTCTTCACGAGGGGTAATGCGTACAGTCATCCTGGCCCAGGAGGAGGGGATGGTGTGAGTTTCTAACCTGAACTGACAGTGACATATTTTATAAGCTTGTATTACAGGCAGATATTCAGATAGGAATCTCAGTAATTGTAACACCAAACTCGGACAGCATTACTCAATTCATCAGTACTTATAGATTGACATTGTGTGTGAGTACTGTGTTCCAACTCAATCCCATTTACTGCATAAAAGTTATCCTTTGAATCATCCCATTCTCTCAACAGATCTCTCCAAACCTTCAATGTGTCCTGCAATCCTTGTAGAATGAGCTGATGGGTGAAAGGTTTATTATAAAAACGTTTCTAAACCCCTCTGTCACAGCGCACCCACGTTTCCCTTTGCTACAAGGAGAACAATCTCCATTTCCCCAAACCCCCTGATTCCCCAAGGGTTGTTTGCTATCTATAAGGTACACATCACGATTGTTTTGGAACATTCTCCACTTGCCTGCATCAGTGCAGACACCAACAATATTAAAGAAAGTGAACATCCTCTAGGACAAAGCACTGTGCCTGCGTGGTGTCCCATCCATCTCCTTCAGCATGCCCTGTCCCCACCCCCGAAGCACAGTGGCATCACTGTGTAATAGGTAAAGTCAGCATTGTCCTCCCAGACTATAGGGCTGCTCTCTCATTAGGGAGAGATGGCTGGTTGTGTTTTAACCTGAAGGTTACCCCAGCCCAGGCAAGGGGTGAGAGAGAGAAGGAGAGTCCATCTGTTGCAGATTGATATTCTCTATGTAACATAAACACCAATATCATAAAAATTAATAGTGTAAAAAAAATCCAAAACACACTACTGCAATCCCCCATTTCTTGAACCATCCTGGTAAATCTCCTGTGCCCCCTCTCAGGGACCCTGCCATCCTTCCCAATGTGTGGACGATCTCTGGTTTGCACAGACCCAGCTACTTTGTGTTCCTGGGGGTGATGTCATCATCGAGCACCAGTTGCACTAAACCTCACTCTCTGTGAGGGTGGGATACACAGAAATCCTGAAAACATTTGAGATGTATTAGGTACATGCTTGCGATGCCAAGGCAGATGATGTGAATGACTCTATTGGAAAATGGATCAGGATAGTTTGGTGATAGTTTTCTTTCCTGAAATAGACTCAATGGCCCTCAGAACCCTTTTCTGTGCCGTAAACCTCGAGACACTTCATATAGGAATATGACAGGCCACATTTGAAACCAGGTCAGAAAAGGTGATATTAGAATAGATGATAAGTGATCAATGTGTCTGGGAGGAAAGTGAGATGGAAAGGTTTAGGAGGAAATTCTGGAGCTCGATGCAGGAATCTGAAAGGGCCGTCATCGAGTGAGAAATAAAAATGGGGTATCCTCAAGGCTGGAGTCAAAGAAAGGCACATATAGCACAGCTTTGAAGACTGGAGGGGATTAGAGTTAGGGATGGGTCTGAGGCTGAAGAGGAATTATTAGAGATAAGGAAGAGTTGTGAGGCTGGGTGAGGTGACAGTGATAGGGAGAGTTGTGAAGAAGGAGGAATGTAGAGATAGCAAGAATTTGATTGTAATGTTATATAGCATGGAAACAGACCCTGTGGTCCGATCAATCCATGTCAACCATAATTCCAAACTGAGTTAATCTCATCTGCGTCCCTTTGGACCACATGTATCAAAACATATCCTATTATGTACCTATCCAAATGACTTTCTCATAGAATCCTTATGGTGTGGAAACTTGCCATTTAGAGTCAGAGTCATTGATATTTACAGCACGGAAACAGACCCTTCGGTCCGATCCATCCATGCCGACCAGATATCCCAACCCAATCTAGACCCACCTGCCAGCACCGGGCCCATATCCCTCCAAACCCTTCCTATTCACATACCCATCCAAATGCCTCTTCAATGTTGCAATTGTACCATCCTCCACCATATCATCTGGCAGCTCATTCCATGCACATACCACCCTCCGTGTGAAACCGTTCTCCCTTCAGTCTCTTTTATATCTTTTCCCTGTCACCCTAAACCTATGCCCTCGAGTTGAGGACTAGTTGCTGGAAGACCGGTGCCATTATTTGAGAAAGGTGGTAAGGAAAAGCCAGCAAACTATAGACCAATGAGCCTGAAGTCAGTAGAAGGCAAGTTGTTGGAAGGGATTTTAAGGGGCAGGATATCCATGTAATTGGAAAGACAAGAATGATCAGGGATAGTCAGCATGGCTTTGTGTATGGAAATCACTAATTTGGAATTCAGAAAGACGTTCAGCAAGGGTCCACATCACACACGGGTTAGCAAGTTCATCACCAGAGAATACAAGGAGATGGGGAGATTGGGATACAAAATTGGCTGGAAGGTCATAGAGTCATAGAGATATACAGCACAGAAACAGACTCTTCGGTCCAACCTGTCCATGCTGATCAGGTATCCCAACCCATTCTAGTCCCACCTGCCAGCACCTGGCGCATATCCCTCCAAACCCTTCCTATTCATGTTCCCATCTACAGAGGAACATCGATAATGTGAACGAGTTGAATGGGTGATATTTCATTCGGATAATCAATGATTCAGTGAATCGATTAAATGCCTTTCCTTTGGGGCTCGGAGATTTTAAAGTCTGCTCCCCATTCAGGAGATTACAGCAGCACACAACACCATCACCCACCCACACAGAGCCCCCAGCCTGACCCCTACCGCCGTCCAACATCGCTCATAGCCTGACCCTCACTGCCGCCCACACACCACCGCCAGCCTGACGCTCACCGCCGTCCAACACCGCTCCCAGCCTGACCGACATGGGAATCCACCACCACCCCCAGCCTGACCCTCACCACTGTCCACACACCGACCCAGCCTGGCCCTCACTGCTGCCCACATACCGCCAACAAATTGACCCTCAACGCCATCCACAACCGCCCCCAACCTTACCCTCACCGTCATCCACACACCGCCCTCAGCCTGACCCTCACTGTTGCTCATACACCACCCCCAGCCTAACCCTCATCGCTGCCCACACACTGCCCCCAGCCTGACCCTCACCACCATCCACACACCACGCCCAGCCTGACTCTCAAAGCAATGAAACAACACCCCGAGCCTGACCCTCACCGATGCCCACACACCGCCTCCAGCCTGACCCTCACCGTACATCCACACACCGCCTCCAGCCTGACCCTCACCGTACATCCACACACTGCCCCCAGCCTGACCCTCACCGCCATCCACACACTGCCCCAGCCTGACCCTCACCGCCGTCCACTCACCGCCCCCAGACTGACTCTCACCGCCATTCAATGCCACCCCCAGTCTGACCATCATCACTCCCAGACTGACCATCACCGCCCCCATCCTGACCCCCTCCGCCCTCAACACACTGCCCCCAGCCTGACCCCCTCTCCCATCGACACACCCCCACCCTGAACGTCACTGCTGTGCCCACACTGCCCCCAGCCTGACCCTCACCGCCATCCAACGCCACCCCCAGACTGACCATCATCGCCTCTAGCCTGTCCCCCTCCGCCGTCCACACACTGCCCCCAGCCTGAACCCCTCTGCCATTCTCACATTGCCATCAGCCTGACCCTCACCGCTGTCCAACGCCACCCCCACTCTGACCATCACCGCCCCCAGCCTGACCCCCTCTAACTCCCACACACTGACCCCAGCCTGACCCCCTCTGCCATTCAAACAGCACCCCCACCCTGAACCTCACTGCTGTCCCCACTCCGCCCCAGCCTGACCCTCACTGCCATCAAACGCCACCTCCAGTCCAACCATCACCGATCCAGCCTGACCCTGTCCGCTGTCCACAAACTTCCCCCAGCCTGACCCCCTCCAGCATCCACACACCGCCCCACCCTGAACCTCACTGCTGTCCCCACACTGCCCCCAGCCTGACCCTTACCGCCGTCCACACACCACTCCCAGTCTAACACTCACCACCCCGAAACACCACCCCTAACCTGACGCTCACTGCCACCCACACACCGAGCCAGCCTGACCCTCACTGACACCCACACACCGAGCCAGCCTGACCCTCACCGCCATCCACCCACCGCCCGCAGCCTGAACCTCACCGCTGTCCACACACCGCCCCCAACCTGACCCTCACCGCCGTCAAACACCGCCCCAGCCTAAACCACAATGCGACCTGCGCACCGCCCCCAGCCTGACCCTCACCGCCGTCAACACACCGCCCCAAGCCTGACCTTCACCGCTGTCCACATTGCCCCAAGCATGATACTCGTTGCCGTCCAACACCGCCCCAAGCCTGACACTCATTGCCGTCTACACACCGTCCCCAGCCTGACTCTCACCGCTGTCCAACACTGCCTCCTAACTGACCCTCACCTCCGTCCTACACACCCCCAGGCTGTCCCTCACCTCCGTCAAACACCGCCCCAGCCTGGCCCACAATGCCACCCGCACACCACCCCCAGCCTGACCCTCACTGCTGTCCAACACTGCCCCAAGCCTGACACTCATTGCCATCCAACACCGCCCCCAGCCTGACCTTCGCCACCATGCACACACCGCCCCAAGCCAGACCCTTTCCGCCGTCCAACACCACCCCAGGCTTTCCTTCACCTCCGTCAAACACCGCCCCAAGCCTGACCCTCACCGCCCTCCACAAACTGCCCCAATCCTGACACTTATTGTCGTCCAACAACGCCCCCAGCTTGACCCTCACCGCCGTCCACAAACCGCCCCAATCCTGACACTTATTGTCGTCCAACACCGCCCCCAGCTTGACCCTCACTGCCGTCCGCACACCGCCGCAAGCCTGACCCTCACCGCCATCCACACCCCGCCGCCAGCCTGACCCTCACCGCTGTTTTAAAGCGCATACAGCCTGTCCCTCAGCGCCATCCACACACCACCCCAAGCCTGACCCCGTCAACTGTCCACACACTGCCCCCAGCCTGACCCCCTCCGCCAACCACACAACAGCCACACACTGACCCTCTCTGCCATCGACACACCACACCAAACCTGACAGTCACTGACCCGAATCACCATCCCAAGCCTGACCCTCACCGCCATCCACCCACCGCCCACAGCCTGACCCTCACCTGCGTCCACACACCACTCTCAGCCTGACCCTCACCAACGTCCAAAACCGCCCCCAACGTGACCCTCATCGACGTCCAACACTGCCCCCAGGCAGACCCTCTCCGCTGTCGACTCACCGCACCCAGCCTGACCATCACCTCTGTCGACAAACCGCCTCCAGCATGAGCTTCACCGCCGTTCAACATTGTCCCCAGCTGACCCTTACCACAGTCCACACACCGTCCCAAGCCTGACACTCATCATTGTCCACACACCGCACCAAGACTGTCCCTCACTGATGTCCGCACACCACCACCAGCCTGACCCTCAACGCCTTCCAACGCTGCCCCCAGCCTGACCCTCACCGCTGTTCACCCACCGCCCCAAACCTGACTCTCTTTGCAATCTACACAATTCCCCCTGCCTGACACTCACCTCAGTCCACCCCCACCCCAGCCTAACCCTCACCACTGCCCACACACTGCCCTCAGCCTGACCATCATTGCTGACCACAGACACCCTCACCACGGTCCAACAGTGTTCCCAGACTGACCCTCACCTCCATCCATCACCGCCCCCAGCCTGACCCACACTGCTGTCCATACATGGCGCCTAGCCTGACCATCACCTCCGTCCAACACCGCACCCAGCCTGAGCCACATTGCCACCCGCACACCGCCCACAGCCTGACACTCACCGCCTTCTATACACCGGCCCCAGCCTGATCCTCGCCACCATACCCACACTGCCCAAGCATGTCCCTCACCGTCGTCCATATACCGCCCCAAACCTGAACTTCACCGCCGACTACACCCCGCCCCCCAGCCTGACCCTCACCAGAGGACTGGATAGAGGCAAATGTAATTCCTCTCCTCAAAAAGGAATTAGGGAAATTCCTGGCAATGACAGACCAGTCAGTCTCACGTCTGTCGTCTGCAAGGAGTTGTAAAGGATTCTGAGGGATAGGATTTATGATCATCTGGAAGAGCAAGGCTTGATTAAAGGCAGTCTGCGTGGCTTTTGCGGTGCAGGTCATGCCTCACAAATCTTATTGAGTTCTTTGAGGATGTTACTCGGCAGGTTGATGAGGGTCGAGCGGTGGATATTGTGTGTCTTGACTTCAGCGAGGCATTTGATAAGGTTCCCCATGGAAGGCTCGTTCAGATGGTCAGAAGGAATTGGATAAAGGGAAATTTAGCTGTCTGGATACAGAACTGGCTGGTCAACAGAAGCCAGCGAGTGTTATTGGAACGAAAGTATTCTGCCTAGAAGTCAGTGGTGAGTGGTGTTCCACAGGGTTCTGTCCTTGGGCCTCTACTGTTTGTAATTTTTACTAATGACTTGGATGAGTAGATTGAAGGATGGGTGAGCAGGTTTGCAGAAGACACAAAGGTTGGAGGTGTCGTTGACAGTAAATGAGGGCTGTTGAAGGCTGCAGCGGGACATTGACAGCTGCAGAGACGGGCTGAGAGGTGGCAGATGGAGTTCAACCTGGAAAAATGCGAGGTGATGCATTTTGGAAGGTCGAACTTGAAATCTGAGTACAGGATTAAGGATAGGATTCTTGGCGGCGTAGAGGAACAGAGGGATCTTGGTGTGCAGGTATATAGATCCCTTCAAATTCCCACCCAAGTGGACAGGGTTGTTAAGAAAGCACATGGTTTTTTTTGCTTTCATGAACAGGGGGATTGAGTTTAAGAGTCGTGAGATCTTGTTGCAGCTCTATAAAACTTTGGTAAGACCACACTTGGAATATTGTGTCCAGTTCTGGTCGCCCTATTATAGGAAAGATGTGGATGCTTTGGAGAGGGTTCAGAGGAGGTTTACCAGGATGCTGCCTGGAATGGAGGGCTTATCTTATGAAGAGAAGTTGACTGAGCTCGGACTTTTTTCTTTGGAGAAAAGCGGGAGGAGCGGGGACCTATTTGAGGTATACAAGATAATTAGAGGCATAGATAGAGTCAATAGCCAGATTCTATTTCCCAGGGCAGAAATTGTTAACACGAGGGGTCATAGTTTTGCACTGTTTGTTGGAAATTATAGAGAGGATGTCAGAGGCGGGTTCTTTACACAGAGAATTGTGAGAGCATGGAATGCATGTTCAGCTGTAGTTGTGGAAGCGAGGTCATTGGGGATATTTAAGAGCCTGATGGACATGCATATGGTCACAGATATTTGAGGGTTCGTACATTAGGTTTACCTTACATGAGGATCAATGGTCAGCTCAACATCGTGGTCTGAAGGGCCTGTTCTGTGCTGTACTGTTCTATGTTCTATGTTCTATGAAGTGTATCTGTACCTTTCGACCATCTGCACCCTGTACTGACAGATAGTACTCCCTCAATACCTTAGAAACCATCCCCTGAGTGTGTTTATCCCCAAAACACCTCGACAGAATATTCATGCCCTCAATACCTCAGAAAGCAAACCTGTTTCCCCCTTGGGCAGTGTTCATCCCCAAACCTGTTCTCACTGTGATGACCCACTGCCACCCCCAAGATTGGATCCCAGGGCCCAGAACGTTATTTGAGTCTCTGGATTGATCATAGATTCCCTAAGATGTGGAAGCAGGCCATTCGGCCTATCAGGTTCACACCAACCCTCGGCAGAGCATTCCATCCGCCACCTCCATCCCTCGATCCCTTCATTTCCTCTGGCTAACCCTCCTAGCCTGCACATCGTTGGACAGTGGGAGGGAACTGGAGCACCAGGAGGCTGACATGGGGAGAATATGCCAACTCCACACAGACAATCGCCCGAGGCTGGAATCGAACCCGGGTGGGGGGAGGCAACACTGAGCCCCCGTGACACTCCCACCATCTCCTCCCCGTTGATGACCGTTTGATGTCTATACCCGGGGAGTATCAAACTTGTCTTGCGGTTATTGAAGAAAGATTAGGGACAAGGGCAATGCCTCCACAAGCTCAAGATGCATATCCCCATCGAACAAATATTGATATCAATTTCAAAAAAAGACTTTATTCACAAAACAAAATCTTTACGTACAAACATAGTCACTAAGTTTAGGTTCTGTACAGTCTTTGCAACACGTCTTTGTCATGACATATATACTCCCCTTGGCTGATTAACTGAAATGTTAGGTCTGAGCTGTTCTTTCTGAATTAACATCACAAGGTTAAATTAATAAGGATCTTTGTGAAGTGCCTGTGTTTTGTATCTGTTCTCCCATGTATCCCGCCCTTCGAATACAATACCTTACACAGCCTTAAACCTGCTTGTAAACTTTCAGCAGAAGCAGCCTCAGGGCATTGAACACAGACTGAATTTTTCAGTGACGCTTGGATCAGGTCAGATCAAATTCTCAAGCAATCAGATGGCGGTGGACTTTCAGCAGATCATGCAGCAACGGTGAAGAGAGAGAGGGACAATTCACATTTCAAATGACCCTTCCTCAAAACGGTCTGTTCTGAAGGAACTTTCCCGCAGAAATCACTGTATTGAAAGGTGAACTCTGTCTGTCTCTTTCACCCTCTCCCCTCAGAGATGCTGCAGGACATGCTGAGCTTCTTCAGCAATCTCTGTATTGATGCTTCAGGTCTCTAGCGTGTCCGTACAGATTGATTTTAGTGCTGAATTCTCAAGCTTGCTCTGTTCAAGGGATTGAATCCCTTTGCTCCAAAGGAGGGTCAGTTACCTCAGCTAACAGGTACGTGATGCCAATATTTTTGGCTCAATCTCTATCATGTCTGAAATTACCATGAAGTCCCCAACCTCTGAACCTCGCCCCTCACCTGAGGTGTGTGACCCACCAGGCCTCTCTCTCTGACAAGACAGCAGCTCTCCTCCTGGTCTATAATAACTTCCCAACTTTACAAAGGCACTCCAGTAAGAGAGCTCTTTACAGGGTCCAGGTGAAAATCCTGGAGCTCCCTCCCCAACATCACTGTGGGACACCAAAGGACTGGAGCAGGAGAGTACAGCTCACCCCCATCTTCCAGGCAACTATTAGAGGGTGTGGTAATTTCATGCAAGCCACATTTGAAAATCAGTTTTATAACAGGGTCACGGTGGATGGTCACTAACTCTGTTTCTTTACCTCTGTTGAAATCAGCGTAATGAAGAAGCTAAGGGTCGGTTGAAAATGACTATGATAGCCTTTCGTAGGTTGGGATTTATTAGAGTTTGTATCGACAGTATGAATGTTTGAGCACTTATTCAAGGGCATGCAGGTCGCTGGCAGAGGAGGTGATGGGGGCTGGGATAATTGCGACATTTAAAAGGCATCAGGATGAGTATGTGAATAGGAAGGGTTTAGAGGGATATCAGCCAAGTGCTAGCAAATGGAATGAAATGTGATGAGAATATCTGGTTGGTATGGATGGGTTGGACAGGAGGGTCCATTTCCAAGCTGTGCATCTCTGTGACTCTTTGCCTTGAATAGACTCTTGCAGAGAGTTTCAGATAGGGTTTGGTTTGTGTGTCTCTCTCATGCTTCCTCAGAATCTGCAAACCCTATGTCTCCAAATTTCCACAAGACTCTATGAAATAGAAAAAAAGAGGGTCATTGTTGAGGGAGTGCTGCACTGTCAGAGGCTCAGTGCTGAGAGAGTGTTGCACTTTCGGAGGGTCAACACTGAGGGAGTGCTGCACTGTCAGAGGGTCAGTACCGAGGGAGTGCTGCACTGTCAGAATGTTAGTAGTGTGGCAGTGTTGCACTGTAAGATGGAGTGCTGAGGGAGTGCTGCACTATCAGAGGGTCAGTACTGAGGGAGTGCTTCACTGTCAGAGTGTCAGTAATGAGGGAGTTTTGCACTGTCAGATGGTCAGTACTGAGGGAGTGCTGCACTGTCAGAGGGTCAGTACTGAGGGAGTGTTGCACTGTCAGAGGGTCAGTACTGAGGGAGTGCTGCACTGTCAGAGGGTCAGCACTGAGGGAGTGTTGCACTGTCAGAGGGTCAGTGCTGAAGGAGTGTTGCACTTTCAGATGGTCAGCACTGAGGGAGTGTTGCACTGTCAGAGGGTCAGTACTGACTGTGTGCTGCACTGTCAGAGGGTGAGCACTGAGGGAGTGTTGCACTGTCAGAGAGTCAGTACCGAGCGGGTGCGGAACTGTCAGCAGGTCAGTACTGAGGGAGTGCTGCACACTCAGATGGTCAGTACCGATGGAGTGCTGCACTGTCAGAGGGTCAGTACTGAGGGAGTGCTGCACTGTCAGAGAGTCAGTACTGAGGGTGTGCTGAACTGTCAGATGGTCAATACTGAATGAGCACCACACTATCAGAGTTTCAGTCCAGACGGCAAGCCTCCCTAACAGAGGATCTGCACTGAGAGAACACTGCACCATCAGAACGTTAGTACTGAGGGAGTGCCTCATTGCCAACGGGTCAGTACTGAGGGAATGCTGCACTGTCAGAGTGTCAGTACTGAGGGAGTGCCTCATTGCCAGCGGGATAGTACTGAGGGAGTGCTGCACAGTCAGATCGACAGTACTGAGGCACGGCTGGACTGTCAGAGGTGCACGACCGTGGCAGAGGGTCACTACTGAGAGAGTACTACACTGTCAATGAGTCAGTACTGATGCAGTGCTGCACTGTCAGAGTGTCAGTTATGATGCAGTGCTGTACTGTCAGAGGTTTTGCCCTGATATTGGGCCAAACTTTCGGAGGGTCAGTATAGGGCCACTTCCAAACTGTCAGAGAGTGAGTACTGAGGGAGTGCATCACTATCAGAGGATCAGTATGGAGTGAGTGCAGCATTGTCAGAGGATCAGTGTGGAGGGAGTGCAGCATTGTCAGAGGATCAGTGTGGAGGGAGGACAGCATTGTCAGAGGATCAGTGTGGAGGGAGGACAGCATTGTCAGAGGATCAGTGTGGAGGGGGTGCAGCATTGTCAGAGGATCAGTATGGAGTGAGTGCAGCATTGTCAGAGGATCAGTGTGGAGAGAATGCAGCATTGTCAGAGGATCAGTATGGAGGGAGTGCAGCATTGTCAGAGGATCAGTGTGGAGGGAGTGCAGCATTGTCAGAGGGTCAGTGTGGAGGGAGTGCAGCATTGTGAGAGGGACAGTGTGGAGAGAGTGCAGCATTGTCAGAGGATCAGTGCGGAGGGAGTGCAGCATTGTCAGAGGATCAGTGTGGAGGGAGTGCAGCATTGTCAGAGGGTTAGTGTGGAGGGAGTGCAGCATTGTCAGAGGATCTGTGCGGAGGGAGTGCAGCATTGTCAGAGGGTTAGTGTGGAGGGAGTGCAGCATTGTCAGAGGTTCAGTGTGGAGGGAGTGCAGCATTGTCAGAGAGTCAGGACGGAGGGGTTGCTGTACAGTGAGAGAGTCAGTAATGATGAAGTGTGCACTCTCTGATTGTCAGTACTAATGGATGGCCATGCCGTCAGTGTGTCGCACTGTGAGAGGGTGACTACTGAGGGAGCGCTGCAATGTGAAAGGGTTAGAACTGAGGGAGTACCGCACTCTGAGGGGATTAGTTTTGAGGGAGCACGCGATGCGAGGGGGTCAGTACTGAGAGACCACCACGCTATGTGTCGGACAGTCAATACTGAGTGATTGCTGCATTGCCAGAGGGTCAGTACTGACAGAGTGATGCACACTCAAAGGGTCAGTACTGAGGGAGTGCTGCACTGTCAGTGGGTCAGTACTGAGGGAGTGTTGCACTGTCAGACGATACTACTGAGGGAGTGCTGCGCTATCAGGGGGTCAGTAATGGGGGATTGCCACAATGTCAATGGGTCAATCTGGGGGCAGTGCTGCACTGTGAGAAGGTCAGTACTGATGGAGTGCTGCATTGTTAGAGAGACAGTACTGAGGGAGTGCCACACTGTCAGAGGATCATGACTGAGGGAGTGCTGCACTGTCAGTGGGTCAGTCTGGGGGATACCTGAATTGTAAGCGAGTCAGTACTGAGTGAGTGCCACACTAGCAGATGGGCTGAATGGCCTAATTTCTGCTCCCATGTCTTGTGGTCTAAGAGGAATATCTGAAATTGTTCAGTACATTTCTGCCTCTGCGTCCTTCATGCCCTGCTCAGCAATGATTCCCACGTCCAGATTCCAGAGATTGTGTTCAAACAGACCGTCTTCATTTGGTTACCACCCTCTTTTCCCAGGGATCAAGTTTCAGTTTCGTGTGACTGACCTGCCAGCTCAAAGGGATATTTTCATGCTGCAGGGCTGAGGTTTATTCATCAGCTTCCATGTGCTCATCCCAAATGAATCCCACTGCCCCACATCAGCACTATCGGGTTTCCCTTATTTCTCAGCTTCCCAATGCCAATCCACATCCAGAATGACATCCCTCACTCCTCCAAATGGTATTACAGGCTCATTGCCTGGGAGAGAGGAGTGCTAAGAGAGGAAATGAAAACCTGAAAGGACTTTACAGTGACATGAAGGGTGAATTGATAATGAGAGAAAGAGTAAGTTGTGGAACACAGTGAGAATTTGTGCATGGACCCAGAGGCTACAGTGAATGGATGCATTTTGTCAATGCTCTTTGGGATATGGTTGGTATGAAATCGTGAAGATGCTCTGTGATACAATTAAATGAATGAGCATATATATACCGAGAGATGGTTCTGAGTGGTCTGGCCTTCTTAAAACCCAATACGTCTCCAATGACGGTGGAAATGTATCTCAGTTTACCGAATGAGGTGATGGAGGAAGTAGCAGGTACACTTGCAAGCAATTTCAAATCCCCTCTGGCCACAGGAGCGGTGTCGGCGGACTGACCATGTGGTACTGCTATTCAAGAAGGAACACGGGATATATCTGGCAGCTACAGGACAGTCAGGCTAATATCGTGGATGGGACGTCGTTTGGAAGGAATTTTGGGAGATAGAATTAATCAGCATTTAAAGAGACTGGAGTTCATGAAGAACAGTCAGAATAATTTTGTTAAGGAGGGGTCAGGTCTGACCAATGGGATTGCACTTTTTAAGGAGGTGGCCAGGTGTGTAAATAAGGGCAATACTTTCCTGTCATCTGCTTGGAGGTCAGTAAGGCTTTTATCAGGATCCATACTGGAAACTGATAGTGAACATAAAAACTCAAGATCCAAGAAATTTGGCGCAGAATGCTGAGTGGCAGGAAGCAGACAGTGATGGCACAATTAGAAATCTCTGTCTGTTCATGTCTCACTGTTGGGGTGTTACTGATGTGGTTGATAGAAAAGATTTAGATTTGAACGGTGGAGGGTTAATCATTGGGTTCATGAATGATATGAAGATTGGTTGGGTGATAAATACTGAGGATGATTGCCTTAGATTACAGAAGGATTAGATGGCCTTGTCAGATGGACCGATCAGTGGCAACGGGTGAGGTGCCTGAAGACTGGAGGGTGATTAATAATGGGCCATTATTGAAGTAAGGCTGCAAGGAACAGCCATGAACTATGGAGCTGTGAGCCTGATGGCAGTGGTGGGTAAGCTGTTGGACGGCATTCTGTGAGACAACTTACATGCATTTGGAAAAGTAAGGATTGATTAGGGATGGGCAGCTTGGCTTTGTTAGTGGAAATGATGTGTCCAACTTGATAGAGCTTTTGAAGGGATGACCAAGGAGACAGATGAGAAGGTTTCACATGTGAGGTTGCTTCGTAAAAGGTTAGATGAGATGCCATCCAAGGAGAGAGGACAGCACGGTGCCTCAGTGGTTTGATTCTAACTCCCGGTGACTGTCTGTGTGGAGTTTACACATTCTCTCTGTATCTGTGCGGGTTCCCTCCGGGTGCTCCAGTTTCCTCCCACTGTCCAAAGATGCCATGGGAAATGCAGCATGACAGGGATAGAGTAGAGGATGTGAGTCTGGGTGCGATGCTGTTCAGACAATCAGTGTGGAGCCAATGGACGGAATGGCTTGCTTCTACACTGTAGGAATTCTAAAATTAATCCAGAGAGACAAGTAATGTTCTGGGGACCTGGGCTCCAATATTGGACAGGGGTGAATGTGGGTCCTTATAGTCTGAAGGGGGTGAACGCAATCTGAGGGGGGAACTGGGCTGAGCCCTGAAGTGAATGTTTTGTGGAGCTACTGTCTCAGGGGCTTTGGGGGTTAAACACATCAAAGCGATGCTTTCTTCGGTACTGAGGGAGCACTTTCTGAGGTATTGAGTGATCACTATCTGAGCGATTGAGGGAGAACTATCTGAGGTACTGAGGGAGAACTTTCTGAGGTACTGAGGGAGCACTCTCTGAGGTACTGAGGGAGCACTTTCTGAGGTATTAAGGGAGAACTATCTGAGGTACTGAGGGAGCACTCTCTGAGGTATTGAGGGAGCACTATCTGAGATATTGAGGTAGAACTATCTGAGGAACTGAGGGAGAACTATCTGCGGTACTGACGGAGCACTTTCTGAGGTATTGAGGGAGAACTATCTGAGGTACTGAGGGAGCACTTTTTGAAGTATTGAGGGAGCATTATCTGAGGTACTGAGGAAGCCCTATCTGAGGTATTGAGGGACCACTCTCTGAGGTATTGAGGGAGAACTATCTGGGGTATTGAGGGAGAACTATCTGAGGTATTGAGGGAGAACTATGTGAGATACAGAGAGAGAGCACTATCTGAGGTATTGAGGGAGGACTATCTTAGGCACTGGGGAGAACTATTTGAGGTATTAAGATAGAACTATCTGAGGTACAGGGCGAACACTATCTGAGGTATTGAGGGAGAACTATCTTAGGTATTGAGGGAGAACTATCTGAGGTATTGAGGGAACTCTATCTGAGGTACTGAGGGAGCACTTTCTGAGGTACTGAGGAAGAACTATCTGAGGTATTGAGGGAGAACTATCTGAGGTACTGAGGGAGAACTTTCTGAGGTACTGAGGGACCACTCTCTGAGGTATTGAGGGAGAACTGTCTGGGGTATTGAGGGAGAACTATCTGAGGTATTGAGGGAGAACTATGTGAGATACTGAGAGAGCACTATCTGAGGTATTGAGGGAGGACTATCTTAGGCACTGGGGAGAACTATTTGAGGTATTAAGATAGAACTATCTGAGGTACAGGGCGAACACTATCTCAGGTATTGAGGGAGAACTATCTTAGGTATTGAGGGAGAACTATCTAAGGTATTGAGGGAACTCTATCTGAGGTACTGAGGGAGCACTTTCTGAGGTACTGAGGGAGAACTATCTGAGGTATTGAGGGAGAACTATCTGAGGTACTGAGGGAGAACTTTCTGAGGTACTGAGGGAGCACTCTCTGAGGTACTGAGGGAGCACTTTCTGAGGTGTTAAGGGAGAACTATCTGAGGTACTGAGGGAGCACTCTCTGAGGTATTGAGGGAGCACTATCTGAGATATTGAGGTAGAACTATCTGAAGTATTGAGGGAGCAGTATCTGAGGTATTGAGGAAGAACTATCTGAGGAACTGAGGGAGAACTATCTGAGGTACTGACGGAGCACTTTCTGAGGTATTGAGGGAGAACTATCTGAGGTACTGAGGGAGCACTTTTTGAAGTATTGAGGGAGCACTGTCTGAGGTACTGAGGAAGCCCTATCTGAGGTATTGAGGGACCACTCTCTGAGGTATTGAGGGAGAACTATCTGGGGTATTGAGGGAGAACAATCTGAGGTATTGAGGGAGAACTATGTGAGATACTGAGAGAGCACTATCTGAGGTATTGAGGGAGGACTATCTTAGGCACTGGGGAGAACTATTTGAGGTCTTAAGATAGAACTATCTGAGGTACAGGGCGAACACTATCTGAGGTATTGAGGGAGAACTATCTTAGGTATTGAGGGAGAACTATCTGAGGTATTGAGGGAACTCTATGTGAGGTACTGAGGGAGCACTTTCTGAGGTACTGAGGGAGAACTATCTGAGGTATTGAGGGAGAACTATCTGAGGTACTGAGGGAGAACTTTCTGAGGTACTGAGGGAGCACTCTCTGAGGTACTGAGGGAGCACTTTCTGAGGTATTAAGGGAGAACTATCTGAGGTACTGAGGGAGCACTCTCTGAGGTATTGAGGGAGCACTATCTGAGATATTGAGGTAGAACTATCTGAAGTATTGAGGGAGCAGTATCTGAGGTATTGAGGAAGAACTATCTGAGGAACTGAGGGAGAACTATCTGAGGTACTGACGGAGCACTTTCTGAGGTATTGAGGGCGAACTATCTGAGGTACTGAGGGAGCACTTTTTGAAGTATTGAGGGAGCACTATCTGAGGTACTGATGAAGCCCTATCTGAGGTATTGAGGGACCACTCTCTGAGGTATTGAGGGAGAACTATCTGGGGTATTGAGGGAGAACTATCTGAGGTATTGAGGGAGAACTATGTGAGATACTGAGAGCACTATCTGAGGTATTGAGGGAGGACTATCTTAGGTACTGGGGAGAACTATTTGAGGTATTAAGATAGAACTATCTGAGGTACAGGGCGAACACTATCTGAGGTATTGAGGGAGAACTATCTTAGGTATTGAGGGAGAACTATCTGAGGTATTGAGGGAACTCTATCTGAGGTACTGAGGGAGCACCTTCTGAGGTACTGAGGGAGAACTATCTGAGGTATTGAGGGAGAACTATCTCGGGTATTCAGGGAGAACTATCTGAGGTATTGAGGGAGAACAATCTGTGGTATTGAGGGAGCACTATCTGAGGTACTGGGGGAGAACTATCTGGCGTATTGAGGGAGAACTATCTGGGGTATTCAGGGAGAACTATCTGAGGTACTGAGGGAGCACTATCTGGTGGTACAGAGTGCAGAGGATAGAAAGGAACAAATACAATTCCCTGATCATTTCCTCAGGGTCCCCGAGACACTCTGGTGTCATAATTTGAAATGGAAGCCACTCCCCATTTCAGAAGATTCAGATCATTTTAAACAATCCGTGAAAAATAACAGCAGCATGTGTCTGAAACATGGTTTGGGGAAAACCTTTCCTCAATCTATTGTTATTTTTTGCTTGGAGACGTTTTAGAAAAGCAGGCACCCAAACAGATTAATGCTGTCGATGCAAGAGGTGGTGCACAGGAAGATCCAACAAGTCATCTGTAGCTGCTGTCTGTCTCCCTGGAGCAGTCATCATGTGAGATCAGGGTTCAGTCCTCGGAGAAATCATTTCTCCAGCAATACCTCAACCATGCTTTTACAGCTGTGTATGTGTGTGTGTGTGTGAGAGAGAGAGAGAGAGAGAGAGACTGCCCGTGTTTGTGTGTGTGAAAGAGTGGATGAATGTGTATCTCTGTGTGTCTGTATATGTGTGCGTGAGAGAGAAAGTGCATATTCATGTGAGAGTGTGTGGCTGTGTGTGTGTTTGAGGGGGTGTGTGTCTCTGTATGCATGTGTGTGAGTGAGCATGTGTGTGAGAGAGTGTGTATGTGTGTGTGAGAGAGTGTGTCTGTGTGTGTGTGTTTGTGTGTCTATGTGTGAATGTGTCTGTGTGTCTGTGTGTATGACAGTGTGTCTTAGGTGAGAAATAGTGTGTATGTGTGTGAGAGAGAGTGTGTGTGCCAGTGTGTGTGAGAGAGAGTGTGGGTGTCTGTGTGTGTGAGAGAGAGTGTGTCTATGCATATTTGAGGGAGTGTGTGTCTGCGTGTGTTTGTGTGTGTGAGAGAGAGTGTAACTGTGTGTTGATGTGTGTGTGAGAGAGAGCGTCTGTGTGTGTGAGAGAGTGTGTGTCAGTGTGTGTGAGAGAGAGTGTGTGTCCATGTGTATGTGATAGTGAATGTGTCTATGTGTGTTTGAGGGAGCGTGTGTCTGTGTGTGTGAGAGAGAGTAACTGTGTGTTTATGTGTGTGTGAGAGAGAGTGTGTCTATGTGTGTTTGAGGGCTCGTGTGTCTGTCTGTGTGTATGTGTGTGAGAGAGAAAGTCTGTGTGCGTGAGAGTGAGTGGGTGTGTGAGAGAATGAGAGTGTGTGTGTGAGTGTGTGAGAGAGAGTGTGTCTGTGTGAGAGAGAGTGTGTGTCTGTGTGTGCGTGAGAGAGAGTGTCTGTGTGTGTGAGAGAGAGTGTGTCTGTGTGAAAGAGAATGTGTCTGCGTGTATGTGTGAGAGAGTGTGTCCATGTGTGTATTTGAGGGAGTGTATGTCTGTGCGTGTATGTGTGTGAGACTTACAGTGTGTGCTTGTGTGTGCATGTGTGTGAGAGAGTTGTGCCTGTGTGTATGTGTGTGTGTCTGTGTTTGTGTTTGAGGGAGCGTGTGTCTGTGTGTGTGAGAGAGCCTGTGTCTGGCGGGGTCCTTTGTGTATGTGTGTGTGAGGGTGTGTCTGTGTGTGTTTGAGGGAGTGTGTGTGTGTCTGTGTATTTGTGTGTGTGTGTATGTGTGTGTGTGTGAGAGAAGCTGTGTGTGGCGGGGTCCTTTGTGTATGTGTGTGTGAGAGTGTGTCTGTGTGGGTTTGAGGGAGTGTGTGTGTGTGTGTGTGTGTGTGTGTGTATGTAAATAGCCAATCTTATTGGGTGCTCATGAATATAAAATCCAGCTGCTGTTTCAGGTGAAATGGTCCTCGTGTCTCCAAAGACACAAAGGCTGCAAGAGTGAATTAACTGGGGGAAAGAGAGTGCTGTTCATTCCAGTGGGGATTCATCCAGTAAACCTTCCCCACACACTAACATCCCTCTGGCAATGCAGTGACTCGTCCTGCTCACAGTGCTCCAGATACAAACCAATGTAATGTCACCATAGTCTTACCAGAGCATGGGACAGCTCCTCATTACAGAGCGGTGTCTGGTGGGGATTTAATCAGAGGGTCAGTATGGCCCCAGCTGAGGGGAAAGGTTGGGAAGTGGAGTCCTTCAGGATAACCCCAGCTGGTGTGGTAATTGAACACACGCTATTGGTTTTACTCTGCATGATAAACCAACTGTCCAGCCAACTGAGCTAAGCGACTTCACTCCAGGGGCATGCCCTGTATAACCCAATCATAGCCAGCCTGCACCTCAATAGGAGCCAGGAGCAAGGCCATTCGAAACCCACTCTAACCCAGAAGGGAGAGCACGGGAAGCTGATGAAGGAAACAAGCCCCTCCCATGTGGCCTTCTGAAATGGAGCTGGAGTACAGGGCAGACCTGGCCTGTTGTTTGCTTCCCCGGAATTGGCTTACTCCACCTTACAGTGAGAGACTGAGGGGGATCTCGAGGAGATTTCATTTCTCACTGAAAGGTTGCAACTCCAATCCAAATCAGGCTGGTTCCCTCCGAGAGTCACGGAAGAGTGCAGCACTCTACAGATCAGGGCCTTGTGGAGTCATAACCTCCAGTGTGGGGGCCGAGAGCTGGGAGGTAGTGTTAAAATCATAAGACCATCCGAAATAGGAACAGGAGGAGATCATTCGGCCCCACGAGCCTGCTCTACTATTCAATAGGATCGTGAATGATTTAGCATTTGATTTGGGAGCTGAAACCCGGACAGCAGAGAGACAGAGAATCAAATTATTTTGCTATGAGGAATCATCAGACAGGAGCGGGAACCAGACAGAGTGAACACACACACACACACACACACACACACACACACACACACACACACACACACACACACATTGTGGGATTCAGGCTGTCTGTGGGAATTTTACCACAAGATGTGAGCTCTACACTGAGGAGAGACAAAGGCGCAAAATGCTAGAGAGGGCAGCTGCACAGTCTGATCCTACCGATCTCACTGCTTCCCACTCCCAAGAGAGCTCTTATGTATATTTCTGTGTTCTCAGCTGTCTCTCCCACATTTTTCCACAGAGACAGGGGACTGTTTGATGGGGTTTTGGGATTGGTGGAGAAAGGAGGGGCTGCTGTAAGAGAGACGGAGAGATTGAGGGAGGGACAGCATGAGACGCAAAGTCTGAGACAAGATGGAGAAGAGGTGTTCAAAGTTTGTGAGAAGATTTGTAGCTCGGGTGCTCGTTGTTGTGTTTCTGTTCGCCGAGCTGGGAATTTGTGTTACAGACGTTTCGTCCCCTGTCTAGGTGACATCCTCAGTGCTTGGGAGCCTCCTGTGGAGTCCTTTTGTGTTGGTCCCTCCTGCATTTATCGAGGTTTGTCTCTTTCGCTTCCGGTTGTCTGTTCCAGCAGTCCACTGCAATGGCCGGTATATTGGGCCCAGGTTGGTGTGTTTAACAAACACATCGACCTGGACCCAATATACCAGCCACTGCAGTGGACAGCTGGAACTGACAACCGGAAGCAGCAGATACAAATCACTATAAATGCCGGAGGAACCAACACAGAAGCGCTTGCAGGAGGCTCCCAAGCACTGAGAATGTCACCTGGACAGGGGACGAAGCATCTGTAACACAAATTCCCAGCTCGGCGAACAGAACCACAACACGGAGAAGAGGTCTCCATAGAAATGATAGTCAGTGAGGCCATTCAGGCGGCAATCCTGAGGATCCTGAACAGGACCAGGATCATTGAATGTTGGAGGGGGTAATGGGCAGAAAGGACTCCATCTGTGATACAAGCCTGCTATAATTCTGGGACTGGGATCTTTCTGTGCATTAAAACAGCCACAGACCAGTCAGTCAACCCAGACTCATTTACTTGCGTGAGAAAGAGAGGATTGCAGATGCTGGAAAGTCAGAGTTACAAAGTGTGGAGTTGGGGAAGCACAGCGGGTGAGCCAGGAGAGTCGACGATTCTGGCCTGAGCTGCTGTGCTTTTCCAGCTCCACACTTTTCCATTCATTTCCCTCTGCCCCAGGGAGTGGGGCTGACTGCAATGTTGGGGGCAGCAAAATATTTGAGATGGGCACATTTGGTGAGGCAATTATTTGGGAGGGAAGATATTTGGGGAAGGGTATAAATTTGGAAGGACAGTGAAAATGAGGGGCATAGTATTTTTGAGGGGGTACAAAACTGGGTGAGATCTTTCAGGCCTGCAACAGCGAAAAACAGAAAGGGAGAGTGAGAAAAAGAGACAGAGAGATGGAAAGAGTGGAGATGGAGAAGGGGGATGGGAGAAAGTTTGGCAGGGAGAGGGAGAGAGTGAGATAAAGAGTGTGTGTGTGAGAGAACCGACAGACAGAAGGACAGAGAGAGAGGGGACAGAGAGAGGGAGAGAAGGGGAAGTCAGACTAAGACTGAGGAGTTAAAACATGGACAGACTGAAGGGGTGACACTCGTTATTCCAGTTGTTTCCAACACTCTCTCTCAATGGATTTTCACATTCCCTTTCCCATGCCCCTGGGTTTTGCTGCAGCCTGTCTCTCTCTCTCTCTCTCCTTCTCTCTCTGGTTCTGCCTCTGGGTCTGCGAAACTGTTTTCTCTTGCCCCCTCTCTCTCTCTGGATGGTCAGATGGTCTCTGTCTCTTGCCATGCTGGTCTCCTCAGAAGGTCTCCAGAGATTCAGGCAATCAGTCTGCAGATAAACCCTGTTTTTGTTCATTTCTGGATGGTTTTCAGGAACTTTCTATCGTTCTGGCCAATTCGGAGAATCCATTAATAGTTTGAAGCATTGCCAATCATTTGGAGGCTTTTTGCTGTTAGTTTCTTTGTGTAGCAGGAGCCGGTGCCTTCCTGTCTGGGCCCTCATTTGTTTGATAGATACGTCTGTCCAGAATAATTGTTGCCTTTTACATGATGCTCTGTTTGCGCTGTGCCTGGTGTGCAGGTTTTGTGTTTTGGGAGATATCCTTTGCCAATAAACCTTGGCTGTCTATCAATATTTTAGCCAGGTGGTTGTGACATCTCCCCCAACTCATCCACTTGAATGGAAAGAAAAGAAGCTGATACAATAAATTACAAACCTAATTTTAAAAGCTGGTTATGCTTGTTGTCAGAGCAGCCAGCTGTGTGTGCAAAAGCCATTGTGTACGTTTTCCAAACCGATGGTCTTATAGCTTCACTTGGAGGACGCCACTGATGATGCTACCCAGCCAGGTAACGTAACGTCTGGATATCAAACCTATCAGTGAGTAAACCTACAGCGTAAGTCTTATAGCTGAAAAGTGATATCATAAAATCTTGACAGAACAAAATCAGACCGTTCGGCCCATTGAGTCCACAATGATAATCTGAAGATATTCCAACTCAGACCCACTCCCCCAATGATATCCCTGAAACCGTGCATTTCCTATGGCTATTCCAGCTATCCCGAATATCCCTTGACACAATGGGCAACTTAACATGGCCAATCCGCCCTAATGGCAACTATGGGCAGTATATCAATACTGGCGCAGCAAGGAACACTCAAACACTGCAAATGAATGAAACTAAGGTGATCACCCGTGGAGTTCCATCTACCTTCCAGCCCCTGGGGGTATGTCCAGGCATGATTCACCATGATCGTACCCGTCTGTTGCAGCCTGAAATCCTAACCACCGGTATCGCGAGATATATCAAGGTGAGTGCGGTTCGGACCACAGCTGATGTGAGAGGAGCCGAATTCTTGGATAACAGGCAATGGGAATGTCAGGGTATGACCTGGTCCTTCCCATTTATGTACGTATGGTCCCTGGCAATTTTCCCTTTCTCTCCACAGTAAGTGGGAGGTAATCATGATAGCCCATCCAAATACCTTTTTTATACAACTCCGATAATTTGGACTTCATCCTAACTTTGGTCACTTGGGTTAAGTGGAATCCCTCAGACCAAGCCCAGGTGTCCCACCGAAGGTGTCCTTACAGTTGTTATTAACCCAGCCCTTGATGAGCTGCTGTCACTGACAGTGAGAGACGTTGGTGTGGGTGTTCTCCTGGAACAAATATTTATGCTGTTTGTCACTAATCCGGGATGGGACTTTCCCTTGGCTGGCCTGCCTGAGCTCCTCCCTCAGCTGTTCCTTCATCCCGTTACTGCACAGGGTGTGGTTTTACTGCTCACCGTCATCTCTGATTGGGCCGTGGATGATCTGGTTATTCGTGTTGGCGTCACCCTCCAGTTTGGTCACTAAGTGATGGTTAGCCGGATTCTCCACCAGTGTCCCATGGTCTCCTCTGGGTTTTCTGTATTCGGTCTTTCTCAGGCTCATTAGAGAGTTGTTGAGTTTATTCTCCAAGTCAACGTACTGACCAGAAACACTCCTGCCCTGGGAGTGGACTCGTATACTATGGCTAAATCATTAAGGAGTTCCCTTTTCTTTCATCTACTAATTCCTGTTGTGGGTTTTCCCTGTCCCTTATCCCTTTATACTGTTGGTCAGGTTGCAACATAATAATTTTCATTGGGAAGGACACTACTCTGGTTACTTGATCACTGATACATTCATTAAGATTAGTGTCAGTTTGTGATAAATGTTCATGAACAAGAAATTGCCTGTGAGTTTAATGACTAGTCCATTGCGAGAACCTGGTGTGTGGGGGACAAGCTGGGGGAGGAGCCTTTACTCCTGGTCTCAGCCCTTTTCTAATTCTGTTCCTGAGTATTTCTCCCTGGTGTGCTTCTTTGGATATCACTGTCTGAAATCTTTGAGTTTTGCATCTCACTACTATGCACGGGTTCTCGGGGAAACCGCACCAATTGCCTGTGATACCTGAGCTCCTGTAACACAATGTGGAAACCCATTAAGTCTATTTCCTATTCAGCGATTAATTAGCAGAGAGCCCAAGCCTCATTACAGGGGGCATCTGAGGGGTTGAATCCCAGGTGCCCCTCCGTCTTCCTGAGACATGGGAGACAGAAGGTCGGGCCCTGTTTCTCATCACTAAGAGAGGTGCAGGTCATATGACCAAAAATCCAGACAAATTGGACCCAGAGTCTCCAGATGAAGCTGACAGGAGGAGGGGAGGGACATTCCCCTTGTTGTTGTTCTGCAGTTATGTACAATCTCTGCAGGGTCTGCCTTATCATGCCCTCGAGCAATGAGGACCGCTGCCTTCATCTCATCATGGATGCCCCTCCCTAGCTGTTGGCCCTCAGGGAGGGCTGAATGGACTGCTGGACTAAGGCACTTGGTGATTAATTTGGTTTGATCATCAGTGTCCAGTCTGGGTATGACAGACAGTCAATCAATCTCATTCAAAAATGAATCTGGATCTGAAACAGGATCTTTTTGGTGCTGCCCACCAGCTGGGTGCCTGGAATGGCTGTTGTGTAAGGAGTGAGACCATCAGCTGCTTGACATTCATGGAATCTGGTTTGGGCTGTGGGTCAGGGCTGAGGACAAAGGGTGCAATGCCCTGGGAGAAAGGCAGTGGGGGGTGGGGTTCCCATCTGTGAGTGGATGTGTCAGTGTGGGGCCTGTCATTATCTCCCTGGGGAGGTAGAACCCCAAAGGCACACACTATCCCATTCTGGGAGGAGTCCTGGTTTCCTCGGGATTGTATTTGCTCCTGGCACCTCCTACTTGGGCCTGATGTGTGTTGCTCCGTGTTGCAGGTGTACAGGACCCATGCTGCAGCTTGGAGCTCTATACACTGTCCTTCCAGATTGTCAATGTAACCTGAGGCTGCCTCCCCATCCCCAGAGACCCTCCTTTCACTGGATTGGGCTCTTCCCAATTATAACTGGAGTAGTCCCATATGGGTGAGATTTTCCTGCAACGTTCTGTCCTGCTCATTGTGTAGGAGACCTAGCTCTGTCACAGCCTGTAAGTTTCCTGGGGTGACCGGATCCCAGCTGCCTTATCCCAGCCGGCGGTCATCCAGGCTATCGGCAGTGGAGTGAGCTTTCCAGCTTCCTTCACCAGTTCTCTATGGGCTTCTCACCACATCTCCTGTGCCAAGATTGGGAAGTCAAATCCAATTGACATTTTCATTGCAAGGCCAGGCTGGCTTCCTGCCAAATTCTGCAGGACTGTTTCACATTTGTACCGGCTCGTGTTCGTGTTGCTTTAGCGACTTCTGTATTATGGGAGTCTTGGGTATACTCATAGAGTCATAGAGTTCTACAGCATGGAGACAGGCTCTTTGGCCCAAACAGCTCCATCCACACTAACCCCGTTTCCCTGCACTTGGCCCATATCCTTCCAATACGTTCCTCTCCATGCATTTGTCCAAGTGCCTTTTAAATGTTATTAACTATATCCTCCTCGACTATTTCCACTTGTAGTTCATTCCGTATGTGTACCACCCTCTGGGTAAAAGCATTGTTCCTCAGGTTCCCTTTTAATCTTTCCCCTTTCATCTTAAACTGATGCCCTTTCGTCCTCGATTCCCCAAACCTTGGATAAAGACTGAGTGCATTCAGCCTATCCATGCCTCCCATGATCTTATACACCACTATAAGGACACCCCTCAGTCTCCTACACACGAAAGAAAATGTCCTAGCTTGTCCAAACTCTCTCTATAACTCTGGATGAGTTCTGGCAACATCCTTGCAAATTTCCTCTGCACTCTTTTCAGTTTAATAACATCCTTCCTATAGCAAGGTGGGCAAACCTGTACACAATACTCCAAGTGCGGCCTTACCAACATCTTGCACAACTACAACAGAACTTCCCAACTTCAATATTCCATGCCCTGACTGGTGAAGGGCCCAATGTGCCAAAGGCCTTCTTCACTGCCCTGTCTCCCTGAGTTCAGAGAGCCGTGCTCCTGGAATCCAAGGTCTCTCTGCTCCACTACACTCCTTCAGGCCCGACCATTCCCCATGAAACCCCTGTCTTGATTTGACTTTCCAAAATGCATGATATCGCACTTGTGTATACTAAACTCCATTTGCCATTTTTCAGCCCAATTCCCCAGTTGATCAAGGCCCTGTTGCAATTGCTGAGAACATTCCTCACTTATTTTAGTGTAATCTGCAAACTTACTAGTCATGCCTTAAATATCCTCATCCTAATCATTGATACAGATTACAAACAGTAGTGGTCCTAGCACTGACCAGCTCAACAGCACAATGGCTCAGTGGTTAGCACTGTTGCCTCACAGCACCATGAATCTGGGTTGAATTCCAACCTCACAGGATGGTCTGTGTGGGTTAGATCCTGTTAGAGTTAGATTTCCTACAGTATGAAAACAGGACATTTGGCCCAAGTCCACACCGCCCTGCCGAAGAGTAACCCACCCAGAGCCATTCTCCCTACCCAATATTTACCCTTGACGAATTCACCTAGCACGATGGGTAACTTAGCACGGCCAATATATCTGACCTGCACATTTTCCGGTTGTGGGAGGAAACCGGAGCACCCGGAGGAAACCCACGCAGACACAGGGAGAATATGCAAACTTCACACAGACAGTCACCTGAGGCTGGGGTCGAATCTGGGCCCCTGGCACTGTGAGGTAGCAGTGCCAACCACTGAGCCACCATGCCACCCAAACTGAGTTTGTACCTTCTCCCCATGACTGCGTGGCTTTCCTCTGGGTACTCCGGTTTCCTCCCACAATCCAAAGATGTGCAGGTAGGTAAAATGGTAAATTCCTGAAGAAGGGTTTATGCCCGGAACGTTGATTCTCCTGCTCTTCGGATGCTGGCTAGTCTGCTGCGCTTTTCCAGCACGACACTTTTCAGCTCTGTTCTCCAGCATCTGCAGTCCTCACTTTCTCCAGGTCGGTATATTGGCCATGCTCAATTGCCTATAGTGTTCCTGGATGTGTAAGTAAGTTGCGTTACTCAGGGGTAAATGTAGGGTAATAAAGTAGGGGAATAGGTTTGAGTGAAATAATCTTCAGAGGGCCACTGGACTTGTTGGGCTGAAGGGACAGTTTCAACAGAGGAGGGATTCTATGATTCTATGACCGCTAAGGCACACCACTAGTCACAGGCCTCCAGTCTGTCTGTTAACCTCTGCTTTCTACCATCAGGCCAATTGTGTACCCAGTTTGCCAATGCCCCCTGGATTCCACGCGATCTAAACTTATCAAAGGCCTGACTGAAACCTGTACAGTCTACATGTACTGGCCTGTCCTCGTCAAACTTGCTGGTCACTTCAATAAAGAACGCTAACAAATTTGTGAGGCGTGGTCTCCCACGAACAAGGCTATGCTGACTACTCCCAATCAAATGCTGTATTTCCAAATGCATGTCTAACTAATCTCTCAGCATCTTCTCAAGTAACTTACTCACCACAGATGTTAGGTTTACTGATCTATAGTTCTCAGGTTTTACTTTGCAGTCCTTCTCCAATAAGGACACAGCATTTGCTGCCCTCCTATCTGCTGGGACATCACCCATGACTAACAGTGATGCAAAAATATCAGCCACGCCCCGCACAATTTCTTCTGCCAGCTCTTGCAGTGCTATTGGATATACTTGGTCAGGACAAGGAGATTTATCCACCTTCATACATTCTACTACATTCAACACTTCGACACCTGTGATATGGTCTGATCCCAAGAGATCATCACGAACTTCCCCAAGTTCCCAAGCCTTCGTGTCCTTCTCCACGGTCAACACAGAGGAGAAAGACCTTCTGCGAATCTGCACATACATGCCCACTTTGGGTCTTGAAGGGTCCTATTCTCGCTCCAGATATTATTTTTTCCTTGGGAGGGGGAGGTTGTATGTTGGATCGGGATCAGTCACAAGAGGGAGATTGCACTGTTGAGTATGGATCAGTCAGGGAGGGGTGTGATTACAGTGTTGGGTAGGGATCAGTCAGGGAGGGGGAGATTACAGTGTTGGGTAGGGATCAGTCAGGGAGGGGGGATTGCAGTGTTGGGTAGGGATCAGTCAGGGAGGGGGAGATTGCAGTGTTGTGTAGGGATCAGTCAGGGAGGGGGTGATTGCAATGTTGGATCGGGATCAGTCAGGGAGGGGGTGATTGCAGTGTTGAATAGGGATCAGTCAGGGAGGGGGTGATTGCAGTGTTGAGTAGGTATCAGTCAGGGAGGGGGAGATTGCAGTGTTGTGTAGGGATCAGTCAGGGAGGGGGTGATTGCCGTGTTGAGTAGAGATCAGTCAGGGCGGGGGTGATTGTAGTATTGGGTATGGATCAGTCAGGGAGGGGGAGATGGCAGTGTTGGGTAGGGGTCAGTCAGGGAGGGGGTGATTGCAGTGTTGGGTAGGGATCAGTCAGGGAGGGATGATTGCAGTGTTGGGTAGGGATCAGCAAGGGACAGGTTTATTTCAGTGTTGGGTCAGGATCTGTGAGGGAGTGGTTAATTGCAGTGTTGAGCAGAGAACTGTCGGGAAGGTGCAGATTACATAATTGACTTGGGATCAGTCAGGGAGAGGGAGATTGCACAGTGGGTAGAGATCAGTAACGGAGGAGCAGATTACCCTGTTGGGTCTGGATTAATTTGGAAGAGCATTACTTTAATGTTTGGTAGGGATCTGTTAGGCAGGGGCGATTGCAGTGTTGGGTAAGGATCAGTTGGGGGGAGATTGTAGTGTTGTGTTGGCATCAGTCAGGGAGAGGGAGATATTGCAGTGTTGGTTGGGATCAGTCGGGGAGGGGGACATTGCACTGTTGTGTAGGGATCAGTCAGGGAGGGGGTGATTGCAGTGTTGGGTAGGGATCAGTCAGGGAATGAGGTGAGTGCAGTGTTGGGTAGGGATCAGTCAGGGATGGGGAGACTGCAGTGTTGGGTAGGGATCAGTCAGGGAGGGGGTGATTGTAGTGTTGGGTAGGGATCAGTAGGGGAGGGGGAGATTACAGTGTTGGGTAGGGATCAGTCAGGTTGAGGGTGATTGCAGTGTTGGGTAGGGGTCAGTCAGGGAAAGAGGGGTTGCAGTGTTGGGTTGGGATCAGTCAGGGAGGGGGTGATTGCAGTGTTGAGTAGGGATCAGTCACGGAGGGGGATATTGCAGTGTTGAGTAGGGATCAGTAATGGAGGGGTGATTGCAGTGTCGTGTAGGGATCAGTCAGGGAGGAGGTGAGTGCAGTGTTTGGTAGGGATCAGTCAGGCAGGGGAGATTTCAGTGTTTGGTAGGGATCAGTCAGGGAGGGGGTGATTGCAGTGTTGTGTAGGGATCAGTCAGGGAGGGGGAGATTGCAGTGTTGGGTATGGATCAGTCAGGGAGGAGGTGACTGCAGTGTTGGGTAGGGATCAATCAGGGAGGGGGTGAGTGCAGTGTTGAGTAGGGATCAGTCAGGGAGGGGGAGATTGCAGTGTTGGGTAAAGATCAGTCAGGGAGGAGGTGACTGCAGTGTTGATTAGGCATTTTTTCAGGGAGGGGGTGATTACACTTTTGGGTCGTTTCGGTCATGGATTTGGTGTTTGCAGGGTTGTTTGGGGATTAGTCAGGGAGCGGATGATTGCAGTATTTGGTAGGGATTAGTCAGGGAGTGGGTGATTGCAGTGTTGAGGAGGGATTAATCAGGGAGGGGGTGATTGCAGTGTTGGGTCTGGATCAGTCTGGGAGGGGGAGATTGCAGTGTTGTTTACGGATCAGTCTGGGACGTGGAGATTGCAGTGTTCAGTAGGGATCAGTCAGAGAGAGGGAGATTGCAGTGTTGAGCAGGGATTAGTCAGGGAAGAGGTGAGTGCAGTGTTGGATAAGGATCAGACAGACAGGGGGTGATTCCAGTTTTGAGTAGGGATCAGTCAGGGAGGAGGAGATAGCAGTGTTGAGGAGGGATCAGTAAGGGAGGGATGACTATAGTGTTGGGCAGGCATCATTCAGGGAGTGGGAGATTACAGTATTGAGTAGTGATGAGTCAGGGAGGGAGTGTTTGCATTGTTGGGTAGGGGTCAGTCAGGGAGCGGATATTGCAGTGTTGTGTAGGGATCAGTCAGGGAGGGGGAGATTGCAGTGTTGGGTAGGGAACAGTCAGGGAGGGGGTGAGTGCAGTGTTGGGTAAGGATCAGTCAGGGAGGGGGAGATTGCTGCGTTGAGTAGAGATCAGTCAGGTAAGGGGTGGTTGCAATGTGGTGCATCTGGTTTTTTGGTGACAGTACAGATGCATGTCCAGTCTGTATCTGGTACTGTAACTAACGATTCTATATTGTTCCAAAGTCAACAGAGTGTATGTTCACTGCAAGATAGAAAGTGCGTTTTGAATTTACAGAACAGCAACGGCCGCCAGCTGAGAGACGACTGTTCCAAAATAGATACATGTTCCAATTATCTGAGGTTTGGTTGCTGTTTTGACGACAATTCCAATTTACCCAATTCGTTTAACTTATGCCATCCATATTAAATTCCATTTGCCACCTCTTAGAACATCTCTGCATCATAGCTATGTCTCTCTGCAACTTACTTCATCCTTCATCACTATCCACAACTCCAACTACCTTAGTGTCGTCCACATATTTGCTAACCCACCCCTCTGTGCCCTCATCCAGGTCATTTATAAAAATGACGAACAGCAGTGGACCCAACACTGACCCCTGTGGTACGCTGCTCGTAACTGGACATCAAGATGAACATGTTCCATCAACTACAACCCTCTGTTTTCTTTCAGGAAGCCAATGTCCAGAAACCATTTGGTTTGATTATTTTGACAACTTGAAACCGATTATAAGAGTTTATTGAGTCGTGGGTGTTATATAAATCCGGTAGTTTGAAAGTATGAGGGAGAGCAACTGCCATCGAATAGCGAGCAACTGCTGCCGAGCCCGAGAGCGAAATGGTCATCTCACATCTTCCTCTCAACGAAATTAGAAAACAATTACTACCAAAGCTACCTTTTCATGTAAAACCTTCTCACAGTGAAAAAAAGAAACAAGACTGCCCAGCGAGATTAGCAGCCAGAGGATTGAAAACAGAGGAACCTGCTTGGTCTTGAGATTAAGTCAATGCAATGTTTAATAAGTGTCCAGTTTAATAATTGGAACTGTGTATTTTTGTGGAGTTGGAGTCATATACTAAGTCGGTACAAAAGGGGGACTTGGATTTGTGAACAGTTATTATTTAGTGTTCACTGTTAGAGTTAAGAAAATAATTATAATTTTCTTTAAATATTGGAATTTTGGAGTTATAGAACATAGAACATTAAAGGGCAGTACAGGCCCTTCAGCCCTCGATGTTGCGCCACCTTGTCATACTAATCTGAAGCTCATCCCACCTACACTATTCCATGTACGTCCATATGCCTGTTCAATGAAGACTTAAAAGAACTTAACCTTTGCGAATCTACTACCATTACAGGCAATGCATTCCATATGATTTCTACTCTCTGAGTAAAGAAACTACCTCTGACATCTGTCTTATACCTATTTCCCCTCACTTTAAAGTTGTGTCCCCTCGTGTTTGCCATTCCAATACTTGGAAAAAAGCTCTCCCTGTCCACCCGATCTAACCGTCTGCTTATCTTGTACGTCTCTACTAAGTCACCTCTCAACCTTCTTCTCTCTAACGAGAGCAGCCTCAAGGCCCTCAGCCTTTCCTCGTAAGACATTCCCTCCACACCAAGCAATATCCTAGTAAATCTCCTCTGCACCCTTTCCAATGCTTCCACACTTTTCTTATAATGCGGTGACCAGAACTGTACACAATACTCCAAGTGTAGCCGTACCAGAGCTTTGTACAGCTGCAGCATAACCTCCTGGTTCCGGAACTCAATCCCTCTATTCATAAAGGCGAAAACACTGTATTCCTTCTTAACAACCCTGTCAATCTGGGTGCCAACTTTCAGGGATCTGTGTACATGGACACTGAGATCCCTCTGCTCATCCGCACGCCCTTGAATCCTACCATTAGCCCAGTACTCTGCATTCTGATTACTCCAGCCAAAGTGTTTGAACTCACACTTGTCCACATTAAATTCCATTTGCCACCTCTCAGACCAGCTCTGCATCCTATCGATGTCTCTCTCTGCAACCTACTTTATCCTTATTCACTATCCACAACTCCAAATACCTTAGTGTCGTCCACATATTTGTTAACCTACCCTTCTATGCCCTCATCCAGGTCATTTATAAAAATGACGAACAGCAGTGGACCCAAAACTGCCCCTTGTGGTACGCTGCTCGTAACTGGACATCAAGATGAACATGTTCCATCAATGATTACCCTCTGTTTTCTTTCAGTAAGCCAATTACTTATCCAAACTGCTATGTCTCCCACAATCCCATGCTTCCACATTTTGTATAATAACCTACTGTGGGGAATCTTATGGAACGCCTTGCAGAAATCCATATACACCACAACAACTGGTTTACTCTCATCAAACATTGGTCACTTTATCAAAAACCTCAATAAGATTCGTTCGGCACGACCTACCCTTCACAAAACCGTGCCGACTGTCCCTGATCAGATTATACTTTTCTAGATGGTTATAAATCCTATCTCTTATAGCCTTTTCCAACACTTTGTCAACAACTGAAGTGAGACTCACTTGGCTGTAATTACCAACGTTGTCTCGACTACCCTTTTTGAACAGGGGAACCACATTTGCTCTCCGCCAGTCCTCAGACACTATTCCTGTAGACAATGATGATTTGAAGATCAATGCCAAAGGCTCGGAAATCTCTTCCCTTGCTTCCCAGAGGATCTGAGGATAGATCCCATCTGGCCCAGACGACTTGTCTATCTTCACATTCTGTAATAATTCCAATACCTCCTCCTTATGAACCTCAATCTCTTCTCATCTAGATGAAAGTATCACTGTATCTTTCTCGCTATCATTGTCATTTTCAATGGTGAACACTGTTGAAAAAATATTTATTAAATGTTTCCCCTATCTCCTCTGCCTCTACACACAACTTCCCACAATTATCCTTGATTGGCCTTAATTTAACTCTCGTCATTCTTTTATTCCTGACATACCTATGGAAAGCCTTAGGATTAACCCTGATACTATCCGCCAACAACTTCTCTTGTCTCCTCCTGGCTCTTTTGAGCTCTCTTTTTTAGGTCTTTCCTGGCTTCCTTGTAACCCTCAACCGCCCTATCTGAGTTTTCACATTTTGCCCGAACATAAGCCTTTTTCGTCTCCTTGACCCATAGATTTCACTTTCTTAGTCAACCACTGCTCACGCATTCTATAACGTCTGACCTGTCTAACAGGTACAGACTTATCTAGGACACAATGGAGCTTTTCCTTGAATAAGCTCCACATTTTTAATGTGCTCATCCCCTGCAGTTTCCTCCCACAGTCTACGCTTCCTGACTCTTTTCTACTTGCATCATAGTTCTCTGTCCCTAATATCTTAACAGATTACAGAGTGAACCAAGACTCTCTGGGTGTTTGGTTTAATTAACAGGGAGGTTCGACCTCTGCATCGTAATCAATGGCAGGAAATTTCTGATGAGACTGCAATGGATAAGCAGCCCAAAGAAACTGGAAGCTTGATGCTGAAAAATAGAGCCCAACCATTTGTTTAATGAGTGGTTTCTAATAATCTCATGTCATCAGCTGCCACAATTTCTCACTTCAAGACAGCTCATAGATCGCTATTTGGAACATTAGTATAGGGTTGGTTGACATGGAATATTTACAGATTAACTCGTCTGTTTAACTGGATCAGGACCCGCTGAAGAATTTGATTTTTGATGGACACATAGAGGGTTCCAAGATGATAGGACTTACCCAGTAGGAAACTTCACTTTCCTGGACAACTCCTTTGGATTGTGCTAAGATGGGGAGTCTGCAGGTTCCCAGCTCAACCTTCCCTCTGTACTGGGATAAGGACTCTCTGTAGGATGTGTTGGAATATGCTCCACTTGCCTGTAAGAGTGCAGCTCTAATAAACATTCAAGAAACTTGACATCCAGGACAAAGCAACCTGCTTGATTGACACCCCGCCCCCAAATATCCACTCCTTCCACCAAAGATGCTCAGTAGCAGCAGTGTGTACCACCTACAAATTCAGTGCAGATATTCACCAAAGATCCTCAGACAGTACCTTCGAAACCCACAGCCACTTCCCTTTAGGACAATGGCAACAAATACATGGGAACACCACCATATGCAAATTGCCTTCCAAGCCTCTCACCATCTTGAAGTGGAAATATATCCCTGTGTCAAATTCCTGGAATTCCTTCCCTAACAACATTATGGGTCAACCTCCATGGTCAATACTGGTTCAAGAAGGCAGTTCACCATCAACTTCTCAAGGGGAAACTAGGGATGGGTAAGAAATAGTGGGACTGGGCAATGATGCCAACATCCCACGAATGAATTCGAAAAATGGCTTCATGTCTGGAACAACAAAACCCTTCTGTGGCTTCACTAAGGAGCTTTATTTATTCATTATGCAAGGAATTTGTGTAAGTCGTGACATTGCTGTGTTACTGATCTTCACTCTGAACCGAGATAATGTTGCTGCATAAATAAATTTGGTTGAGCAGCGACTTAAGGTCTGCAGCATATAACCAAGTTTTGTGAGGTTATGCAGGAAAAGCGAGTAATCTTCAGGATGGACTCCTTGAATAACATAATGTAAGAAACTTAAAATATGGTTGAACAACAGGAGGATGAAGGTCCAAGTGATGGTGAGGGGCAAAATCACAGACTTTCTTCTGCTCTCCATCTCTGGGTCTCTGTGCTGTAGATACTGTACACAATACAGTTATGTTGCCCACCATCATTACTGCTGGGACACCCTGTGCAGTATCTGCACGAACAGAATGAGGGAGGCGTTCAGACAGGCCAGCCAAGGGAAAGCCCCATAGCAAATTTGTGACAAACAGCGGAAACATTTCTTCCAGGAGAAGACCCACCTCAATATCTGTCACTGTCAGTTTAATTTACATTCCCTACAGTAGGGAACAGGCTCTTCAACCCAACAAGTACACACCGACTCTCTGTAAAGGAACACACCCAGACCCATTCCCCCACCCTATATTTACCCCTGACACAGCACCTATCACTATTGACAATTTCGAATCGCCAATTCACCGAACCTGTACATCTTTGGCCTGTGGGAGGAAACCCATGTAGACACGGGGAGAATGTGCAAACTCCACACAGACAGTTGCCCAAGGCTGGAAATGAACCCGTGTTCCTGGTGCTGTGAGGCAGCAGTGCTGACCAATGAGCTACCATCCACCCCAATTACAGCCGGTTACCAAGGTCTGGTTTAATGGCAGCTGCAAGGACTGTCTCTGTGTTAGGGATTCCAATTATCCTGAGTGTCAAAATTAGGATGAGGTCCAAATTAACGGAATTATATAATAAAAAATGCATTTGGATGGCTTATCATATCTTCCTCTCACATACTGTGGAGATAGAGTGGACATTGACAGGGACCACTCTTAAGTAAATGTGAAGGAACAGGCCATATGATCACATGCCTATTGCCTGTCATCCATGAATTCGGCTCCTCTCACATCAAGCTGTGATCCTAACTGCACTCACCATGATATATCTCGGGATACCGGTGGTTATGATTGTAGTTTGCAAAAGGCACATGTCCCAACACATGGGTATGATCCTGATGAATACAGACCAGGGGCAATAAGGTCGATGCAACTCCCAGGTTTAACACTTTATTTTTATCCATTGTTGGGAATGTGGGCATCACTGGCTGGGCCAGTGTTTATTACTCGTCCCTAGTTGCCCTTTGGGAAGGATGAACAATGACAATAAGAGTGACATCAGCGATACCTCCATTGTTGGAAGCATAACTTGTTCACTCAATCCCCTTCCTCCAGGAAAGCCCTTCATGTGCCTCCGGAACCTGGGCAATTAGGGATGGGGAATAAATGCTGACCTCGGCAGTAATGCACACATTCAGTGTGTAAGAAGAATCACATTTCAATCAGTGAGTGAAATGCTCTTGTTTAAAGAGGGCTGCCTCACAGCGCCAGAAACCTGGGTTCAATTCCCGACTCAGGCGACTGACTGTGTGGAGTTTGCACATTTTCCCCGTGTCTGTGCGGGTTTCCTCCGGGTGCTCTGGTTTCCTCCCACAGTGCAAAGGTGTGCAGGTCAGGTGAATTGGTCATGCTAAATTGCCCGTATTGTTAGGTAAAGGGGTAAATGTAGCGGAATGGGTGGGTTGCGCTTCGGGTCGGTGTGGACTTGTTGGGCTGAAGGGCCTGTTTCCACACTGTAAGCAATCTAATCAAGAACAGCTGTGAGATATATTTTCACACATGGAATAAACTGCTTTGGTTGAAATCATTTGTGATCTCGTGATAGGTCTCACAGTATTTGTTTGGGCAGCATTATTGCTTGCAATATCCAAATTCTGTTTTTTGTTATTTCATTATGATGTATTGAACAGCAGCGGTCCTTCATAATTGGGATTAAACTTGTTATTGTAATGAGTTTGTTCATTGTCAGAGTTTTGAAACAAAGCTGAGCAATGCTGTCGTGTCAGTCTCCCAAAGGAGCTTTCAGACAGTATAAGGCAGCATCTCTGGGAATGCATCAGCCCAGAGTTTCAAACAAGGAGCTTGTCAGCTGCCTGAAGGGACAGACCACCTCACATGGAAAAATGCATCGACCAACTCAGCAAATGGAGAAGGTGTTCTATACCATTCTTGCTATTATTGGTGTTCCTGGTGAGGCAGAAAGACATTTTGGACTTACTTTAATCTGCTGCTGATCTGCTCTCTGGTTTTACCTTTTGAACAACAACGTTGCCATCTCATTGACAGGTCAGCCATATCCTGACCCCAGAACAGTGATAACAATCCAGTGAGCAGTATTCATGGTACAATTTTCCATTGACAGAGACTCCCAAAGTCACTGCTGCTGCAGAATTTCCTTACTTTAGTATTCTCTCATCTGTTCTGGTTTCATATGTTCTGAAGTTATGAAGAGAAATCATGCGACTTAGTTCTGAAGAAGGGTCTCCGGACTTGAAACATTTACTCTACTTTCTCTCTCACAGATGCTTGCCAGACCTGCTGATCAATTTCCGCTTTTTTACATATAAATAAAACCTGTGTTCGCAAGAATCTTGAAGGTGAAAGTCTGATCTGAGTGAAGTCCTCCAAGACTTTAACAGGAAAAGATAAATTATTTCCATTGGCTGGCAATTCTCTAACGAGGGGGGAACAGTCTGAGAATGAGAGCCAAAGGGTTCAGGAGAAATGTTATGATGCACATCTATACACAAAGGATGGGAGGGGTTTGGAACTCCCTTCCAGAAACGACAGTGGATACTGGAACTGTTAGTCAGTTTAAATGAGAAAGTTTTTTTTTAAATAAAGGAACTGAAGAATACACGTGTTTTGATTTGTGAAGCTACATCCATCCATCATGCCACCCAGAAATGTTCTCGTTCTCATAGTTTCTGGCTAGAGATTTCAAAAGTCTTGACAGATTGTCCCCCTGGTCTTTGTACGTTGAGGTTTTTGTCATGTACAGATGTGTAAATTTACAGTGCACATATCACCACAGTGCACACCCTCTCTATGACTGCACTTAGTCATAGAGATGTACAGCATGGAAACAAATCCTTCAGTCCAACTCATTCATGCCAACCAGATATCCTAACCTAATCAAGTCCCATTTGCCAGCACCAGGCCTGTATACCTCTAAATCTTACTATTCATATACCGGTCGACATGCCTTTTAAATGCTGTAATTGTACCAATCTCCACCACTTCCTCTGGTAGCTCATTCCATACACACACCATCCTCTATGTGAAAAAGTTATCTCCTTAGGTCCATTTTATATCTTTCACTCTCACTCCAATTTGGGACTCTCTCACCCCAGGGAAAAGACTTTGTCCGATCCATGCACCTCATGATTTTATGAAACTTGAGAAGCATCCGACGCTCCAGGGAAAACAGCCCCAGCCTATTTCAGCCGCTCCCTATTGCTCAAATCCTCCACCCTGGCAATATCTTTGTAAATCTTTTCTGAACCCTTTCAAGATTCACAACATTCTTCGATAGGAAGGAGACCAGAATTGCAGGTGACCTAACCAATGTCCTGTACAGCCACAACATTACCTCCTAATTCTGATACTCAATCATCTGACCAATAAAGGAAAGCATGCCAAATGTCTTCTTCATTATCCTATCTGCCTGCAATGCTACTTACAAAGAACTATGAACCTGCACTCCAAGGTCTCTTTGTTCAGAACACACCCTTACAATTAAGTGGATATGACGTGCTCTGATTTGATTTTCCAAAATGCAGCACCTTGTATTTATCTAAATTAAACTCCAACTGCCACTGCTCGAACCCATTGGCCCGTCTGATCAAGATCCCATTGTACTCTGAGGTAACCTTCTTCACTGTCCACTGCACCTCCAATTTTGTTGCCACCTGCAAACTTACTAACGATACCTCCTACATTTGCATCCAAATCATTTATATAAATGATGAAAAGCAGTGGATTCAACACCGATGCTTGGAGCACACCACTGGGCATAGGCGTCCAGTCTGAAAAGCAAACTTACACCACCACCTCTTGCCTTCGAGTCAATTCAAATGGTTAATTCTCCCTGTATTCCATATGATTTAAGCTTGCTAACCAGTATACCATGGGAAACCTTGTCAAACACAAAATCCATACAGATCCTGTTCACCGCTTTGCCCTCATCAATCCTCTTTGTTACTTCTTCAAAAAAATCAGTCAAGTACGTATGACATGATTTCTCACACACAAAACCATTGCGAGTTTAAACTTAATCAAACTTTGGTCACTGTCCCCAAAGTGTTCCCCCATTGACACCTCAGTCACCTGTCCTCAGTCTGTAATCATTGTGATAGGCTGTTTCATTGCTGTGAATTTGAATTAAAGTGAGAAAAACCTGGACTTACTGGACGCTGCTCCTCCATCAGGTAGCTAGTGGGGCAGGATCACAGGTCACCGAATTTATAGTAAATTCTGTGTTCCATGATCTTGCCCCACTAACTACCCAATGAAGCTCCCGAAAGGTAATGCTTCCAATTAAACCTGTTGGACTATAACCAGATGTTGTGTGATTTTTAACATTGGCCACCCCAGCCCAACACTGACATGTCCTCATAAAATCCCTACAGTCTGGAAACAGGCCGTTCAGCCCAATAAGTGCACACCAAGTGAATCTGATTGATTTATTCATTGATTAGAGTCAATGGATATTTCAGCACCTTCTTCAGTTGCTGCCTGAACTTTATCAGGGTCAGAATAAAAATACCATGCAGCAACTGAGAAACTGCATCATGAGTCCCATTTCCAGCGCAATTCATGTAGATACGTAGACCAAGAGCGTATCACAAATATTTGCCTCCATATCGAATAAATTGTTAACACGAACAGTAACAAGATGGATTTACTTCAGCTTTGCATCTTGGTGTCCCTGTGAGACTCTCCACTGGTCTCCTGTGGGCTCTGCTAGTCATTAACATGTGTCTGATGATGAAAACATTGAGCAGCAGAATCAGGGGAAATTGGAAATTTCGAGTTAGAATGTGGTGGAGGAACTCAATTATGATCCAGACTCGAGTAATAAACACTGATTGTTGCATCACAAAGCCAGGGGGCGTTATCCAGCCAATACTGAGCTTCGAGAATAAAATACCAGAAGATGTTCTTTAAACAGCTCAGTACAGTCGCTGTTCCCAGAGCAGTTTTCTAACTGCAATATTTAAATTCAGCTTCTGGCAACAAATGGCCACAAATCGATCGAATGTGAAAGTGATGGCAAACCAGGCAGGACCGTCCGACCAATATAAAACAGTACAGCATAAATATTATACATGCGGATGTCCCACAGGAAACTGTCGTGTTCTCAATAAACAATCAGAATGTGTATCAATATCAGGTTGAGAATAACGACCAGGAGACCTGCCACTACCATGGCCACCAGGTAACGGATATCACATGAAGACAATCCACAATCTTTATCAAGCAGCATGAAGATCATCACTACATTAACTGTGAGGAATTCAAGCAAACAAATTATACATTAATTTGCAGGTAAGGTTACAGTACCTTAATGGTTAGTACTGCTGCCCCACAGTGCCAGGGACGGGGCCTTGATTCCAGTCTGGGTCTACAGTCTGTGTGAAGTTTGCACATTCTCCCTGTGTCTGCATGGGTTTCCACTCAGTTCTTCAGTTCAAAATGTGCAGGTTAGATGATTGACCATGGTATATTTGCCCCAGAGTGACCGGGATTGTGCAGGTTCATTGGATTAGCTTTGTGAAATGCAGGGCTAGGGTGGGGGAGCTCGGCCTGAGGTCAGTGCAGACTTGAGGGGCAACATGGCATCTTGTTCACTGTAAAGATTCTATTCTGTAATTCTATGCCTCACAGCACTCTGAGAAAAGGAGAAAGATCTCTTCATTTCTGTAACCAATCAAAGTTGCCTTATTTCAGAGAAAATAAATAAGTGTCCTCCAGCTCTTGTCTCAATTTTAATGTTTCTTGCAAGGAGTCACCCATGAAGGAAACGTTGCTGCAGCTGTTCCCAGTTTTTATGAGATCACAGCTGGAGGACTGTCTGAGACTGTTTTTATCTCCTTATCTCAGAAAGAATTTAATTAAATGAGAAAGTGTATGGGCACAGCTCACTTAGTTGATTCCTGGGATGACGAGTTCATCCCATGTGGAAATGTTGCGCAGTTTGGATGTATAACCATTGAAGTTCAGCAGAAATGGACATGATCATATTGAGACATAACTGAACCTGAGAGGACTTGACAGGCTGGATAATGAGAGGATGGCTCCCCACGTGTGGGTGTGTTGAACGAAGGGAACTGTAGAATGTTTCAAAATTTGGCCTCTTCCATTTCAGACTGAGATAAAGATGTATCTGATAATGTGTTGCCCAGAGAGCAGTGAAGGCTGAATTTGATAGATATTTCATCAACTAGACAGCCAGTGCTTATGTGGGCCAGGTTTGATGGAGTTGGATGGTTTCCATCTGTTCTTATTTGTTGTGCATCATGTCATAAGTAGGAGGTGATTCATTCCAAGGACAATCACTTTAAATGTAAGGGTGCTTCCATTTTAGATTGAAGTGAGGATGCTCCATTGTCCTGAGGGCTGTGCTAACTGTGTTATTCTCATCTGCAGGGAACATTGAAGATATTCAAGGCTGAGCTCAGGAGCACATTCATGGCCAAAGAAGCCCATGTTTATTGGGAACAGAGATGGACAGGGAGTTCAACCACAGTCAGATCAGCTCTGATCTGTCTGAATGGTGTAGCAGGGACCGAATGGCAACTGGTGGTCCTACCTCCCGTGTAATGTCACACAACACGTCTCTCGGTGAATTCCTCAAGGCTATTACTGAGGCAAAGGAATACACCATTCAGCCCCTCTAAAGGGTTGCATAGGAACTTACATTCAGCACTTACAGCTTACTGCACAGTGTACCAAGGAGGTGATGCAATTCTTTAAAACAGATAAAGAGGAAATTGAGAAGAGAGAACAAAGAAGAGCACAGCACAGAAACAGGCCCTTCGGCCCACTAAGACTGTGCTCACACTTGATGCCTTTCCAAATGCAAAACCTTTTATCTTTTCGTGGTCCATATCCCTAGATTCCCTGTCTATTCAACAAATTGCTATTGGATCCACCTCCACCATTATCTTAGGAAGCACATTCCAGGCACTTATCACCATCTGTGTCCAAAAGCTGTCTCACATCTCCTTTAAACTTTCCCTTCTTACCTTAAAACTATACCCACGTGCAATTGAGATTAGTTTCCTGGGAAAAAGGCTCTGAGTATCCATTCTGGCCATGCCTCTCAGAATGTTTTCAACTTCTTTCAAATCTCCCCCTCATTCATCAGTGCTCAAGTGAAAATACAAGTTGGTCCAATCTCTCCTCATTGCCAGTACTTTCCAAAGTAGCCAAGTTCCTGGTAAACCAGAGCCTCCACATCTTTCTGGTAGTGTGGTGATCAGAAATATACACAATATTCACACAAAGTACTCAAGATTCGACAGGCCTCTTCGTATTGTTGATTCCATGGTTCTCAGCACTGAATTGAATGATATGCTGTTGATTTTGGTGGACAATAAAGAGACAGAGACATTTGTCAGAGTCTGGAATCATGATGTCAGATTTCGAAAGGATGATCGATATCCTTCCCAACAGGGCATGATTGAACCAGAATTTCTACAATAATGGGTTGGTGCTATTACTGTCTGCAATTGAATTCAAAACCACCAGCTGTTCTAGGGGGCGGGGGTGGGTGTGGAAGGTGTGGAGGTGGTGACGTGGGGGTATTTGATCCCACAGTAATAGCCTGGGGCCCTGATCGCAAGTGTATTGATATTATCACAATCCCACTGACTCTCAAGAAGTCAGCAACTTTCAGAGATAAGACTTAACATTTCGGGTCAAATTATTTGTGGCTGTAAGAGAATAGGAAAAGTTGAATCTGGATAAAACAAAGGTGCAGATGATGGTTTATTCAGCAGCTAGACTGAGACAAAAGGGGAGACTTGAGATATTATGGAGTTGGTAGTGAACAGGATTGGTGCTGAACAGGATTGGTGCTGGAGAGAATATAGAAATAGATATCAGCTTAGAGCAAAAGTGCTTGTTGGAGTTATAAGCAGGTTGATTCCACTTTAGATATTGACATTAAAATTGTTTGGTAAGGAATTGAGTTTCTGAACAGAGTTCATGGCCATGGCTTCTTTTTTTTCAGTATTTAAATTATGAGGACAGTAAGTTCGTTCAACAAGGTTTATTGAATTCATAGTAAGATAGAAAGACTTACCAGGAATAATAGTGAGGAGAGGATAGAAACCAGCTTGAATCAGCCAAAGCACTCTTAAGGTCCACCCAATCTTGAGGAAGATTGTGAAGACCCAAATGTAAACCCCTGGTCAGTATTGGAACAGTCCAGTCTTTTGTTCTCATATTCTGGTCCATTGTTGGAACACTCTAGTCCATTGCCTTCAGACTTTGAACTCTTCTCTCCCCCACTCTTGAACTGTTGATCCTGGTTAGCGCTGAAAGTGAAATTCCTACTGACACTGTGTGATAACATTGTAAGAGCTCCTTTTAAATAGGAAGTAAATCTTTTAGTGAAATAATTTGATCATAGAGACTGACATTAACTACAATCACTGAAAGAGCAGGTTCACTTAACCCCATTCAAACCAATTTATTTTATACCATTGTAAATTACAACATTTGCTCAGTCTGGATGGGATGTCTGAGTGTTTTTGAGGAATGGACACAACAGCAAAGTGATTGATCTTAACGACTTAATGCTCCATAGATATGCGAGTGTGGTCAGAGGACTGAAGAGTTTTCAATTACCATTTGTTTTCATTAATGAAGAGACAAATCCTGTAATAAAGAACAGCCAATATAATATAATTAAAATATTTAGGATACTTCCAGAGTCTACCATTTGGGGAGAATAATTTGTTCCTCAGAAACATTGGATTTACAAGAAGCAACTACAATACAGATGCAAATGGAAAACATATGCATAGACAAGAAAGGTCAGTTTATTAAGCTAGTATCAGAGCAGATCAATGAAGATGGTCCTGTAGATTTTTTCAACTAAAATACAATCAAGGGTCATTGCCGTGGAAACTAAATCTACTCAACTATTAGCAAGAAAGCATCTTTATTTTGAATCCTGCAGGATTGACTACTCTGCTACGCCAGATGCCTTAATGCAAAGGACACTGAAGCATTGTACAGATGCTTGCCTTATATTGTTCCTTATCACATTCTCGAGGGCAATTCCCTGGTCTTTCAGACAAAATGGTTCTTCAGCCTTAGCTGAGTTCGACTATCGCAAGGTCATGTAGAATGTTTACTGAATTCACATAGAGTTAAGCTGACGGCAACCCTTCATCAAAGCATCGTTTACAAAGCTAAGTACAGTGTTGAATTAAAGAAATGCATTCTCTTTCAATTTCACAGTAAATGGATAATTAATTTCACAGTAACGGGATAATTTTCCATTACATTATCCTCCTTTTTGTCATTTTATGACAACAAGGACAACTACAGCAACAACTACAAAGAAATACGGAGCCGTAATAGCGATATGTCAGAAAATGTTTCAGAAACACCAGGCCTTTCCTCAGATACCACCTACCCGAAACATAACTTTGTGATGCTATCTTCACTTGCTCTGGTTGTGCCCTGTACACAGCCCATGTGTGAGCTGCGGCAGCCCCATAATCGTATGAGGCTTCTAATCACTACTTGAACTTAATTGGTTCTGGTACTGTCCGATATTTCCTCAGGCCCAGCTACACGCTTGTAATGGCTGGTATGTACCCACGTGGCTCTTTCTGCGATCGTAACTGTTGTCAGTATTGTGAGGAGCACTTCAAACGGTCCCAGCCATCTCTTCACCCTCCAGGTTTTCCTTCTGAAGTCTTTCACCACTATCCAGTCTCCCAGTTCTACATCGCACAGCTTCCCTCCTGCTGGTTGGGGGTAGTGCTGCTTTCACATGATTCTGTATTTGAGACAAAAGTGCAGAGAGTTTTATACAGTAACACAACATCTCATTCTCACAGCGGCCTGTTATCTGTCTTACCTTAGGTCTTGGGGTCCATTCCTGTGGTGGGTGGTCTACCAAACAAAATGTTAAATGGGCTCATATTAGCTCTTCCTCTCCTCCTCGATATCATATACACGAGCACAATCAGGAGTGACTTTGTCCATGTCACCACTAGTTCCTCACAACATTTTGTCAATTTGTTTTTTGGGGTAGCATTTTCGCTTTCCATTGCCCCACGACTCACTGTGTGGTAGGCACAGTGTTGTTTCATGTTTATCCCCAAATAATCACTGATATGCCGTAAGGCACAATTGACAAATGGTGTCCCAATGTCGCTACTGATCCTATCAGGAATGCCCCATCTCGGAATGATCTCAGTGAGCAAAGCCTTGGCTACTGCACCGGCATCCTGTTTAGACATGAGGAACGCTTCCATCCATTTGGAAAAAAATATCAACTATTACCAGAAAATACCTTTTCCCTTCGCTGGGAGTTAACTCAATGAAATCCATCTGTAAATGTTCAAAGGGTTTTTGAGATTGGGGGTGTGCTGCCTAACTCATCTGTGTTCCCCTCCCCACATTATTCGTGTCACAGATAACACAACGCTCATAATATTTCTGGGAGTAATGAGTAAATCCCTTTGTGTACCAGTGTGCCAAAATACTGTTACACGTCCCCCCTTTTGATACATGATCCTTGCCATGTGTCAGTTTGGCATAGAATGGAAATAATGATGGTGGTAGACAGGGTTTACCAATAGCGCCACACCATACTCTTTCCCTCACACTGCATCCTGCTTTTGTCTGCTCACGCTTTTCTTCTGGTGTGGCCTGTGACTGTAGCCCCCGTACATCTGTTGGGGAACACATTTTTGTCATGCCCATGACAATCTGCTCAGTTGGTGGCTGCTGGGCTACCGTTCTTGCTGCTGAGTCTGCCCTCGCAGTGCCTTGGGAAATAAGATCATTATTTTTTGTGTGAGCTTCACACTTACACACAGCGATTGATTTAGGCAACAGGACCACTTCCAGGAGGTCGGACATCAGGTCGCGGTATGTGATGGGCTTTCCAGTGGAGGTCAAGAAGCCCCTGTGTTTCCACAGGGTTCAAAAATCATGTACAACCCCAAAAATATATATGCTATCGGTGTAAATATTCACTGTCCTTTCCTCAGCCAACTTACAGGCCTCAGTCAAGGCAATCAGCTCCGCTGCTGGCGCTGACAGATGAGAAGGGAGTGATCTCACTTTGACTACCTCGTAGATAGTCACTGCGTCATACCCAGCACAATTCTGGCCTGTTCCGTTGCTCCTGAATGTTGACCCATGCACAAACAAACTCCATATCTGGATTCTGTCTTGGTCAATCCTGCTCATCTGGTCTGGGGCTGCAAATTTCATTAGTTACAGCAACACAATCGTGTGGTTCTCTGTCTCCTTCTGTGGGGAGAAGGCTAGCAGGGTTAAGGGCGTTCCATCGCTTTATTGTAATGTTAGGCGTCTCCAATTACACAGTATTGTATCGGAGCCAACGTGCTGCTGACATGTGTGCGGTCCTTTGCTCGGACAGCAGTCAGGATACTGCATGTGGGACCAGGAGGGTACATTCACCGCAGCCGACTATATCCCTGGATGCTACAACAGCCTTTTCAGCTGCAGCCATAGCTCATGGGCATTGAGACAATCCTGCTGCTACAGGGTCTAGTCTAGCTGAACAATATGCTACCGGCCTGAATGTTCCCCAATGATCCTGGAACAGCACAGATGTCATGCAGCCACGCTCATCATCTACCGTTTGTACAAAAGGCTGGTTTGGGTTCAGAATCCCCAGTGTAGGTGTAGATTGGAGAGACCCTTTTTAATTCAACAAAGGCACTCTCGGCCTCTGGGGTCCACTGTAATGGACTTTGGTTCTGCAACCCTTTGCCATGAGCTATGTCACTTAGGGATCCTCAAGGGTTGCGTAATGTGGAGAAATGTTCTACAGTAGGAGCAAAAGGGTCAATTCAGCGCTCGAGATGAAGTGAAAGACCTTCAAGGTCCTGGCGCTTGCGCTTCCTGGGAATCTTCAGAATCTCACCCAGTCGTGGGATCCCAGGACGAGCCCCCAAGTTTACTGTCATGGAAATTATATCGACTTGACTCAATAATTAGCAAGAGCAAAGCAAGGGTCTTCATTAAAAATTTTGCAAAATTGACCCATTACACTCAGTCAGATGCCTCAATGCAATGAGTACCCAAACATTTACACAGACACCTGGCTTATAGCATTCCTTATCACAGTCTCAAGTGCAGAGACTGGAGAAACTCAAGTTGTTATCCTCTCATCCCTTGGTGCTAGACATAACAGTTATTCAGCTTTCTCTGAGTTCGACTATCGCAAGGTCGAGTTGAATTTTGCAGAATTCAGAGATAAGCTAACTGCAACCCTTCATCAAAGCATCGTTTACAAAGCTCAGCACAGCATTGATTTAAACAAAGCATTCTCTTTAAACTTTACAGTAAATGGATAATTAATTTCACAGTAAATAGATAATATTCTATTGCAGTCACAGTGTGTTGAGAGAGATTCATAGGGTGTCACATTGTGTCCCAGAGAGAGTTACCGTGAGTCAGAGTGTCAAAGTGTGTCTCAGAGTGTCAGAGAGTATCAAAGTGTTTCACGGTGGGTCTTAGAGAGGGTCTCAGTGTGTCAAAGAGAATGTCAGAGAGTGTCACAGTATGTCAGAGAGAGACAGGGAATATCACAGTGATAGAGAATGTTGCAGGGTATCAGAGAATGTCACAGTGTATCTCAGAGACAGTCTGAGAGTGTCAAGGTTTATCAGAGAGTGGCACAGTATGCCTAAGACAGTGTCAGAGAAAGTCACAGTGGATGTCGGAGAGTGTCAGAGAAAGTCAGAGAGTGTCACAGTGTGTCTCAGGGAGTCTCAGAGATTGTCAGGGAGTGTCACAGTGTGTCACAGTCTGTCAGAGAGTGTCACAGTATGTCTCAGAGAGCGTCAGATATTATTACAGTGTCTTAGAGAGGGATAAAAGTATGTCTCTGAGAATGTCAGAAAGTGTCACAGTGACTTAAAGAGTGTCACAATGTGTCAGAGAGTGTCACAGTGTGCCTCACGGAGTGTCGGAAAGTGTCACAGTGTCTCAGTGGATGTCACAGTCTGTCAGAGCGTGTCACAGTGTGTCAGAGAGAGAGTCGGAGAGAGTCACAGAGTGTTTCATACAGAACCAAAAAGTAACACAGTATGTCACAATCTGTCAGAGAGTGTCACAGTGTTTCTCATAGGGTGACAGAGAGAGTCAGAGAGTGGCACAATGTGTCTCAGAGAGAGTCAGTGAGTGTCAAAGTGGGTCTCAGAGATTGTCAGAGAGAGTCAAAAAAGTGGTACAGTGTGTCGCAGTCTGTCAGAGTGTCCAAGATTATCACAGTGTCTTCAGAAGGTTTCAGAAAGTGTCAAAGAGAGTCAGAGAGTGCCACAGTGTGTTTCAGAGATGGTCAGAGTATGTCACAGTGTGCCTCCAAGAGTGTCACAGTGTATCGGAGAGTGTCACAGTGTCTCGCAGCCGGTCAGAGAGAATCAGAGAGTGTCACAGTGTGTCTCAGAGTGTGTCAGAGAGAGTCAGAGAGTGTCACAGTGTGTCTCTGAGAGTGTCAGAGACAGTGAGAGAGTGTCATAGTGAGCCTCAGTGAGTCAGAGAGTGTCACAGTGTGTCCCAGAGAGAGTCAGAGTGTCGCAGTGTGTTTCAGTGTGTCAGAGAGAGTCAGAGAGTGTCACCGTGTGTCTTTGAGAGTGTCAGAGAGAGTCAGAGAGTGCCACAGTGCGTTTCAGAGAGTGTCAGAGAGGGTCAGAGTATGTCACAGTCTGTCTCAGGGAGTGTCACAGTGTATCAGAAAGTGTCATAGTGTCTCACAGTTGGTCAGAGAGTGTCAGAGAGAGGCAGAGAGTGTCACAGTGTGTCTCAGAGAGTGTCAGTGAGAGAGAGCGAGTGTCACAGTCTGTCAGAAAGTGTCACAGTGTGCTACAGAGAGTGTCGGAGAGAGTCTAAGTGTGTCACCGTGTGTTTCAGAGTGTGCCAGAGAGAGTCGGAGATTATCACAGTTTGTCTCAGAGAGAGTCAGAGAGTGTCACAGGGTTTTTCAAAGAGTGACAGAGAGTCAGAGAGGGGCACAGTGTGTAAGCAAGTGGCACAGTATGTCTCAGAGAGAGTCGGAGAGTGTCAACGTGTGTCTCTGAGAGTGTCAGAGACAGTGAGAGAGTGTCACAGTGAGCCTCAGTGAGTCAGAGAGTGTCACAGTGTGTCTCTGAGAGAGTCAGAGTGTCTCAGTGTGATTCAGAGTATGTCAGAGAGAGTCAGAGAGTGTCACTGTGTGTCTTTGAGAGTGTCAGAGAGAGTCACAGTGTATCGCAGTCTGTCAGAGAGAGTCAGAGATTGCCACAGCGTGATTCAGAGAGTGCCAGGTAGGGTCAGAGTCCGTCACAGTTTGTCTCAGAGAGTGTCATAGTTTAACAGAGTATGTCCCAATATCTCACAGTCAGTTCGAGTGTCAGAGAGAGTCGGAAAGTGTCACAGTGTGTCTCAGACAGTGTCAGTGAGAGACAGAGAGTGACACAGTCTGTCAGAGAGAGCGACAGTGTGTTGCAGAGAGTGTCAGAGAGGGTTTGAGTATGTCACAGTTTGTCTCAGAGAGAGTCACAATGTATCAGAGTGTGTCCCAGTGTCTCACAGTCGGTCAGAGAGTGTCAGAGAGAGTCAGAGAGTGTCACAGTGCATCTCTGAGAGTGCCAGAGAGAGTCAGTGTCACAGTGTGTAACAGTCTGTCAGAGAGTGTTACAGCGTGCCTCAGAGAGTGTCACGGTCTGTCAGAGAGTGTCACAGTGTGTCAGAGATTGTCACAGTGTGTCAGAGAGAGAGTCAGAGTATCAGAATGTGTCAGAGAGTGTCACACTGTCTCAGAGAGAGTTAGAGAGTATCACTGTGTGTCTGAGAGTGGCAGAGAGTGTAAGAGAGTGTCACAGTGTATGACAGTCTGTCAGAGAGTGTCACAGTCTGACTCAGAGAGTGGCAGAGAGTGGCAGAGAGTGTTGCAAAGAGTCAGAGAGTGTCACAGTCTGTCTCAGAAAGAGGCAGAGAGTGTCACAGTGTGTCTCATACAGAGTCAAAAAGTGTCACAGTGTGTTAGAGAGTGGCACAGTATGTCTCAGAGAGTGTTAGAGAGTGCCACGTGGGTCTCAGAGTGTCAGAGAGAGTCAAAATGTGTCACACTGTGTCACAGTCTATCAGAGATGTCACAGTGTTTCGGAGAGTTTCAGAGAGAGTCACAGTCTGTCACAGAGATTGTCAAACAGGGTCAGAGTGTGTCACAGTGTGTCTCAGAGTGTCACAGTGTGTCTCACAGAGTGTCAGAGAGTTTCACATTGTCTCAGTGGATGTCATAGTGTGTTAGAAATTGTCACAGTGTGTCAGAGAGAGAGTCAGAGAGTGTCACAGTGTGTCTCAGAAGATGTCAGAGTGTGTCGCACTGTGTCACAGTGTGTCTCAGAGAGTGTCAGAGAGAGTTAGAGAGTGTAACAGTGAGTCAGAGAATGTCACAGTGTGTCTCAGAGACAGTGAGAGAGTGTCAATGTATATCAGAGAGTGGCACAGTATGTCTCAGACAGTATCAGAGAGTGTCACAGTGGGTGTCATAGAGTGTCAGAGAAAGTCAGAGTATGTCCAAGAGGGTCAGAGTGTGTCATAGTGTGTCTCAGAGAGTGTCACAGTGTGTCTCTGGGATTGTCAGAGAGAGGCATGGAGTGCCACAGTGTGTCACAGTCTGCCATAGAGTATCACAGTCTGTCTCAGAGAATGTCCGAGATTATCATAGTGTCTTAGAGAGGGATACAGTATGTCTCTGAGAGTGAAAGAAAGTGTCACAAAGTCTTAAAGAGTGTCACCGAGTGTCAGAGAGAGTCACAGAGTGTCAGAATGGGTCAGAGAGTGTCAAAACTGTGTCTCAGTGAGAGACAGAGAGTGTGACTGTGTGTCTCAGAGAGTGTCAGAGAGACAGACAGCGTCAGTGTATCACAGTCTGTCAGAGGGTGTCACAGTCTGACTCAGATAGTGGCAGAGAGTGGCAGAGAGAGTGAGAGAATTTCACAGTGTCACAGAGTGTCAAAGAGAGTCAGAGAGTGTCACAGTATGTTAGAGAGTGGCACAGAATGTCTCAGAGAGTGTCAGAGAGTGTCACGTGCGTGTCAGAGAGTGTCAAAAAGTGTCATACTGAGTCTCATTATATCAGAGAGTGTTAGAATGTGTTTCAGAGAGTATCAGAGAGAGTCACAGTCTATCAGAGATAGTGTCAAACAGGGTCAGAGTGTGTCACAGAGTGTCTCAGAGAGTGTCACAGATTGTCAGTGTCGGTCAGAGAGCGTCACACTGTGTCCCAGTGTCTCACAGTCGGTTAGAGAGATTCAGAGAGAGACAGAGAGTGTCACAGTGTGTCTCAGACAGTTTCAGAGAGTCAGGGAGTGTCAGTGTGTCTCAGAGAGTGTCAGATGATGTCAGTGATTGTCACAGTTTGTCACTGTCTGTCAGAGAGAGTCACAGTGTGCCTCAGAGAGTGTCACAGACTGTTTCAGAGAGTGTTAGAGAGTGTCGCAGTGTGTCATTGTCAGTCAGAGAGTGTCACAGTGTGTCTCACAGTCTCACAATCGGACAGTGAGAGACAGAAAGTGTCACAGTGTGTCTCAGAGAGTGTCAGAGAGTGTCACACTGTGTTCAGACAGTGTCAGAGAGAGTGAGAGAGTGTTACTGTGTGTGTCAGAGACTGTCACAGTGTGTCACAGTCTGTCAGAGAGTGTCACAGTGTGCCTCAGGCAGTGTCAGAGTGAGTCCGAGAGTGTCAGCATGTCTCAGAGATTGTCAGAGTGTGTCGCAGTGAGTCATAGTCTGTCAGAGAGAGTCACAGTGTGTCTCAGAGAATGTCACAGAGTGTCGCAGTGTGTCTCAGTGTGTCTCAGAGATGTCAGAGAGAGTTAGGGAGTGCCACTTTGAGTCAGAGAATGTCACAGTGTGTCTCCGAGACAGTAAGAGAGTGTCAAAGTATATCAGAGAGTGGCACAGTATGTCTCAGACAGTGTCAGAGAGTGTCACAGTGGATGTCAGAGAGTGTCAGAGAAAGTCAGAGACTATCCCAGTGTGTCACAGAGAGTGTCAAAGAGGGTCAGAGTGTGTCACAGTGTGTCTCAGAGAGTGTCACAGTGTGTCTCATGGAGTGTCAGAGAGAGTGAGGGAGTGTCACAGTGTGTCATTGTCAGTCCGAGCGTATCACAGTATGTCTCAGAGAAAGTCAGAGATTATCACAGTTTCTTAGAGAGGGATACAGTATGTCTCTGACAGTGTCGGAAGGTGTCACAGTGTCTTAAAGAATGTCACAGTGTGTCAGAGTGTCACAGTGTGTCTCACAGAGAGTCAGAGAGTGTCACAGAGTGTTTCATACAGAGTCAAAACGAGTCACAGTATGTCACAGCCTGTCTGAGAGTGTCACAGTGTTGCTCAGAGAGTGACTGAGAGAGTCAGAGGGTGGCACAGTATGTAAGAAATAACCATTATCGTGAAAGAGTTAGAGTTGGGCAAGCAAATGGAGCTAAACGTATACAAGTCTCCTTGCCATGATGGAATACATCCCAGGATACCAACAGAGTTAGGGGGAGAAATAGCAAATGCATTTAGAGTTATCGCATCATACAGCAGAGACAGGCCGTTTGGCCCAAACTGGCCATGCCATCCACGCTAACCCTATTTCCCTGCACTTGCCCCATATGCTTCTGAAACTTTCCTATCCATGTATTGTCCAAATGTCTTTTGTACGTTGTTAACATACTCACCTCAACCACTTAAACTGGCAGCTCTTTCCATATACATGCCACCCTCTGTGTAGAATAGTTGCCCCTCAGGTTCCCTTATATTCTTTCTCCTCTAACTTTATTCTGATGCCCTCCAATCCTTGACTCCCTGGGAAAAAGACTGAGTGCATTCACCTTACCCATGTCTCTCATTGTCTTATACACTTCTGTAAGATAATCCCCCTCGGTTTCCTCTGCTCTGCACAAAAAAGTCTTCGCTTGCCCAACATTTCCCAGTAACTCAGAGCCCTAAGACCTGGCACCATCCTTGTAAATTTCTTCTGCACCTTTCCAGTTGAATAACTGAAACCTACACTGCATTCATCACATTTCCAGTGTTTCCCCACGGCACTGGAACCGACGTGTCAACACCAATGGATTATAATCAATGTATGATAATACACTCGGTTCCAACAATTCCATTTTCATAGTGTTTCCCATGAATCAGGAATCCTTTTGCCTTTCTGGGTTCATGGTAATTATCCTCACACAAAACCAATCTGTAGCTTAACTATTCCTGGGAAATGTGCCATGATTTTTTAGACTTTCAAAAACCAATGAAATCTCTCTCCACAGTCCCCACGCTAACATGGACTTTGCTGTCTCAGTAATGTTTCCAGTCAGACTGATATTTGAAATATTCGCCCACGGACAGAATGCACACCTTTCCATCCAGGTGAAAAGGCCAATGATACCAGATCGGCCCGGATCCAGTAACGATCAAAATTGAACATAAAACTCAATTTGAATTTCTCAACTTGAAATCCCCCCTTTCAGTACTCTACAGCAGAGAAAACAGAAAGTGCTGGAGATCCTCAGCAGGTCAGGCAGCATCTGAAATGATGACAGATGCAGGAAACATTGCAGCCTTGAAGAACTGTTTATGTGATCACACCAGGCACGTGCGCTTAATGACCAGTATGGAGAAGATGGGAGAATTGTGTTCAACAGTTTTGTACCAGAGACTCTGACCCCATTTTATTCCATGTTTCGCTGAGATTCCCTCTTTTCGGAAGCAAGCAGGAGTGGGAAGCAGTGGAAAATGCAAATGATGTGTGACCTTCCTCGTGAGAGGATTCGAGTACCGGAGCAGGGATCACTTTCGGGAAGGGCCTTGGTGAGACCACACCTGGAGTACTGTGTGTACGTTTGTTCCCATTTCCCAAGGAAGGCTAACCTGGATATTGAGAGAGAGTAAAGGAGAGTCATCAGACTGAGTCCACGGATGTGGAGATAGTTAAGGGCTGCAGATGCTGGAAGTCAGTCTATACAATGTGGACCTGGAAAAGGGCAGCAGGTCAGGCAGCATCAGAGGAGCAGGAAAGTTGATGTTTTGGGTCAGGACACTTTGTCAGTCCTGATGAATAGCCCTGACCCGAAACGTCAACTTTCCAGCCCCATCGTATTCATGCTGGTCATCAAGCACCTATTTATTCTAGTCCCACGTTCTGGGACTTAGCGTGTAACTGATATTGTAGTGCTTGGTGTGACTTCTTCAAGGCTACATTGTTTCCTGCATCTGTCACCATTTCAGATGCTGACAGACCTGCTGAGGATCTCCAGCACTTTTTGTTTTTATTGGAGATTTTCACCATTTTGCTGCAGCATTTAGAGCCATAGACACGTAAACAGCTGCAGATTTTGTTGACTGATTCCTGGAATGGCAGGACTGATGAATGAAGAGGTACTGATTCTTCGTTTAATCCTCCTTTTCTTTGGCTTTCTGAGCCACTGACGACATCACTGATATTCTACCTCCCATTCCCTGACCTGAATCTGATCCATCTAAGCCTACACTTTAGTTCCCATCCCCCTGCCAGATTTGTTAAAACCTCACCAATGGAACTGCAAAAGCCCTCATGAGGAGATTTCTCCCAGCTCTGCATAGGGGTAACATGTAAGGCTGGTATATGTCCCACCCAGAAAGAGTCCCAGTGCTTGAAGAATCTAAACCCTTCTCTGGTGCGCCATTCCCCCAGCCACATATCCAGCTGATCTGCCCTCTTATTCCTGCCCTCAGTAGCACACGGAACTGGGTGCAAGTCTCGCGTTGTTACATCTCAGGAGCTACATTTTAATGCATCTATGATCTCCCTATATCCAGGCCCTCATCCCTTTGTTTAGCGATGTCGTTGGTATTTGTGTGTTCCACCACCACTGGCTGTTTAACCTCCAGCTCCAGAAAGCCCTGCAGTCGCTCCATGATATCGCGGATCCTAGCTTAATGGAGGTAACACATCATCCTGGATTCATGTCTGTGGTCACAGCAGTGTCCGCCCTAACCCTGAGCATTGAATCCCCTGTCACTTTCGCTGTGTTTCCTCTCTTTCCTCCCGCTCTGTGCAGCAGAGCTCTCTGTGGTGGCATGAACCTGGCTGTTGCTGATTTCCTGAGAAGCCACCCCACCCATTCCCGCCCTTTGAGAATCCCAAGCACTATACAATATCTGTTGGAGAAGGGGATGACCACTGGGAACTCCTGCACTTCCTTCCTAAGCCTTTTACTTGATCTGATGGTCACCCATTCCCTTTCTGTATTGTGTGACCCTCACCTGCAGTTTGACTAACTCATTCAACTCGAAGCGTCCCTTTTTTCCCAAATTGTACAAGAGGAGCACACCACGAGTCTGAGGTCTCCTGTCACAATATCTCTGTAAATTCATCTCGTTACTCCCATTAAGAGAATTTAAATGAGTGAGCAAACATGTCGATTATAATAAAAAAAATCTTTACTTCAGCTGATATGTCATACTTTAAAAACTTAAATACTCCGCAAGTATCACTGACAAACTGGCTGTTCCCAATTGCGACCATGTAAATTCCTGAATGGCCTTATCTAAACCTGAACTTCAAATTCACATTCTCCTTGTCTCACCTCACTCTATTTACACCAGACTCCAAAACAATCATTGAGCCAAGCAGCCCTCACAGTGCAGCCCTGTCATTTCCATTGTCTGCTCACACCTACACTCCCTCAGGCTCCTGTTCTGTTCCAATGCATCTCAATGGGAGCTCAGAACCAGCATTGCATCTTTCAAATCAGCCCTTTGTAACCCCAGAGTCAAAATGGATTTCAGCAGTTTCTGAATGAACAGACAGCTGTTCAGAATCTGGAACATGCCACCTGAAATGGTGCTGGAATTTTAGTCCACAAGGAATTTCAATGAGAATTTTGTAGGGAATTGGAAGTAGGGAGTATACAGATTAACAAAATAGAGTGAATGATTGAGACTAAATCTGATAGTTCCTGCAATTAAACGAGGTGTAATTAGGATAAATCTGTGCTCTCTCTCAGGCCAATACCTCCTTCCACAGCTGCAGGGCCAAGAATTGAACACATACCCCAAGGGTGATCCAACTTGAACATCTTTCTGCTTTTTGCTTGACAAAAATATTGGAGATGTTTTACCACAGACTGAACAGACAAGCCTTTCTCCTACCACAGTTAAATGCCAATGATCTTCAGATTCTAATGACTCCACTGACTGTAGAAACTAGCTTTTTGAGATCCCAGTCTCAATTAAGTATCCTATAAAATGAATTCGCAAAACAAAGCTCACAGTCAGTTTAAGATAGATAGTGAAGGCAAACACTCCTCTTGGTATGTGTTTATGTGTAAATGTTCCTCTGCAAATCACCCCGCCCCCACCCAGGCAGAGGACACGTGCATGCGCCTTGATGTACCTTGCCCCAAATGAAGATGGCAGCCATAACCCAGGACCTCTCACTGCCTGAGGCCCAAGCCATCTTCCCCTATGCTGCAAACGTGAGACCAAGATTTTCGAATTCAGACTAACGACCTATACAGAGTGTAACTAAACCATCCCCCCCATCTACACTGATAAATTCCATCCAGTTTCTGCTGCCATTCTCCATTTTCCTCCTCCTGAAACACCAAGGGTCATCACGGATCCAGGGATCCTTCCTCAAAAGCGATGACAGCTTTGAAAATTAGAATCCCTACAGGAAACAGGCCCTTCAGCACAACAATTCCACACCCACCATCCGACGTTCATCCCACCCAGACCCATTCCCCTACCCTATTACTCACCATTTCCCCAGACTAATGCACATCCCTGAACACTACGGGAAATTGAGCTGGGCCAATTCACTGTACCTGCACATCTTTGGACTACAGGAGATAGGGCTTAAACAGTAACTAATAGGTGGGGACAGAGCGCAAAGAGAGACAGGAACATTTGAAAAGACAAAGTAGTGAATACGGTACAGCTTGGAGGGTGGAAAGCTGTTGGTGGAGAAGAGAGGAACTCAGTGGTGGTGTTTGAAATGGTGGCTGATGATCTACGTTCTGCTGCAAAAAAGTCCCTGAGATTCCAGTGGCCTGCCACGTTAATGCACAAGCCTGTTCCCTGGCCAACATCTCTGTCTCATGCTTACTGCATTATGCAAGCTGGCAGAACACTCCAGAATATACCAACTGGCTTCCTATTTCAAGGACTGCAATTTCCCCTCCCATGTGATCAACAATACTCTCCAGTGTATCTGCTGCCCTTGAACCCGACACCTCCAACCGCAACAAGGAGAAACCCCCAGTCCTCACCTTCCGCCATTTCCACCACCTACGATCAGACCCCACCACAAGAGATAGATTTCCCTCCCCACCCCTTTCAGCATTCCACAGAGACCAATCCCTCTGCAACTCCCTCATTAGGTCCACGCTCCCCACCACCCCAGCCTCCACTCCCGGCACCTTTGCTTGACACTGCAAGAGGTGTAAAACCTGTGCCCACACCTCCGCCTCACCTCCATCCAAGACAACAAAGGATCATTTCACAGCCAGCACAGATACTTCTGCACATCCAAATACCTCACCTATTGTGTCCTTTGCTGTCAACATGTCTCCTCTATATTGTTGTGACAGGACGGCAACTTGAAGAATATTTCAGGGAACATTTCTGGGACACATGCACCAACCAATCCCACAACCCTGTCGCCCACCACTTCAACACTCCCTCCCACTCTGCCAAGGACATACAAGCCCTGGGCCACCTCCACCACCCCCAAACCCCATCCACCCGACGCCTGGAGGAATAACACCTCATCTGCCGCCTTGGGACCCTTCAACCACACGGCATCAACATTTCCTCATCTCCCTCCCCCCATCTTATCCCAGACCTAACCCTCCAACTCGGCACCACCCTCTTGAACTGTCCCACCTGTCCATCTTCCTTCCCAATTATCCATTCCACCCTCTCACAATGACCCCCTCCATCTACATATACCTATTGCCTTACTAGCTCCCTTCACAACAACCCCACACGACCCTCTTATTTATCCCTCAGCATTCTTACTCCCCCCACTATTCCCGGCATTCCAGACGAAGTGCTTATGCCGAAAACACCGATTCCCCTGCTCTTCAGATGTGGCCTGACCTGCTGTGCTATCCAGTCCCACACTTTAACGCAAGCTGGAAGAACAACACCTCATCTTCTCCTTGGGGACCCTGAATCACTCTGGCCTCAACATCAAATTCAATAATTTTAGTTCCTAAATTCTCCCACGTCCTCGTGTCCTAGCCCCCACCCACATACCAGGCCTTGTTATCACATAGCCTGCCATTACACACTACCAATGGTTAGCCACTAGCAGTCCCCATAAACAGCTACTCACCCTCCCCCAGCCAGATCGTTATCCAGTCCTTTGTCCAACTGCTCCCATTGCTTTCTGTGGACTGTGGCCCCATTTATCATTTACTCTGCAACCCGTATCTTCTGCATATAAACCGAAATTTATTTTCAGTAACATCAGTTCTGAGGAAGGGTCATCGGATCCGATATGTTAACTCTGACATCTCCTCACAGATGCTGGCAGACCTGCTGAGGTTTTCCAGTGCCTTCTGGTTGTTGTGTCTGATTTACAGCATCTGCAGTTGTCTTGGTTCTAATTTACCCGGAATTTCTTATTCTGGTCGAGCAGCCTAAAACCACGTGTTTATAAACCCGTCCAGTCCACACGAAGTCTATTTCTCTCCCAGTCTCTGTTGTCTCTCCCATTCCCTCAGAGACCCCCTCACCGTGTCACTGTGCCTGCACGCATCATGGTCATCTGTTGGCCTGCTGGACCCACCCCTCACTCACCCCCAATTGGCTGGAGGATCACCTAACTCTCCTATTGGTCTGAAGCTGCTGTCAGTCATCCAGGCCCCATTGTTATGTGGTGGTGGTCTGCTCCCACGAGCATCGGAGGTTGAAGGGTGATCTTACAGACGGTTATAAAATCATAAGGGTCATGGATAGGATAAATAGACAAGGTCTTTTCCATGGGGTGGGGGAGTCCAGAACAACAGGGCATAGGTTTAAGATGAGAGGGGAAAGATTTAAAAGGGACATGAGGGGCAGCTTTTGTCACACTGAGGTTGGTGCATGTATGGAATCTTCGGTCGGTGAAGTAGTGGAGGCTGGTACAGTGATACCATTTGAAAGGCATCTGGATCGGCCTATGAATAGGAACGGTGGAGAGGGATGAGGGCCAACTGCTGCCATAGAGTTGGATTATGTTAGGATATCTGGTCGGTATGGACGAGTTTGACCGAAGGGTCTGTTTCTGTGCTGTAATCTCTTTGCCTCTATGACTCTGCCCTGGGCTAAGCTTCATCATTAACAGTGAATTGGAGTGGTATCACAGAGCACAGGGGATGAGGGCTATTCAGCCCATTGGCGCTGTAATCTCTCCCTCTGGAGATGCTGCAAATCTGTCCCAATTCGCCTCCCTTTTGTCCATAAAGTTAAATTCCAAATCTGTTTTGAAAATAACTGCAGAATCTGCATCCAGCTGCCGTTCAAATTGTTCCAGATACTCAGAACTTACTGAGTTAAAAAAAACTTCATATTTTTACTCTGCATTATTTGCCAGTTACCTGAAAATAGATACTAAATATTGTGACAATGTTAATAACTTCTCTCTGTGTATCCTGGAAACAAATTTGCTCCTGCTCCAAATATTCAGCCTCTACCTATAGCTCAAACCCTCAACCAGTTATACATCTTTTCTGAACCCCTTCAAGTTTCACAAGATCATTCCGACAGTGGGGAGAACAGAACAGAAAGCACAGTTCCAGAAGTGGCTGAATCAATGTGCTGTAGAGCCTCAAAATGACGTCACAACTCCTGTACTCAATGCACTGACCAATAAAGATAAGTACATCAAACACCTTCTTCATTACCCAGCCTATGATTCCACTTTCAAGGAACTATGAGACTGCACTCCAAGGTGTCTTTGTTCATTAAGTGTACAAGTCCTACCCTGATTTACTTTTCCAAAATGGAGCACCTCCCCTTTATCTGATATAAATGACATCACCCAACTCACAATCTGACAGCCCATTGTCCGTCGCAGAGTTGAAAAATGTTGTGCTGGAAAACACAGCAGGACAGGTAGCATCCGAGGAGCAGGAGAATCGACGTTTCGGGCATAAACCCTTCTTCGAGGAGTTATGCCTAAACGTGGATTCTCCTGCTCCTCAAATGCTGCGTGGCCTGCTGTGTTTTTCCAGCACTACATTTTTCAACTCTGAACTCCAGCATCTGCACTCCTCACTTTCTCTTATTGCTCATCACATGCCTCCAATCCAAAAAGCAACCCTCCCCCAGACACTGACTGCTCAGCACCTTTAGAGCTCATGGAATACAGGGAGAACTGGCCATTTGGATGCAAAACTGGCTCAAAGACAGAAGACAGAGTGTGGTGGAGGGTTGCCTGTGACCAGTGGAGTGCCACAAGGATCGATGCTAGTTCCACTACTTTTCATCATTTATACAATTGATTTCTATGTGAGCATTACCGGCATAGTTAGTAAGTTTGCAGATGACACCAAAATTGGAGGTGTAGAGGACAGCGACGCAGGTTACCTCAGATTACAAGGAGAACTTGATCAGATGGGCCAATATGCTGAGAAAAGGCAGATGGAGGTGGTTGGCGCCATTGGACGCGGGAGAGGGCAGGGAGCGCCTTGGACGGGTGGAGGGTGAGGGTTTATGGCGGGGGAGCAGTGTTGGACGGGAGGGATGGGGAACGGGGTTGGACAGGGTTTGGGTGTGGGGGCGGTGTTGGTCGGAAGTGGGGGTCAGGCTGTGGGCAACGTTGGAGGTCAGGCTGGGGTCGGTGTGTGGGCGGCGGTGTAGGTCAGGCTGGAGTCGGTGTGTGGGCGAGCGATCGGGCTGTTTGCTGCTGCAATCTCCTTAAAAGCTCTGAGCCCCAGGGGAAAGGCATTTATTCAATTCACCGAGTAATTGATTATCCAGATGAAAATAGTATCCACCACTACTCTGTCTTCTGTCTTTGAGCCAGTTTTGCATCCAAATGGCCAGTTCTCCCTGTATTCCATGAGCTCTAACATTGCTGAGCAGTCAGTGTCTGGGGGAGGGTTGCGTTGGATAATAGTTCGTTTGGATAATCGAAGATTCTCTGTCGGTGGGTATACGAATTGGAAGGGTTGAGAGGGATATGGGCCAAGTGCTGTCAGCTGGTACTAAATTTGGACCGAAGGATCTGTTTCCGTGCTGTACATCAGGATGACCTTCCAGCCAATTTTGTATCCAAATACCTTGCTCTCTCCGTATTCCATGTGGTTGAACGTACTAACCAGTCTGTTACGTGGAACCTTGTGTCTTTCTGAAGTCCAGGTTAGTGATTTCCATGCACAAAGCCATGCTGACTCTCCCTAATAATTTCCTACCTTTCCAATTACATCTAAATCCTGCGCTTTCGAATCCCCTCCAACTGACTTCAGGCTAACTGGTCTATAGTTGATTGGATTTTCCTTATTACCTTTCTCAAATAATGGCACCAGTCTTCCAGCACTCTGCCTGTGGTGAACTAAGATACAAATACCTCAGCGAGCGGCCCAGCAATCACTTCCCTAGCTTCCAACAAAATCCTGGCATACACCTGATCAGATTCCAGGGATTTATTTATCCACCGGGATGCATTTTAAGACATCCAGTACCTCCTCTGTAATTTGGACAGTTGTCAAGTTATCACTATTTATTTCTCCGAACTCTCTCGTTTCCATATCCTCTTTCACTGATGTGAAAGACTTGGGATACAATCTTTACTACATCTTGAGGTTCCATAGACAGCCTTGTTGATCTTCGGTGGTCCTTCTTCCCTGGTTACTCTTTTCTCATTAGCATAGTTGTAGAATTTCTGGATTCCCCTTGAACCTATTTCCCAAAGCTATCTCACGTCCCGTTTTTGCCCTCCTGGTTTCACTAGAGTACTACTTATACTCCTCTAGGGATTCACTCAAACCTAGCTGTCTGTACCTACCATATCCCTTCTTCATTTTCTTGACCAGAGCCTCAGTTTCTCTCGACAGGTAACATTCCCTGCACCGACCATCCTTGCCCTTAACAGGAGCATACTGTCTGTGTACTCATTGTCGCAGGCCTTTGGAGGCAATGGCAGATGTGGACAGGGAAGCAATCCTTCTCAGTAAAGAGGTAGTTTTGGGAAAGATAACAGCCTAAAGATAAATGGGTATCCTAGCCCTGAGTGCAGAAAAGAGATCGGCGGGGGGTGGGTGGGAGGTGAGAATACCAAATGCGCTCGTGATAATTTGCTAAAATTTGCTGTACTCTGGGATGGTTCTGACAGATTGGAAAGCTGCAAATGCTTTTTCAAAAGGACACGTTGGCTTAACTTCCATCGTGGAGAAAACGCTTAAATCTCTCAAGGAAGTAATAACGCGATATCTGGGTAGAAATTGTCTCATTGAGCAGATGCAGCATGGATTTGTGAAAGGCTGGTTATGTTTAACACATTTACTGGAATTACTTGAGGACACGAGGAGCAAGTTGGACCAGGGGAAGCTGGTGGAGGTGGTGTATCTGGAATTCCAGAAGGCATTCGACAAGTTGCCACACAAAAGGCTTCTATATAAGGTAAAGATGTACGGCATTTTGGGTAATGCATTAGTATGAAGAGAGGATTGGTTTACGAACAAAAAATAAAGAATGGCGATAAATGGGTGCTTGGACTAATGTTAGGACTACACCAGAGGACACTGTGAATCTGCACAGGGATGCAGAAAGGTTAGTTGAGTGGGTAAGGATGTGGCAGAAGGAGGACAATGTTGGGAAATGTGAGGTTATCCATTTTGGTCAGACTAACAGCAAACTGATGATGAAATGGTGAAAACTTACAGCATGCTGCTGTGCAGAGGGAGCTGGGTGTCCTTGTGCATGAGTCACAGGAAGTTGGTTTGCAGGTGCAGCAGGTAATTAAGGCAGTGAAGGGAATATTGTCCTTCGTTGCGAGAGAGATGGTTATGCTGCAGCTGTATAGCGTGCTTGTGAGACCACACCTAGAGTACTGTGTACAGGTTTGGGCGCCTTACTTCAGGAAGAATGGACTGGCACTGGAGGGGGTGCAGCGGAGTGCCGCTAGTTTGAGTCTGGAGTTGAGAGGGTTGCCGTATGTGGAGAGATTGAGTAGACTGGTACAATGTACATTGGAATTTCGAATAATGGAAGGTCGTATAGGAAAGAAATTATGAAGGGAGTAGATAAGATGAAAGCAGGGAGGTTATTTCCATTGGGGACGGGGCAAATTAGGGAGCATAGAGTCAAAATAAGGGGATATCAGATTTAGGACTGAGTTGCTGAGGAACTTCTTCAGCTAAAGGGTTGTGAATCTATGGAATTCCCTGCTGAGTGAAGCAGTTGAGGATATCAACTTGAATGCCTTTAAGGCAAAAGGTAGATTTGTGATCAGGAAAGGAATTAAGGGTTATGGTGAGAGAGCAGGGATGTGGAGCTGAAACCATGAAAAGATCAGCCCTGATCTTATTGTATGGCAGTGCAGGCTTGAAGGGCCAGATGGCCTAATCCTGCTCCTCTTCCTTATGTCCTTATGCACTTCCTAGCCGTCCCTTTACCTGGGAATACCTTCCCACAAACAAATATCAAATGTTTTTGCCTCATGCCATTAAAATTGGCCTTTGTCCGATTTAGAACCTTTACTTTTAGATCTGGTCTATTCTTTTCTTGGAAGTATTTTAAAAGTAATAGAATTATCAGAGAACCCCAACACCGTGGAAGTAGGCCATTTGGCCCATCAGCTCCATACTGACCCACAAAGCGTCCTACCTTATTCCTGTAATATTGCATTTCCCATGGGTAATCCACCCAACCTGCATGTCCCTGAACACTATGGGCAATTCAGCCTGGAAACGCCACCTAACATGGACCATCCTGAAGGATATTATTAAATTGGAGCAGGTTGAGAAGACATTTACAAGCATTTGCCATGAATAAGCCCATTTGCCTTCCCTGTCAGGCCTCTTGCATTGAATTTAATGTAGTGTAACTGGTCAGTCCCACCTCGTTCTGTGCCTTGCCCTTGCGTGCCTTGAATGTTTGACCTCCAAACTGTACTAGCCTCAGACTTGCCTCTTTTATCACTCTGCCTTTGGGTTTAACCCCAATCCCTCACTGGATTAATGCCTCCCAAATATTGCTAGCAAACATCCCTGTCTAGATATTAGACAACTTCCAATTCAGGTGAATCCATCCTTCTTATGCAGGTCTACGCTACGACAGAGTAGATTACAATAATACAAAAATGTGAATCCTTCTCCCCTGCGCCTTCTCCTCAGCCACTCATCCCAGCTCCACCTCCTCTGTAGTATGGACATTTTTCTAGATGTCCATCCAATACCCACATTCTCGATCCTCCATGTCCTTCTCCACAGTAACCACTGATGCAAAATACTCGTTTAGTATCTCCCCAATCGCCTGCAGCTCCAGACATAGGCTGCCTTGCTGATCTTTGATGGTCTCTGTTTTTTCCCTAGTTAGCGTTTTGTTCTGAATGTATTCAAACAGCCCTTTGGACTATCCTTAACCCGACTTACCAAGCCTTCTCCTGTCACCTTTTTGCCTTTTCGATTTCTCTCTTAAGTATACTCCTTCTGCCTTAATACTCAAAGGCTTTTTGGATTGGGATAAATGCAAAATATTATCTCTTGATAAAACAAACTATGGTAGTACTTACACTATTAAAAGTTAGGCCTTGTGTAGTGCTATGGAACAAAGAGACGGAGGAGTTCAGGTCCTTGAAGTCTGTGACACATGTAGATAGGATGGTTAAGAAGGTGTTTAGTACACTTACATTCATTGCTCAGATATTTGATTCTAGGAGTTGGGATGTTATGTTGAGGTTGTACAGGATGTTGGGGAGGTCTCTTCTGGAAGTCTGTGCCCAGTTCTGGCTGTGCTGTTATAGGAAGGATATTGTTAAATTGGAGTAGGTTCAGAAGAGATTTACCAGGATGCTGCCATGAATGGAGCGATTGTGTTATAATGAGGGGCTGGATAGGCTGGGACTTTTTTCAATGGAGCGTTGAGGGGTGACCTTATTGGAGGTTTATAAAATCATGAAGAGTGTAGATAAGATGAATGGCTGGGGGGAGGGGGGAGGGGGGATTCAAGACTCAGGTGCATTCATTTTGAAAAGAGATGAGGAAGGTTTGTAAAAAAGACATTAGGGACTTGTTTTATTTTGACACGTGTGGAATGAACTTCCAGAGGAAGTGTGACCTGTGAATATGATTACAATATTTAAAAGACATTCAGTTAAGTACGTATACAGGAAATATTTGGATGGACGTTAAACAATTGGAGGCAGGTGCGATCAGTTTGGTTTGGAATTATGGGCGGCATGGACTGATTGGACCACAGGGTCTGTTTTCATGCTATATAACATTATGACTGGAATGCTCACTCTCTCTAAATTCCTCCATCCTCAAAAATCTCCGGATTGCTGTTACCTCATTCAGCCTCACAACTCTTCCTTATCTCTATTATTCCTCTCTAGCCTCAGACCCCTCACTATCTCTGATATCAGAAATATCTCAATCTCTAACATCCTCCAATCTCACAATTCACCCTATTTCTAATCTTCTCCAGTCTCATCACCCTCCCAAACTCTAATCTTATCCACCCTCACAAATCTGTGAAGTGACATTCTTTAATTCCAGCCTTCAGGATAGCCTATTTTTAAAGTACAGAATCCTGCACCCTGAGCTCCACAATGTCTTACTAAACCTCACCGTCTCATGTTCCTCCCAAAAACCTTAACCCATCATGTATTATCTATTCTAATATCACCTTTTCTGACCTGGTTTCTAATGTGGCTTCTCATATTCCCATATTAAGCGTCTGTGGTCAACACGACAGAAAACGGTTCTGTGGTCCATCGGGTCTATGCTGTAAAGAAATCTACCGACTAACTATCCTTATCACATTTTCCAGCACTTAGCCCACAGATCTGTCAGCCTTGGCATTGCGAGTATGTCCTGAAATACCTCTTAAATGTTTCGGGATTTTTGTGTCTCCCACCCTTACAGACATTGAGGTTTAGCGCAACTGTTGCTCGATGATAACATCACCCACAGGAACACAGAGCAGCTGGGTCCTTCTCCACCGTCAACACAGAGGAGAAATAACTCCTGCGATTCTGCATATATATGTCCATGAAGAGTCCTATTCCCACTATACTTATTCTTTTTCCTTTAATGTGCTTCAAGAACCTCTTTGGATTCACCCAAATCTTCTCAGCCAAGGTCATCTGCCCTCCTGATTTCCTTCTTCAGTAAACTCTTGTATCCACTATTTATTCCCAGGGATTCCCTTGACCCCAGCTGCCTGTACCTGAGTCATCTGCCTTTTATTTCTGGTTAAAGCCTCAATGTCTCTTGTCATCCAGGGTTCCTTATTCCTGCCAACGTTGCTCTTCACACTCGCAGGAACGTATACATCTTGAACTGTAGCTGTCCCACACTGAAAGAACTTCCACCTACCAGAGGTCCCTTTGTCTGCAAGCAAACTTCTCAAACCAACCCCTGCAAGCTGCTGGCTAACTCCGTCAGAATGTGCTTTTCCCCAATGTAGAACTAGCACCTGGGGAAGATTTTGTCTCCCTCCACAATGATTACAATATTAATAGAACTATGGTCACAGGTTCCAAAGTGCTCCCCCACTGTCACCTCACTACAAAAATTCTGATGGGTTGTTTACCTTGTTTTTCGAAATAACTGGACAACACCATCAGCATCTCAATGTTCACTTGTGAGACTTTATCTCTTCCATGTGAAAGAATGGGACCCAGAAATCTCCATTTAATTTGGCTCCCATCAAAATTCCCAGGAACAGTCCTGCCCAGGTTATCAGTGTTCCCATCTAACTCCAGCAAGGCACAGAAAGGATTCAAAGTGAATCTTCACTGAAACGGTTCTCATGTAAATATCCCAGATTAGTTTGAGAATGGACTTAGATCTGGAGGAAAGCATCCTCGAAGTGCCCCCATCGAACCATCTAGAGATTGACAGCACATAGTGTTATCTCAATGTTGTCACAGTCAAATACACAAAGGAGGGGATTAAACATTAATACCTCAATCTATCTGACCTAATCTGGGAGAGATGGGTCAGGGAGTTGGAGATTGCTTTGTTGGGTAGGGGTCAGTCAGGGAGGGGGAGATTGCAGAGTTGGGTAGGGATCGGTCAGGGAGGGGTAGATTGCAGTGTTGGGTAGGGATCAGTCAGGGTGTGGGAGATTGCAGTGTTGGGTAGGGATCACTCTGGGCGGGGGATATTGCCCTGTTGGGTTGGGATTAGTCAGGGAGGGGGAGATTGCCGTGTTGTGGGGGGATAGAAGGAAATCAGGAGGGCAAAGAGGGGACATGAGTTCACTTTGAGAAATAGGGTTAAGGAGAATCCGAAGGGCTTTTACAAATGCATAAAGGCCAAAGGGTCACTTGGGAGTGAATAGGGCCCCTCGAAGTTCAAGACAGCCTGCACGTGGAACTGCAGGAGATGGGGGAGATACTGAACAAGTATTTCCTGCAGAGAAGGACATGGAAGATATAGAATAGAATGATGGTTTGGGAAATAACATTGGGAAATAGATGATGTCATCTTGCAAAATGTCCACATTACAGAGGAAGAGGTGCTGGATGTCTTGGAACGCATAAAGGAGGATAAATCCCCAGCACCTGATCAGGTATACTCTTGATCGCTGCGGGAAGCAAGGTTAGTGATTGCTGGGCCCCGTGCTGAAATATTTGTGTCATGGATAGACACAGGTGAGGTGCCAGAAGACTGGAGGTTCGGCCAACGTGGTGCCACTGTTTAAGACGGGTGGTAAGGACAAGCCAGGGAACTATAGACTGGTTCACCTGACGTCAGTCGTGGGCACGTTGAAAGATAGATACATGAGGGACAGGAATGACACGTATTTAGAAAGGCAATGTCGAATTGGGGATAGTCAGCATTGCTTTGTGCGTGGGAAATCATGTTTCAAGATATTGAGTTTTTTTGAAGAAGTAACAAAAGGATTGATGAGGGCAGAGCGGTGGATGTGAGTGATATAGACTTCAGTAAGGTGTTCGGAATGTTTCCACATGGGAGATTGCAGAGCAAGGACAGATCTCACGGAATACAGGGAAAACCAGCCATTTGGATACAGAACTGGCTCAAAGCTAAACGAAGAGGGTGTTTGTGAAGGGTTGTTTTTTCAGACTGGAGACCTGTGACCAGTGGAGTGCCACAAGGGTCGGTGCTGCGTCCACAACTTTCCATCAATTATATAAATGATTTGGAAGTGAACATAGCAGGTATAGTTAGTAAGTTTGCAGATGACACCAAAATTGGAGTTGTAGTGGAGAGTGAAGAATGTTCCTTCACGTAACAATGGAATGGTGAACTGATGGACCAATGGGCTGAGGAGTGACAGACGGAGCTTCATTCAGATAAATGGGTGGTGCTGCATTTTGGGAAAGCAACTCTTCGCAGGACTGATACACTTAATGTTAAGGTCCCAGGGAGTGTTTCTGAACAAAGAGACCTTGGAGTGCAGGTTCATTGTTCCTTGAAAGGAGAATTGTGGGGCGATAGGATAGTGAAGAAGGTGTTTGGTATGCTTGTGTTTACTGATCAGTGCATTGAGTCGAGGAGTTGGGAGGTCATCTTGTGGCTATACAGGACATTGGATAAGCCAGTTTTGGAATATTGCGTGCAATTATTGTCTCCTCCCTATTGGAAGGATATTGCGTAAATTGAAAGGGTTCAGATAAGATTTACAAAGATGCTGACAGGATTGGAGGAGTTGAGCTAAAGGGAAAGGTTAAATGGGTTGGGGTGTTTTCCCTGGAATGTCTGAGGCTGAGGGGTAAACCATATGGAGTTTAATAAAATCTATGAGAGGCATGGTTAGGGTTAACAGACACGGTTATTTCCCTGGAGTGAGGTAGTCCAGAACTGGAGGGCCTAAGTTCAGGATGAGAGGGGAAAGATATAAAAGGAACGTAAGGGACAACGTTTTGATGTGGAGGGTGTTGTGTGTATGGAATGACCTGCCAGATGAAGTGGTGGAGACTGGTACAATTACTGCATTTAAAAGGTATCTGGATGGGTATACGAACAGGAAGGGTTGAGAGGGATTTGGGCTATCAGCTGGCAAATGTGATGAGATTATGTTAGGATATGTGGGTGGCGTGGATGAGTTGGACCGAAGGCCCTGTTTCTGTGCTGTCCATCTCTATATCTGTAAATGTTTTGTACTGTCCATTTCCAGCCATACACTTCACGGTTTCCCCTGTTTACCTTGGTCGGTTCTCCTCTCAAACACATGTCAATGGCTTTGGTTGTGATTGTAGTATGTGCTTTATGGTCACTTTAAAAATCCACCATCTCACTGAATTCCACTACACTACAATTTCCCAGAGGATATCTCAGGGTGACATTACTCCTTCCCTCAGCGTCATCACCCAACGGTCGATCTGAGATAGTCACATCCCTGGCCGTTTGCACAACGTGTTATTCAAAGAAACACCGACAGAAACATTCAAAGAGGTGTTCGGAGAACATCACTTTTGCCGATGTGACTGTGCCAGATTATACAAAGACTGAAGTCTCCCAAAATGATCACAGTGCCTTTGCAGTTCACAGGAATTCATTGGAATGTGCAACAGGGTTTAGCAATGAAATGGTGTTTGGCAGCCTCTAAACTCTTTACTGCTTGTGTTGTTGACACGTGTTACCCAGAATCTGCGTTCAGGCGGATTCAGCTTCATCATCTGAGGCCAAATGCTTTCTCTGTAATGCCTTTGTTACCCATTACTGCCAGGGTTACCCATCCTGCACTCCCTGAGACCCCGTAAGGAGGTGTACAATAGAATATTCATGTTCCACCTTTTGTTCACCGTGTCACCACTAAATCTCATTTAACTCTGTGCCACAGTCCATCCACCTGATTTCAGAGACTTTATCCAGTCCAAAAAAAGTACATTACGATTGACTCTTTCCACAATTTCTTGTCACAGTCCAATTCACTGATGTACAGTTTCATTTAAACTCTGTCTCTTCCTGTTCCTTTCTGCTTGTCTTCAGCTCGATTGTCATTTCTCTTTGGATTTGGAAAGCTCCTTTCACCTGAACCCTGGTCCTGCATCCTCTCTGTCAGTTTAAAGTCCTGTCCGTAAGCCTACCGACATGATTGACCAGGACACTGGTCCCAGCAATGTCACTCATGCGATGTTGCTGTCTCTGGTTGGCCAGCATCGCATGCCCACCCCAAGTTGCCCCTGAGCTGAGTGCCTTGCTGGATCATTACACAGAGAAGTTTGGAGTCAACACCATCGCTCTGGGTCTGGATCATGTGTAGGCCAGACCCGCTGCCTATAACAGATTTCCCTCCTGAAAGGATATTAGATAGTTAGATGGCTATACTGGACACCGGCATTCACATCACATGAACAGCTCGGTGAAAATAACACGAGACCATCACCTGTCCCACTCATAGCTCACCCGTCACTGTTTACTGATCCCAGTGCACCATGAATCACAACCCTTTCATCATGACCATTGTGTGATCCTGATACCGTCCTGCACTCTGGTGATATCACTCAGTCTCTCTCCATGTGGTATCCCTCACTGTGTGGGCCTAATTGCTGCCTCTGTCAGCGTCCCTCACTCTTACAGCTACTCCAGATCCTGAGCCAACAGAATTTTCCACTCCAGAGAGACGCAGCAGCACAGGCCAGGGATGGAGACAGGGATTTTTCAGGTCTCTGTGGGATTCAGTGCCATTCCCCATGTGTAACCCTCACTGCATTAGTCTAATTTCCCATTCTGTCTGTTTCTCTGTCTCCTGCAGGTAATCAGGATGTCCCTGTCTCAGCCGAATTCCTAACTCCTGTCTCATCCATAACCGCATCAAAGACGGTTGGTCAGCCAGAGAGCGATGGAGAGGGAGGTCTGGAGCCTTCAGTAAATCCCGCAGCCGATAAGATCACTCACAGTGACCAAATCAGGGAGGAGTTACTGGCCTTCTGTATTCAGATCCGGAACACAGGACATAAATACAGAGCTGGGCAAGGAACAGCTACATTCTAGGCTTCATTCCCACCATCTTGTAAGGGTCCTGCTCTCACCTCTGCTGTACTGGTCCTCCCTGAGACATCTCTCTCTGTCTCTCTCTGACTCTGTCTCTTTTTCTCTATCCGTCTCTCACTCGCTCACTCCCTCGCTCTCTATCTCTCACCCTCTCACTCTCATTCTCTCTCTCAGCCCCTCTCTCACCTTCTCTCTCTATCTCTCTTCCCCTCACTCACTCTCTGTCTCACCCACTCACTCACTCTCCACCTCACCCCTCTCGCTCACCTGACTCGCTCTCTCTCCCCCTCGCGTGCCTCTCACTCATTTCTCTCTCTTTCTAGCTCGCCCTCTATCTTTCCATATCTCACTCTCCCCCTCATTCTATCTTTCTCTCTCTTGTCCACATATCACACACTCTCTCTTGATCTCTCTGACTCTCTCTCATTTCCGTCGCCTCACTACTCACTCACACTTGCACCTCTCTCTCTCTCTCGCTTACCCCGTCTCTCGCCCATCTCTCTTGCTCACACCTCGCTCTCCCCATCTCTCACCCCTCACTCTCTCTCTGCAATTTCTCTCATTTTCTCCACCATCTCTGCCCCTCTCTCATCCCCCTCTCTCCCCCACTCTCTCTCTCCCCCACTCTCTCCCAATTCTCTCTCCCCCTCTCTCTCACCCCGCTCTATCACCCCTCTCTCTCCCCCTCCCCTCACTCTTCCCCTCTCAACCCCTTCTCTCGACCCCACTCTCGACCCTCTCACTGGACCCCCTCTGTCGACACCCTTCTCACGACCACTGCCTTCGAAAGCCCTCACTCGACTCCCCTCTCTCGACCACCCTCTCACGGCCCCTCTCATTCGAACCCCCCACTCGTCCCCCCTCTCGACCCCCTCTCTCGACCCCTGCACTCGACCCCTTTCTCTCCTGTCCTCTCTCTCTAATCCATCTCTCGCTAACCACTTTCTCTCCCCTATCTTTCCCCTTCTCTTTCGCCTTCTCTCTCCCCTATCTCTCCCGCTATCTCTCCCCAATCTCTCCCCAATCTCTCCCTTATCTGTCCCCCTTATCTCTCCCCTTATCTTTCCCCGGCCTCTCTTCCCCTCTCTTTCCCCCACCTCTCTCTCCCCATTTCTCTCTCACTTACCTCTCTATCTCCCTCAGCTCTCTCCCCATACCTCTCTTTCTCCCCTCTCTCTCTCCTCTCTCTCTCCACAACACTCTCTCTCCCCACTTCTGTCTCCCTCTCTCTCCCCCTCTCTCCCCTCTCTCTCCCTCTCTCTCTCCCCCTCTCTCTCTCCACCCCCCTCTCTCGCCCCCTTCTCTCTCCACCCTCTCTCTTTATCCTTCTCAATACTCCCCTCTCACTACCCCTGTCTCTCTACCCCTGTCTCTCCTCTCTCTCTCTCCACTCTCTCTCACCTCTATCTCTCCTCCTCCATCTTCCCTCTCACCTCTCTCCGTGTCTTCTATTTACGTCTCCCCGCTCTCTTTCCCACTCTCTCCACGGTCTCTGTCTTCCCCTCCTGCTTTGTCCCTCCCCTCTCTCCCCACCGTCTCTCTCCGCCTCTCCCTCCTCACCCTCTCTCTCTAGCTCCCCCTCGCTCTCTCCTTCACTCTCCGCCTCTCTCTTTCCCCATCTCTTGCCCCCTCTCTTGCCTCACTCTCTCACCTTTCTCTCTCTTTCACCCTCTCTCCCACCCTCTCCCCCACTCTTCCCACTCTCGTTCTCTGCCCCATGTCTCTCCGCCTCCCTCTCCCATCTCTCAATCTCCTTCTCTCCCCTCCTTCTCTCCCCCTCCCTCTCTCCCCCTCCCTCTCTCCCCTCCCTCTCTCCCCCTCTCTTGACCCCTCTTTCGACCTTTTCACTCTGCCACGTCACTCTCCTCCCTCACTCCCTCCCTCTCTCTATCTCACCCAATCTTTACCCCCTGTCTCCCCCCTCCCCACACACTCGACACACTCTCTCCCCCCACACAATCCCCCACTCACTCCCCCACACTATCTCCCCATCCTGTCTCTTCCCCTTTCTCTCCCCCTCTCTCTCACACCCTCTCTGTCTCCCCTCTCGCTCGTCCCCCTCTAGCTCGTCCCCCTCTCTCACCCCATCTCTCGCCCCTCGCTTTCTCGCTCGCTCTCACCCTCTCCCTTCCCCTCTCTTTCTCCCCCTCTCTCTGCCCGTTTCACTCACCTCTCTCTCCCACCACCTTGCCCCCTCTCTCTTGCCTACCTCTCTTCCACTCTCCCTCCCGCTCTCTCACACCCTCGCGGTCTCCCCTTCTCGCTCGTCCCCCTCTCTCGCCCATCGCTTTATCGCTCACTCTCCCCCCTCCCTTCCCCTCTCTTTCTCCCCCTCTCAAGCCCGTGTCACTCACCTCTCTCTCCCCTTACCTTGCTCCCTCTCCCTCTCCCCTCGCTCCCCCGCTCTCTCTCCCCCTCTTTCTCCTCCTCTCTCTTCCCCTTTCCCTTGACCCCTCTCCGTTGGCCCTACTCCCCTCTTTCACCCTCGTTCTCACTGCCATTCTCTCTATGCCCCTCTCTCTTTCCCCTCACTCTGTTACCCTTCTCTCCGACTCTCTCTCCCCATCTCTCTCTCCCCCTCGCTCCCTCTCTCCCCATCTCTCTCTCTCCCCGCTCTCTCTAGCTCCGCTCTCTCTACCCTCTCTCTCAACCGTCTCTCTCCCCCTCCTCTCTCCACCCTCTCCCTTGACCGTCCTCCCCTCTTTTGCCCTACCTCTCTCTGCCCTTCTCTCTCTTCCCCTCTCTTTCATTCCTCCTCTCTCTCTTCCCCTCTCTCTCTTCCCCCACCTCTCTCACCACCTTCTCTCTCCATCCTCTCTCTTTATCCTTCTCAATACTCCGCTCTCACTACCCCTGTCTCTCTCTCACTCACCTCTCTCTCTCCCCACCTCTCTCGCTCGCCTCCATCTCTCTCTCTCACCCCCACCATTGTCTCTCACCCGCTTCTCTCTCTCTCCCACCTCTCTCTCTTCCCGCTCTCGCCACCCCCTCATCCCTTCTCTCCCTCCGTCTTCCCGCTCACTCCCCCCCTCTCTCCGCCCACGTCCCTCTCTCTTTCCCCCTCTCTCGCCCGAATCTCTCGCCCCACTATCTCCCCCTCTTTCTCTCACCTCTCTCTCTCCCCTCTTTCTCCGCCATCTCTCTCTCTCCTCCCCTCTCTCTCTCACCCCTCTCCCCCCAACTCCCTCTCTCCCTCTCTTTCTCCTCTCTCTCTCTCTCCCCCTCTCTCAACCCACTCTCTCCGCCTTCCCTCACTTCCGTTTGTTCTCTCACTTCCCTCTCTCTCCCCTCCCTCTCTCCCTCTCTCTCACCCCTCTCTCGACCCCCTCTCTCACACCTCCCTCTCTCCCCTCACTCTGTCACCTCACTGCCCCTCCCCCTCTCATTCCCTCTCACTCCCTCGCGCTCTCCGCGCTCTCACCCTCTCTCTCTACTCCTCTCTCTCTCACTCCCTCTCTCTACCCCTTACTCTCTCTCCCCCTCTCTCTTCACTAACTCTCTCCCCACTCTGTCACCGAACCTTCTCCCCTCTCCCTCCCTCTCTCACCCTCTCACTCTCCCCCACTCTATCCCCCACTCTCTCCCCACACTCACTTCCCCCACTCACTCACCCCACTATCCAGCCCCTCTCTCTTCCCCTTCTCCCTCTCTGCCCCTCTCTCCCTCACTCTCTCCCCCAATCACTCCCCCATTCTCTCCCCCACGCTCTCCTCCAGTCTCTCCCACACTCTCTCCCACCCCTTCTCTCTCCCCCACTCTCTTGTACCCCTCTCTCGCCCCCTCACTCGACCCCTCTCTCACCCACCGTTCTAGCTCCCCCCCCACTCTCGCCCCCACTCTCTCTTCTGCTCTCACTCTCCCCCACTCTCTTCTCCCCCTCTCCCCTCTCTCCCCCACCACACTCTCTCCCTCTCTCTCCCTCTATTTCTTCCCTCTCTTTCCCCCTCACTCTCCCGCTCTCTCTTCCCCCTTTCTCTCCAGACTCTCTTTTTCTGCCCCCTCTCCCACTCGCTCTCCCCCTCCCTCTGCCCACTCTCGCTCACCCCGTCTTTGTCCCCCTCTCTCACCCCCTCTCTTCCTGCTCTCTCTATTCCCCCTCTCTCTCCCCCTATCTTGCCCGCTTTCTCACCCCGTCTCGCTTCCTCACTAAACACCCTCTCTCGCCCCCTCTCTTGCCCCATCTCTCTCCACCCTTCTCTCTCTCCCCCTCGCTCTCTCTCACCCTCTCTCTCTCCCCCCTCTCACCCTCTCTCGCCGCCCCCTCTCGCACGCCGCTCTCGTCTCCTCTCGTGACCCCTCTCTGCCCTCTCTCTCCTCTCTCTCTCTCTCAATCTCCCCATCTCTCTCCCCTCTCTCTCCCCGCGCTCTCAACCCTCTCTTACCCCCTTTCTGCCTCGTCTCAAACCCCCTCCCTCGCCCCCTTCATCTCCGTTACCCCTCTCTCCCTCTGTTTCTCCCCCTCCCCGTCGCTCTCCCCGTCTCTCTCCCCCCACTCTCTCCCCCTTCTCTTCCCCACTGTCTTCCTCCTCAATCTCACCCCCCGCTCTCTCACTCCCGCTTTCTCACCCCCACTCTCTCACCAAAATCTCTCCCCTCTCTTTCCCGCGCTCTCTCTCACCCTCTCTCTCCCCCTCTATCTCTCCCCATCTCTCTCCCTCTCACTCTCCCGGTTTCTCTTCCCCCTTTCTCTCCACACTCTTATTCTCTGACCCCTCTTTTTCCCCTATCTCCCCCTCTCTCGCCCCCTCTCTCACCCCCACTCTCTCACCAACCTCTCTCCCCTCTCTCTCACCCCGCTCTCTCTCCCTCTCACTCTTCCGCTTTCTCGTCTCCCGTTTCTCTCCACACACACTCTCTCTGCCCCCTCTCCCGCTATCTAGCCCCCCTCTCTCACCGCCATCTCTCGCCCCCTCTCTCTCCCCGTCTCTCCCTCTCCCCGTCAATCTACCCGTCTCTTCCCCCTCACTCTCCCCCCTCTCTCTCCCCCTCACTCTTTTCCTCTGTCTACTCCTCTCTTGCCCCCACTCTCTCCCCCCTCTCGCCCCAACTCTCTACCCCGTCACTCTCACACCCCGCTCTCTCACCACCGCTCTCTCACCTCCCTCTCTCCCCTCTTTCACCCTCTCTTTGTCTCTCTCGCCCTCTCTCTCTGCTTCGATCTCTCCCCTCTATGTCTCCCCCTCTCTCTCCCGCTCTATCTCCCCACCACTCCCTCCCCTCTGTCTCTGCCTCTCTCTCTCACCCCTCTCACTCACCTCCACACTCTCCCCATCTCTCTTTCCCCACTTTCTCACCCCACTTCTGCCCCCCTCTCCCGGTTTCTCTCCACTCTCTCCCCCATCTCTCCCCCACTCCCTTCCCCCCTCTCGATCCCTCTCTTTCTCACCCCCCTCACTCACCCCCACACTCTCCCCATCTCTCTTCCCCCACTTTCTCACCACGCTTCTGCCCCCTCTCATCCGCCCTCTGTCCCCTCTCTCCCCCTCCCCCCCTCCCTCTCTCTCCACTCTCACCCACCTCTCTCTCCCCGTCTCTGTCCTTCTCTCTACCCCTCTCCCTTGCCCCTTCTCCCTTGACTCCTCTCCTTCCACCTTTCGCCCACCCTTTCTCGCCCCTCTCTCTCCCCTCACTCTGTCACCTCACTCTCCCTCCCTCTCTCACCCCCTCTCTCCCCCTTCTCTCTTCCTCTCTCCCCCCTCTCTCCCCTCCGAGCCTCTCTTCCCCCTCTCTATCTCTCTCTCCCGCCTCTCTCCATCTTCCCTCTCTATCCCCCTCTCTCCCCTCCTCTCTCCACTTCTCTCTACCGTCTTTCTCAGCGCCTCTCTTGGCACCTCTCTCTCGCACACCCTCTACCCCTCACTCTCTCTCTCCCCTCTCTTTCTTCACTAAATCTCCCCCACTCTGTCATCTAACTCTCTCCCACTCTCTCTCACTCCCTTTCTCCCTAACCCTCTCCCTCCACCACTCTTTCCCCCACTCTCTCTCCCTCCACTCTCTCTTCCTCTCTGTCTCCGCCTCTCTCTCTCCCCTCTCACTCTGCCCAACTCTCTCCCTTGATTCTCTGTCCCACTCCCTCTGTCCCCCTCCGTCTGGCACCCACGAGCTCCTCTCCCTCTCCACCCCGACTCTCCCCTCTCTCTCCCCCACTCTCCCCCTCTCTCTCCCCCCTCTGTCTCCCCCCTCTCTCTCCATCGTTTCTCTGTCCCCCTCCCTATGTTCACCTCCCTCAGTCTCTCTACCTCTGGACACCTTCCTCTCTCCCACTCTCTCTCCTGTCTCTCCCCCACGACTCTCCCCTCTCTATCGCCCACTCTCCCCCTAACCCCTCTCTCCTCTCCCCTTCTCTCCCATCCCTCTCCCCTCTCTCTCTACCCCACTCTTTCATCCCCTCTCTCTACCCCTGTCTCTCTCTCTACCCCGCTCACCCTCTCTCTCGACACCTCAAACTCTCGCTGCCCCTCGCTCTTCACTAAGTCTGTCGCCTTAGTCTCTCCCCCTTCTCTCCCCGTCTCTCACTCCCTACCTCTCTCAACCTCTCACTCCCCCTCTTTCAACCCCTCTCTCTCCCCCCACTCTCACCCTCTATCTGTCCCCCTCACTCCACCTTCCTCGCTCCCTTCCTCTCCTTCCCCTCACTCTCTCTCCCCGTCTCTCTCTCCCGCTCTCCCGTCTCTCTACCCTTCTCTCTCCCCCACTCTCTCCCCCACTCTCTTCCCCCACTCTCTTCCCCCAATCTCACCCGCATCTCGCTTCCCTCTCTCCTCCCGTTCTCACCCCCTCTCTGTTCACCTCTCTCCCCCTCCCTCGCTCCTTCCTCTCCTTCGCCCTCTCTTACCCCGTCTCTACCCCTCTCTCCCTGTCACTCTCCCCGTCTCTCTCCTCTCCCTCTCCCCCCTCCCTCTGTCTCTCTCCCGCCTCTCCCCGTCACTCTACCCGTCTCTCTCCCCCTCCCCCTCTCTCTCCCCTCTCTCTCCCCCTCTCTTGCCCCCACTCTCTCCCCTCTCTCGCCCCCACTCTGTGCCCCCTCTCTCTAACACCCCGATCTCTTAACACTGCTCTCTCACTCCCTCTCTCTCACCTCCCTCTCTCCCCGCTCTCACCCTCTCTTTCTCTCTCTCGCCCTGTCTCTCCCACTGTATCGCTCCCGTTGTCTCTCCCTCTCCCTCGCCCGCTCTCCCTTCCGCCTTTCTCTCCACACACTCTCTCGCTCTCCGCCCCTATCTCTCCCCTCTCTCTCCCCTCTCTCTTCCTGCTCTCACTACTTCCCCTCTCTCCCTCTCTCTCCCCCCTCTCACCCCCTGTCTCGCCCCCTCTCGCCACCCTCTCTCGCCCCCTCTCTCACTCCCCTCTCTCTCTACCCCTATCTCTCACATCCTCTCACTCCTCCTCTCTCTCAACCCTCTCTCTCCCCTCTCCCTCACCCCCACTCGCCCCCCTCGCCCGCCTCTCTCGTCCCCTCTCGTGCCCCCTCTCTCCCCTTTCTCTGCCTCACTCTCGCCAGCTCTTTCCCCATCCCTCTCCCCATCTCTCTCCCCTCTCTCTCCCCGCGTTCCCTCGCCAGTCTCTCACCCCCTTTCTGTCCCCCCTCTCCACCTCCCTTGCCCCCTTCATCTCCCTCCCCGTCTCTCTCACCGTCTCTCTCCCCCCTCTCCCTTTCTCTCTCCCCATCTCTCTTCCCCCTCTCTCTCCCCCTCCTTCTCGCCTTTATTTCCCCCTCTCTCTTCTCGTCTCTCTCCCCCTCTCTCCCTCTCTCTCCCTATCTCTCTCACCCCCGCTCTCTCTCTCACCCCCGCTCTCTCGCCACCTCTCGCCCCCTGTCTCTCCCCCTCTCCCTACCCGTCTCTCTCGCATCCTTTCACTCCCCCTCTCTCTCCCCTCTCTCCCTCCCCTCTCTGTCACCCCCTCTCGTACCCCCTCGCCCCGTCTCACGCCCCTTCTCCCCCTCTCTCTCCCCCACTCTCTGTCCCCTCTCTCATTTCCCGCTCTCTCGCCCTCGCTGTCTTACCACCGCTCTCTCACCCCCCTCTCTCTCACTTCCCTCTCTCTCCTCTCTCACCCTCTCTTTCTCTCTCTCGACCGTCTGTACCCCGCTGTCGCTCCCCCACTCTCTCCTTCTCATTCTCCCGTTCTCTCTTCCGCCTTTCTCTCCAAACTCTCTCTCTCTCTTCCCGGCCCCTATCTCTCCCCTCTCTCACCTCTCCCTCGCCCTGCTCTCTCTACTTCCCCACTCCCCCTCTCTCTCCCCCTCTCACCCCCTGTCTTGCCACCCTCTCGCCACACTCTCTCGCCCCCTCTCTCGCCCCTCCCTCGCCCCTCTGTCTCCCCCTCTCTCTCTACCCCTCTCTCTCGCATCCTCTCACTCCCTCTCACTCTCCCCTCTCTCCACTCTCTCTCACCCCCCACACGCCCCTCTCGTCCGCCTCTCTCGCCCACTCTCTCGCCCTCTCTCCCCCTCACTCTCCCCCACTCTCTCCCTCTCTCTCTCACCCCCCTCACTCATACATACCCTCGCCCCATCTCTCTTCCCCCACGTTCTCCCCTTCTCTCTTCCCCTCTCTCCACTCTCCCATTCTCTCTCCCCTTTCTCTCTCTCCCCCTCTCTCTTGCCTCTCTCTCTCACCGTCTCTCTGCTTCTCTCTCCCCTCTCCTTTGCCCCTTCTCCCTTGCCTCCTCTCCTTCCTACTTTCGCCCTCCCTCTCTCGCCCTAATCTCTCTGCCCCTCTCTCTTCCCCTCTCTCTCACCTCACTCTGTCACCTCACTCTCTCTCCCACTCTCACTCCCTCCCTCTCTCACCCCCGCTCTCTCCCTTCTCTCTTCCCACCCCTCTCTCCCCCTCCTTGTCTCTCTACCCCCTCTCTATCTCTCTCTACCCTCTCTCTTCGCTAACTCTCTCCCCCACAGTGTCACCGAACCCTCTCCCCTCTCTCTCACTCCCTCCTTCCCTCACCCTCTCCCTCCTCCATTCTCTCCACTACTCTCTCCCCCACTCTCTCACCCACTCTCTCTCCCCTCTCTCTCACTCCCTCCCTCCCTAACCCTCTCCCTCCACCACTCTCTCCCCCACTCCCCCCACTCTCTCCCCCACTCTCTCCCCCACTCTCTCCCCCAACTCTCTCTCTCCACTCTCTCTTCCCCTCTCTCTCTCCCCATCTCTCTTCCCGATCTATCTCCACCTCTCTCTTTCCCTCGATTGTCTGTCTTTTCCCCCTCTGTCCCCCTCCCTCTTGCACCCTCCCTCTGGCCCCACTCTCTCCTCTCACTCTCTCTCCACCTCGACTCTTTCCTCTCTCTCACCCACTCTTCCTCTCTCTCTCCCCTCTCTCTCTCCCCCCTCTCTCTCTCCCTCCATTCTCTGTTCCCCTCCCTCTGTCCCCCTCCCTCTGTCACCCTCCCTCTGGCCCCTCCCTCTGTCCTCCATCTCCTCCTCTGTCCCCCCCGACTCTCCCCTCTCTCACCCCCACTCTGCCCCCTCTAACCACTCTCTCCCGGCACTTTCTCTCCCCACACTCTCTGCCCATTCTCTCCACACACTCTTTCTCTCCTCCCTTTCTCCCCCTCTCACTGTCTCCCTCCCTTCTCTGTCCCCCTCTCTCTGTTCCCCTCCCTCTGTCCCCCTCCCTGTGTCCCTCTCTCTTTCCCCACTCTCATTTCCTACTCTCTCCACCATGCTCTTCCCCCACTCTCACCCCATCTCTCTCCCCCCTCTCTCCACCCGCTCTCACCCCCTTTCTGTCCTCCTCTCTCCGCTTCACTCGCACCTTCATCTCCCTCCATCTCTCTTGCCCCGTCTCTCCCCCTCTCTCTCAGTTGCTCTCCCCGTCTCTCTCCCCACTCTCTCCCCCCTCTCTCTCCCCCTCTCACTCCCCCCTCTCTCTCCCCTACTCTCTTCCCCCACCCTCTGCCCCATCTCTCTCCTCTCTATCGCCCCCGCTCTCACCCTCTTTCTATCCCCACTACCTCACCCTCCCTCGCACCTTTCCCTCGCTCCCCCTCTCTCTCCCCGTCTCTCCCACCTCTCCCCGTCGCTCTCCCCATCTCTATCCCCCTCTCTCTCGCCTTCCCCGTCTCTCTTCCCCCTCCCTATCTCTCTCTGCCGCCTCTCCCTCTTCCCCCTCACTCCACACCCCTTTCCCCCTCTAACCCTTCTCTCCCTCTCTCCCTGCCTCTCTCCCCTTCTCTCTACCCTGTTTCTCTCACCGCCTCTCTCTACACCTCTCTCTCTCACCCACTCTCTCTCTACACCTCAAACTCTCTCCTCTCACTCTTCACGAACTCTCCCCCGACTCTGACACCTAAATCTCTCCCCTCTCTCTCACTCCCACACTCCCTAACCCTCTCCCTCCCCCATTCTCTCCCCCACTCTCTCCCCCACTCTCTCCTTACACTCTCTCTCCCCCTCCCTCTCTCTCCTCTCTGTCCCCCTCTCTCTCCCTTCACTCTCTGTCCCCCTCCCTCTTTTCCCCTCCCTCTATCCCCCTCCCTCTGTCCGCCTCTCTCCTCTCTGTCCCCCACTCTCCCCCTTTCTCCACCTCCCCTTCTCTCCCCCTCCCTCTCCCCTCTATCTCTACCCCACTCTCTCACCACCTCTCACTACCTCTCTCTCTACACCGCTCACCCCCTCTCTCTACCACCAATCTCTCTCTTCCCTTCTCTCTTCACTAACTCTCTCTCCCACTCTGTCACCTAATTCTCTCCCTCTATTCCCCTCTCTCACTCCCTGCCTCTCTCATGCTCTCACTCTTTCCTCTCTCTCCCCCAAACTCTTTCCCAACTCTCTCCCCACTCTCTTCACCCACTC